>NC_134530.1:120662220-121862220 GCF_050624435.1 Tenrec ecaudatus | reverse complement strand
AAAGATTGGAGCTGTCCAGGATTGTGTGTTGCTTGAATCCACAATCAAAGCTCAGGGAAGCAGCCATGAAGAGATCCAAAGAAGTGGTGCATTGGGTCAATCTGCTGCACAAAACCTTTTCAGAGTATTGAAAAGCAAGGATGTTACTGAGGACTGAGGTGTGCCTGACCCAAGCCATGGCATTTTCAATTGCCTCATACGCATGCGCCAGCAAGTTGGATACTGAATAAGGAAGACTGAAGAAGAATGGATGCATTTGAATTGCGGTGCTGGAAAAAATATTGAAAGTACCATGGACTGCTCAAAGGACAACTGATCTGTCCTGGAAGAAGAACGGAGCGTGTTCCTTAGAGGCAAGGATGGCAAACCTCTCTCTTACATACTGTGGATGTGTTGTTAGGAGAGACCAGGCCCTGGAGCAGGACATCATGCTTTTAAAGAGAAGAGGCTGTGATCACAAGGAAAGCCATCAATGCGCTGGACTGACAGCGTGGCCGCAACGATGGGCGGACACACAGGAATAACTGCAAGGCTGGCGCAGCATTCTGCAGTGTTTGGTTCTGTTGCCACGGGGTCTCTATGGGTCGGAACTGACCCTATGGCACCTGACGAAAGAACAACAGAGAGTGAATAAAGGAGCTCACTTGGCGCAGCGCGTGAAGCATTTGTCTGTGGACTGCAAGGTTGGTATTTCAAAGTCACCAGTCACTCAGACGGAGAAAGGTGAGATTCTTTCAACCTGTAAAGATTTACACTTGGGAAAACCCCACGGAGCAGTTCTACTCTGTCCTATAGGACCACTGGGAGTCAAAATGGACTCATAGAAGGAGGGGTTTCTTTGTTTTTTAACAGGGTGATCAGTGATCTTCCTGAGAAATGTGATCCTCAGAACAATCGAGTATGTGTGACAGGAGGGCAGCAGGAAGCCCAGAGCAACATTCGCAGGGACCGTAAAGGGCAGGAGAGAGGACCCCATGGAAATGAGAAACTCAGCCAGGAAGGGGAAGAGCGCCTTTACCTTGATGGGGTCCCGGCAAATGTCACAAAGCAGAATGTGTGTAAATAGTTGACTATGAAACGAACATCAACTGTAACCCTTCTCCCAAATCACAACACAAAGTTTTAAAGTTTTATCTTCTTCTTTATCTCTCAGAACTCTAAAAACATCTTCTTCCATCCAAGATATACCAATTACTCATACCACTGGGATGAAGCACATGTTCTACTGCGTCATCATGGAATACTCATGTAAACAGAGGTTCTGAAGATAAACTCCAGAGGAGAGAGCACTGTAATCCTCACCCACTGCCATCGAGTCGATGCTGACTCATGATGACCCTATAGGCCATGGTGGAACTGCCCCTGTGGGTTTCTGAGAATAACTCTTTAAAGGAGTAGAAAGCCTCATTTTTCTCCCAAGGATCGGCTAATGGTTTCAAACGGCTGATTTTACAGTTAGCAGTTCAAGTCGTAATCCACTATGCCACTATCCTTATGCCCCCAACACAGCTACAAGAGTAGATTCTTTATCCAAGGAGGAAGTTTTTCCTCCCAGAACGTCTAAGTGTCTCCTCAAAGTTCCAGACTGTAGACACACAGCTCAGAGCTACGAAGATTGCAGGGACATCCCTCAGGCTGCAGGCAGAACTGTGAGCCTGAGACTGTTGACGGCAAGTTCCTGAGGAAAAGCCATAGTCCCATTCGTGGAGCAAGCACACACTTCAGGAGGTACGCAGCAGACTTGGGGACAATGGCAAGGGTCGGAGCAACCAGAAGATGGAGGCTTTCGCATGCATGCCTGGAAGCGCCTCCAAGACATTGTCACTGGAAAGCGCCCATGCCCAGACGTCCTTGACAGTGCAGAGGGGAGTGCTGGCATCTTGGACTTGCCCTCCTGCCATGCAGAACAGCTGAGAATTTTTACCTGAAACCAACTTGACCACAGTGCACGCGGGTTTGCATGGAGGGATGGCTGGGGTGTTGATTGTCAAGGTTCTTGTCTTCTGCAGGACACATAATATGTGTGCCCCTTACGGCTTGGTGGGTTCTGTGACTTTTGGGGTTTGTTTGTTTTTTTTTTTCAGGATAATGAGCTCAAATCTGAATGCTCACTCTTCCTCCCACCTGCTTCACAGTCATCGGATGACTGGGTGAACAGGAGTACCAACAAGTGAACCTGCAGGTGTGCGGTGCTGAGCACATCCACAGGGACTTTTACACACACACACACACACACACACACACACACACACACACACTACAGGTGCTTCTGTAGTGGTGTATGGTTTTCCTCCCACCTCCCCACCCCCCACCGCCCGCGGTTCTCACCTAAATCTTCACCTTCTGTTAAAATCCCCCAGGTGGCATGTTTGTGATATGGTGTGAGGGGCTCTTGTCCAAAAATAAACTATTGTATTGAGGAGAAAGGCTGGTCTTAAGAGGCGTGCCAGCCAGCAATGACAGTCAGTAGCACTTACTGGCTAAAGCCTGCAAATATTCCCTTGCTACAGAAGGCTAACTGGGGATCATTAAGCTCCTCTGGTGCCATTTTTAAAAAAGAAAAGATGTGTTAAAAATAGCCTGAGCATACAGCTTTGAGGCAGGGCAAGCCTCGGCTGTTAGGGCGGATTGGGGAGGTCAGAGGAGAGGCTCCGAAGGAGAGTGCATGGTGAAGCCCAGGAGGAGGGGAGACCGCAGAGGTAGAGTGTTGCCTTCATTGGGGTTCTCAGGAGCACTGCACACAGGGAGGTAGTTGCACTGCAGGGGCTGGGCTCAGACAATTGGGGTGGCTGTTAAGTCCAAGATCCATGGGTCAAGTGACAAGCTGAAGACTCCTGGTTGCTCACGGGGCTATGAGAGGGGAGGGATAGCATGACAGTGGCTGACAAGTTCAACATCTTTAGGTTGGAACATGAGACGAGAGACTTCTACAGGCTTGTGGTCCATGACCACAAGAATTCAGAGTGAGTTTTGCCTGAAAATCTGTTTAAGGTCCATCAGTCAGACCTAAGGAAATTCCCTTTTCAACTAGTTGATTGCTTGGTCAATCGCATTATGGAAGATGCTTAGCTGAGACTGGATTCTGGAGCATTCACTAGTCCAGCTAACCACAGGTTAGCCAATGTTGCACATAAAGTTAACCCCTACAGACTCACCTTCAAAGTCAATTCAAATCCTCTTTGATCTAGCAGATGAGATCTCAAACAGCAATAGTATAGATTCTCGACTCGTGTTTGTTTGGGCTGTTGGGAACCGGTACAATTTCAAGAGAGACTGAGGACTGGGGACTCTGAGGGACTATCCCGTGGTGAGGGGCCGGCCTTAGAATATGGTTATCTTGACAAATCAAGAGATGGCAGGATCTTGCCTGCTGTGTGCTGGCAGGAAAGAGAAGACAGGACAAGCAGGTAGCTAGGGAGTGGCTGGAGCAGGAAGTGGGTTTTTACTGCCTGGCTCCCACTAATGCCCTTCGCTCTGTGCTGAGTACTTGACTCAGAAGGTGGGCTCAGAGTATATGGAATTCTGCTCTGACATCTCCCACCTGTGTTTCATGGAGGTGAGAGGAAAGTCAGAGAGCCTGGAGATTAGAATCAGTCATCAGTCAGCACTCTGCCACTGACAGCTTTCAGAAGGGCTGAGATACCAGCTGGAAGCTGCTGCTTTGTGGACTAACCTTACGCGTGTTTGTTGTTCTGTCTTTCTGACCAACAGAGGGCTGAACCAGCTGCCCTCTGATAAGCTCAGGGCACAGTACATTGGACCAGCTCCCCAAGCTTTCTTGCTTGTGCTCGCATTTAAAACTTTACAAACACGTGAAACTTCCCTGTCTTTCACTGCCTCCTGGCAAGACAAACATTGTGTTCGAGCCTCTCCCACGGTTAAAACCGCCAACCAGGTGTAGAGCCTTCAATTTATTCCTGACACCTGGTGACTCCGAGAATGTCGGAGTAGAACTGTGCATGAGATTCTCAATGACTGTGGCCTTCTGAAAGCAGAGATGCCTTAGCATCGATTTGAACCACCAACCTTCCATTATCTCAGGGGAAAAACAACAAGAACAGAAGCAAAAATGCCTAGTGATCCCTTTCCAAGATAAAAGATAAAAAACAGCAGTTGAAAACTTGGTGGAGCATAATTCTACCATAACCAATTCCACCATGAATGAGAACTGAGCAGATGTCAACTCCAAAGGTTATTGGGCAAGTGCAGGGCTGCTAACTGAAAGGGCCGCAGTTCAGACCTACCAGCAGCTCTGTGGGAGGAAAATAAGACTCTCTGCCCCAAAATCCAAATGGCCAGTGAGGATATGAGAAAATGCTCCCGATCATTCGCCTTAAGAGAAATGCAAATTAAAACAACTATGATATGCAACGTAACACCCTAAAAGGTAGCTCAATTAAAAAACTTAGAAAGTTACAAATGTTGGAGGTGCTATGGTGAGACAGGAACTCTCATCCACTGCTGGTGGACATAGGTATGTACAGCCATTATGGAAATCAGTTTGGCGGTATCTAAAACGGATGGAAATCGAGCGCTTATACAACCTAGTGATCCCCCAATTGGACATATACCAACAAGAGACGAGAAGCAAACCCCGACCAGACATCTGTGCTCCAGTGTTCATCGCGGCACAGTTCACAATTTCAAAGGAGTTGGAAACAACCTAAATTTCCATCAACGGATGAAAAGATTAAAAAACTGTGGTACATACACACAATGGATACTATGCATCCCTAAAAAGCAGTGATGAACACATGAAGCAATCGCTGCTTTGGAAGAGTTGGAGGAAATTATGCTGAGCAAAGTAAGCTAAGCACAAAAGGACAAGTACAACATGAGTCCACTGAGGTGAGCTTAAAACGCAAAAGGGGCCTAGGGGGAAAGCTACCATATGCATACTTTCTGGGGTGAGGTCCAGGTACTACGTCAGGGGCCAGACCCAATCCAGGGATACATATGGCAGCCAACTAAAAAGGAGGGAGAGAGAAAGGGGGAAAGGGAAAAAAGACATAGATAGTGGGGAACAGGGCACTAACCTACCCAAGGGGAGGGTCGTGTTTCTATCTGCACAGGAGAGGGAGAGAGGTACTAGACCTCAACCTGTGTGCCAAGACGTGAATGCAACATACACCATGAAGCAGTGAACCACCAGAGAGGTCTGTGGGGCAAGCCCCAATCACAACTATGTGGCCCATGCCACCTCCACCCCTACCCCCCAAGAAGAATGCACTACAAAGGACAGCACTGAAGTTACAGCTCAGGGAGAGGGGCCATCAGACCAGAGCACACAGAAGCAAACTAAGAAGGAAGGAGAGAGAAAGAGAGAGTGGAACACATCAAGGAGAGGCCTAACAAGCCCTGAGGACAATATTCCAGCTCAGAGGATCCAATGCACAGAGAGGACCATAGGGCCAGCCCCACCATGAGACACGGCATCCCTCACTGACCCATAGCACGACGGGGGACAGCACTGGAGACACAGTGTGGGAATTGTGCCCGATCTGACCCCACCACACTGGGGTGAAACACTAAGGGCGTGCAACAGAGCAGCAAGGGGAGTAAAGCAATGAAGTCTTCGAGTTTGAGGAATCCCTAAAGTAGACTTCGGGTCAGGGGGTGGCACCCCATCAGACTCGACCAGAAAACACTCATAAAGGTCAACAAACAGACCTGGAACTATTTATAGGTTTTTCTTTATTGTTGTTATTCTGTTTTGCTTTTATGTTTATTATGGTTTTTGTATATCTATCTAGATAAGCGGGATAAACAATCCAAAGGGGCAAACAATGGGATAGATGTTTGTGGGTGGGCACATGGGAGAGGGGGAGGTGGGGAGAGAAAGAGTGGAGCCAACAAACCCAGGGCCACGGGAAACAAGTGATCTAAAATTGATGCCAAGAAGGGTATAGGATGCCTGGTGGGGCTTGATCAAGTGCAATGTAGCCAAGAGGAATTAATGAAAGCTGAATGAAGACTGAGCATGATAGTGGGACAGGAGAAAAGTAAAAGGAAATAGAGGAAAGAACTAGGATGCAAAGGACATTTATAGAGGTATAAATACAGACATGTATATATGGAAATATATAGGGAAATAGATCTATTGCATATATTTATATGTTAAGTATTAAGGTAGCAGATGGACATTGGGCCTCTATTCAAGCACTCCCTCAACATAAGAACACTTTGTTCTAATATCCCGGTATCCTATGATACTCACCTTCCTGACACAATCGCTGAAGACAAAATGGGTGCATAAGCAAATGTGGTGTAGAAAGCTGATGGTGCCCGGCTATCCAAATATATAGTGCCTGGGGTCTTAAAGGCTTGAAGATAAACAAGCAGCCATCTAGCTGAGAAGCAACAAAGCCCACAGGGAAGAAACACACCAGCCTGTGTGATCATGAGGAATCAATGCGATCAGGTATCAGGCAGCAAAAACCCAGAACCAAAAACTCATATTGATATGAATGGGGGGGGGCTGCAAAATGGAGACCCAAAGCCCATCTGTAGACAATTGTACATCCCTTCACAGAAGGGTCACAAGGAAGTGACAAGCCAGTCAAGGTATAGTATAGTAAGGATAAATATACAACTTTCCTCTATTTCTTAAATGTTTCTTCCCCCCACTGTCATGACCTCAATTCTACCTTACAAATGTGGCTAGACCAGAGTATGTACATGGATACAGATAAGAGCTTGAAACACAGGGAATCCAGGACAGATAAACCCCTCAGGATTAGTAATGAGAGTAGCGACACCAGGAGGGTAGGGGGAGGGTGGGGGGAGAAAGGGAGAACCAATTACAATGATCTATATATAATTCCCACCCCCACCCCCAGGGGGATGAACAACAGAAAAGTGGGTGAAGGGAGACAGCGGTTGGTATAAGACATGAAAAAAAATAATTTATAAATTATTAAGTGTTCATGAAGGAGGGAACAAAAATGAAGAACTGATACCAAGGGCTCACGTAGAAAGAAAATGGTCTGCAAATGATGATGGCAACAAATGTACAAATGTGCTTGACACCATGGATGGATGGATGGATGGATGGATGGTGATAAGAGCTGTAAGAGCCCCTAATAAAATGATTTTGAAAAAGAGAGAGAGGCTATCTGCACCCTTAAAGATGTATATATAGCTGCAGAGACCCTGTGTAGGGTCACTGTGAGTTGGAATTAACTAAAGGGCAGAGGGTTAATCCCTTCTCTGGGCCAGCTGCAACTGGGCCATACTTTTATGGGGTATCTTAGAAGATTCTGAAATACTGTCTAGAAATGACTTCTGGGATGGACAATATCTGTACAGAGATGACATACAGACGGTGCATCAAGCTGACCGAGATTAAAACAAGAGCTGCTTGGCAGAGATGTGGCTATAAATTGCCTCTACCAGCTTGCGTGGTCGACAGGCTGCCTGTACCTTAGCAGCACTGAGATGCTACGCCTCCACAGGAGCAGGAGTTCTCGGGACGCTGGCTCCTGAGTCCAGGACCTCGGAGTGCAGGAGCGGTCTCAGCAGCACTGGTGGTTAAGTGGCTCCTGTCCTGTGTCTGGCTTGTGCCTTGGGTTTAGAAACTCAGCCTGCCTGTCCATCTGCCGAATTGTCCTCCTTGTTACTAGCCCTAACTGTACTAATTCTAGGGGCAGGACCTCTTAAGTACAAGAGGAATACCAGAAACCAACTAGCAAGGGGCTTATTATCTGTTAGGCACCATGGCAAGCATTTACACACAATGCCCCCTATATTTATCAACCCATTCTCGGTTCAAGTTCTCGCTGTGCCATTTGCCAGCTACGGAACTTTAGGCAGGGAAGTCAACCTCTCTGAGGGCACTTTCTCAGTAATGAGGTGTGCAGTAGCGTAATGGCTGCTTGGACTCGACGGGGGTGGGTCTGGTTTATACGAAGGAGCTGAGAGGATCAGACAACATGATGCATGTACAGTACTGAGCAGAGTGCCTGGCCCAGCACTCTGTAATGTTAGCTGTTGTTACTGTGTGCCAGAACTGTTATTACTACTGGACCCACTTTACCCTGGGCCAATGGGACATCGAAGCTTGGATTCCCCCACCCCAACACACACACACACACACACACACACATATACACACACACACACACACCATTTTGTATCATTGCTTATGAAGACACCATGCAAGGTCATTGTTAGGTGCCTTCGGGTCAATCTTAACTTGGAAGGCAACCTTGTCCAGTTTTGCATCATTCTTACAAGGGCTCTTCTGGGTGAGTTTGAGCCACCAATCTACAGGATTAGTAGTCAGGGATGTAACCATCTGTGCCACTCATTAACTTTTCATTTTATTTCAACAGGAAAGGCCCTTTGTGGTGAGAATCTATGGGGGAAATGGTTAATAGAATAGTTTTGCTCTTATGACTTTGGGAGCATGGCTCAATGTTGCTTTTCAGATTGGTGAGGATTAAATTACATATAGATGTATGATATGGATGGAATTGTGCCCCCCCCCCTTTCAAATATTTGTTGGGATCCTGACCTTTGTGCATACAGATGCAATCTCATCTGAAAATAGGCATTTCTACTATTTTTGTTTTGCTACTTACACCCTATTCATGTAGAAAGTGCTTTAAGCCAATCCCTTTTTAGAGACAAAAGAAGAGATAAGGCACAGAGGCATAGAGGTGCAGATGGTAGCTGATAGCTGCCAAGTCACAAGAGTGTCACCTGAGAGACAGAAGCTACAAAGAGACCAGGGCCTTGCCCCGTGACTGACAGGGAATGTCTTTCCCTGCAGCTGGTGTCCTCGATTCCGACTTCTAGGCTCTTAAACTGTGAGCTGGTCTGGAGAGGCTCGCTCCTCTATGCCAAGAGATTTGGAAGACAACTACCAGGCCAACTGACTGGAAAGATCCAAGAAAGGTAATCTGACAGAGGGCAGGAATTATTGAACAGTATCATTAATAGCACACACAAAATTTTGCTGAAGATAAATGAAAAATGGTTGTGTTGGTATGTTAATATTGACAGGGACCTGGCAGGATGCAGGGGAGGACATAGACTGGGATATCATTGCTGCTATCAGATGAATCTTGGCTGAGAGTAGAGAATACCAAGATGCTGACCTCAGTTTTATTGACTATCCAGAAGCATTTAGTTGTGTGGATCAGGACAATTGACGGATGACAGTGTGGAGGGTGATAATTCCAGAGCATTTCATTGAGCTCAGACATGGAACCTGTACATAATCGACGCGGGGAACAGGGTAGACAGCTTGCTGTAAAATCAGGAAAGGTGAGCATCAGGGTTGGAAGCTCTCATTATGCTTATTCAATCCGTACGCTGAGCAGATCATCCTAGAAGCTGGACTGTGTGAAGAAGCAGGGCAGCCGATGGGAGGAACGCTCATTAACAACGTTCCATAGACAGATGGCACAACCTTGTTGCTGAAAGTGAAGAGGACTCGAAACACTTGCAGATAAAGAGCAAAGACGGCGGCTTTCAGGACGGATTGCAACTCAGCGTAAAGAAAACCAAATTCCTCACAACCAGCCCAAGAAGCGACATTATGATAAACCGGATTTGATTTTGCTTGGTTGCATAATCAGTGTTCATGACAACAGCAGCCATGAAATTAAAGGATGTATTGCAGTGAGTTGGTGGCATAGTGATTTTGCCTTGGGCTGAGATCCACAGGGTCAGCAGTTCAAAGCCACCAGCTGCTCCTCAGTAGAAAGATAAGACTTTTTAGTCCAGGAAACATTTCCAGTCCCGGAAACTCACCATGTCCTATAAAGTCACTGAGTTGGCATCGACTCCATGGCAGTGAGATTTTTTCCTGCTTATTGTGTTGGGCAAATCTACTGCAAAGGACTTTTTTAAAGTGTTAAAGAACAATCGGGTCACCTTTTTTAATAATCAAAAATTAATAGTGGAATTTTATTGTGATTTTATTTATATTTTATAACAAAATATTTTCTAATTCAACAATTATCATATATGTACTTCAGTGGCATTGATTGCATTCATCATATATGGCCATTAAGTAATGATTTTTTCTTTTTTTGACATTTAAAAAATCATCTTATTGATCAAGGTTTGCCTTTTAAGTCACCTTCATGCATGTGAAAGCTGGATAATAAAGAAGACCATAGAAGAATCAGTGGACTTTTTTGGGCACATCTGTGTTTATTGCAGAAATTTCCATAAGAGCAAAAACAAGAAATTTCCATAATACCAAAACTCTGAATACAGAGGAATGGATAAACAAACCCTGGCCCATCATGCAACAGAACTCTATGCATCCATCAAAAGCGAGGCCGCTCAACCACCACAAGGAATGGGCAAAACTAGATGCATTGGTGGATTTGAATGACCGTGTTGGTGAAGAATATAGACTTTTGAAATAGCATGGACTGCCAGAAGTACAAGCACCGCTGTCTTGGAGGAAATACAGTCCGACTGCTCCTTGCACAACAAAGCTTTGTCTCATGGACTTTGAACGTGCCAGCAGAGGCGAGTTTGTGGGAAAGGACACGGTGCTCGGTAGTCGTCTTACAAAGAGGAAGACTCTCAAGGCGATGGGTTGCCATAGGGGTTGCCCAATGGGCTCCCACATACCAACAATTGTGACCATGGCACAGTTCTGGACATCGCCTAATAATAACAACACATTTTGAGGGAAAAAACTCTGTTCATGAAAGCCTCTCACTTGTGGCCCTTCTGTTGTAGCAGCAACTAAAACCAGCAAAATTAAGACAAACTAAGGGGGGAAATGGACGTTATTCTGGATGAAGATTCTGTCAAATCCATGGAAAACAACCCCCTGAAAGCAATAGTATACATATGTGCACGCGCGCGCACACACACACACACACACACACACACACACACACACACACACACAGTCATAACCGATTGTGTGGCTTGTGACAACTGTCCCCATGAAAATCAGTGTGAGTTACTGCGTCTTTTTCTGGTTTGTTTCTTTTCTTCTTGTCTTCCACATGCCTGCCTCCTGCAGCCCCAGACCTTCCTGGGAGGCGGCGCAGCCATAGTCTTCTCCCGGAGCGCCCTCTAGTGCTGACTATTATAAGGACTCATTGTGCGCCCAATAGATCAAGGTGAAATTTCTCCATCTTATAAAGAACCATCCTTTGAAAACAAGAATATCATATGCAACAGGAACATCTTTAATAGGAAGTGATCCATCAACACCAAGGACAAATTGCTCTGTAATCTGACAGTCATTATATCAATTAACAACAATGTTTTGTCTTGAAACAAAATCTATTAATAAAGACCATGGGGCTAAGGACAGAGCAAAAGACATGGAAATACTCTAGCCTGAGGCTTCACCTTTCAAGCTTCCAAAGTATTTGGAAACTATTTCCTTCAAATGGTTCTCTTATTTGTTCTAATTTTGCTCGCAAAGTTTCTTCTTTTTTGACAGAGTAGAAATATCACTGAGCTAAGAATATAACAGCAACTGTTTATGCCAGTGATTCTCAACCTTCCTAATGTCACGACCCTTTCATATAGTTCCTCATGTTGTGGTGACCCCAACCATAAAATTATTTTCGTTTCTACTTCATAACTGTAATTCTGCTACCGTTATGAATCAGGAGACCCCTGTGAAAGGGTCATTCGACCCCCATAGGGGTCGCGACCCAGGTTGAGAACCCCTGGTTTGCACCCCGTCTTTCTCCCGAGGAGGACTGGTGTCATGAGTGTCACAACCAATAATTACTTAACACTCTTTGACATTTTTGAATGCTCAGTTTATTCACTTCAAACACACACCAAACAATCTAACGGTCTTAAAATTAACTTAGGTCATTAGCTATAAGGGTAACAAAAGATCACTTCAGCATCGTATCAGTTACTGGTCCTTAGTCCCTTTAGGCATGGCCTTCATCGGTGTGATCACCCAGGTGAAGTTGGAGAGAGCAGGAGCTGATGTCTCCTCCTTGGTTCCTAGCTCTCTGAGTTCAGTTTCTCTACCTGGGCCTTTGATAGGTGGTCTTGCTGGCTCTTTGACGTCATTCTGGCACTCGCCAAGGTCTTATCAGGGTTCCCCAGATGTGTCTGGGGAGCTTCTAGGTGCAGCCCTGGTAGGTGGCTTACTTCTTTTCAGTGAGTCTGCAATGATTCAGCATTTCTTACTGGGCTTTTAGTCTCTCTCAAAATAGAGTCACTTATGTTCATAGACAGTATTTAATTCAGCATCTTGCAAGGCAAGTCCACGTCTTGTAAGGTAGTTTTAACGTGCTCTCATCAGCTGGTGGTTTTGAACTGATGACTTTTCAGATCTCAGCCCAGTAACCAGTATGCCACCAGGGCTCCTGAAACAGTTACACTCTTGAAAGCGCACATCCTGTAGGGTCGCTGTGAGTTGGCAGTGAGTTTCTGAGTGCAACATAAGGAATCTGATTGTTATGGTGGTGAATGGCCTTGGTTAACTAATGTTCCTTTTCTGCTTCTTGTTTGTGCCCATTAGCTGCCGAGGACTCTGCTCCTGGCTCCTGGTGAACCCCTGCAAAACAGATAAAATATTACCTGGCCCTGTGCCACCCCCATAATTGGTAGCTGTGTCAGTTACATAATCTGTCCATTTTCGAAGGGGTGGAGTCTAGCCTGTCAATCAGGTCACAGCCAATGAGGTCTCTGTGTGGGCATGGCCTTCTCCTGAGGATTCTGGGAACTCCTGTCTTCCTCCCTGAAAGCTAGAGACACGCTCTCTGCTTTATCTTCCTGCTGACAAGCCACAGGGAGCTAAGTTGATGGCTGCCAGAGCCCTGGAGCTGGAGGAGCTAGGTGGAGACCCAGGCCACCTCTGAGATGCTTCCATTGCCATTGGATCTACAAGACTTTTCACCCCCTGTCCTGTGATCTTCCTGCATTTTGCATCATTGCATGTGCTGTATAAGTCTGAAGAGGAATTTATAGACTGGTACCAGACATATGGGCTAGTATTGGACTTTATCTGGGCTGTGATGTTTTCTTAATAAACAATTACTCTTTGATATAAAGTTCTTTATTGCACATATATGAGTGTCTCTGGATTTGGTTCTCTAGTCAACCCAGACTAAGACAGTAGCAAATCGAATCTTTATGATTCACAAGATTTTCATTGGCTGACTTTGGGAAGGATTTCTTTCGAGTCAATCTTAGTGAGAAGGTCTGTTGAAACCTTTTCAGCACCACAACAAGGTGCAAGTTCCACTGACAGACAAGGTGCTCTGGCCTGGCATCAAATCTGCCTCTTCCTTGTGGAAGGGGAGATCTGGGTCTGAGTCTCTACCCACGTATAACAAGAGGTGCAGATTCAAGGATCCTACAAGTCCATTCCATTATGTGACTCCTTGCTTCTTAAAGCATGTTGGTTGTACTTCTTCCTGGACAAATCGATTAGTTCTTCTAGAAGTTCCACATGTTCACCAACCCCCAATTCAAAGGTATCCATTCTACTCCAAATCTTCCTCATTCGTGGTCAGGCTTACCCACCCATGCTCAATGACTGAAGATGCAATGGCCTGGGCCAAGTGACACCTTTACTTTTTAACCTGAATACCTTTGCAGTAGGTTTGCCCAGTGCAGGAGCCCTGATCGAAGGGGAGAGAAATATGAAGCAGATCTTAGATTCTTTTTAAAAACACCGGAGGAGTAGAGAACACAAGGCACCTGAAACTATCACTTTGAGATGTTGCTTAACGCTAGGCAATCCCCCAGTACACCCTGCAGTGGCACCCACATGAAGGACATTGCCGGTAAGAGAGCAAGGGGCCAGCGACCTCTCCGAAAGCAAAGAGAAGGAGATAAAGGGCGGCAAAGAGAGAATGTTGGATGTGGAACAAAGGAACACTGTGGAAGAGAATGCTGATACCTTGCGACGGTTGCCGTTAAGGTCACGGGACAGTTTGTGTGGCAACTGTCAATTGAGAGCCTAACTTGCTAGAAAAACTCCCACTAAAAATTCAAGAAAATACTATTTATTTAAAAAGCAAACAAACAAATTACAAAAAACCCAACCTGGGAGCCCAGAGAAAGACCACAGTCCAAGCAGAGTGCTCCGGCCTCTGAGAAATTCTCCTGGGTGGAAGGAGGTGCGGGGTGGGGGAAGGGACATGAAAAATTTGTTCTCTTTGATTTCCCCCAACTATGCCTCCCATGGGGGTAAAGAAAGTTTGCCCAGGGCAGCTCACTGTCCCCCTTCTTCAAAAGCATGCCGAGGGCTGGATGCAGCTGTCTATCAACCGAGAGCCTGGGATATGGACGGAGGCTACTGTCCTCTGCATTTCGGAAAACAACTTAGGTTTTCAAGCAGGGCGACTCAGGGGAGAGCTCAGGTTGCCAAACAGCACCCACAGAAGAGGCTTCTTGTCTCCCAGCCCCATCTCCCTGACTACGGGGAGTCCCCGAGGAGGACGGGAGCCTCACGTGGGGAAACAGGTGCCGAGAGTCTGGCCGTGCTGGGACATGAGCTGGCTCATTCCCCACATTTCTCTCCGTCTAAAACGCAAGACTCCTGCCAGCATTGCATTGAGCAGAATGCACATTCATCATAGAATCAGATCGACCGACAGTGGAGCTTCAGACCCACACAGATGACCTTCCAGGCGGGAGGAGGCTGAAAAGCAATGGCCAAGCGTTGTTGACTAAGCGCTCCCCTCCCCACAGAGCCCCAAATAAGTCAACTGACAGGAGCCCCCTGCGCTCAGGGGTGCTTCTCTCTTTGCAATATCCCTGGAAATGGGCCCAGAGGAGGGGGGCAGATCTGACCGAAAGCGCTCTCCTTCTGCGGATCAAACTCCCTTGGTCAGATTACTAGGAAATCACACCGTTTACAAGTCAAGCCCCACGGAACTCTTATGTCCATGAACTTGATGTCCACTGACCTCTTATGTCCAAGGCATAATGCTGATTAAAAGAGCCCGTCTTTTCTGCAGTAGCAGACCGAAGCCAGAAATCTAGACTCAACTTTCAACTTGATTTCTTAGTAGTTGGGGCAAATCCTTACCGTGTCAAATCCTCAAGGGGTAAACATATATTCTACTTTCTTTGTTAACCCGATAGAGAAATTATGAGATTGAAGCGTGATAAGGCTTGTTCGAAGGCTTGGGACTTGAGGGCATGTTTTTTTGGGGTTTTTTTTGTTTTTTTTACATTTTATTAGGGACTCATACAACTCTTATCACAATCCATACATATACATACATCAATTGTATAAAGCACATCCATACATTCCCTGCCCCAATCATTCTCAAAGCATTTGCTCTCCACTTAAGCCCTTTGCATCAGGTCCTGTTTAAACTGTCCTGCCTGGCCCCTGGCGCACGCTCTGTCGCTGTGGAATTGAAAGTCAGAGGGAGATGAGAGCAGCATCCGGCCAGGCTGCTGGGGGCATTTGGGGCGGGCCTTGCGTGCTCCCTCTAGTCACTGTGGGGCATCTACTCGGTCCATACCCGAAACTGGCACTGGCTCTCTTCAGCTGCACTTCGGTATCTTGGACTTACTCCCCGTGCGTCGTTAGCCTAGCTCACGCCACGCCACGTTTGTCTGGCTCCTCAGCCCCACTTCTGTGGATGTCTTACAACGTTCTGGGTTCCTCAAGGACATATCTGGTGTGCAATTAGCTGGCTGACTTTGTTGGGTAGCAGGACGGGGATGGGGAGTCTCCCTCCAAATGCCTGAAGGCCCCTTACAGGAGGTTGGAAGAGAATCCCGCAAACCCTCAGTCAGCCATAAAGACTAACTGGGATGCCTCTGAGCCAGGTGGGCAGTACACCTGGGTGGCCCAAACTAGGCCCAGGTGGGCTTAATTCAGCCAAGGGGTCAACCAATACTTTCGACCACGCCTCCCAGCCAGAGGCCTCAAATACTTTGACCATGAGACTGCTGGTCCCCTTTTCTTCTTCGCCCTTTGGCTCCTGTCCTGGGCCTACTAGGCCGTGCCTGGGACTTGCTGACCTCAGGCCACCACGTGGGGGTGGGCAGTCCTGCAAGGAAGCCCGTGTTCAGTGACTGTAAAACCTGAAACTTCTTCCATCCTTTATAAAACCCACTTCAATCACAACCTAGGGTTCGGCATGAATTCTTTCTCATGCGAAGCCAAGAACAGAGGTAATTCTCACCCTAGAAATCTAACTAACAATTTGACCCGGAGGGCTGTCTGGGTAACTCTGCCCGAAGAGTCATGAAGGCACTGAAGGAAATTTTCACATCATGAATGCGCTGCTCAGTGTTTTATCTGATGGTCTAGTGGACATTTACATCTTGTGATTATCTTGTGACACGAGTAATGGAAAGTACCTGGAAAAGTGGATGACTTCCCCCAGATGCATGTTCCATTCCAGCAGAGACGTCTATAATGTGCGATTCTAACCACAAGTGGGGTTCCATCAAGACAGCCCATGTTGCTGTCAATCTCCCCGCTGGTGTCACCTTCTATTAGCGTCTCTTTTCCTCTCTAATTAGGAGTGCAGGAATTGGCTCGGCTGCTTCAGGGCAAGAAACCTTTCTAGAGGTAACACTTTCTTCCCCAAATAGCCTTCCAGGAATCAGATCTATGATGCCATCGCAGCTGTCTGAGCTCATTCACTGTGATGGGTGATATGTCTCAGGGCTCACATTGGCGTCTTCTGTTTTCATTTGCTAGGACAGTGGTTCTCAACCTTTCTGTGTTAGTCTGGGTACTTTAGAGAAACAAATCCACAGAAACTCATGTATAAGAGAGAGTTTTATATAAAGGTTAAGTGCACATCAAGAAAACATCCCAACCCAGTGTTGCCCAAGTCCACAAGTCCAACATTAACCCATATGTCTAACACCAATCCACAAAGTCCTCCCCCATCTCACAAAACAGATGCAATGATGCCGACTGCAGGAGGAAAGCTGAGTCAGTGAATGTGTAAGCATCTCAGCACTGACAGGGGTCTCCACACGGCTGTTCCAGCACCCAGGGCTGCATTGGGGTAGGTCCATGTGGCTTCTCTTGGGGGTGTCTTGCAGGAAGTGATCCTTGCAAGCTGAAGCAGGGAACTGGCTAAGGCAGCTGCCCCCTGTGCGACCATCATAAAGCAACAGACCTGAGAACTAGAAAGGCGAGACTCACCCAGCCATTTATCGCTCCGCCCTTCAATTAATCCCACATGTGTTTATCGGCCAGGTTGGCACAATAAACTAAGTTACTTCCTAATGCCGAGACCCTTCCTCATGTTGTAGTGATCCCCCAACCATAAAATTATTTTCGTTGCTACTTCATAACTATAATTTTGCTACTATTATGAATCGGGCGACCCTTGTGAAAGGATCGTTCCACCCCCAAAGGAGTCTCAACCCCCAGGTTGAGAACCACTGTGCTAGAAGGTCAATGAGCAGCCTCTTATGTTGTTCTAGCTATCGTCCATGGGAAGTCTGACATGTCGGCTGAGTACCCACTCTCAAAAACGGGGCAGAAGCAGGGTCTGATGGACTTGGGGACTAAGGGGAAGGGGTGGGTGGATGAAAGGATCTGGAGAAATCTATGGGCAATATTATCCTCATTTTAAAGATGAAAAGAATGGCCAAATAACATTCTCCTGTAAAGAGTCTCATCCCTTCTGTAAGATGAATTTCCTTCCACATTTAGCTCTAAGGTAAAGGGGCAATACCTTCCCCTGAGGTGTGCTGGAATGGTCTAGGGCAGGGGTTCTCAGCCTTCCTGATGCCGAGACCCTTTCAGACAGTTCCTCATGTGGTGGTGGCCCCCCAACCATGACATTATTTTCCTTGCTACTTCATCACTGTCATTTTGCTACTGTTATGAATCAGGCGACCTCTGTGAAAGGGTCACTTGGCCCCCAAAGGGGTCGCCACCCCCAGGTTGAAAAGTGTTGTCTAAGGAGTGGTGTAAAAGCAAACATGACACTTGATCCTGAACTACATGGGTGACAGTGGAACATTTTTTAGTTGTCATGGGGTGCTTTTGGGAGCTATGGTCTAAGTAATCTCTTTATCTCTATTTCATTTGGCTTGAATTATTTTTGTTTTGTTTTATTTTATTCTTATTTTATTCTATGGTAAATACTTTATAAATATTAATAAAAAGAGTAGGTTCAAGGTTCATTCCATTGCAAATACTTATAGCAAACAGAAGTAATTTATTGCTAACAACAACTTATCAATAATTCCAGTTGCTGTAATTTTTATCAGAATTTTCCAATAATTTGCGTTACTTTAAATGACAAATACTCTATAAAGAAAAGAAAACAAAGCCTTGCTTGTAATGCATAATGTCATCTCCTGGAAAGACCAACGGCCGCCTGAGCGGGAGCTGTCAACCGCACAGCACAAAGGACTCCCAAGGGCCAGCCTAGGACTCACATTGTGATATTAGATACTCTGCAGTCCGGGAATGAGGGTTGGGCACACCAAAACATTGATTTTGGCATAAAATGTAAATGTAGCGCTAGCTTCCAAAGCTCCTTGGGTGTTTGAAAAAGTTATCTGCATGACTTTGTTTTCCCCCTACAGGCACTTAACATAGTAGACGGTGATGCCCATTCCAAAGAAAGGTGACCCAATTGAAGGGGGAATTTATCAAGCAATATCATTAATAGAACATGCAAGTAACATTTTGCTGAAGATCAGAGATTCAAGCCAGCTTCAGAAGAGGATGTGGACCAGGGTTATCATTTTGACATCAGATTGTATCTTGGCTCAATGTAGAGAATACCAGAAAGTAGCTTACTTATGTTACTATTAGGTATGCAAACACATTCAACTGTGTGCATAATAGCAAACTATGGAAATTCCAGATCATTTCATTGTGCTCATGTGGAACCTGTACATGGTAGTCTTTTGAAGCAGAGAATAAGTGAATTGTTTCAAATATGGAAAAGTGTGTGTTAGGATTACATCCTCTCGCCATATTTATTCCATCTGAATGATGAGCAAATAATCTGAGAAGCTGGAATACATGAAGAGATAACATGGCTTCAGAACTGGAAGAAGACATGAACAACCTGTGACATGCAGAAGACACAGCCTCGCTTGCTGAAAGTGAGGAGGACTTGAAGCCTTTGCTGATGAAGATCAAGGACTGCATCCATCCGTGTGGATGACAACTCAATGTACAGAAGACCAACATCCTCGCAACTGGGCTGCTAGGGAACATCGTGATAGTGGAGAAAAGAGTGAAGCTGTGAGGATGTCATCTTGCTCGGATCCACAATCAGTGGCGGTGGAAACAGCAGGTCAAGAAATCCAACAATGCTTTGGGCAAACCGACTGCACAAGACCCCTGCTCAGTGTTGAAGAGCAAGGCTGTCACTTTGAGGACTAAGGTGCGCCTGACCCAAGCCAAGGTATTTCCAAGAACCTCTTATGCGTGTCAATGTTGGACATTGAATAAGAAAGATCGCGGAAGAATTGACACATTTAAATGATGGTGGTGGTGAAGAATATTGAAAGTACCATGGACCCCCGAGTACAAACAGATCTGTCTGGGAAGAGGCAGAGTCAGTATGCTTCTGAGAAGTGAGGTTGGCAAGACGTCATATCAGGTACTTTGGACATATTGGCAAGGAAGACCAGTCCCTGGACAAGGACATCATGTTTGGTGAAGTAGAAGATCAGCAAATAACAGGGAGACTCTCACCAAGATGGACTGACACAGTGGCTGCAACAATGGCCTCAAACATAACCATTGTGAGGGTGGTGCAGGACTGGGCAGTGTCTGGTTCTGTTGGACATGAGTCAGACTGGGTGGCACCTAAAAACAGCAGCACGTTTGAGGTCAAACTTATTTCAGTGGATGCTTTGCCCACTAACATCTAGATGCATTCTAGTGTGTAGAATTACTACACCATGTGAAATCATGACATTTTTAATATTAAAAAGGGTTTGTACTTTACTTCCTAGCACATAATAGTTATTCTGTAAATGTTGTTGACTGGATTCATTAAGATGCAGCTACTATGGAATAAGATGATCACTTTAGACTCTGCCAACTTTAAAATCATATGAATTCTTGACTCAGAGGCAATTTTCCAGTTTGAATTGTACTGTAACCAATCATCTCTACATAATTAAAACCAGCTTTGGTCCATTGCACCAGTTCCTAAATTCTGGGAGACTTTTCTATTTCATATACATATAATGGCACCGCTCACTTAATATTCATGTCTTCAAAATGCCTTCCTGAAAATCACCTTTCTCTATTGTAAAAAGGAGGTGGGTGGAACTTGACAAGCTACCCTTTGACGGGTTCCACTATAAGTTCATTCAGAAACAGGGATTGTGTCGGTTTATCAGGGCAGAGTTACAAGAGAATGTGGCGCATTCCCAATGAGGAGAAAAGGCTCCAAGGCTCTTAACCAAAACTCCATGGCTTATCCATGTACGCTTCATGTCATTACTAATGGGAAACTATTGATGCCAAGAGTATAAAGCACACTGACTTGTGAGCTACGGCGAAGCTCATGGCGGTTATCTTATCCATTTCTGTGATCCATCCCAATAGGAGAGAGGTTACTGTGGACTGGTCACTTTCAGGTGCTGTCGAGCCAGTTCTGAAATACAACAGAAGGAAATGTGCTCAGTCCCACGTCACCCTTACAGTTAGCAGGTTTGAACCATTGTTGCAACCATGATGTCGATGCATCGCGTCAAGGGCTTTCCTCTTCCTGCCTTTCTGCTTTACCAAGCATCATCCCCCTGCCCCTCAAAGAACTGGTCTCTCCTGACAACATATCCGAAGTATATGAGATGAAGTCTCTCCATGCTCGCTTCTAAGGAGCATCCTGCCTGTGTTTTTTTCAGGTGGGAACAATTGGAGGAAGTTCTTCAGTAAGTCCAATTTGGGGATCAATACAACTTCTGTCTTTGGGGCTTGTTTTGTTCCAGAAGGTAAAGGAAGAAGAAACTTCATTTGATTCTCACAATTTCCCATCTGTCTGGATAAGTCAGAAGGGCTGTGCTGACCTCACCAGAATTTGGGGACCACATGCCTAGACCAGCTCTACCCTGGGCATTGACACACACACACACACACACACACACACACACACACACACACTCGCTCACTCTCCTTTTTGTGGACTGTCCTCTCTGCTTTCCATCAGAGTGGCCTGGTCTTACAATTGGCTTCTGGGATGAGGGGAGCCGAAGCAGATGTGGCACCTAGAATGAATCAATTGTGACTCTTGGTGACGCTGTATATGTCAGAGTAGACCTGTCCTCTGTGTAGTTTTCCGTGCTTGGCTTTTCAGAAGTGGATTGCCAAATTGCCTCTGGGTGGACCTGAACTGCCAACCTCTGAATGCACTTAGAAAACTCAAACCAAACTCACTATCACTGACCCTTTAGGAAAGAGTAGAACTGACTGTGGGTTTCCAAGGCTGTCAGTCTTAACAGGAGCAGAAAGCCTCATTTTTCTACTGAGGTCGGACTGGGGGCTTAGAACTGCCGAGCTTCTAGCTAACAGTGCAATATTTAAACCACTCTGCCACCGGGGGACGGGGGAGAGCCTATAGAGGAGGCCTTAATAGACTGTTTGACTAGTTTCATGTAGGCTACTTCTTTACCTGGCTCAGGCTTACCGGCCAGTGATTTGCACCTGCATTTGAAGGCAAGCCCCGGCTGCGATGAAAGTTTCCCTTGTCTCAACACTGCCTTCCCACATTCATGTGGCTCTCAGACACTTCTCCTCGGGGAGGCAACGAGGGAAGGGTGGAAACGCAGGGTTCTGGCTTTTTGTCCACTTAACTCCATTTCTTAGTTTATAATATTATATCGCATATCACTTATGAGGAGGGTATTTAGTAGAGAATACCAGAAATGGTCTCTAATTCAGACTTTCTGATTTTGATTTTATGACAGGGGGAATCCGCTTGAAATGTGTCAAATCAAAATTGTAAAGTTGGAGTTCAAGTCCCACTTATCATATGACTGATGCTGGTTAAGACAGTTAGCTACTCGGTGTCCCAGAAGAGGGAGGGAGGGAGGGAGGGAGGGAGGAAGAGAGAGAGAGAGAGAGAGAGAGAGAGAGAGAGAGAGAGAGAGAGAGAGAGAGAGAGAGAGAGAAAGAAAGAGAGAGACCTTATAGGAGAGCATGTAATAAATGTGCTATCTTCTATACCTTAAATAAATAAAAGTGGATATTTGGTAACTATTTTTTGTTTCCATAATAGTTCAAACACACATTTACTCAATTAAAAATTTTGAAGTGATTTTTCTCTGACCATTTTCAAAGACTTACCTGCTAACTCTACAGCTTTTGTTTCCTAAGAAAAGCATAGATTTTATGTTCCTTAATGTGCATTCCATATGCGCAATCAAAATTGTTTCTTTCTTATCCCAAGGCTACTGTGGGTATGATATACAACTATTATAAACTATAGGTTGTCATGTAATTGTCTTATTTCATTAATTCGAGTATTGTCACAATCTGGGTTCCCCTGAGAAGTAAAACCAGTGAAACGTACAATTATATTTACTTCAACAAAATTCCTCACTCAGTTGTGGGAAGTGACAAGCTCCAAGTCCATGAGCCAGACTACAGGCTCAAGGTTGCTGCTGGCTCACAGGGCTGTGGGGTTGCTGAAACCCAAGCCAGAGGCAGGGGGAGGCCAGAGATTTCTGCGGACTTCCGCCCCAAGGACTGGTGACGAGAGGAGTGAGAGAGAGCAATTCTGTCAGAACATGCATCCATAGCCACATCCCCCAGAAAGTTCCCCTCTCAATTTGCCTGATTGCTCACATCAAATCCCCAAATGGAAAGTGATTACCCAGTGTCTGCCAAACCACTGAGAATCGTAGCCTAGCAAAATTGACAGTAACCTTAACCTTTACACATATTATGTATTTTCTGACTAAACACATTTTTAAAACTTCACAATATGTATCTGTAATTTGGACTGGTTTTTTTCTCTACTACCTCAATTGAAGGAAAGTATATATATATATGTATATATATATATATTCAGCATGCTAAATAATGAATTGGTTTCCTACCTCAAATTGGAAATAAAGACGTACAGGTAGGCTCGCTCTGGCTTGGAGAAAGATGTGTGAGGCTCTTTCAGTGCCTATCTGTCTTGAGAACGGCAGCGCTAGCTCCTAGTGATCGTCTTGGTGTGCTGATGGTGAAGGCTGGTGCAGGTGCCCACAATCTGCCACCACTCATGTGCGTTCTCAGACGCCTGCTGCGTGCCAGTTGCGTGGCTTAATCAAACAGATGCTTCCTGGGAGCTCTATTTGCCTTGTTCTTGAAAGGGTCCCTTGTGAGGGCTCCAAGGAGAGAGCCCTGCCCAGGGCCCCGAACCTCTCAGGGAGGCCAGACGACTTCGCAGCCTGGAGGCTTTCCCCTGGGCTCTGACTTCAAGACTTGATTGAACAAGCCTGACGGTGGAGGCAGTGCAGTGTGAACTGCACTTCATAACCAAGCCCTCCTCTGCACTCCTGTACAAGTTTCCCACAGAAGAGCACCCTAGCGCTGACCCCTTCTCCCTACTCTGCCTCCTTCAGCTTGGGGGTTCTGATGGTCCAGGTGACCTCTTACTTATAGGTCTTGACTCTGAATAAAACTGACACCTATTCTGACTTACCACAAACCCCAAACCAAACCCTCCGCCATCAAGTTGGTCCCAAGTGATTGTGACCCTTTATCGAGTTTCTGATACTGTGTGTCTTTATGGAAACAGACAGCTTCCTCTTTCACCCGCAGAGCCTATGGGTTTGAACCCCCGGCTCTGGGCAGCCCCGTGGCTAATCCTCAGACTCACCTGAGCTTCTCTGAATTACCACAAGGCATGATAAACAGCCTGTATCAATGATCTCATTTCATCTTCCTAACACGGCTACAGGAAAACCTGTGAAAGCCAAAGCCACATATGGAGGAAACTTGTCAGAGAGGGAAAAACTCAAAAATCCTCCATTAAAATGGGCAACCGAAATGTGAGAAGACTGCACAGGGTGGCAGGCAGGAAGCTTTAGAGACCTGGAAACCCCAGATAGCCCTGCTGAGGTCCAGTGTTGTTAGGACAGCCATGGGCCCTGGAAGTGGCAGCCTCCATGCCTGTCAAGCTCCAGTCAGTGAGACGAAAGGGAAAGTCTGTCGGTGAGGCTTTGGGGAAAGCTGTTCTTCACACAAGGGCACACGTGCAGTTGGCATGTACCTTTGATCCTCTGCCCTTTCTTCCCATCCCCACTCCCTTTTGTTATCTTGGGATCCCGATAACATGTCCAAAGTATGAGCATTCTGGCTTGACTTTTTCCAAGACAGATCTGCCCATTCTTCTGGTAAGCCCCCGTGTATACTGCATTCTTCAGCAACACCTGAATTCAAATGCTCAATCCAGTTTGTCTTTGGTCTTCCTAGTTTATTGCCCAGCTTTCACCTATATATGCAGTGATTGACACTCCCACGGGTCAGGTGTGCCTTAGTCCCCCGGGTGATACCTTTACTCTGTACATCTTCAAAGAGATCTTTTGTAGCATATTTCCCCAGTGCAATACAGCTACAGTACTAGCTTTTTCCTTACCCCCCCCAACAACCTCTGCCCCCTTCCTTCTCCTTCTTCTTTAGCATTTGATTTCTTAGTTTTTTTAATTAATCATTTCATTGGGAGCTCTTACAGATATTATAACAATGCACAATTCAATTAGATCAAGCATAATTGTACAATTGCTGCCGCCATCAGTTTCAAACATTTTCTTCTTGAAGTCTTTGATACCAGCTCTCCTTTATCCCTTCCCTTCCCTCCCCCACCCTACCCCCAGGAACCCTTATTATTATATTATATACTATTTATTTATTTTGCCCTATCTTACACCATCCAATGTATCTGTTCAGGTCCAATTCTGTTATTTGTTCTGCCTCAGGGTTGTACAGTCATCATTGCTGTCAGCTTTCCCTCCTCCCACCCTACTCTCTTCCCATACCCTCAGGGAATCATTACTCCCATTACTGTTTCTGAGGGGTTATCCATCTTGGCTTGCATGCACTGAATGATCTTCATTATGCAAATGAACATGCACAAGTCTAGCATGAATAATGAGGTAAAACAATAAAGCATTTGATTTCTTGACTGTTGTTTCCAGGGGCACGATTGCAGACAGAATATCGCTAAAGTTTTATGAAGAGTCCCAAGAAGACTCAGCAGCGTGAAAGGACCTAGGGTGTGAAGCAGCACAGAAGTGGGATTGAGTGATGGAGGCATGGGCCACAGCAGGATTTTTGGGTGAAATAATTTAGTCTTTATTAATATAGAAGGGGAGCTATTGAAGAGTTATGAGTAATAAAATGTTATTAAGCAGTCAAGGAGAAATATAGATATTTTACAGATGGAACTGTACCTTCCTATAACTTGTGCAGAGATATCTTTGGGCCACTATTCTAGGCTCGGGATAAGAAATAGAAATTCTGTAAGATGATATAAGTTAAATTTCTGAAACCACAAACAAATATTTCAGAGTCTAATGATCCCTTTTTAATGAAAAGATGTTTTGAGTAGACCTGGTTGGGTCTAGATTCTAATTCCCCACTTATTAATTAATCATCTTATACAGGTTTCTTGGCATTTCTGTGCCTCAGTTTCCTCAGTTGTATTATGTAGCAAATATAACTACTTACGTAAGCCATGACATTTCCAGTCACCTCATGTACATATGAAATATAAGCAATGGATAGAGAGATTGGATTAATAATTGATGCATTTGAATTACAGTGCTGGTGAAGAATATTGAAACTACCATGCCAGAAGATGAAACAAAACTGTCTTGGAAGATGTACAGCCAGAATGTTCTTTAGAATCAAAGTCTTTTTACATGTTTTAGATATGTTATCAGGAGGGACCAGTCATTGGAGAAGGACATGAGGACATGGACAGGGCAGAGGCAGGGGTGCGGGGAGGGGTTGGGGAGAGAGAGAGAAACTCTTAATGAGATGAAGTGCCACACTGCTACGGTGGCTACAGCAGTGGATCGCGAGGACTGAGCAGCATTGTGTGTGTTACACACAGAGTGGCTGTGAATCAGAGCGGATGCACAGAGTCCCACAGCGTCAACATGCGTATGCCCTTTGCTTTCTACAGCCCATCTCGACACGCAGCCACGGTGACGCCGTTCAAATGTAACTTATATTGAGACACTCTCTGGCTGCTCTTTTCACTTCAAGGTCAAATTTCTTACAATGACCTAAGATGACCTTGAGCATGCCGGGCAGGGTCCTGCCTCAGGACTTGCATGGACTCCTTCCTCTGCTCCTATGCCACCTCTCCACAGAAAGCCTTGACCGTTCTACTTCAAATAACGGTTAAAGTTGATCTGCTACTAGAAGTTCCCACCCCTCTCACTTGCATTCCTTTTTTCTAGGGACCTTATGACTTTCTAATAGCCTAATTGATTTTGTTTATCAGTGGTCTCCTCCCATTGTACTAGAAGGTCTATGCAGGCAAACGTGTTCCTTCGTTTCCTGTTATATCTCCACTGCTCAGGACCGTGCCGGCCAATCCAGGTTGTTGTCATGAGGAACTGGCGAGTCGGCTTCCACTCACAACAGCCCCGTGCATAGCGGAAGGAACCAGAGCCCAGTCCTTTCAAGTGTAAGGGTGCAAACATCACAGCTGTCTATCTGCTTCTGAAAACTAAACCGCAGAAAGCCCTGTGGAGAACAGCTCTATTGACACATTTGGGACCAAGAACCATGATCACAACTGATGTGATGGCAACGGACAGTGACCCTGGTTGAATAGGATTTCTGTGATGAAGGAACCCAGCCTGGTCTCAGCCTCCTCATGCACGCGCTCTGTTCTTGGGCCCAGTGCGCTGTCATCCCTCAGGACTAGACGAGATCCTGTGGTATCAATTCTCTTAGGACGTTGCTTTGGGAAAAGGCTCAGCAGAGGGAGAGTGGGAATGAGGGTGTGTGCTGCATGTGTATCTAAGAGATCCTGATCCCTAGAGAAATGCACAACCATCTTCAGGTCAAGTTCGTCTTGGTAGAGGTTTGCATTAAGCCCAGGAAGAACAGCACAGCCAACTCTGCCATCTGTTGGTTGGGTGAGCACCTTGAAGAAAGAGCTTTCCCACGTTCTCTCAAAGTCATGGAACCCGTGAAGCTCAAAAGCATATACTATATAAACCGTCAGAAATAGGGGAGGGGTTGGTCCTATTTTGAAAGCTTTTTCAGGAAGGTTGCTCTAATAACATTGGCGACATCTTGAACCCCAAATTAGACAACAAAATGGAATGATTTTATGGTGATTAACCTAGGTTCTCTTTTTAAAAAAATTTTAATGAATGTCTTCATTGTGAGTTAGGTGGGAGGCTTTACATTTCAAACCATCAGCTCGATTCCACAGTTCAGACCACTCACCCTCCTGTCCTGTATTCTATCCCACTTCCCTCCCCTGATTTCTCATCTCCTCTTAAGGACTCCCAAACTCCTCCTTACCCAAGTCAGTACCTGGCCAACACAGCAGTTTGTCGCTTCATCCTCCCACCCCTGCCGTCCCTCCCTTAATAACCTGCCAAGTCTGTTCCCTTTGGTGTACAAGTCTTTGTCTTGGTTTTTATCCTTACAGTGTGGTCACATATAGTGTTTGTCCTTTGGTGATTGATTAATGAACATAATGTTCCGCAAGTCCATCCATGTCCTGAGGTGTTTCATGGTTTTACCCTTTTTTAAAAGCTATGAATAGTATAGCACTTTGTGTATGTACCAAAAACTTCTTTGTCTGTTATTCTTGCTATTGACAATAACAAGAATTTGGAAACAGTCCAGATGCCCCATAGCAGAAGAATGGGTAAAGAAATTTGGGTAAACACACACACACAGTGCAAGAACCCTGGTGGTGGAGTGGGTACTCATTGGGTTGTGGTCTGCGTGACTGGCCGTTTGAAAACACCAGCATCCCCTGGGGAGAAAGACTGGGCTTTCTACTCCAGCAAACAACTGCTGTCTTGGAAACCCGTAGCGGGGTTGCGATGAGTCATCATTGACTACTTGGCAGTGAGTTTTTTGGGGTGCAGTGCTGCTGTGAACATGGGAGTGTGTCTGTCTCTTCCTTTTACGTCTTTCACTTCTTTCAGGTGTGTATCCAGCAGAGGGACTCCTGGATCATACGGAATTTCTATTCCCAGATGGAAAAAGTGCTTTATCGCGTTCCACACGGGTTGTCCTAAGCTGCTTTGTTTTGGTACTTACTGGGGACGTTATCATTAATCAGATCCCTGTGCAATAATCCTGAAACACACATACTTAAAGACATAGATGATGTTCAAACAGCAAATTAAGTTGCCTTCCTCTTGCAAAATAGAACTGGGCTCTATGGGTGCTCTTGGCCGTGATGGTTGGAAGTAGACTGAGGGACCTGTTTTCCAAGGTGATGGTGTGAGTCTGAATCACCAACTTTTCTGTTAGTAGCCACATAGTTAACTGATACCGTTTAGAAGCTCCATATATTAAGCTGGTCTCATAATTATTTTCTGACTAAAGTTCATTTCCAATCCTTTAGTTTTTCCTTTTCAAGTGATGGGAGTGAGGAGCTTTCCTGAAGTTGAATAGTGTCTGATTCACTGCAGTTTAATCCAGGCTTTGGTGTCTGTACCTTTGGACTTGTTTAAGACAGCTTGCATTTCTAATCGCTAAAAAAGTTGTCTTTCTAAATATTTGGGGAGCAAAACCACATATTGCCATTATTCTGCTCATAGATCATTCCTTCAAGTTCTTGAATATCATACATCTTTTTCTTGGTCAGGCCTCTGTTGACGTATTTCAGTGTCTTGAAATATCAGACATTGCCAAAGTATGCGTTTCCATTCTGAAACGCTTAGTTCTTTCCCTTCTATTTAGCTATTGATTTCCCATCTTGTCTCAGGGCCGGGGATGCACTGAACCAAATGTACCTCTCACATCCATCCTTGGGGGTATTTCATCCTATTTTCGAGGGCCCGCTGATAAACTGCATTTTGAATCATTGCATCATTCTTAAACATATGACCGGCCTATCAGTGTCACTTCCTCACCCCACTCTTCCACGCTAGCCCTTGCATCATGGGCTTTTTAGATCCCTGTCCCACGGACACAGACCAGATGGCTATTCTAGTCCTCGAGCTGCCCAGCTAAATCACTTCCTCCTAAATGTGATTTCTTTAAACAGCCTCTGTTACCGGGGCTATTTTCACATCTTAAGATCCCATGCTGAAAGGAAGCATCAGTGAACAAATTGAAGCCAAGTGCCCTCGCGTGATACCTTCTCAATTTCCCATCTGAGTCCGTGTCAACATGATACATGTCTGAACTTACACTCCTGGTTAAAGAAAGGAAAATCTGGTCCTCTGATCCCTGTTCTTTCCAATCCTGCTCCGGCATCTAAAGTGTCTCAGCAACAGCTCCCATCTTCAAGCAACCACCAGCGGCCTTGTTTTCAAACAATGCAGCCCTCAAGGGATCCTACGTGGTTACTGTAGGGTGACTTTTCCCAGGCAACCAACCTATTCTTATTTTGTGATTACCACAAAGAACCTAGAGGTCCAGGATTTACTACTCATTAGCTGGTCCTCAAGGAAACGCTTGCTGTCGCCAGCACAGTTCCACGACTCCATGACAGGCTGAAGGAGGAGCTGTTCACTATTGATTGATGATGCTTTGTCAGCTCTCATGTTTCAGATGAAAGAGCATTTTGGAGAGTTAGTTCAGACCATGGCCTCAGAAGAAAACAACCAAAGGGTGGGGGGCGGGGGGATGCCCATTGCCATGCATAGTCAAGAGCACAAATCTTGTACAAGTTGTTTGATTTACACACACACACACACACACATGCATCTGCATACATACTAGATAAACCAAGATACAGATTGTTACACACACACACACACACATGCATCTACATACAAACTAGATAAACCAAGATACAGATTGTTCCCGATGCATGGAAGACCTCCTTGTGTGGCAAATGCCTCTTCCTGTTTAGTATTACAACCACAAATCGGACGTTGACACTCTTGATTAGTTTTGTTTGATCTTTAATTTCCTAATGGATGGATCCTTACAATATCTGCACGCTTGTGTAGAGCCTTCTTCCTTACCACCGTGCCAGTGAAATCCACTCATATTTGTGCACACAGTAGGGTTTGATTCCTTTTATTTCTGTGTCTTAGCCCCCTCTACGAATGAGCTCGGATCTGTTTTTGCATGCTATTTCCATGGGCATTGGGTTGCTTGGATTACTGTGAAGAAGTTGCTAAGTCAGAGATGAGTGTATATGGAAGAAACATGACTACACACCGAGTCTACTACTGGATGATCCTTCGAGATGATAGGGGCCCCGGCATCAGACAGTGAGGCACTGACTGCTAACTGAAGCAGCAGTTTGGGGCGGTTCCATCCCAACAGCCATTTGGGGGAGAAAGATGTCAGACAGCTTCCAGAAGGATTACAGACTTGGAAACCACATGGGCAGTGCTGCTTTGCCCTATAGGGTTGCTCTAGGTAAGAGATGACTTTCTGGCCATAGGTTTGGGGCTTGGCTATACGGTGATGTGCAGTTCTGGTGGCAGGTGGTCAAACACTTGGCTATTAACTTCATGGTTGGTGGTTTGAATTCACCCAGTCTCTCTACGGATGAAAGACCTAGTGATCTTTCTTCATAAAGATTACAGTTGCCACGAATTGTGATAACAGCTATTTGCTGGTTGACACCAAATGAAAAATCAAATCAAATCAAGCCTGGGATTCTCTTTGGGAGAGGAAAGAATCCCTGTGCTATCTGATTGCCAGCTGTGGTAGTTACATAATCTGGTGTCAGTTTGGACCTTGAGATGATTAAGGGTGAAGGAGTGGAGCCTAGTCTGTCAATCGGATCATAGCCAATGAGGCCTCTGTGTGGGCCTGGCCTTCTGAGAATTCCTGTATTTTTCCTCCTTGGAGATGGGAGACACACACTCTCTCTGCTGACTTCCCAAGAGACACCACTGAGGAGAAGCCACATGGACCTACTGGATGCAGCCTTGGAAGCTGGAGAAGACACATGGAGACCCCGGCCAGCGCTGAGATGCTTCCACCGCCACTGGATCCAAAGACTTTCTACCCACTGGCCTGTGATCGTCCTGCACTCGGGGTCGTTGCATGTGTTTCATGAGTCTGAGGAGGACTTTATATTTTGGTGTCGGACATATGGGCTAATATCAGACTTGTGGGCTTGAACTGGACTGGGCTGGGATGTTTTCTCAGTATTCAACTGCTCTTGCATATAAAATTCTTTCTTATACACATATGTGTGTTTATAAATTTGTTTCTCTAGTCTACCCTAACACACCAGCTGAAAGCAAAAGTGTGTGCTAGAAACTTATCAAAATGAATGAGACATTGTGTTCGCTTCCTATTGTTTCTGTACCAAATTGCCTCATAATTAGTGACTTAAAGCCATACGTATTTGTTATCTTGCAGTTCTGGAAGTCAAAAGCCAAAAGGGGACCCAATGGGGCTCCAGACATGTCAGGGTCGTATTATAAAGGCTCTAGCCAGATTTATTATTTTATCCCCTTAAGGTTCCACAACCCTGGGACCAGAACTCCATGCTGCCTCACTCTGACTACCAACTGCTGTCAACGAATCACACGAGAAGGTTCTGCACAGAGTGGGTGGAAAATGTGGCCCAATGCTCAAAACCATAAAGGAGACCAGGCTCACTGTTCAAATAGGGGCAGGTGGGACCCCTGAGACTATGGTCCTGCATCATCCTCCAAGTCTGGCCCTGAACTCACTTACATGGCCAGATACTCAATCAGTGAAGATCAAAAGAGCAGCATTGACCCAAAGACAAAGAGGAATGGAAACCAGGACACAGGGAGGAAGCGAGTGAGCGGCAGCACCTAGAGGGGATTGCGATGGTTGAGTTGAAACAAAACATGTACAGACTGATGGATGTGAAACTGATGAGCTGGCTCTGTAAACTTTCACCTAATTGACAATCCTTTTTTTTTTTTAAGAAAAGGAGTTAGCTCTTTCTCTTTTCCCCCTTCCAGAGCAGTGGTTCTCAGCTTGTAGGTCTCGAGCCCTTTGGGGGTCAAATGACCCTTTCACAGAGGTCACCCAATTCTTAATAGTGGCAAAATTACAGATAGGTAGTAGCAATGAAAATAGTTTTATGGTTGGGGGGGTCACCACAGCAAAAGGAACTGTATGAAAGAGTTGCGACATTAGGAAGGTTGAGAACCACTGTTCTAGAGGCTGCCCACATTCCTTGGCTTGTGGCCCAGTTCCACTTCAAAGGTGAACAATGACATCGCTCTAACCTCTGCTCCCTCTTTTGGATAAGTACCCTTATCATTACAATAAATTCACCTGGATAATCCATGACAATCTCCCCATCACTAACTCAGCTGATCCTCAGTGCCATTGAGTCAATGCGGACTCACATGTTTGCAAGACTGTAACTGTTGACGGGAATAGAAAGCCCAGTCTTTCTCCCCAAGAGATGCTGGTGGTTTTGAGCTGCCGACCACAAGGATTGCAGCCCAATGGATAATCAATACACCACCAGGGTTCGGCAACCCCTAATTCCATTTGCAGCCTTGGTTCCTCTTTGTTTTGGTCACAGGTTATGGGGCCTAGCATTTGGACATCACTAGGTGTCCTGACTGCAGCGAGTAGCAGGGGTGATGTAACAGAAACGTAATTGGAGCGGTGCAGCTAAGAGCTCTGAGCAGGGTGAAAGCAATTGTTCCAGCTGAGAGACTCAAGCTTGACTCAGAGACTACATACATATCAGTCAAAAAATGTGTACAAGGCGTCTGCCATGTGAAAGACTTTCAGGCTCTTCATACAAGGTCACACTAGTGAGCCAGAAAGCAGTTGATCAGTCCATGTCAGAGAGTGATTCAGTGTCTGCTTAGTGCCATGATTTCCAAGGGCCTGCTTGGCAGAGAGGATGGCTATGTCGCTGCTGCTTGACAAGCAAAGCTGCCAGTAGACCTCCGTACAATGCACAAGTGAACAAATGACATGATGCCTGCTGGTTAATCAGAACCATGGAGACATGTGAATTCCGACCTCAGCCTCAGGCAGTGAGTCTGAGACAGACGAACGCACCCTGTCTCTGGATTGCACGGGCTCACAGCGTGCCTCTGCATTTCCTTGCTAACCCATCTGTGCCTCTATGTAGCCCCTCTGCGAGGTAACCTCACAAGCGTTTTCATATCAATGGTTGTTAGGAGGCACAGTAAGAGCTGCTGTTTTCTGACAAAGGCTTTTGTGTGAAACCTTTGTGCTCTCAATTACACCAGATTCCTTATTCCCCCACAGGGTGGGCTGGGGAATTTTAGAGGAGTGCTATATTCCATACTTCACATACACAGCAGCCTGGGCATCTCTGCTGAGCAACTAGCACATTTACTCATGGGCACTGCCATCCAGCATCATTTGACGTTGCTCCCCTTTGTTATTGAATACGTGAACCTACTGGAGGCAAAATACGCACACAGTAAGATATGTGATAAATGCAAGATATGGGAATAAGTCATGGACTTCAGGTAGCTCCAGGTTTTTAAAAATAATTATTTTATTGGAGGCTCTTACAGATATTATAACAATCCATAAATCAATTATATTGAGTGACCTTGTACATAGGTTGCCATCATCATTTTGAAAACATTGTCTTTCTACTTCAGCCCTTTGATATCAACTCCTCTTTTCCCCTCCCTCCTGCCCTCACAAACCCTTAAAATTATATTTATATATATACACATATTTTTTCATATCTTACATCATCTGCTGTATCCCTTCACCCATATTTCTGTTATTTGTCCCCCTTAGAATTGGTTATATATCCATCATTATTATCAGCTCCCCCTTTCTTCCCTCCCCACTCCCCATACCCTTATGGTATCCCTACTACAATTACTGTTTCTGAGGGGTCTATCTGTCCTGGATTCTGTATGTTGAAAGCATTTATCTGTGAGGTAGACTGGGGTCATGATAGTGGGGAAGGACAGCATTAAAGAACTAGAGGAATATTGGATGTTTTGTCAGTGCTATACTGCACCATAGCTGAATCATCCCATGTGATCCTTCCTTGAGGGGATGTCCTATTGTCTACAGATGGGCTTTGGGTCTCCATTCTGACCACTTTCCTTCACAATGATATATCTTAATTGGTTTTTTTTTTAATGTTCTGATACCTGATCCCATTGATACCTCATGATCACACAGGCTGGTGTGCTTCTTCCATGTGGGCTTTGTTGCTTCCCTGCTAGGTGACTGCTTGTTTATCTTCAAGCCTTTAAGACCCCAGGTACTTTATCTTTTAATAGCCAGGCACCATCAGCTTTCTTCACCACATTTGCTTCTGCACCCGTTTTGTCTTCAGTGATCATGTCAGGAAGTTGAGTATCACACAGTGCCAGGTTATTAGAACAAAACGTTCTTGTGTTGAGGGAAAACTTAATGAGAGGCCCAGAGTCCATCAGCTACTGTAATACTTTAACATATAAATACATGCACATAGACCAACACCCTTATCTTTATATATTAATATATTTACATATATACTTGGTTATATTTATACCTCTATAACTTTCACCTCCTAGTTCTTTCCTCTATTTTCTTTTACTTTCCTCCTGCCCTACTATCATGTTCACCCTTCATTCAGCTCTCAGTGCTTCCTCTCAGCTACATTACAGTTGAACAAACACCACCAGGCATTCTACATCCTCCTCTTCATCGATTTTAGATCCCTTGTTGTTCCCCTGCCCCTGAGTTTGTTGGCTCTCCTCCTGCTTCCCCTCACCTCCTCCTCTCCCATATACTCCAGGAACCTCTGGTCCTGTTGGTTTCTCCTCAGGATTGTTTACCCTGCCTACCTTATAGAGAAAGACATTAAGAAAAAAACATAGTTCCAGGTCTATCTGTTGACTTTTATGAATGTCCCCCTGTCAAGTCTGGTGGGATGCCAAGTAATGCCCCCAGAAATCAGAAGTGTATTTGTGGGGACTTTGTGACTCTGCTCTCCTTGCTGCTCTGTTGCACTCCTTTCGTGTTTTGCCTCACTGTGAGGGGGTTGGACCAGACACTTCCCACACTGTGCACACTGTGTCTCCCGGGTTTTCCCCTGTAGCGCTGTGGGTCATTGAGGGACAGCATATCATGTGCTGGAGTCAGCCCTATGGTCCTCTGTGTGCACTGGCTGCTATGAGTAGGCATGGTGGGCCAGGATAAGGGTCTCTCTCTCTCTCTCTCTCCCTCCCTCCCTCCCTCCCTCCCTCCCTCCCTCCCTCTCAGTTTGTTCCTGTGTGGTCAGAACAGACCACTCTCCCCAGACTGTATCTTCAGTGCTGTCCTCTGTAGCACATTCTTCTAGGGGGGGGACCACAAGCTCCAGTTCTTAACCTAGCCTCCTGATGGTTCTGAGACACACAGCTACCTGATCTCTGCTTTTCCGAGTAACAATGACCTCAATTTTACAGGATTGCTTCTTTGTCTACGTGAACTCTAAGTAGAAAAACACATTTAAAGGTTGTTGAAAAGAAGATATTGAAAGCCTGTCTTACAAAAACAAGAAATATTTCCTTTAAGATTTGGTGCTCTGGTTAAAGGAAAACATTGTTGAACTCAAGTGAACCTTGCTTGTCTTCTCTCTCCAAGGACATGTCCAAGAGAGCAGAAGCAGTTGGCTTGATTCCTAGATCCCAGAAGCTTCTTTTCCTCCCTGTCCTGGTGATGTCCAGAAAGAATAACAACCTCTTTCATTTGTGAGACTCAAGGTCCTCAAGTCAAAATTATTCACTGTTTGCTGACCCTGAGGGAGAGGCCTGGGGGCCATCTAGACACTGAGCAAAGAAGCTGCTCCAGCTCCACAGCCCACCACCCATAAAGACAGTATGTTTAAGAGCATGTGACCTTCTAAAGAAATGAGGTTGCTTGTCTTGCATGACCGAACACTGGGCAATTTCTGCGACGATCGGTGATGGTTTCCATACTAGCTTCATGAAGAAGGCACGGGACCTGTGCCTCGGGTTGCGGTGAGTCATAGCCAGTCCGATGGCAATGAACAAGAACAACAATATCACCCTAGGCCTTGCACAGACTTTCCATGTTCCTTCTATCGTTGGTCCTTGTGTTTTTCAGTTCTGTGTTCTCTCCCTGATCCCACACATATTATTGCTCAGTTGCACCATCCAAAGGGCTGAGAACAAGGCCAGGGAAGGTCTTTGCTTTCCTGAAGCTTACATTTTAGTGAGAGGGAAAGGTCATGAACACATAATCCAATTAATTAATGAAGTGGCCTCTGGTCCCACGTACCAGGCAGACAGTAATGGGGCGCTACAGCAGAGGACAGCATGGTGAGAGCACATTCCCTCCTACACACTGAACCGTCTGTGCCTGGGCCCAGGTCTAACAGGAGCATGAAAAACCCAGGGCTAGTCTTTGCGGTATGAAAAACCCAGGGCTAGTCTTTGCGGTGCGCGCCCTGATGGCCTAGGGGGGGGTATGCATTTAGCTGCTATCTGCAAGGTGAGCAGTTTGAAACCACCTTCCTCTTCATGGGCGAAAGCTGGGCTTTCTACTCCCGGAAATAGTGGCAGTCTCGACTGCCACCACCGATTCCAGAGCCAGGGTAGCCCCTGCCCACCCTGCCTCCGTCGCAGCCCCAGGAGCCCGGGGAAGAAAGCGGACATCGCCCATGGAGCGTCGCTCGAAGTGTTCGGTTCGGTGCAGCCCTTTCCCGGGAAGGACCGTGGATAAAGTGAGCGGGTACAGAACAGACTGCCGCTGAGCAGGCAGGCTCGGCCTGGCGCTCAATTTCTCAGTTGTTTACTACGAGATTCTCAATTCTCCAGAAAGAGCCGGCAGCCTGGCAAAAATGGCATTCGATGAGGCGATTGCTGAATTGGACACGCTGAATGAAGACTCTCACAAAGACAGCACCCTGATCATGCAGCTACTTCGGGGCAATCTCACTGTGTGGAGTTCAGAAAACCAGGGAGATGAAGCAGATGCTGGGGAGGGAGCGAACTAATGTCTGCCATGTTTCCTGATCTGCTCAGTGTCACTCTGTGCCGCCTACATCTATTTAGCCCTTTGTGTGACTGATGATTTTAAAAACCTAAGTCACCATCTCAGAAACTCACAGGGGCAGTTCTACCCTCTCCTCTAGGGTAGAACTATGAGTTGGCATCGACTGGATGGCAGTTAAGGTTTTTTGTGTGTGGCAGCTCTTGAAGGAGAAGGCTTGAGGGGCAATCTTCCTCACGAAAGAGGGAAAAGAAAACTTACAATGCCAGGGATGTTTCTGGTGAGCACTCACAGAGACACGAGATGTTTGGGGTTTTAGAAGGCCTATAGGGTTGGACATACATCTCTAATGAATTGTTTTATGAATGTCCTTGCTGCTGTCTAATGAAGGCATTTGCTTATTGCCTTGTTGCCATACAAAAGATCCTTCAAAAGTTTTAATTCATGTTAAAGCCAACCAATCCAGAAGAGCATAACATTAGGTGGCCAGTTATTTTTTTGCCCTAAGTCGAAGAAAGTTCTAACAGAGTCATGGGGATAGAGAGTGATGTGCAGATGACATGCAGACACTTGTCCCCGCATAGCTGACTGAGATGGCTCTGGGCACGACTTCGTGGGAAGGCATTTAAGAAGGAGTTGCAATGGATCCAATGAGTACAACGAGAATGTTTTTCATGTTCTCTTCCCACAAGGTCAAACCACACAAGGGCACCACTGTGCACAAAGGGACTGTCCTTTGGGGCCAGATTGTTATTCACCAGAAGAAAATCAGCATTCATGGTTCACTTGGGGAAGGCTCATTGGCAAAGTACAATACCCCATTATTTTATAGCATCTGCCCTCTTGTAATCGAGTTAATTGTGTACACACCAATCTGTTATTCCAGTAGACTATAAGTGTCTCCGGTGGATGGTTTTTAAACCTCTGCTGGGAGGTAGGGGCTAAACCTTGTTGGAAAGGAGCATTCAGTAGTAAGCATATGTCTTCAGATTATAGGTTTTAGATAAATAAAGAACATGCTTTGGGGTTTATATTAATCTTTTTCGTAGATTCTCCACTTTACATTTGCAATTATAATTATTGTGTTTCCTGGGAGATTTTAGGTAGTGGCTGGAGACTGTATTCAGGCAAAATCCCTATGCACCATTGGGTCCTCATCCCTCCCCCTCCCCTTCATTAGAGTCTCTATCTTGTTGATCTTTCTAACACCCGATGTTCAGTTCAGTGGCCGAGTGGCTGCTGCACTGAATATAATGAGATTTTTTTAAAGTCCTAAAGCAAGGAAAGCCTAAAATGCAGTGCTCATCCAATCCACGTCTCCCAACACCTGTATTTGGGATGCTCCCCATGTTAGGCTGGGTTCTCTAGACAAACAAAACCTGTGACATATATGTGTATATCTGTAGGAGAATCACAGTAAGAAATGGCTCACACAGTTGTAGAAGTAGGTAAATCCAGTCTGGTTCAAGTTTGTAGAGCAGATGTAAGCTGGAGGCTTCTCCTGACTCCTATAGCTGCAGGCACTGGCCAAACAGAAGCAGCAAGATGAAGCAGGAAGACCACAGGCCGTAAATGTAGAGCTGAATGAATCCAAAGTCAACAGAATGAATCCAAAGTGGGCAGGAGGTCCATGAACCAGATGGAGGATCTAAATCCAGTAGAAATCCAAGCAGCAAGACAGAGCTCAGTTCTGCTCAGGCTCTCTCTCTTATAAAAATGGCCACACACCCAAGGAAGTGTCATGAGGCCTTGACTTAAGTGATAGACTGCATTTCACTTCTACTTGTACCCGGTATGTCAAGTTGACATAAACTCTAACCCTCACACTTAGCATCCATTACTTTTTAGCATTTCTAGTGCCGTTTCCGAAGTCAAGCTTAATTCTGGATTTCACCTCCAGGCCGTACCAAATAGAATGGTGTTGTGGTTGTGGTGGCTGTTGTCGTTAGATCCCATTGAGTGGATTTTCAACGCACACGGACCCCTTAGGACACAGTCGAATTGCCCTAGGGTTTTTCAGCTGTAAGTCTTTGAGGACGTAAAGCACCGCGTCTTTCTCCCCTGCAACAGCTGGGCAGGTTCAAGTGCCACGCTTCAGTTCGTAGCCAAGCACTCAACTCTTGCCTCCAGAGCTCCTTATCGGCGTAGAATGATGCACGGAAACAGGTGAACTGCAAAGAAGCACAGCTGAGTATAGGCCAGGCGTTTATAACTGCTGTCCTGTTCTTTCTGCCCCCCCAAACATCTTTGACCCCATCAAACCTTCTGCCAGGCTGGGTGCAAGACTCTGAGAGTAAAGCACCTCTCAACGAAGAAGCTGCCACTTCACCAGGACTGTCCATGCAAGCCCCGCAAGCCTTTCCTCCCTAGCATTAGGGAAGAGATTTGGGCTAAAACGATTATCACTGGGCTGCTGCCAACAGAGAATCTCACATTTCCAGCTTAATAAAACAAGAAGGTGTAAGTTGAATCCAAATGAAATATAATTCTGTTTCCCTTTCATGCAAGTGGACAAAGGCTAGCAGCTGGGCTTGGAGCAAATAAACGAGCCTCTGACACATCACAGTGTCTCAGACGGAAGTCATGTGGGTGGGCTCCCAGGGGGCAGTTGAGGGCACTCATGACTCCCCAAAGTGGTGCATGAGAATATATGGGAAGAAAGGGAGGAACGGGCAGTTTAATATTCCATGTACCCTAACTGAGCTGACAATGCAGAGACTTTCTATCATATATCGTGATCGTGGTATCAGGAGGGACCAGTCCCTGGAGAAGGACTCACATTTGATAAAACAGAGAGTCAATGAAAAGAAGGAGGTCTCTCCATGAAGTAGGTGGACATAGCTGTTACCACCATGGGTTCTGCCATAGCAGTGATGGTGAGGGTGGCATAGGACTGGGCAATGTTTCATTCTGCATATAAGGGGTCGTTCTGTAAATAAGGGGTCGTTCTGTATATCAGGGGTCGTTATGAGTCAGAAGGGACTTGAAGGTACCTAACAACAACTAACAACAAAGTTGATGTAAGAAAAATGTTGACTCCATTTGACTTATAGGATGGGATTTGAAAAACACTACTTTGGGTTTGTTGGTCTTATTCTTACTGATCTTTTAAAATGAGCCCTGTTGGTGAAATGCTTAAATGCTCGGCTATGACCAGAAGCTTGGTGATTGGACCCATCTAGCAGCTGCTCTGGGGGAGAAAAGACCTGGCAATCTGTTCCTGTCAAGATTCAAAAACCAGCTCACTGCCACTGACACACTGCAGCCTCACAGTGACCCTACAGGACAGGACAGGACAGACCTGCCCCTGCGTTTCCAAGACTGTACTTCATTACGCAAGTAGAAAACCTCAAATTTCTCCTGAGGAGTGGCTGCTTGTGTTAGTTTGGATAGACTAGAGAAATAAATTCATAGACACTCATATGTGTATAGAACAGAGCTTTATATTATATATTTTATATAAAAGAGCTTTATAGTATATATTTATATAAAAGAGCTTTATATGATATATTTTATATAATTGTTCATTAAGAAAACTTCTCAGTCCAGTCCAGATCAAGTCCATAATTCTGATATTAGCCCATATGTCCAGTACCAGTCTGTAAATTCCTCTTCAGACTCATGTAACTTGTGAAATGATGCCAAAGGCAGGAAGATCACAGGCCAGTGGGTGGAAAGTCTTGTGGATCCAGTGGCGGTGGAAGCATCTTAGCCCTGGCGTGGGTCTCCTCCTGACTCCTCCATTTTCAAGGCTCTGGCTGCCACCAGCATAGCCCCATGTGGCTTGTCAACAGGAATGTCTTGCAGGTAGTGTCTATGTGTCCCACTTCCAGTGAGCTATTTATCTCCCTAGTGCCCCTCCACATGAAATCATCAAGCTGCGACCTGATGGACAGGCTAACCTCCACCCCTTCTCTCTTGATAGTCTCAAGTTGGCAACAGATTATGTAACTACCACCCTGGTGATTTCACACAGTTGACTTCGTGGTTAGCAGACTAGGAGTCCTACTTTGTCACACGTGGTTGCCATGAATCACAATCAACTCAATGGCACACAGTAACAACCCTGACACACACCTTTCCTGATTTGAAACCATGCTGTTTTCCCTTGTTCTGTTTGCACACCTGCTTCTTGATCCATGTACACGTTCCTCATGAGCACAATGGAGGGAGTGTTCTTGAAATCCCATTGTTCTTAAGGTTATCCTTAGTTTTTATGGTTCACACAGTCGAATGCCTTTGCATAGTCTATGAAACACAAGTAGACATCTTTCTGGTCTTCTCTGCTTTCAGCTAAGATCCATCTTACATCAGCAATGATAACCCTATCACTGCTCTTCTGAATCCAAATCCCCTTCTGAATCCAGCCTGAAGCTCTGGCAATTCCCTGTCAATGTACGTCTGCAATCATTGTTTAATGTTCAGAAAAAATTTACTAGCATGCAATATCAATATTATTGTTCTATAGTTTGAGCAGTCTGTTGGTATTTCTTTGGAATGGGCACAAATATGGATCTCTTCCAGTCAGTTGGCCAAATCGCTGCCATCCAAGTTTCTTGGCATAGATGAGGGGGTACTCCCAGTGCTTCCTCAGCTTGCTGAAACATTGCAGTTTGTATTCCATCAAATCCTGGAGATTTGTTTTGGGCTGATGCATTCAGTGGAGTCTGAGCTTCTTCCTTCAGCACCATTGGTTCTTGCTCATATGCCACCTCCTGAAATGGTACGTCATCTAGTTCTAGTTATTTTTGGTACAGTGACTGTGTATTTTTTCCATCTTCTCTTGATACTTCCTGCTACATTCAATATTTTGTCTGTAGAAGCTTTCAATCTTACCTTTTGAGGCTTGGATTTTTTTCTTGAGTTCTTTCAGTTTCAGATATGCTGAGTGTGTTCTTCCCACCACCCCCCCTTTTTTTAAAATAGTTTTTATTCTAGGTCTTTAAATGTTTCATCTTTATTTGCTTAGTCTTCTGGAGTTGCCTTTGAAAATTTCTATTCAACTCTTTGACTTCATCCTTTTTTCCATTTGCTTTAGCTACTTTACAATTAAGTGCAAGTTTCAGAGTCTCTTCTGACATCCACTTTGAACTTTTCTTTCTTTTTCACGATCTTTGCTTCCTTCATGACCACTGATCTTGATGTCCTCCACAGCTCATCAGCTCTTTGTCTTTAATGTCCGATTCCTAACCTGTTCTGGAAATTCAGGTGGGATAGACTCAAGGTCATAATTTGATTCTTACTGCCTTTTTATTAATCATTTCGAGGGGCTTTTATAAATCTTATAACAATCTGTTACTCAATTGTATTAAGCACACTTGTACATATGTTGCCATCAACATTTCCAAAACATTTGCTTTCTACTTGAGCCCTTGGTATGAGATCCTCTTTTTTCTCCTCCCTCCCCACCCTCTCACCCTCATGAATCCTTGATCAATTATATATTGTTATTTCATGTCTTCCAATGTCCATGTCTCCCTTTACCCACATTTCTGTTATTTGTCCTCCTCGGGGGTGGACAATATATATTCAACCTTGTCATGGGATTCTCCTTTCTCCCCTTTTCCCCCACCCATCCCTATCATCACCCTACACTCATGATATTGCCACTCCCACTACTGTTCCTGAGGGCTTTATCTGAATTCCATGTGTTGAGAGCTGTTATCTCTACCAATGTGTCTTCTCTGGTCTAGCCAGATTTGTAAGGTAGAACTGAGTCATGGTAGTTGACAGGAGATAGCATTCATGAACTAGAGGAATGATGTGTGGGTTTTTGGTGCTATATTGCATCCTAGTTGAATCACCCCTTCCTTGTAACCCTTCTGGCGGGTGGGGGGGGGGTCAATTGTCTACAGATGAGCTTTGGGTCTCCATTCCAACTCCCCTCTTTCACATCGATATAATTGTTTGTTTTGGATATTTTGGTACCTGATGCCTGATCCCGCTGCCACCTATGATCACACAGGCTATTGTGCTTCTTCCATGTGGGCTTATTTGCTTCCCTCCTAGAAAGCCATTTCTTTAACTTCAAGCCTTTAAGACCCCAGACACTATATCTTTTGATAGCCGGACACCATCCACTTTCTTCACCACATTTGCTTATGCACCCATTTGTTTTCAGCAATCATGTTAGGAAGCTATTGCATGTCACTCTGGGATCACCCAACCCATTGTTTTCTCCTTGGAATTTTTTTTGTCCTGCCTATCTTATATAGACAGACACAGGGTTAAAAAGAAAAGAAAAGAAAACAACAACAAAATAATAGCTAGTTTCAGTTCTATATTCTGATTCTTAGGAGTGTTTTCCAGTTGGGTCTGATGAGGTGCCAAGCCCTGTCCCCTGAATCAGAAGTCTATTTTCATGATTCCTGGGGGTTTGGTTACTTTGCTGTCATTTCCTGCCTTGTTGCACTCCCTTCGTGCTTCACCCGCTGTGTGTGTGGCAGGCCAGGCACACTTTCTGCACAGTGTCTCCAGTGCTGTCACTCAGTGTTATGGGTCAGTGAGAGAACGTTGTATCTCGATGTGGGGTAGGCCCTGTGGTCCTCTCTGTGCATTGGCTGCTCTGAGCAGGGATGACCCCAGGGCTTGGTGGGCCATGATGAGGTTCTCTCTCTCTCTCTTAGTTCGCACCTGTGTGCTCTGGACAGACCCACCACTCTCCCCAGGCTATATCTTCAGTGCTGTCCTCTATATTACATTCTTCTGGGAAGGGGTCAGCATAACTCAGTTTGGGTCAATGGTCTTGTTTTAATTTTGTGCAGCTTTATCTTGAACTTACATATGAGCAACTGATGACCTGTTCCATAGCAGGTCCCTGGTTTAGTTGTAGCTGTTGATAATGAGTTTTTCCATCATGTCTTCCCACAGATGCCGTCAATTTGATTTCCATGTGCGCCATGAGGGGAAGTCCATATGTATAGTTTTTTGTTGTTGGACAAAGGCATTTTCTATGAACAAGTCATTGATTTTGCAGAAGTCTATCTCGTGATCTCCAGCTTTATTTCTATCACCAAGTCTATATTTTCCAAATACTCTTCCATCTTCTTTGCTTCCATTTGTTTTCATTAGAATCACCAATAATTATCAATGCATCTTGACTGCATGTTTGATTAAGTTCCGTTTGAAGTTGGTAGAATTCTTCAAATTCTTCATCACTAGCTATTGTGGTTGGTGCATACATTTGAATAATACTTGAATTGGTAGGATTTCCTTGAAGGCAGACAGATATAGTCCTATCACAGACAGCATTGTATGTCATGATGGACTTAGCAAGATTCTTTCTGACAATGAGTGCAATCGGCTAACCTCAACAAGAGCGATGAATCGCGTAAAAGTTTTTTCTATGTTTTAACTTCTTTATCTTAAACTCAGACCTGACGAAAATTACTGACCTCATTAGTATGTCCATCAACCACTGAAAGGGGGGTTAGTTAAAAAGAAAATGAGGTCATTCTACTAAACCAGCTAGGAGGAGACTTGTGGAAGGAACACATTGAGAGATTTAAGGGGAGGTTGGTAAGGGGCTTTAATCATCAGTTTAAGATTCCCTTTGTACATTTATATTCCATAAGAGGACCATTACAGCTAGACATGATTCCAGCAGCAACAGTGTAACAACTTCAGTGGGAGAATACTCAAGTAAGGGCAGCTCAAATAATTAAGACACTCATTACCTTGTAAAACAAAAAGGCTGAAAGCAGGTGATTCCATAATTCTGTTGTTTTAGGATACTGGCTCTTGTCTCTGTGATTCTATCATCAGAAGTTGCGCTGCCACCGCTTCAAGCATCAGTTGTCCAAAGTTGGGAAACTGGGTGCAGCTACACAGCATATGTGTGTCTCCTTGTCGTAGGAGGGAAAATCCCACCCGGCTTCTTCTTTAGGTCGCATTAGCTGAAGCCAGGTACACAAGCAGCAAGGAGTCCGGTGGTGCAGTGGTCACATGTTTGGCTGCTAACCACAAGGTCCACTGTTTGAAACCTCCAACCACTCCACCAGAGGAAGAGAAGGCTGTCTACTTCCGCAGAGTTACCATCTAGGAAAGCCGCAGGGGCAGTTCTACCCTGTCCTGTAGGGTCTCTGGGAGATGGAAGGATCCGATGGCAATGAGAGACTTACCGGAAGCAGATGGCCAGGTGGTCTCTCTCACACAGAGCTGCGGGCTGGGTTCAGAGTGCCATCCTGTTGGTTAGCAGCCAAGAAGGTGGCCACTGTGCCAACAGGGCTCCTTCAGGAACCAGTGCGCTGATGCTAGACGTGCGGTTCCGTCTGCGTGAGCTGGGCTCGCCCACCAGCCCTGTAGGTGGATATTGTTCTGACAACCTGCAGAGCTATGGAGCTAGGAAGGAGGATCCTGATGTCTAGGAGGAACGTTTTGCTTCATTTTGAACTTCAGATAAATTGAGTCATAGAGAGTGCATTCTGTGGCGTTGGTTTTCTGCTGCTCAGAATTCTGCTTGCGAGGCATTTGTGTTGGTGCGGGTCTCACAGTCGCTCCCCTCGCAGCACATTGTGCGCCGTGTAAAAATATCACAATTGTAAGTTGATGTTGCTGTAGATTGAAATTTCGGTTGCCAGCTTGGGGCCAGGACAAATAAGGGTGCTATTAACATTCGTGCTCCGGTGTCTGTTCGTGGCGTTGCTAAGTACGCTTTTCTGTTGGGTTTACGTGCAGGAATGGAAAAGGGTATTTTTAGCTTTACTAGATAGTCCCCAAGAGTTTTCCAAGGCAGTTGCATTAAGCGAAGCTTTCACCAGTCATTTCTGAGAGAACAGTCTGAGCCACTTCGGAGCCGACGCTCGGTTCTGTCAAGTGTATGAGCTTCGAAGGTGGTGTGGTGAGTGCTAGGACAAAGGAAACACTGAGCAGGGTCAGGGGCTGACAGTGCTGCGGGAAGGCCCTGCAGGCTGCAATGCTCACTAGCGTGGTCAGGCCTTACTGTTTTTATCCTGAAAGAGACACCCAGGCAGAGTCATGAAGGGAATAAGTGAGTAAGCAAAGGAAACCGGCCCGAGCCTGACTTTGCTTTCCGGGAGGTTGTAGACGTTAGACCAGCAAAGGTCCTAGGACGATGACCAGAGCCAGTCAGGGGGCAGCAGAGCACCGACGAAACATACAACTTTCCTCTGGTTCTTTGATTCTTTCTCTCCCGCCCCCGCTCACCCCCTTCACTATCATGACCCCAATTCTGCCTTATGAATCTGGCTAGACCAGAGCATGTACACTGATACAGATAAGAGCTGGAACCACAGGAAATCCAGGACAGAGAAACCCCTCGGGACCAATAATGAGAGTACTGATACCAGGAGGGGAAGGAGGAGGTGGGGGAGAAATGGGGACCCGATCACAATGATCTACCTATAACCCCCTCCCACGGGGATGAACAACAAAAAAGTAAGTTAAGGGAGACAGCAGCCAGGGTAAGACATGAAAAAAATTTATAAATGATCAAAGGGAGGGAGGGAGAGAAGGAAGAAGGGAATGTGCGGGAGGGGGGAATGAACTGATACCAAGGGCTCAAGTAGAAAGAAAATGTTATGATGGCAACAAATGTGCTTGACACAATGGATGTATTTATGTACTGTGATAAGAGTTGCAAGAGCCCCCCCCAAAAATGATTTTTTATAAGATGATGAATGGAACATTGCTACAAGTGACAAGCAAACGGTGCTGTTATTAAAAAGATCTAATAATATGCTAATTAGATGAAAGCAAGTGTTTTAGAAACTGCAACTCACAGCCATCAAATTGATTCCAACTCCTGGCATCCTATAGGACAAGGTAGAACTGTCCCTGTGAGTTTCTGAGACTGTCACTCTTTTGTTTGCTTGTTGTGGTTTTTTTTTTCTAAAATCATATTATTGGGAGCTAACACAGATCTCATTCCAGAGTTCAAGCACATCAAGCAGTATTGTTCAATTGCTACCACAATCGTTTTCCTCCTTACACAAGTAGAAAGCCTCATCATTCTCCAGTGGAATAGCTGGTGGTTTCGAACTGCTCACCTTATGGTTGGTAGCCCATCATTTCACCACTACCCACCAGCCCTCCTAACAAGCACATGTTTACTAAGTGGCTAATATGTCATACAGTGAAGATATAGTATTAAATATGTTCTATAGTGAATACAAGTATCGAACACAATTCTTATTTCTACTTCGCTCTTAATTGTACCGAGAGCAAATGGATCTCCCCAGACAAACAACAGAAACAAAAGCCACCAGTGTTGGCTTTGACAGCACATAAACTAAAAGTGGAGTGGTACAGAGAAGATGAACTTGGCCCCTGGGCAGGAATGACAGGCACATTCACGAAACGTTCCATATTTTAAAAAAGTCTATCACTGCTGCAGGAAAGTGTAACTACACGCTGCAACATAGTTTTAAATTCGAGATGATTGTAGCTCAGTAACAATGAGTTCCATCCCAGGCGTTCTGCCACACACCATACAGCTGCTCCCATGGCCCACTGCGCAATTCCGCCCCTCTCACAGTAGCTAGGCAGAGAGGTCGAGGGCTGGGGTCTCCATCCTGAAGCAGGTGAAGAGATTGGAGCTGGGCTGGGAAGACAGATGGGGTTGATCGCTGGAGAAATCATGTGTCAAGCGGCAATTGAAAAATGGGAAGTACCAGTAAGTCCCAGACCGGTGAACAAGCCAATTGGCTGGCTGACCACGGAGTCAGGGCCACAGCTGCCGTGAACATGAGAGCTACAAACGGTTCTTGAGAAAGTCCCATTCCTTTGTTTTTAATCATTTTATCAGGGGTTCGTACAACTCTTACCACAATCCATACATCCATCAATTGTGTAAAGCACATTTGTGCATTCATTGCCCTCATCAGTCTCATAACATTTGCCCTCCACTTAAGCCCCTGGCAGCAGCTCCTCCTTTGCCCCTTCCTCCCTGCTCCCCCCTCCCTCATGAACCCTTGATAATTTATAAATTATTATTTTGTCATATCTTGCACTGACATCTCCCTTCGCCCACTTTTCTGTTGTTCGTCCTCCAGGGAGGAGGTTATATATAAATTCTTAACATCGGTTCCCTCTTTCTAACCCACCCTCCCGGTCCTGAAGGGATCATCTGCTCTGGATTCTGGGTGTTTCCAGTGCCTATCTGTACCAGTGTACATCCTCTGGTCTAGCCAGATTTGTAAGGTAGAATTGGGATCCAGTGGAGAGAAAACATTTAGGAACTAGAGGAAAGTTGTATGTTTCATCGTTGCTACATCACACCCTGACTGGCTCGTCTCCTCCCTGAGACCCTTCTGTAAGGGGATGTACAGAGGCCTACAAATGGGCTTTGGGTCTCCACTCTGCACTCCCCTCCTCATTCACAATTATATGATTTTTTTTGTTCTTTGATGCCTGATAACTGATCTCTTTGGCACTTCGTGATCACGCAGGCTGGTGTGCTTCTTCCATTTGGGTTTTGTTGCTTCTGAGCTAGATGGCCGCTTGTTTATCTTCAAGCCGTTAAGACCCCAGACGCTATATCTTTTGATAGGCAGACACCATCAGCTTTCTTCACCACATTTACTTATTCATCTGCTTTGTCTTCAGTGATTGTGTCAGGAAGATAAGCATCATGGAATGCCAGTTTAATAAAAAAAAGTATTCTTGCATTGAGGGAGTACTTGAGTGGAGGCCCAATGTCCATCTGCTACCTTAATACTAAACCTATAAATATATGTACATAGATCTATTTCCCCACCTTCATAAATAAATATATTTACATATGTACATGCTTTTATTTAGACCTCTATAAATGCCCATTTGTCTCCTAGTTTTTCCTCTATTTCTGAGCAACAATATAAAACAAAATAACAACAACAACAAACTAATGACAGAAAAACAAAACAAAACACAAGAAAGAAAAGCTTGTAGTTAGTTCAAGGACTGTTTGTTGGCCTTTAGGAGTGTTTTCCAGTTCAGTCTGTTGGGGCACCAAGCCCTGGCCCTAAAGTACACCTTCGGCATTCCCTGGGGACCTCTCTGCTCCATTCCCTTGCTGTTCTGTTGCACCCCCTTAGTGTTTTGCCTTTACCCATTAATTTTTAATTCCATCCCCCAACCCCCCACTACCAAACTTTTTGCAGCCCCTTTATACTGAGCAGTTACGCTGTCCCAAATCAGCTGCATGTAATCTTCATAACAAACTTGAAAAGAAACTAAGAATCGACAACCTTTTGTTCTGAATGTAGCTAATCAGTTATCGATCTGAGATTGCAGCTCAGTGTGATCCGAGTGTTCACTCACTAACTGGTGATGCAGCGGGTAGGTGTTGGTCTGCCATCGCGCACGGTCAGCAGTACGAAATCTCTTGCTGCTGAATGACTGGGCTTCCTACTCCCGTAAACAATTACGGTCTAGGAAGGCCACAGGGCGTCAGCACTGACTTGGGCCAGGAGTTTTGTTGTTTGTTGGAGACATTTGAATGGTTCCCTGTCTCTCGTGCATTCCACTAGCAGACCTGCCTTGTCTCAGGCACAGGCCTGGATAGCCCCAGCACCAGTCATTCCATGGTTGCTATGTTCCTCTCTGATCAAGCTGGACACGTGAGACCATTACACAATACTGGAAAAGTGGAAACCAGTGTTACTACTTATAGAAAACAAAGAGTAAACAAGGGCAACAGATTCTCAAAGGGGAAATGCTTGCTCTTCACCTGAGAAACCGGGAGCCAGATGTTCCTGCATACCTAAGCATGCAATGAACGTCTGTGCATGCGTGTGTGCGTGTGTGCATGTGTGCGTGTGTGTGTGTGTACTGTTCAATCCTCTACCACTAGCAATCAAGGCTGGCAGTGGACTCAACCAGTGGCTCCTGAGAAGAAAGGCCCATCTCTGGCCTCCTTCTGGAAGGTCACAACCCTTGAAAACCTACGGAGCCCTTAGTGCTACTTTGCCACGGTGACCACTATCGGAACCAGTGAGCATGCCCAGCTGGTGAGACCCATCTAGAACAGTGCCAAGCACCGTTGTTGGCAAGGGAGCAATGATAGGACTGGTGACTGGAAGGACGTTAGGGAGAGGAAATAGTTAAAGATTTAGTTCTAAAGGTCGTTGGGATCCTGCTGGTGAAGTGGTTGCACATTAGGTTATGATCCACATGGTTGGCAGTTCAAAACCACCAAGCAGCTTCTTAGGAGGAAGACTGGGCTTTCTATCCCAGTAAACAGTTCCTGCAGAAAACCGCAGGGGGTCACTATGCGTCAGCATTGGCTTGATGGCAGTGCGTTTGGAGTTTGTTTGTTTTTAAGATTTGGAGGTGAGGGCTTTAAGGGGAAAAACATTTACTTTATCACAGTTTGGGACACCGGAAGTCTAATTCTGAGCACTGGCTCTGGGGGAAGGTTCTCGTTCCTTGGTAACCTGCATGCGCAGCCATCTATCTTTCCCTGTCTCTGTTTCAGTTCTAAGTTTCAGTTCATTTTCTTCTTTCTGGGAGAGCAAAGGGGTGCCTGCCTGCCCTGCGCCCCAAACCTGTTGCATCATCCACGGCCACTAGAGGGCTTCTTCACCGCTCTTCTGGCCCTGCTGCTTAGCGCTCCCTTCAGGGCCACGCTGCTATTTAAAACCCAAACCCGCACGGTCCCAGGAACTCTTACTGGGAGGCTTGGATTTCGAACAGTCGATCTTCATGGAAACAGAACCTCCCAGTCGGTTGACACTAGCTGGAAAGGGGGCCTAAGAGGTAGCCGTGAATTCACAGCGCACAGCCTGGGGCCCGGCGGCTGGGAGCAGGGAACCCTTGCCTGCAGATGCCACCAGCGCCTAAGCTGGCCGACGGGGCTGGGCTTCCAGAAATTCCACAGATGGCATCTCCCAATGAGATGACTGTTGGCAGTTGTTTTGTTTCTCTCCCAGACCTAGGCTTGAAGTGTAAAGAGCAGTGCCCTGGCATCTCCTTTCCGTCCTCCCTCCCCCAGCCCTGGCACAGCCCACCCTCGGTCAGTCTTCCTGGGGAAACAGGTGTGTGCACGGAGGGGAGTGTGTGCAGGTATGGATGGGTATCCGTGCGCACGCACGCAGGTGTGATCGTGTGAATGCACATGTGTACGCATGCAGGCATGTGTGCAAATGTGAGTGTATGAATTGTAAGGACAGTTATAATGGAAGGTAAAGCGGTACATTCTCCTGGTGAAGACAGGAAGAGCAGCCTCCCCTTTTCCATTGCGTTTTTTATAATTCATTGTCGATAACTTGTATTTGTAAAGGTCTGTCTTTCTAAAAAGCATATATATACAAACTAAAGAGAAAATCTCAAACTCCCTGCCTTGACCGTGGCTCGTATCTGCCATCAGGTACAAAGTAGAACTGCCTTGTGAGTTCTTTTCCTTGTAATTTATTTTAAAAGTCTTATTGCCCCCCAACGATCATGGTCCCAATTCCACCTTGCAAACCTGGTTAGACCAGAGGATGCACAGCGGTGCAGTGGGATCTGGAAACACAGGGAATCTAGGACAGATGAACCCCTCAGGACCAATGGTAAGAGTGGCGATACCGGGAGGGAAGGGGGGCTAGAAAGGGGAAACCAATCTTGGGGCTCCTACTCTCTGGAGGATGGGCAACAGGAAAGTGGGTGAAGGGATACGCCGGGCAGTGTAAGATAAGATAAAATAATAATTTATAAATTATTAAGTGTTCATGAGGGAGGGGGAGCGGGAAGGGAGGGAGAGGGAAAAAAATGAAAATGAGCTGATTCCAGGAACCCAAGCAGAAGACAAATTTTGAGAAGAGGGCAATGAATGTATAAGTGTGCTTTACACAATTGATGTATGTATGGATTGTGATAAGAGTTGTATGAGCCCAATACAATGATTTTTTAAAATTTTATTGCACATAATTTACATAGCATACACTACAATAGTTCAAGCATTCTATCATACCACGGAGAAACGAACAATCATTACCATATCCGTTGTAGAACATCTCCCCACCCCCCATGATTAAATAACCATTAAAGTGAGTTGTTCAATCACAGTTATAGTGCTCCCTGACCCCTCCCGTTTTAATTTTTTACACCTGAAATCCCATTTCCCTCCCTATGGCTCACTCCCACCCCTGTGGCCCTGTGCATCCACTCCTCCTGTGGCTCACAAACTGGGAAACCAAACAGGAACAATAAAACCCAAATAGAAATAAGGTGGTAAGAATAAAATAATAATAATAATAATAATAATATGAAGGCCAAAATACAAATAATGAGTAAGAAACAGCCCTCATCAACATTCCAAAAGCCACAGAAGAAAATTGTGTAGAAATACTTGCACCCAGAACCAATTCAGGTCGGGTCTTTCAGGAGTCATCTAGCCAAGTATCAAATTTGATTCAGCATATTCAAGGTTACGGTGGTCTCTGCCTGATAGGCTGTTCGAGACTCCACTGTGGTGAGAGCAGATCTGCAGCTCGGTCTGGCTAGATACTCTGCAGAGGGGTTTTGGGTTCCTACTGTCCTCCATAACCTTCTACAAACTGAGTGTTCATAATTTTAGTTCTGATACTTTCCCCATCACCATATCAAATACTTTAATTGTCATCTTTGGATCACACAAGCTTGTGTGCTTCTCTGTGGACTTAGTTGACTCTGCTTAGATGGCTGCTTGTTTGCATACAAGCCTTTAAGACCACAGACACTATTCTGATTGATAGTCGGGCACCATCTACTTTCTTCACCACACTTTGTTATAGCACTCTTATCTTCAGTGATCCTTTCATGAAGGTAAGTATCGAGCAGGAACATGTAATCAGAACTAACTGTTCTTGAATTGGGACTAAAGTTAAGTAGGAACCAAGACTCTATCAGCTTGTCCATGGGGTTGGCACGGCTCAGGTTTACTTTGGTGGTCGTGGTATGACAAATTCACAAGTCTATGATATCAACAGCATCAGTAGCAGCCATAAGCCAGCCAGCAACCAAACATAAAAAATACACACACCCAAAAGGGAAAAAAAGAAAAACACAAAAAAGAAAGCAAAAACCCACATAAACAAAGAAGTGCAGCCTTGTCAACACCCCCTGTACATCTTTACAGGAGTAGAAAGCCTAGTGATTTCAATCCGCTGACCTTGTGGCTAAGTCTAACTTGTAACCCCCCAGTCCAGCGTAGCTCCAGCTAATTCTCCTCCACACCCAAGCCCACTATCGTGGAGTTGGTTCTGACGGACAGTGACCCTAGGCACCAGGGTAGAGCTGCCCTGTAGGATGTCCAAGGAGGCTGCAAGTCCTGACAAAGGCCGTCTGTCGCAGCTTTCTCCCTGGGGTGGTCCATGGCTCAATCCCCAACCACTGACTTTTCTGTTAGAGCCAAATGTTTGACCATGCACCCATCAGAGCGCCCAATGCCCCTCTGCCTCCCGATTTGGTTTTGTTGGTCCTGGAAGGAGGTTAGCATAAACTGAAGAGGCCCGGACGATATCCAGGCCAGAAAGCTTAGAAAATTAACAACCATCTTTAAATATGAATGTAATGACTGCCTCCCCTTACTTAGAAATATCGAAGATTTCTGTTTTTGCAGTCCCTTGGGTGGATTGCCCCTGAAGCTCCATGTTCTGGTGATGTGTATTAAAGAGCAATTGTTTTCTTTCGCTTCTGTTTGTTTGTGGAGAGGTTTTCCTGCAAAAGATTTTGTTACTAATGATTCCCAACAGATTGCATGTGTGAATGCATACATGAGTGTGAGTGTGGGAGTGTGATTGTGTGTGAGAGCACTTGCAAGGGTGTGAATGCCCATGCAAGGGTACAAGCACACATTTGCAAGTGTGAGTGCAGGGGAAAGCATGCAAGTTCATGTATGCACAGACGTGTGCAAGCATGTGTGTCCACATGTCTCTGTGTGTGTGAAGGTGTGGTGCATGTGAGCAGGCTCCCATCCATCTTTGAGTGTCTGCTCTTTAACGGGAATGTTCTGGCTGCTGTTTGGCTTCCGTCCAAGAGAGAGAAAAATAATGAGGCGAACAGAAGAAGCAACAAGCTGGAGTCTCTGTTTTCACCCCCAATTAGCCGCCTCTCGATTCTGAATAAGACCAACAATAGACACGCGTGTGTGAAGGACGGAAACCCAGGGGCCTGCTTGTGAGGGAGGGCTGCCAAGTCACCCGGCAGTCCTCGGATTAGCACCACCCACCATCTACTGAGGAGCGTGAGCCCATGCTGGCCAGCATCTGTCCGAGCAGGTCTTGTTCTTCTTCCAAGGAGCCTTGGTAACCACAAGGTTAGTGATTCAAACCCAGCAGCTGCTCTGAGGAGGCAGATGAAGGCGCCGCGCTGCAAAGTTTGCAGTCTTGGAAAGCTGTCGAGGGATGCTACGCAGCAGAATCAACTCAGGGGAAGAACACGCGTAGGTGTTCTTTCTAAAGGCCAGTTTGCACGGTGAAGGGTAGACCGTCCTTTACCTCCCCGCCTCAGGCCATGTTCGCATTTCTCACAGGCTTGCCCACAGCCTTCTTTCCCACTCCTCGGGTGCTCAGCGGAATCTAGTTTCCTTCTGCTTCTGCATTCAGTCCTATTGCCAACTGGTTATTGTTCTGATGTGAGGTGCTGTCAGATTGGTTCCAACTCATAATGATCCTGTGCATAACACGAGGAAACACTGCCCCAGCCTGCGTCATCCCAACTGCTGTCATGTTGTCCTCTCTTTCGCTGACCCTCCACTTGACCTAGCATGCTATCTCCTCGCCTGGGACTGGCCTCTCCTGACAGCTCGTCCAAAGTCGGTGAGATACAGTCTCAGACTGTCTTCCTTCCACGACAGATAGGTTGGTGCTTCTAGCAGTGGTGGTACTTACAGTACTCTTTGCCAGCATCATATTTCAAACACATTCCCTCTGCTGCAGTCGAACTCATCCATGGTCCAGTTTCACATGCATCTGAAGTGATGGAAAGTGCCATTGCTTGGATGAGGAGGACCTTAGCCCTCCAAGTGACATGTTTGGTCCATGGGCTGTCCTTTTCCCTGCCCGAGCAGGGTTGGGAGTCGAAAGGTAAAGGCAGAAATAGAGGCTCTTCAGTGGGTGGGTGAGAATGCCTGTGTGTGTTTGTGTGCCTACGTCTCTAACATAAGCCTAGAGACTCCTGAGACAGGCCCTTCACCTGCCAGCTGCAGTTGGAGTTCTTCCCTGTGGATGATGCCTAGCACCCCTACTGGGTCAACTAAAGGGAGTATCTCCCTCGCTCTCACAGTGGGTGCTCTGCCCTCAGGGGGCATGGGCCTCTCTCCAGAGCTCATCGTCCTGGCGAGCAACTGCCACCCCCCATCACCCCCCAGGTCACGGCGACGAGAACTAAGTTGTAAAAATGTCTCAGGACATGGCAAATTCTCTAAAGCGGGTGTCCTCAAACAACGGCCCGAGGGCCACAGGGGCCCGCCGAGGACATTTATCCGGCCCGCCGGGTGTTTTCACCCGTTTTGATTTTTACTTCAAAATAAGAAATGTGCAGTATGCATAGGAATTTGTTCATAGTTTTTTTTAAAACTAAAGTCTGGCCCTCCAACAGGTCTGAAGGACAGCGAACTGGCCCCCTGTTTAAGAAGTTTGAGGACCCCTGCTCTAAAGACTTGTCTGCCTGAATGCGTGTGGGAGTACATCATTGTAGTCCCTTTATTTCCAATCTCTTTACATGCATGCAGAAGCTGGGCTGTGAAAAGGGCAGGCAGATCAAAGGCGAATTGGTGCCCTGCGTGGTCGTGTTGGTAAGGAATATTAAGGAACAATGACATACCGTGGGATGCCAGAAGGATGAACCCATCTGCGTTTCTCGGTTGAAGGAAGGACAGCCATGATGCTCCTTAGGCCAAGCGATGGCGAGACTTCATTTCAGAGACTTTGGGCCCATCATCAAGAGGGTGCAAAGAGGTGGACTCTCAATAAGATGGATCGACACTCTGGCTGCACCAACGGGCTCAAGCAGGAGTGACTGTGGGATGGGACGAGATTGGTGTGTACATTGTACGGCTCCCCATGAATCAAAACTGATGTGGAGGTGCCTAACAACAACAACAACAACAACAATAAATAAGTCTAGAGACGTTATCGCTTGTAACACTTCTGATTTTCTGGGTCTTTCAGTCACCTCAAGGGGCCCTGGTGGCCTAGTGGTCACACTTTGGTCAGTAGTTCAAAACCACCAGCTGCTCCACAGGAGAATGACAAGGCTTTCTACTCCCGTAAAGAATTACGGTCTTGGCAACTCACAGGGGCAGTTCTACCCTGCCCTACAGGGCAGCTGTGCGTCGACATCGATTCGATGGCAGTGAGTTTGGTTTGGTTTTCAGTCTTCCCTGTCCTGCATTTGGAGTCCCTGAGTGGTGTAAATGCTGAAGTTTGGAGTACGAGGACATAAAAAATGATAATTGTGGAGACGGATTACTACGAAAAGCTATGTTTTCAAAGCCAGACTCCATTTTTTTACAGCATACATTTTCCTTCATAATTATAGGCATTTTTATATGTTTCCAATGGTCTTTGCCGAAACCAATAGATAACTTTTCAAAAAGAGTAAGAGAACTTAAAGTACCACTAGCAAATAGAAAGAAGGATGTCAACATGCATTTCTGAGAAACGAATGAGCAGGATGTACAATCATTTAGGAAGAGAGTATGTCAAGCGTGAATGATTGAACTTGGGAAAAGTAAGTTCATAACTAACCAAACCAGGCAAAGTGCAAATCTTGTGAACAATCTTGAATCATTGCTGTTAGGTGCCAGCAAGTGGTTTCCAACCCAGAGAGACTCTGTACAAAAGGACAACTCACGACTACGGGGAGAACAATTCCATCTCAAATGGGCAGGTTCACTGTCCTCTCACTAGACAACCTACCTTTTCTTTCAAAGGACTTCAGATTGAAGCTGCTCTTACCCACAACAAACCGTGAAGCCCCTGCCTTTCTTTTGTTTCTTTGTGCATTAAAATCGCTCACTCCATAGAGACAGCTGAATACTGTGTTGAGAGCATCCTACATGCTTTTCCCAAATTGGCAAATTGTCATCTTAATTCTTCAGTAAAGTTCTTACTTAAGCAGACTCCATGGCTGTGCTGTGTGACATACTCAGCTAGTAAATGAAAGGTTACTAGTTCAAATCCACCCAGCGGTGCCTTAGAATATAGACTTGAAACATCTGAAAAGGCAGCTGTAGAAAACCCAGTGGAGCGATGTTACTCATACGGGATCGCTGTGAGTCGGGCTTCACTGGGCAGCAACGGTCTCTTTTGCTAGGGTCTTTCATTTGACTCTGCAGGCACAAAAGCCAGATCTCAGTTGTCTTTCTTTTTGAAAATATAAAATTTATTAATTGGGAGTTAGTGCACATATCGCCTCATTGCATAGTTCAATCACATCAAACAGAATTGTACAATTGTTATCTCAATCAGTTTCTAAAAATTCCTATTCTTCTTGGACTCGACGTCGTCTCCTCATAACCACCCTTTACCCCTTCCCTCCCCAAACCTCCATTCTACTTGCTGGCCTTATAGTTTCATCAATACTGGGTGTCATGTACCGGAACACAGAAAAACATATCATACAACTGCATGGCACCTCCAATGACATAACCTCTGAGATACATCCTAATACGAACAAAGACAAAACAAAACTTTTCTTTTTAATGCTGGTCATAGTCTGGGTTTTCTAGACAAGAAAAACTGGTGATGTTTATAGATGTACATCTTTATACTAAGTTTATACTTTAAAATGTCTCACACAGGTGTAGAAGTGGGCAAGTTTCAAGTCTGGGCAAGTTTTAAATCTGTGGGGCAGATATTGAGCCAGAGGCTTTCCCTGACGAGAGTAACTGCGAGGCTGATGAACCCAAGATTGACAGGAAGGTGAAAGAATTGTAGCTGCGGATTCAACGATTCCAAGGTCAGGAGGTCAGCAGGCAGGCTGCCGCTGACTCCCAGAATGGTTAAGCAATGTGGCAAGCTGATGGCTCCAGTGGACGAGCCAGACGCAGGACCCAGACTCGGGAAAAAACAAGCAGACTTTTCCACAGTGTCCACTTACATTGGAAGCAGCCCACATCACCAAGGAAGCTTCCTTTCCGTTGATTGCATCATGGCTGTGATCTCAATAAGGGTGCTGCACCCCTCCCCCTAAGCTTTTCACAATTGATAGCCCCTAGCAGATCCATGATAGAGCTGATTACATGGTGTTAGATCACATCTTGGGGGATTGCTAGGTCTTATATACCAAACCAGAGAATCATAGTCTAGTGAAATGAACACAAAACATATCACAATGCTTTTCTTCTTTGTAGTTTTGTGGCTAAATAGCAGTGTGAGACCTTAAAATTTAGTGAGTAAAAAAAAACACCTTTTTAAGGATCTTGTTGTAAGTAGAAATTTCACAGCCTTAACCCCAATATTTTGAGTCAGAATAAGGCCTAGGAATTTGCAGTTTAGCAAGTTCTCCATGCCCTACCCCCACCATACCTTGGAATATTCTAATTGAGTGGTAGTTGTTTGTTTGTTTGTTTTGCATTTAAACGCTTGATTTATTTGAGTTCTTTTTTAAAAATCATTTTATTGGGGATGTTATTAGAGATCTTTACATGTTTTAGGCACACGGTTTTTGTCAAGATATTTGTGATTTGCAAATAATTTCACCCAGTCTATAATTATCTTTTAAAAAGGGTCTTTCGCGGAGCAAATGTTTTTCATTTCTATGAGGTCCAATCAATAAAAGTTTCCTCTAAGGCAGTGATTCTCAACCTTCCTAATGCCTCGACCCTTTAATACAGTCCCCCAACTATAAAATGATCTTCGTTGCTACTTCATAGCTGTAATCTTGCTACTGTTATGAACTGGGCAACCCTTGTAAAAGGGTCGTTGAACCCCCAAAGGGGTCGTGACCCACAGGTTGAGAACCACTGCTCTAATGGATCATGCTTTTAGTGCCAAGTATAAGAAAACTGCCAACTCCTGCACCCCAGAGATTTTTCTCTTACACTCTTTCCGGATTTTTAAAAAATAGTTTTACATTAACTTCACAAATCATTTCAAGCTAATTTTCATACAGGGGTTGGGTTGAGATTGAAGTTCATTGACCTATGAGTGTCATTTGTGGAAAAGGCACTCCTTCCTCACTGGTTTGCTTTTCCTCTATTTCTGGGTTCCTTATAGAAAATACTTGTCACCAGCATGATCAGCCATTATTCTGAGGGCAAGGGGAAAGTGTTTTCTGTCCTGGTGTTGGAGGTACTGAACAAAGGGTGGTTTTATTGAAGGCTTTTACAATTGCCTTCGCTGTCCTTCAGTCTTGGATTCACTTGCCTTCTACTAACACTCTTTAGTTCTCCCATCAGGGCCTTTATTTTAGTTGTGGCCCAAATATTTGGCGTGTTACTTGTCTTAGGCTTTGTTCTCTAGAGAGGCAAAACCAGGAAAGCTTATATATGCATAGACAAGTTTATATCAAGGAAAGGGCTCACATAGTTGGAGGGGCAGGCATATTCAAAGTGCCTGGGTCAGAAACCAGGGTGAAAGCTTCTGACTCACATAGCTACAGGGTCAAATAAACCCAAGGCTGGAAAGCCAGACTTCTGGCTGCCAAGGAGAATGAATCCAAAGTTTACAGGCAAAATGGCAGGCTGCATTTGACTACCAGGATAGGCAGGCAATATAACAGGCTGATGGCTTAACCGGAGGCAGAAGAGCCAGATGCAGATTCAGACCCCATAAGAAGCAAGCAAACTTTCCCACAGTGTTCACTTATATTGGAAGCAGGCCACACCCTTAGGGAGAACGGGTTCCAACTCACAGAAACCCTATGGAGATTTCAAGGTCATTTTCATCCCTATCATCTAAGTAAAAAAGCAGAGTCTTTCTCATTCTCTCCACGATTGCTGCCCTCATCAGTTCCTCCCTCTGTGTCTGCCTACACTCTCTCCAGAGTTGCCAGAGAAAAAGATCTCTGTATGCACAGAAAAGCCCTCCGTTTTCTAGTCAGATCACTAACGAATTGCTGAGCATCCTCAGTTCCATATAATTATGACAGTTTGTTTCTCTCAGGACGTGACTGCTGCAGAAACTGGTCCCAGCTGCTATTTCCCACTGAGATCTTTGGGGACTGTTTTTTCGGCTGCAGCAATGGAATGGTTTAGAGCCTGTTAGGATGGGATTGCTTTTCCCTCCAAATGTGTTGAAGCCTGATCCTTGTTCCCATGGATGAGAGTCTATATGGAAATCAGGAGTTTCTTTTGTTATGTGGATGAATGTAGGATGAATACTAATCACTTCCTTTAAAATTTTATATTTTCCTGTTTATTCTGAAAAAAGAATCTTTACCTATATAGTCAAATGATCAGGAGATTACAGTGATCTCAAAGTACAGAAATTGACCTTATTGTCCTATAAACTTAAATACTAGTGAAAGAACTAATTAATATATATCAATGTTTAAGGAGTTTCACATTATTGGCCTCTCCCAACTTCTTAAAGTATCCCCCCCCCCACTCTCAGGCAATTTATCTACTTGACATTTGGATGAACAATGTGTACATTAAAAAAGACATGTTTGTCAAAGTAACCATAAGATGAAATTTCTTGATACAATTAGATTTTCAGAGGCAAAGTGATTCAAATAGGAGCAATTAAGCTGGCTTCCTTAAGAAATAAAATAAGCAAAAATTAAGAAGTATGAAAAGTGCTAAAGATTATTTCCATAAGTCTTTTCTTTAAAAACATAAAAGTGTACATTAAGAGCGTGTGTAAATTAAAGTCCATCTCCTCCAGACTGTGGGTGTCCATGGTCGGGAATGTTACTCAGTGAGAGGCCCGGGGGCAGAAAGATGAGGAGTGGTTACAGGTCAGTAGAGGATGCTTGTCCTTCATTACCATATCCATGTAACTTACTGGAGAGGTACCACAGACTATTTAAAAGTCTCAATTGGCCTGGACTTTAAAGTGATGTTTTGTTTCATGATTTATTATTATCATAATTAATCATTTCCATGTGAATTTGGCCCCTAGATTTCTACCTGACAAACACCAGAAAACAACCCTGCTCCGAAACATGCCAGCATTTTCTGTCTTGTTGTTTGATTACTTTGCTTATAATGGGGGTGGGGGGGTGGGTAGTTCAACTCCTTTGAGGAGATTTCCTAGAGCCCATAACCTGTCTCAATCAAATGATTTGTATCCATTCTTTTGCAAATCACAACTGATTTCCATCTACAATTTTTTTTTTCAGGTAAGAAACAATAGGTCCACGGAAGAAGTAGTTAGCTGCGACCTTGAACTGTGGAACAAATGGACTGCACTTTACCATGGGCGACGACTGCTAGTGCAGAGCCTGGCGGGCAAGGTGCTCCCCGCGGCTGGCCTTCAGCAGCAGTGGACGGTGCTGCTGGAGCTGGCCGCCTCCAAACGTGCCCTGCAGCTCCCTCTGAAGACACTGCCGGGAGGCAGTCTCAAAGCCAGAGCCATGCCCGGCCTAGGGAGCTTCAGCAGGAAGTTGGGTTTGTGGATCTCAGTTTCCCAGGGGCTCTGTTCCAGCTCTGCCGGTTTTTAACTCGGTGACCTTTTTCAGTTCACTTTCTCAGCCTGTAATCCCATGTGGCAGAGCTGTCTTGGGTCATCTGCTGGGCAATGTGATCCACGGGGACAGCAGGCTTCCCCAGGCAGTCTTACCCGCGATCCTCGGGAGGGGATCCTGTCATATATGTGGATGTTGCTGCACTGTCTGTTTTCCAGGGATCAAAAAGGTTTGGGAGGGTTGCAAGTTTTCTAAAAAGTGCATCTGCAATAGGCGTGTGACCACTGGTACCCAGGCATCCAAAGAGAACGCGTTTGGGGCCTGCTCTGCCATCATCGCAGGCACAGAGATGTGCAACATGGTCAGAGCCAATCTTCAGGGATCCCGGCACGTACGAATTGTCAAATCTAATCATGCCTGAGCATAGAAAGACTAGAACAGGAACAGACATATGTTCGGAGGAAGACAAACACCCAGTAGAGTTCTCTCCACCGCTATGGAATCAATGCTGACTCCTGGCGACCTCCTTTGGGTTACCAAGACTGTCACAGTTTACTGAAGTGGCAAGCCCAGTCTTTCTTTTGCAGATACTGAGGCTACCAACCAGGAAGGGATCAACGTGAATGAGACCCTGGTGTGGACAGCGAGTCTCTAGAACTTTGAGAAAGTACGTTTCTGCTCTCTAAAGCCACTCGCGTGTGGCAATTGGATGACGGCAGCAGCAGCCCCCTAAGACAGGGCCCCTGGCCTTTTCCTAGGAAGTGAGACGCTTCCACGTTGACTGCCGCCCGAGATGATTTCCCCTCTGCGCCGAAATCATTGATATTTCCTGAGCTGCAATAACAGCACCCCTCCTGGCTGCTGCCAGATGTGGGGCTGACTGTCCAACCTCAGCCTCACTGAGGAGGGGGCAGGGGGAAAGTGTGGGTGGGCTATTGACCCTTTCCCCAAAGTGCCCATCTAGAAAAGCCTTCCTACACAATGTTCCCTGTCGCTGTCCTCTGGGCAGTCCAGAGCTGTCCCTCTTCCTCTAGGCAGAACCCTGTCTGCTCAGCACGTCCTCTGCCCACTCAAATGTGGCAGTGCCCCCCTTCCCTGAAACATCCTGCTGCCTGTTGAGGCTCCTCTCCCTGCATTTACAGCGGTCTAATCAGCTGCTAATTTACTTTCAATCAGGGCCAGATTATGTTTCTCAGATTCATATCTCCTCTTTCATTTAGGGAGAAGATTATTGCCTTTCCCCTCCCCCTTCCCCTTCAGCATTAGCTGCCATGTCGTGCGGATTAATGGTCTGTTCTACACAGCGGTATAGCCTAGCAGCTCAAGGGAGCATTTTCCCAAAGCTCTCTAGGTAAGTCTCGCAGCCAGGCCAGTCCAAATGCCCGCACTGTGCTTCAGGCTTTTGTGCACAGGCTTATCCCCAGGGTCTTACGTTCCCAGGCTGCCAGAATCAAATCTCTGTGTCTAGAGGTTTCTTGTTATTTAATTTCAGCCAAGAATTAAATTCTTCACAGGCTGCCTATCAGGTCTGTTCAAAGGGTGAGGGTGGGGGAAGGGTGGCACTGGCATGTGTCAAGGGTTCTGTCCCTGAGATTGCGGCCACCTCACATGGTGGAGACTGACTATGCATGTCTGAAAGGCTGCCGCCCAACAACCAGGTGCACGGATTGTTTTTGTGGTTTGTGAGGCTGGTTAGAGAGAGCAGAGGTGTCGCTGGAGAGATGGAAAGAGGGCAGGTGAGCGTAGACCATCGGAGAGTCGATGAAAGACCGAGGGCTGCGGGGCTGTGGAGGCCCACTCCGCAGACGAGCCTTATGCACTCCTGGGATGCTTTTCTGGACTGGGGACTGATGTCCATCGTCTTCTGGTTTTGAAAGGCATATCCTCCCTTCTCAGGAAGTAAGACGGTCCCTGTGGGCCAGGACTGGGGCTGCGGAACCTCTCTGCTACTTACGATTGCCAGAAACAATGGTGCTCTTTCTTTTCCCACTAACCCACCAACACGTCCTGTGTTTTTTTTGGTTCATTCCCAAGGAATTTTCTAACCAGCTCACAGTCCAGAAGTCAATTCTGACAGCAGAATTTCTCTACAGCCCGATGGTACATCTTGTGGGCGTGGCCTTCTCATAAGGAGGTCCTGGGAGCCTCTCTTCCCTCTCTCTGCTTCACCTTCCTTCAGGAAAGCCCCTCAGAGGTCTCCCTGGCCTGTGATCTTCCTGCATTCTTCATCATTGCTCGTGGCTGCATAAGTCTGCAGAGGGACTTATGGACTATCATCAGGCTTATGGACTTGATCTGGACTGGACTGGGATGTTTGCTTGAAATATATATAATTATTTCTTAATATAAAGTGCTTCCTTCCATATATGAGTGTCCCTAAATTTGTTTCACTAGCCAACCCAGTCTAACACAAGAGTTGTCAAGGCTACACATGCTTATGGAAACTGACTGCCGTATCTTTCTCCTGCAGAGTTGGGAATGGTCAACCTTTCAGTCAGCAACTGCATGTTGAAGCAATGCACCAGTGATGCCAGAGTTTTCTAGAGGGAATAAATGATGGCTATCTGTTTGAAGCAGGTGGGAAGCATGACGCTGGAGAAACAGGTTCAAAACTCCCTTAACATAGTAAGTGAGGTTGTATTAAAATGTAGATTCTCATTTGATCTGGGGTGGAAATGCAAATTCTCAGCAGGAGGTCCAACTGAAATAAGCTGGTCCAAAGCATGTCCCTGCATCATTCAGGTAAAAGTTACTACAGGTGTGTTTCCCATGGCGGGTAGCAGAGTCCCAAATGTGAGAAGAGAGCAACAAAGTAGCAACCAAGGGCGAGAAGTGTCCCAGAAGCAGGTGAGTGGGAAGTTATTTGGAAGTTCTGTTCTTAGGGCTCAATGTCCCAGTGCCAGCCTAGGGTCTCCAAAGTCAGGGTGCTTCCCAGGAAAGAGACAGACAGCCAAGAGCATGAGCGCATAGTAGATCCTAGCCTAGACTTGGCCCTAGGAATGGACACTCGGGACAGCTGGCTGCCAGGCTGCCCAGGAACCCACTGGAGGCACTGATCCTGCCTGAGAGTAGCAGCAGAAGGGAGCCCATAAATTCATAAGTTCCCAGATAAAATGCTAAGGTCCCAGAAGGTGACTTTATTATACAAAGTCTGTTTAATACTCAGGAGACATCTCCTGCCTCGGGATGCTTGATCAAACAAACAAACAACCTCCATCCCCATGCCCGCCAATTCCTAGGCTCTCTCTTGGACTTACAAAAATGAAAATGCCCAGAGGGTAGGCCTCAGACATGAGAATCCTTAGTAGACGAACAATGGGCTCCAAGGGGAAGGGCCGCAGCAGGCACACATGAGTTGGGTTGACTGCAATCAGCTTGTAAAGTCTGGCGATTCCCTGATTTTGAGCTAATTTTCAACAAGTAGAACAACTGGTGGGGCGGTCGTAGGAGTGCAGTAGGCTCATTCATCTGAAAGTTCAAAGTTGCAGAGGGAGGACATCTAAGCTTCTTCCGACCTGCCCCTCGATGCTCCTCAGATAAACAGATCCAGCATTTCAAAGAAAAACACACAGGTATAATCTCAAACCACAATCATGAGAGAGAGGTAGTGTTCAGAAAGAAAACTCTGATAACACAGATGGAAGTGATTCTGCATAAAGAGCTCTCCTGTGAGTTCTTATCTTAGGGCGCTGGTTCTCAACCTGTGGGTCGCGACCCCTTTCACAGGGTTCACCGGATTCATAACAGTAGCAAAATTACATGTGTGAAGTAGCAACAAAAATAATTTTATGGTCACCAAAATATGAGGAACTGTATTAAAGGGTCGGTTTAAGATTTAAAAGGTTACAAAAAACTGTTGGCAGGAAGAGTATAAGCAACAGAGTCCAGGCACGCCCATACAGCAGCAAACCAAGACTGAGAGCGCGAGGTAGGAGACCCCGTACTGGCACCCTAAGTCCTGAGGATGACGTCGCTGCATGGAGCTGCTAATGCACAGAGAGGACGGTTGGGCCAACAACAGCTCGAGGCATGATGTCCCCTCTCCGGAGCACACTGTGACAGAGGACAATACTGGGGACACACGGAGAGTGACTCCAGTCTGACTCTAGTGGGCGAGCCAAGAAGGGAACATAACATTCAACTGAATCGTCTTCGATGTGTTTGGGTGATATACTGAAGTTGCAGCTGAGGCAAAGACTTTAAATTCCTGGAGCCTTGTTGATTGTCTTCCACACTTTTACCAAAGGATCATATATGCTCTACCTGCAGTCCTGACCCCAAGAACACCTGTCCTCAAAGGTCTGGCTCAGGGCATTAGAGGAGCAAGGGCAGCACACTGGCCCTTAGGGACCTTGGCCCAGAATTGATGTTACTTTCATTCATAGTCCATTGGCCAGAAGTCGCACCCCACCCAACTGCAAGGTGGCCGGGAAAGTTAGTAGTGCATGGAGTATTGGCGAGGACTGCTGCCGCCATTGCGTCTCTATATGTCATCGCCCAGGAACGGTTAGTTAATATGCTTGATAAACGCACTGCCTTTGAGTCAGTTCTGACTCACCGTGATCCTATAGGGCAGGGTCGAACTGCCCCTGTGGGTTTTCAGACTGCAACTCTTTACTGGAGTAGAAAGCCTCATTGTTCTCCCTCAGAGCACCTAATAGTTTCAAACTGCCGACCTTGTGGCTAGCAGCCCAGCAAGTAATCACTCCACCACCACTCTTACACTCATCCACTGCTGTTGAGTGGATGCTGACTCATAGCGACCCCTATTGGACAAGGTAGATCCACCCCGTGAGAGTCTAAGACTCTAACTCTTTATGTAAGTAGAAAGTCCCATATTTTTCCCTTAGGGTGGATGGTGGTTTTGAACTGCGGATCTTATGGTTAGCAACCCAATGCATAACCACTATGCAACCTGGGTTTCCAAATATGCTTGATAAGAGAAATCAAATGAAAAATATCTTGTTGTAGAAGGGTGTATTGAAAACAACACATTGATACTTTGGAGGACTAAATATCAACTTCTCTACCTAGATCACATTCGAAATGGACCATCCTATGCGGCAGCACTGAGTTTCCAGGTTGGAAAAATGGTTAAACTCTCAACCAGTAACCAAAAGTTTGGTTGTTCGAACCCAGCCAGAGATGCCTCAGAAAACAGGTCTGGCCCTCAGCTCTGGAAGATTACAGCTATGAACCCCAGTGGGGCGCAATTCTACGTTACTGCTCATGGAATCAACCAATCACCTGGAGTCAGCACTGACTCCATAGTAACTATTCCGATTTAAAATTTTAATTTTCTATTCCTTTCTATTAATGATCGTAGACTAGTGTGGAAGAGGATAGTAGGGATGATTGAAAACTATGAAAAGCATAATCAATGTCACCAAATGGAACATGTGAAGAAGGAATTGACAAATGCTAAGTTTAGCTGATTTTGCCACAATAAAAGCAAAATTTAAATGGACCATTCTAATACAGGGTGGAAAGATCTTGCCTGACACATCCCAAGTAAAAAGAAACAGTATTTTGGTTAAGTGTATCTTCACTGGAAATCATCAGGACCAGCAAAAACAATCGTATTGCATGGCGTTAATATATTATAATTCAGAACAGAGTAGAGAGCAAGCCCCTGCTCCCTGGGCTGCTTGCACCACGTCTGCTAGGGGGCTGAGAATCAAGGGCTACGTTTCGGAAGTGTGCCAAGCTAGAGTAAATCCAGGGAGAAGTTCGTAGGAGCCCGAGTGTAGGTGGAAGAGAAGGGGAAGAAGGTAAATTGGGGCTGACGAGATGCAAGTTTAAATTCTGTATCTCCCACTTGTCGGTGTCTATCAGCAAAATCCACCCCCAATCAATTGCATTTACCTTCTCACAACCTTAGCTTCCTCATGGGTGAAAAGTGAGAAGAAATGAAGCTTAATCCCTGCAAACCTCCTCCATTTGAAAGTGAGACCTCTGTGCAGGTACGGCAGGTGAGAGGAGCTGGCGTGCTCCCGGGGTGTGCAGCCTCGAGTAAGAATTATAGAAGGGGCGAGAGCTGTTTACAGCTACAGGAAGGTTGCTTTTAGGGAAAGGGACGGGTCTGGATGATTTGTCATGAGGAGGCACAGACACACAGAGCAGTGACACGTCCTAATGCTGCAGAGGCCCTGGAGGGCGCACACCGTCAACGTTCCCGTTGTGAGCTGCCAGGCTGGAAGTCTGAGTCCAGCCAAAGGCATCTTAGAGGGAATTCCTGGCAATCTGCTTTTGAAATTTTGGCCAATGGAACCCTTATGGAGGACCTGACACAGGTGGGGCTAAAGCCTTGGGAGCAGGAGACCACACTGTGATGTTTTCATTTGCCAGGCTGGGGAAGCCAGGCTGCTGAGGACCAGATGCATTTGCATTATGGTATCGGTTTGGTGAGGAATATTGTTGAGTGCCAGGGACTGTTGGAAGAACAAACAAATCTGACTCGGAAGAAGCACAGCCAGAGTGCTCCTTAGAAGAGCATGTAAAGATGTATGTTGAGACTTCATCTCACACACATGTTATCAGGAGAGCCCAGGCCCTGGGAAAGGACATCCTATTTGGTAAAATAAAGGGTCAGCAACAAAACAAAACAAAACAGGGAAACCCTCCGTGAGCTCGATGGAGGCCGTGGCTGCAGCAGTGGGCTCCAACACACCAATGGGAAGAGGGGCAGGGCTGGGCACTGTTTCGCTCAGGTGGACCCAGGGTCACTGTGAGTTGGAACCAGCTTCCCGGCACCTTACAACCACAGCAGTACTCTGCAAACTCACGATCAGCCTCCAGCTCTTCATCGTGGTCCACACGATCGTATGGCTGCCTCTTTCTGTAATGTCGTGCAACCACTATTCCAATGGCTATTTCTTCCCAGTAGAAACCTCTTCTTGTGTCCTGCTGGATCTGCAATGTTGAGAAGAGCAGTTGGCATATCCCTCCCTCAGCAGATAAGTTAAATAAATGGATCTGGCCATCATTTCCGAAGAACATTACTACGTTTCATAAACTGGAAACTTTCCTCATTCCCGTCTTTTTTCACTCTCATTCAATTCTCAAAAATAATCTAGTTTTTAAAATGTTACTTCTATCAGAAGGAATTGTTTATATCTCCACGGGAGAGGGGGAGAGAGACCATACTTCAACCCGATGTGCCAAGATGTGAATACAACATGCCAGCATAGAGAAATCTGTGGGGCTAGCCCCAATCCCAACTATGTGAGACCCCCCCACCCTCAGAAGAATGTACTTCGGAGGACAGCACTGGGGCGACAGCTTGGGGAGAAGGGCATGTCTGATTAGAGCACACGAGAGAAATGAAAAGGGATGGAGAGTGAGGGGAACACAAGCTGGCCTCCAAGCCCCGAGCACAGTATTCCTGCTCAGAGCAGAAAAGGCACATAGAGGATCATAGGACCAGCCCACCACGAGATGCGACATCTCTCACTAAACCATAGCGCTGTGGGGGTCAAAACTGGAGACACAGTAAGGGAATTGTGCACAATCTGACCCATCATGCTGGACAAAACACTGAGGGCATGCAACAGAGCAGCAAGTAGAGCAAAGTGATGAAATCCCCGGGGAATACCAAAAATAGACTTTTGAGACAGATTGTCGCACTCCGTCAGACACAACTGGAAAACACTCATAAAGGCCAACAAACAGACCTTGAACTATTTATAGGCTTTTCCATTCGTGTCAGTGGCTTTCTTTTTTTGTTGTTGTTATTATTGTTTTGTTGGTCTTGACTTCCTTTGTTGTTTTATTTGGCTTTGCCTGGTTTTTGCACTTGTTAATGTATCTGCATGTCTATCTAGATAAGATAGGTGGGATAAATAAATCAGAGATGAAAAGAGTAAGACCAATGGTGCCAAGGGGATACGGGAGAAGGGGAGGTGGGAGAAAGGAAGGGGGGGTGAAGAACCAGGGGGTAAGGAACAACAAATGAGAGAAGGGCTTAGGATGCCTAATAAGGCTTAATCAAGGGCAAAGTAGCAGTGAGGAATTACTAAACCTGAATGAAGGCTGAACATGATGGTGGGACAAGAGGAAAGTAAAAGGAAATAGAGGAAAGAATCAGGAGGCAAAGAACATGTGTAGAAGTCTAAATACAGGCATGTATATATGTGTATATATATGTATATCGAGAAGGGAATAGAACCATGTACTCATATCTACATGCTAAGAATTAAGGTTGCAGATGGACATTGGGCCATGACTGAGGTATTCCCTCAACACAAGAACACCTTGTTCTAACATCTAGCATTCCCAACACGATCACTGAAGACAAAGTAGGTGCATAAGCAAATGTGGTGAAAAAAGCTGATGGTGCCCGGCTTTCAAAAGATACAGCATCTGAGTCTTAAAGGCTTGAAGATAAACAAGTGACCATCTAGCTGAGGAGCAACAAAGCCCATAGGGATGAAGCACATCAGCCTGTGTGATCATAAGGTGTTGATGGGATCAGGTTTCAGGTATCTAAGATCCAGAACAAAATCATACCCCACAATGTGAATTGGGGGAGAGGGGCATGGATTGGAGACCCAGTGCCCATCTGTAGACAATTGGACATCCCCTCACAGAGGGGTCATAGGGAAGAGATGAACCAGTCAGGGTGCAGTATAGCACTGATGAATCACACAACTTTCCTCTAGCTCTTTGGTGCTTCCTTCCCCCTACTATCATGACCTCAATTCTACCTTGCAAATCAGATTAGACTAGAGCATGCACACTGCTACAGATAAGAGCCGCAACACAGGGAATCCAGGATAGATAAACCCCTCAGGGTCAACAAGGAGAGTAGAGATACCAGGAGGACTAAGGGATGGTAGGGGAGAAAGGGGGAATCGATCACAAGGATCATTCTAGAACCCCCTCCCAGGGGGGACAAACTATAGAAAAGTGGGTGAGGGGCAACAGAGGACAATGTAAGATATGGAAATAATAATCTGTACCCTATCAAGGGTTCATGAGGGAGGGCAGGGGAGGGAAGGGAAAGAAGTTGGGAACTGTATCAGGGGCTCGAGTGGGAAGCAAATGCTTTGAAAATATTGATGGCGGCATATGTGCAAATGTGCTTGACACACTGGATAAATGTATGGATTGTGATAAGGTATGCAAGAGCCCTCAATAAAAGTATTACTTTAAAAATCACCCCTATCTCACCATTATGCATTAGGGGTGAAAGGTATTCATTTGATTAATGACAGGGCAGCTGAGAGACTAATAAACAGCATCGTGTCCAGTTCAAACTCTGTGGGCAAATTTTGTTGTTAGAATGGAATTGCCCAAGTTGGATTCTGTCCAAAACACCAGTCTTAAGTTATTGAGTAAGAGTACATTAGAAAAACGAGTTCTGGCAGCTGACAAAATATTCTCTTTATGTGGAAGCAAGTGACCTTGGATTTCGTTCATTTGAAAGCTTGGCTTTCTCTGGCAGAGAGGAAGGATGATATTTTGAAGTCGCCACGATTTTGCAATGGGAGCAGCAGTACCAGGAAATGTGTGGGTTGCTTTAGAATGTCCATTTCTCAGCATCCATCGTAGTCAGAAATCTGATGAACCAAATGTGTTTTCCATTTGCCAGTGCTTGGCTCTTCATTTGGAGCTGACTGCAGTGGACTCTATCCCAAGATCTGTGAGCGTTGGCTCCTGAGTCAGAAACCTAGGGATAAAAAGAAACCATTTATTCATCCCTTTCCTTGTTCTCCTTTCCCTCCCTCATTTAACTGCCCCAATGTCAGTGAACGAGCCAACTGTTCAATATATCCTCTCCTCCCTGCCCCCCAGAAGCTGACTCTCGAAAACCAATTACAGCCCATCATGCTTTTTCTCAACTAGTCCATCGGGATATTCCGGGGTATTGGAAAACGATCTCTCGGTGTCAAACCATCGCAGGATCGTTTATACTTCTTTGGTCATTTCGCCAAGGCGGATAGAAGACGTCGCGGCAACGAGATGGGAGGGGGTGAGTGGCCTGAGCATGGATGGGTGCTGGGCGTGGAGAGCTCCGTGGGGCGCAGAGCAAGGGGCCAGGGCATAGTAAGAGGCCTCACTGACTGCAGGGCACCACGGAAAAGAAGTTCAAGGGGAAATTCAAGAGAAGCAGAATTAGGATCCGCCTCTTAAGGAAGGAGTAACAAATAGTATGTGGACACATTTTGAAATCACCATGTTTTATTTGATACGACAACTAAATATTAAGGTTTTTTTTTAAAAAGCGCAGTTGTTCCCGTGAGTTAAAAAGAAACAACTCCACTTTCTTCCAATATGAAAAAATACGCTCACTCCTTGCAACGCCCCCAATTCTTATCCCACCACAGCACCAGTTCAGTCCAGATCCTTGCCATATAAACAGGTGGAAACCTTTGAAGGAAAGGGACATCATCCACAACATTCAGTGGTGGGACAAGCATAGGCTGGCTGCTTCAGACATTCCATTAAAACAGTAGGGTGGGGAGAGGGATGAAAGACACAAAGGATGCCCAGGTCAACATCAGTTCTGAAAGGCAGCCAGACAAACACGGCACCTTCCTTGACTGCCAGGCAGCCCTGCTGCTTCCTTGATTGAGACGCAGAATCCCTGCAGGAGTAATTCCCCGAAGCTGGGCACTCCAGCTTTGAGACTCGCCCCTCTGCGTTTAGGCTCTTTGCTCCCCGCTCTGGCTCATTCTGTGTTTCCATGAAGGAAGGCCCGTGTTTTCTGTTGTGCCGTTTTCTCAACCTCCCTCTTACGGACGGGATGTGGGGCGTTCAAAGGTTTATCTGGTGTTATCGGCGCTCCTTTCCGTTCAAGCAGGCAGTGTTTCTGGGACTGTCATTCTTTATAAAATGCTGTGGGTCTCATATGAATCTTTTGGAATTCAGACTTTTAGAGAAAAAATTTTTTAAACAAACCGAAAAATCCCTACATAAATATCTTTAAATGCGTTCTTTCCTTTGGGCTTCTGCTGAAATGGCCGAAGGCAGTATCATGAAGCTTCTTAGAAACTGTCTTGTTTATTTACTTAGAAAATATTTTAAATTGGGAAGATTTGAAAGACAAACCTTTGGATTCTTTAGATGGCTTTTGGACTAAAAGATACATTTTTTGACCCTGCATTGTGACTGAGGCCTCATTTGGGACCCTCCTGGGCTGTAACCAATCATCTTATAGACACATCTACAGACCACGTTTTCCTGATAGTTTCCTGCATGTGACTCTTGCCTGGAAGCCGCTTGGTAATTTTAGTATCATCTGTCACCTGGAGAGTCTGGGAATTTTCAAAATCATCAAGTCCGGGCTCCTTGTTGTTTAAAAAGCTTTCTTTGGCGTATCCCTCCCCTCCCGCATTTTATTATAAGTAGCACGGAAACTCCAGGAGGTCCCTGGTACTATTGTTAGCTCATGCACTCCGGCCACTTGAAACACGTGTTATTGTCCATGTTACCGAAGGGTGCCTGAATGTAGCAGGGCCCTCTTTTGTCTATGTCCCAGGCAACTTTCTCATTTGTCTAAGTGAAGCCCTCACCCACAGCGTCCTCAAAGACCTCCGCGGTTTTACAAACCAGCTCTACTTTGCCCTTCAACCGTTCACTAGCATTTCCCCCAGAGTCCCTCTGCTCTTTATGTTGGGGGCCCTAAAGGCAGTTCCAACCCATAGCGGCCTCGTGTACGACAGGACAAACGACTGCCCAGACCTGCGCCTCCTCACTGTTGCTCGTATGTCCGAGCCCATCGATGCAGCCACTGTGCCGATCCATCGTGTCTAGAGCGCCTTCCTCTTTTACACTGCCCAGCCACTTTACCAAGCAAGATGCCCCGCTCCAGGACCTGTTCTCTCCCAAGAACATGTTCAAAATGCTCGAGATGAATGAAGTCTTGCCGTCCCTGCCTCTAAGGAGCATTGTGGCTATACTTCTTCCCAGACAGATTCCTTTGCTCTTTGGGCCGTCTGTGGTATTTTCAGTATTCTTTTCCAGGACCATAGTTCAAATGCATCTACCCGTCTCCTGTCTTCCCTATTCAGTGTCCAGCTTTCACAGCCATATGAGGTCATTGAAAATGCCGTGGCTTGGGCCAGGTAGACATCAGTCCTCAAAGGAACCTCTTTGCTTTTCAGCACTTTGAAGAGCTGCAGTACAGCACAGCAGATTTACCCAATGCAGCGTCACGTGATCTCATGACGGCTGCTTCCTTGAGCATTGCTTGTGGATCCAAGCAAGATGAAATACTTGACAACGTCAACCTTTTCTCCATTCATCATAGTTGTTAGCCACTGGTCCAGTCGTGAGGATACTGATGTTCTTGACTTGTCATCCAGAATGAAGGCTGCAATCCTTGATCTTCATCCGCAAAGTTTTCACATCCCTCTCACTTTGGAAAGTCCCCTAGACTTTCCCAATACCCAGTTCTAAAATTACACCCAGTTTATGATCTTGTTCCTGAAGCACCCACCTAGAAACAAATTCTAAATCAACTGGGGTTCAATCCATCTGTCTCCAACAGAACTCCCATGGAATTGTGGGAGCTGGTAAAGGAGTTTCGGTAAGACTCGTACCTTCCTATTTGAGGCCAGTGTTTGAAGTCCACATGTCAGACAGTCCAGAAAGGAAGGTGCATGTAAAGTAAGAGAAGACAAGGCCAAGGCCAACCCCTGTCACAGGTATGCTATGGAGTCCATTAGCACTGAGTGCAACCTGTATGGATTCTTGTTGCTTGTGATGCTGATGTGAAGGTATCATTCAGGAGAAGCTGGGACCCTTCTATGAAGATACACACAAACTTGGTCCCATTGTTAGAGAAAGTAAGGAAGATTTCGGGGGAAGATGGACCACTTGAGGTCTGGTTGCTGCCACACTCCAATGAAGTGAGCTAACTAGTCAATAAAGTGACAGTGCATGTGAGTTATGTGCTATAAAATTATCACTGCTTCCCTGTTGAAACATACATCTTTCCTCCAGTTCTTTAATGCTCGCCCCCCACCCCCACTATCGTGACCCCAATTCTACCTAAAACAAATCTAGCTAGACCAGAGAATGTACACAGGTACAGGGAATCCAGGACAGATAAACCCCTCAGGACCAATAATGAGAGTAGTGATACCAGGAGGGGAAGGGGAAGGTGGGGAGAGAAAGAGGGAACTGATCACAGTGATCTACATTAACCCCCTCCCTCCGGGACAGACAACAGTAAAGTAGGTAAAGGGAGACATCAGTCAGTGTAAGACATGAAAAAATAATAATTTATAAATTATCAAGGGTTCCTGAGAGAGGAAGGGTGGGAGAGAGAGAGAGAAAAAATGAGGAGCTGATACCAAGGGCTCAAGTAGAAAGCAAATTCTTTGAGGACAACGAGGACAACAAATGTACAAATGTGCTTGACTCAATGGATGGATGTATGGATTGTGATAAGAGTTGTATGATCCCCCAATAAAATGATTTTTTAAAATTATAACTGCTTCACTTCTGCCTTCCAAATACTGCATAAGAAAATCTCTTATAATCTGCTGTAACCAGAAACTCACAGGGAAGGGAATTCTGGGAAATATAGTTCAGCTGATTTCATATTCTTTTCATGCTACCACCACATTGCCTGTCTCCAACCGAACTGTAGTTTTTCTCCCATGAAGTGGCTGCTGGTGGTTTCAAACTGCTGACTTTGTGGTTAGCAGTAAGATGTGTCCCCACTAATCCACCAGGGCTCCTAGTGACTAGTGGCAGCATTGAAAAGAAGCCACAGGGGGTGGAGTCTTTTAGCATCTTCTACAGGAGATCCAAAGACAGATTGAACTCCTGCTCAAAGGAAAGGAGTCTCCTCCCTGGGGTGTAGACTGAAGGGATCTGCGATTTTGGTTCTCACTTTCCCATCATCCTTCAGGGTTCTAATATTCCTGAATCAGTCAGGGTTCTCCAAAGAAACAAAATGAGCAGGCTATAAAGACTTGTGTGTATGTGTGGTATGTGTGAGCACGTGCACGTGTATTAAACCCCAAACCAAACCCATTGCCATCGCATTGATCCCCATAACTCATAGCAACCCCATAGGAGAGAGAAGAATGACCTCACGGGGTTTCCAAAGCTGGGCACGTTCACGGAAGGAGACGGTCACAGCTTTCTCGTACAGAGCAGCTGGTGGGCTTGAACCACCAACCTTTTGGTTCTCATCCAAGTCCTTTACCACTATTTACCAGCTCACTCTCACTGTGTGTGTGTGTGTGTGTGTGTGTGTGTGTGTGTGTGTGTGTGTAGGAGGGGGCTTCAAAAGGTTTGTACAAAAATTATATTATCTTTTATAACTCGATTTTTCCATGAACCTTTTTAAAACTTAATAAAAATCAATGGTTTACAGAGCCGATTATAGATTTATGTTCAATAATTCTGACACTTCTGATGCTGCTTGTCCATTGCCATCCTCTCGGTGCACCATGGTTTACTTCAGTTCCCCTTTTGTGTTTCCTGCTTACATTCCACCTCCTTTCTGAATCCTTATCCCCGAGTTAGGGCTCCCATTTTTGGTTTTTAATGGTTGATTAGTCTACCGCACGAGGAGTTCAGTTCCACACCACAGTTTGGGAACTTCCAGTCTCTCTCTGACCAGTTGGCCTGGTCTCCTTTGTAATTTTGAGTTTCTCTTCCACATGTTTCTGCCACTCTCTCCAGGACCTTCTGCTGTGATGTTTCCCGAGCAGTTGGTAGCGGTAGCCAGACACCATCTAGTTCTGGTGTCAGTGTGTGGAGACTGATATTTATTTACATGATCTCTTAGTTGATTGCAGCCTCTCATATGGCTCACGAGGCATGTAAAGAAGACCAAAATCCTCCCAATGGAATCAATACGTACCATCACGATCAATGGAGAAAGATTGAAGTTGTCAACAATTTCATCTTGCTTGGATCCACAATCAATACTCATGGAATCAACAGTCAAGAGATCAAAGATGCATTGCACTGGGTCAATCTGCTGCACAAGACCTCTTTAAAGTGTTGGAAAGCAAAATGTTACTTGGAGGTCCAAGGTGTGCCTGGCCCAAGCATGGCATTGTCAACAGCCTCATATGCATGTGAAAGTCAGGTATTGAATAAGGGAGACCAAAGAGGGATGCATTTGAATTAAGGCGTTGGTCAAGAATATTGGAAGTACTACAGACTGCCAAAAGAACCAACAACTTTTTCTTGGAAGAAATATAGTAAGAATGCTCGGTAAAGGCAAGGGTGGCAAGACTTCATCTCAAGCACGTTGGTCCTGTTGGCAGGAGAGGCCAGTCCCCGGAGAAGGACATCAAGCTTGGTAAAGCAGCGGGACAGTGGAAGAGTGGAGGGCTCTTGGCCAGCGGGGCTGACACAGGCTGCAACAACGGGCTCAAACATAGGAACATTTGGAGGGTGGCACAGGCTGGGCAGCGTCGTGCTCTACTGTACACGTGGTCGCTATGAGTTGGAACACACTCAATGGCACCTAACAACGAGTACATTAGTCTAGTGAACTGTTCCACGTGTCGTGCTTTTTGTCAATCTTCTTTCCTCTACAGGCTTTCCCCAGATGGCTTTCTTCTTCCTGTTTTTCACCTGAGTGGATAAAGTCCAACCACAGTGCTGAGACAGCCTCTTTGATGTAAAATCAACTGATGGTAGATGTTAACCACAGGCACAGCTCTGGGTAAGTGTTCGTTTAAACAGCTGCGCCCTGTCACAGCCCCTCCTCACGCACCAGGCTGCTACTACAGGGATGCTGATTCTGTATTTCATGTACTGTCCAAACAAATGGGGTGAAAGTCAGCGACCATATTCCTTGCTTCCTTTACCAGACATAGGAATGCTTCAGCCCAGAGCAGCAAAAACTTTCTCCAATCCATAGGCCTGGATTCAGTGCTTGAGTAATATAGGAAAATAATACCTTTTGACGGCTTTGAAGATTTTCTTCTTTATCTTTGGAAAGGCAGCAAGACATTTCAATAAGACAATGGAACAGAATAAAAGGTGTGTGTGTGTGTGTGTGTGTGTGTGGTGTATGTGTGTGGTGTCTGTAGGAAATGAAGTAAATGACACAGCACTGAAAGAACCAGTTACTGGCAAGAGGACAAGCGGCTGATTTTGGCTACGCAGAGTCTGTGAGCTCACGTAATAAGCATAGACCTTATCAGAATGCTTGGATACCTTAGTATCTAGTAGAGTCACTCTCTCTTTCCTGCTGCGTGTCATGGCTCAGCTCCACTTGCTGGTACTTCCAGCCTTTGGCTCGGATCCCCAGCTGAGACTTCGCTTTGATTCAGGTAGCTTAGTGCCCGATGGATGGCACTATTGTGCGATGGTTAATAGCTCAGAACAACTGAAAAAAAAAAGTTCAGAACAACGGATTCCTCATATTCCTCATTTTAACCATTAAACAAAATACTGAAAATAAATTTTATAATTCATTGTGGTTAGTATTTGAGTGGGAAGCATCAACCAACTCATATTTGCAACTGAAAACAGAGGTGACTAAATGACTAAGAAAAGCGTTCATGTCTATGGTCTGTTTACAGAAGCCCTGGTGGCGCTGAGTGTGAGGCCTTGGGCTGCTGATCATCAGGGTAGTGGTTTAACCCCACCCCACGCCCGGCTGTTCTGAGGGAGAAATATGCGGCTATCTGCTCCCGTAAAGATTTATAGTCTCAGAACCCTTATGAGTTAGGAGCAACTTGATGGCAGTGGCTTGTCTTTTTGCCCCGTTGAGTGACATCGATAACATGCACCAGCCCCAACACCACCATGCCGAGCACTTCAAAGGGCCTGTCATTCAACCAGTCCTTGCCGAGAAGCTGCTGTCTACCAGCAGTGTTCTGGGCGCTGCGAGACAGGACTGAGCATCACATGACACTGCCTGCCCAGGGGGAGTTTATGTCCCAGGGGGAGATAAGAGTGTTCCAAAGGTAAAGCGCATCGTAGGGAGCTATGATAAATCCTACACAAAATAAGAAAACAAGGATGGATGCTAGAAGAACTGGTGAGGGTGGGAGGGAGGTGTGGTCAGGGAGGGCTGACTGAGAGTGTAGTCTCCCTGGACTACTGTAAGCCCAACACCAAATTCACGGCCATCGGCTGAGTCTCACGCACAGTGACCCTATAGAACAGAGTAGAAGCACCCCTCTGAGACTATAACTCTTTATGGGAGTAGAAAGCTTTGTCTTTCTCCCAAGGAGCAGCTGGTGGTTTCAAACTTCTGGTCTTGCAGTTAGCAGCCTAACACTTACCACTATGCCCCAGGGCTCCTGTAATATTATTGTCAGATAGGCTAATCTGGTTATCCTCATTTTACAGAGGAAGCAATTGAGGCTTAGGATATATAAATGTTTCGTCATGGAGGGAATCTCTGATCAGTTTCCACACGTTAGTATCTAATTATTTTGCTTTACATAAGGTTACCTGGAGTTGAGCTGGCAACCAAACAACAAAGCCAACCACTACATCTCTCCCGGTAGTATTTAAATTTATTTTTTAAAGTCTTATTGCAACTCTATTTATTTCCTCTGGATATTTAAGTTCGACTGTCTTCTCAGTGCTCTGCCAGGGCTATGGGCCAACCCTAGTGGAGACGGATCGGAGGCCTCACTAAGCCATCCACCCTCTCCCAGTTGTGACCTTCTTCCTAGCAGCAAAATGCAAGGGAGTTGCATCCTGCTATGAGTTTCTTCACAACACGGTAACCTGCAGACGTTCTGAGGCAAAGGGCAGATTGCTGTTCCAGAGACTCATGCATCACGATGCCTCCCTTGGCTGGTCCTCTTACCTAAACTCCATTGTGACCTACAAGCAACCTCTGAGAGATGCCACGTCGGGGTCTGGGGCTGTGGGACAGGCGGTAACTCAAACCCAAAGTCAGGTTCAAATCAGAGTGCACATTGGCTCCTGAGTGTCCCTGGGCACCCTCAGCCGCCTGGTCTGCCAGCGCGTGCCAGTCTTGGAGGGTCCAGTGCCCACAGAAGACATGAGGTAGACAGATGGCACAGCTCCGGGGTGCTGGCAGTGCTGTGCGCTGTGAGTTGTGGGCTGAGGTTTGCCAATTAGCTTCTTCTCCAGGCAACTGTTAGGAATTATTTTCGAGGAATTTCTCAGGCCCAGATTTTTCCCTTTTACTTTTTAGGCCCTTAATCTGAGTTGGCTCAGCTTGCCTTTCCGGGATGGTAAAAAAGCCTGCCCATTGGGTCTGTGAATAAACTCCCCTCAGCCACAGCACGCTGAGTCAAGGCAAACTCATCGCTCACTCCCTTTCCACAGGCCAGCTGGCCCTGCGGCTGAGAGAAAGCCGCATCCACCCCCGGAGGTCCACGCCTGCAGACAGCCCCTCCTGAGACACTGTCGGGGTGGAGATGTGTCATCCACCAGGTGGGCAGAGGAGAGGGGTGTGCCTCAGTTGAGGGAGGTCAGGTTCGGTCATTCCTTTGAAGGATAGGAAGATGAGGTCATTCCTGAACTTTCCTCACTTGAGAGTCAGAGGGTGAGGTCACCTCTGGGCTTGTTTTATTTGGGAAAAGGGAAGGTGAGATCATGCTGCGTGTCCCTTATGTTATTAGTGCAAAGAGGGGACGCCGAGGCTGGGTTTGTCTTCTAGGGGCTGTGCGGGGCGTGGAAGCTGTCTGAGCTCCTCTGCGTGGCTCTGCCTGCCACGGGGAAGGCGGCTTGACGGAGCAGCCCTTCCTGGACAGCGCCCTGTTTGGGGGACGCTCTGCTAGTGTCACCGGGGGTGCACTGTCACTTGCTGGGACCTGGACATTTTTGCTTCCCGGGTCGTTCCTGTACAAACAATTCGAAAATGTTCGTTTTACCCACGTGTTCGTGAAATGATGAATTTGCTGTCTGTTTCCGCTGATGACGACCCCATGTGTGTCAGAGTGGCCCTCTGCTCCATAGGGGTTTCAAGGGCTGATTTCGGGGGGTGGAGCGGGAAGAGGGGGCAAGAGTAGATCACCAGGCCTTTCTTCTTCCGTTCCTCAGCATAGACTCAAATCTCTAAACCACCAGTTAGCCGATGAGAGCATTCGCCATTTGCACCGCCTAGACACCCCAAGATATACATGCTTTATTTATTTTTCCTGGGTTTTTAAAAGAAATTAAAATCAGAACCCTTTTTGGGTGGGTCTCTAGAAGTATCCTGGTCCTTAGTTCTATTGGGTAAATGGGGGCTAGTGGGTAATTTGGCCTATGAGCCTGAGAGAGCGGCTGTGTACCGACCTTGAGGGTTGACGCGCTGGGCCGGATGAGAGAGTACTGAGGGCGCTCCTGGCTCCCTTGCCCTCACCCTGGCCTGTGGGAGTTGTTCTGCAGGGCGGACACACAGATCTGCACAGAACTGTATCTGGGAGTCAGACAGGAACAGCAGCAAGGTCCCCCTGATACCAGACTCGCTTCAGACGACCCGCTCAAGGCGAAGTGATGCATACAGCCAAGCGCACGTGCTGGCCCTTGAGGAACTATGTGGAAAGTCGTCATGATAGACGATAACCAGTGTCCAGGAAGCAATACCAGGTGGGTTCATCATAGAAACGATTCACGTTCATTCACTTATTCACTCATTCAACTCGTATTTATTAAGTGTGGGTTCCAGGCAATGCTTGCTTCTCAGAAACCTCACATAAATGCTATACACTGTACAACTGAATTCGCCGAGGTGAATGAAAAGCCACACCTGAGTTTGGGAAAGGGGAGACTGAAATGACAACTTTTGAAGCTTCTGTCATTTAATATGTGCCAGCAGTCCGGCACACAGCATGCCACTCGATGCTCTGACAACCGCTCTTACGTTCTCAGCAGTAAAGGAGCTGGGCTCACAGAGCGAAGGACTAGACTCACAGTCCCAGTTCACGAGTGTGGGAGCAAAGACATTTCTAACCATGATTCTAAAGCCTGCGGTCTTCCCACCTGAGGAGTTTGCCTCATTAATTGTTCATTTTAAACAGAATTTAGACTTTTGACTCTTCCCAGAGTGTATTTACTGTTCTAAATGAACTATTTGAGGGAACTTCAAAAAATTCATCGGAAAATGGAATGAAAAGGTAATGGCATTACGTTGTTATTGTTCTTAACTTAAAAAAAAGGTTTTCCTGTGGATGACATCCAGGATATGTAAATCTATAGAGACAGTAACTAGATGATTGAATGGTTCCTTGGGGGCGTGGCAGGGGGACGTTGGGAGGAAGGGGAAGCTAATAACAATGAGCATTAGAATGAAAGAAGATGTGCTACAATTGATTATGGTGATGATCTTTTTAATATGATCGAACTGTTGAATTGTGTGATTCATGAATTATATTGTCAATAAAACTGTTTTTTTTAAAGGTAATGGCACTTTCCTATGACATTTTAAAAATTAAATCATTTTATTGGGGACTTGTACACCTCTTATCACAATCCATTCATCTATCCATCGTGTCAAGCACATTTGTACATTTGTTGCCATCATCATTCTCAAAACATTTGCTTTCTGCTTGAGCCCTTGGTATCAGCTCCTCATCTTTCCCCTCCCCTCTGATCCCCACTCCCCCATGAACCCTTCATAATTTATAAATTATTATTGCTTTGTCATATCTTACACTGCCCATGGCATTTTGAAGTCCCCCGGTACCCCCTTTTTCATAAAGGTGAGAGCAGAGTGCCTCAGGAAGAGTTGAGTTCAGAACCAATCAGAAAGGAGTCCACACTGGGAAAGTAGGGAGGGCGGGACCTTTTGAACCGGCCTCTTGACTCCCTGTGCTGCTGTGACAGAAGCAGCACAGTGGGTGCCTTTCAGATCACGGTGTTTTCTCACAGTTCTTGGAGGCTAAATGTCTAATCGGGGTCTTGGTAGTATCGATTCCTTCCTGATGGTATCCCTGGCTATTCCCTGGCTTCTTGGTGATCTTAGGATCCCAGCCGATTTGGGTGTGATCTAATTAACCTTATTGCCAAAGAAATGAACTTCTAGAACCTCCACAGCAGTGGTTCTCAACCTTCCTAATGCCACAGCCCTTTAATACAGTGCCTCATGTGTGGTAACCCCCAACCATAACATGATTTTTGTTGCTACTTCATAACTGTAATTTTGCTAATGCTATGAATCAGGCCACCCCTGTGAACGGGTCGTTTGACCCCCTAAAGGGGTGGCAAGCACAGGTTGAGAACGGCTGTTATAGATGAACCGTGCTGCTCACCCCTGCCCTGCCCACAGGTAAAGTTAGGCTTGTATTAGCTTCTCAGAAACTCAAAGGAAACCTTATTTCCAAGCAGGATTATATCCTCAAGCAGGTCAGGATTTCAACACTATTTTGGGAAGGGGGGGGAATCATAAATTAATCCATAGCAGCCAATCTGGATTATAGTTGGTAAAAGGGAGTAGACCAAGCACTTGATATCTGAGGGTACCGTCCTAGTCAGCTTCAGAGACGAGGAGTCATCTAAATCTGGGAGACATGCATTTTCACACGGTGGGTGAAGCCGTAATGTTAAGCTCTTCAAGTTAAGACGTGGCTGTAATTGCACAGAGTGCTAACTTTAGTGTGATTGCCTCACCACGTTTTAGGCAGTCATTGGGTAGGCAACCTAGTGCCATCCAAGTCAGTCTAACGCTCGGTGACCCTGTGGAGGTTGTCTGAGGCTGTAAATCTTGATGGGAGCAGATCGTGTCCTCTCTCCTGCAGAGTGAACTGGCCAATGTGAACTGCTGACCTTGGGGGTGGTAATCCAAGGCTTACCTACTATTGCCACCGGGCCTCCTTAACTGGGTAGCAGTGCCCAGGAAAGCTGAGTTATAACTTATTCATGATTTTCTCTCCCCCAAATCAAAGGGAGCATCAATAAGTTTATATTTAAAAAATGGAATTAAAAGGTGATTTTTAAAGTCCCCCCCCTCCCATATGTATTGAAATCCTGGTCCCTACACATGTCAGTACACCCACTAGGTTACACTCAACCATTACCCTGAGGGTTAATGGTTTGAAATCACCCAGTGTTCCACTGACAAAAGCCTAGGCAATCTGCTTCCCTAGCGATGACAGCCAAGTCAATTCAACAGCGCACTTCTACTCGGCAACATAGGGCAACATCTTGTCGTATTTGATATAGCTTTAAAGACGTTTGATTCTGCCTGGAAGTAATGTTTGATAGGTTATGCTCACATAGGGTGGATTCCATATCTAATCACTTCTGAGTTATACAAAGAGCAGATTAGACCACAGGATACACCTGGAAGAAGACACATGCCATGGGAGGATTGTTTACATCCCAAGGAAGCAGGGAATGCCCAGGCCTACTGAGAAGGAAGGAATTGACAAGGCCAAGACCCCTGATTTGGATTTTTAGTATTGAGAACCGTGAGAAAATGAATAGTGGGCTTCAAAGTCCGATCTGTTACACAAGACAAGGAAATCTACAGGAGCTTTGCTGTTCAAGAAAGCTCGGCAAACAGAAATCAAGTCAAACACACCTTGTATCAAAAGAGGTCACAGTGCTGTGGATCTGGGCTCACCTGGTTCGGGAACCAGGGCTCAGAAACTTCAATACCAAGGGCTGAGCACAGCAAGGGGATGCCAATCTGAGCACAAGCTGTCGAGCGTGTGTGTGTGTGTGTGTGTGTGTGTGTGTGTGTGTGTGTGTGTCCAGAAACAGGGAACTGCCTTCTGGGTATTCATCGGAAGCAGGAATATGGAGGCCTCTAGACCAGTGGTTCTCAACCTTCCTAATGCCTCGATCCTTTAGTACAGCTCCCCATGTGTGGTGACGCCCAACCACACACTTGTTTTTGTTGCTACTTCGTAACTGTAATTTTGCTACTGCCATGAATCATAATGTAAATATCTGATATGCAGGATGTATTTTCATTGTTATAAATTGAACATAATCAGACATAATTAAACCATAGTGTTAATCACAAAACAATACGTAATTATATATTGTTGAATATTTATGTGCTTTCCGATGGTCTTAGGCAATACTGTGAAAGGGTCATTCAACACACCCCCCACAAAAGGGGTTGCCACCCACAGGTTGAGAGCTGCTGCTGTAGATGAACTGTGCTGCCCGCCTATGCCCTGCCCACAGGTAAAGTTAGGCTTGTATTGACCTCTCAGACATTCAAAATTGCTCATTCTTTTTACGCTGTCTCTGCCTGTGCAGTCTACCTATCTCAGATTTTTAAAATCTTGACGAAAATAATGTAAGTAGATTTCACATACCTCTTATTCTGACTTTGCTTTTTCCTTATATAGTGAAACTAATGTAGAATCCCATTTCCCACTCCACCCCCCTGACCCCAGCCTTACTCACACAGAAGTAACTCCAACAAATAATCTGCTAGGACTCACAGTTGTCACCATCTGCCCTCTCCCTCTGCTTCTAAGCCCAAACACCATTACCCATCCAATTTCTTTTCAAAATAGAAGGTGATTTTTAACCATTTTCTCGGCTAACTATGTAGTAGAAGCAGGAAGAGAGGAAGGGGAAGTTTGCTTATTCATAAAGTTTATAAATACACAAACAGTAGTTCTACTTACTAATATGACCAAATGTGAAATGTGTGAGCCAAAGTGTCCAAGCCAGGAACATTAAGGGAGATGCAGAAGTAGTCGTCAACAAGTATTTATTTGATATTCAGTCTGATACAGATAACTTTGGCGCCCTGAAAATACACTCGTCATGTCTGGTCATTGTCTACATGAAGCTTACGTGTTACTGGTGGATACAGAGATAGTGATGAGGGCAAATTACTTATTGAGAAGAGAGACAGAGCAGTTTTGGTGTGCTCCAAAGCCACCGTGTGAGTATATAAAATAAGTGACAGCTCTACAGGCGCTGACCACGCCATCACTCCCATTAATATTCAAGAAACAGGACCTTTAAAAATCCAATCACGTGCAAACCAAAGGTCAGTGGTTGGACTATTTTTCTTTATTTTCCAACTCGTCCTTTTTCCTAACGCCTTCTCCTCCCCTTTTATTTAAGCTCAAGCATCTTCCACCTGAAGATAAAAGTGGAACCGAAAGAGCCTCCTCCCTAGGTTAATGTCATCTCCAGCTAGAAGACATCTAGCAATTAATTGCCTTCTGTGATTAATTTTATGTGTCAGCTAAGCTAGGCTAGGCTTACAGAGGTTTGGTCAAACACCAGACAAGTTGCTATTGTGTAATGTATTGTATTCCGCAAGTAATGTAATATAGTGTAAGCGATTAAAAAGATGGAAAGGAAGTTTCCTTAGGGTGTGTCTATCTCTTGATGATACATGGAATTTTGGCAGAATTTGTGCTTGTTTTCTCCTCTGTATCTCTATTGCCTGATCTGTAGATCTCGGCGTGTAAGTCAGCCAGCGTCTCCATCCTGCTGCCTGACCTTGGATTTGGACACTCAGCATTGCCACCTCTCCATGGCTGCAGCAGGTGGCCTCAGCTTGTCGCATGACAAAGTGTTTAGGCTTGCAGCCCTCCCAGAGGCATGAGCTGTCCCGTCCCCACTCTTTGTTTTGTTTGTTTGGGATGGACTTGTTTGTCACTAAGGACTCCAAGCCCATTTCAGTCTCTTCAAACTTCTCGCTATTACTCTCTAGAGAACGCTGATGAGCAAACACACCCACCTCCCAAGTTTCTTCACTGGATTGGTTTCCTCGCCTCAATTAGCCTGTGGCAATTTGGCCTCCATCTCTACGTCTCACTTTTTAAAAAATCTTTCTCTCCAGGTCTCTGCAATGCTGACTGTGGACAACTGGCCCTTTCTTGAAATTTCCTCCTTGGCTACCATGACCTTGGGTTCTCCTGCCACTTACATAAACTTGACATTCTTCACAAGCTCCAATTTTCTAAATTTAGGGAATTTTCACATGTTTCTCTAAGAACATCATCTTAACATTTCCAATGAATTATTCTTTTAAAACAAATCCCTTTTAACTAGACTATGCAGAGAATGTGGTGTTCTTTTTGAAAATTTTACTTTTGTTTAAGTAGAAACTTTTAAAAATAAGTCTTTATTCTTGAAAACCTTGAGAAAGTTGCCCCCCCTCCCCCCACGCACTGCCACTCAGTGCAAGATGTAGAATATATAGAAGATGTTCTAATCTACTTTAGTACTTCTGAAAATCTTTCCGGATCCTGAAGAATCTCAGATTCACCATTAGGAATTATTTTTTTAATTGGCTAAAATGGCAAATATTGAGGCAGAAAGCCCAATCATGATCAACCAGAGCCTGGCTTCTCGCCAGCACTTCATCTATGGGTGGTGCTTTGGGGTATTAGTTCTGCTGCTTCACGCTATGGATTAACAGTGCTTTCTTTCCTAAGGGCGACAGACTTATTCACACGTACAGAGATAGAGGTAGGGTTCTCAGTGTCTTTAACCCTACTTAAATCTGAGAACCAATTTAGAATTTCATCGTTACCATTTTATTTCCCTCTAGAACCAGTCCTGGTACCAAATATGTTAGGACGGGTTTTCTAGAGAAGCAAAACCAGTGATTCTTTTATATATCTTTACATAGAAAATAGATTTGCATTTATAACTGTTTTATACAGTTGTAGAAGTAGGTAAGTCCAGCTGAATTCAAGTCAGGCTTCTCTTGACTCTTGTAGCTATAGAAACTGACCAACGGGAAAGAGGACAGTGAAGTGTAGGGGCTCACAGGCTCTTGGGTGCAGAAGTGGTAAATGAATTCGAGGTTGCCTGAATGACTCCACCTTAGATGTTCCGATGGTGGTTCTTGGGATCTGCAGGTAAAACAATAGGAGGATGGTGAACCCGATGCAGGATCCAGCTCCAGCAGAAGGCAACGGGCCAAAGGGAATTGGACTCTGCTTAGGATCTTTCTGTTAGATAAAAGATCACAGCCCCAAGGAGATGTCATCAGCAGTGAGTTGATTGAGAGGTTGGACTTCACCTCTCCCTCCACCCAGGAAGGTCTAGTTGACATAAACTCTAACCATCATGAATACATCCTTAAAAAACCATGAGAAGACTGTCAAAAAACTCATGGCATGGGCACGATTGGAAAATTGTTCAGCACAAGTAATCAATCTCTTAAAGGTAAATATTTTATGACATCATTATTATAAAGGGGAAAAACCCAAGAAAAATAAACGTTTTCACACCAAAGGCAGGGGAGGGGGTGGAGAGAGGGAAGGACAAGAAGGGAAGAGGGAGGGTGAGTGGGAACACAAGCAAACCAAAAGACCAAGCCACATACACGGGGAGGGGCTGCTTACTGGGACACGGCCACTTTCCTGACGTCGTGGGCTGTGAAACTATGTATGGTATGCTCTTCTTTGTTGGTATTGTATTCTACACCTAGAAGGAATGAGTAAATTAAAAATTGTTTTAATTAAAAAGGGAAAAAGAGGGAGAGGCATTCACAGCCTTAAAAATCCTTCAGTTTCGTTCCCCATCAGATCTAAACACTGATCTGAGAGGTCAGAACAGGAGGAAAAGTCATATTGAAACTGGCTTCAGTTCTTCTGTGACACCTGAGTTCATTTCACACCAACAGTAGGTCTTGGGGTGGATGGAGCCTGACTTCCTGCCACTCAACCAGGAGCAGAGTTTGGAGGTCACAGTGCAGACTTCTCGTCAGCTGCTGATAGGTTTCCGGAAAATGGTCGTGTCGTTTTTCACATTTCAAGCAGCCAGATTGACTCCAACCTACAAACTCTAATGCACTGCTCATTCCGAGACCTCTCAGAAACCCCTGCAAAGACTCTGGTGTGAGGGCTGCTGGCAGATGCTAAATGGAACGGGTATTCAAATTAGAACAGGTAGGATAGCCAAAAGGCCAGGAACCGAAAGATTTGCCTGTGACCTCGCAAGTCCAGGGATGACTTCTGAATAGAAACCAGACCCTGATTCTCTTAAAACCAAACTTGCTATTTGAATTTGAAGGTGAACAATGGTCTAGTAATAGGACTTAATGAATAGTTATCAGCAAGCCCGGGTGGCTGTTAGTAGGTTACAGGTCAAGTGACCATTTGCAAGGTGGGCCATTTGAAACCTCCAGCCAGTCAGTGGGAGAAAGACCAGGTTTTCTACTTCAGTAAAGAATGACAGTCTCCAGTTACAGTCTCGGAAACACTCAGTGGCAATCCTCCCCTGAACTGCTGGGTTATGTGAGTTGGAATTTGGAGCTGGTTTTTGGCCCAGAGAAAAAGGTACTGTGAGCCCCCAGGATAGACATCCCTAGATGTGTCAGGCGCAGACCTGGGAGGTACAAGGGATGTCTCTCCTCCCCCTTACTGTGATTTCCCCGGCGCTGGCAAAGAGGAAGGGAGTGGGTTACAACACTGGCTGAGGTTGAAGAATGGCAGAGGACAGAGGGAAGTAGAAGTCGAGTCAAACTTCTCTAACGTTGCTTCCACTCACTGGAGCTGAAACCTTTGGCTAGCTAGAGGTAAAAGAGAGGCCAGAACTCAGTTTTAATTCTGAGCCTCTGTTAAATCATGGCATCTGGGCCGTATGATATCATATATTATTAGATCGTCTGGTAGCAGATTCAGGCTGAGTTGAACGTATACATGTTCGAGAACTTCCAGGAATTCAGCTACCATCCCCTCTTCCCTGGGAAGATGGAACTCCATTCGGTTTAGATCTACGTGCACTTTGCCTTGGGGTCCCTGGACTCCAGGCAAATGTTCGAACATTTCACTACTAGCCAAAAGGCTGGTGGAGGAAACCAGCCAGAGGCAGCTTGGTAAAGAGGCCTGCAGATTCAATTGTCTCCGGGAGCAAGTCTACTCTGGATACATCATGAGGGAGGCAGAATCGGTGAGAAGGCAACTAATGTCCTCTGTCCTCTGTCACCCTGCTCCCCACTCGAGGGCCCCAAACCGACATACCCAGGTCACATGGGACCCTTGTTGGGCAATTTGATGGAAGAGTTACAAAATCATTTATCTCCTCTTGGCCTATAGTATACATGTTTTTGAACGATGCTTTTGGAAGGATGGGGAAATTAGGCTATGGAAAATACTGGGCTCGTATCTTTTGTTAAATGACAGCTAGTTGTTTTGAATTCTTCAGGAGAGAAAGGGTGATCATTTCTTGCTGATTATGAAAATGCCGGCTATCAACCGAGACTGGCAGACTCGCTTCCTGTGTTCAGGAGCGGGACAGAGGCGACTAGAGGAGACAATTCACTCGTTTGGGCCAGCTTCCATTTCACATTGCAAATGTCCCCCCCTTGAATCTGTAAACAGTTTGTTTGGGGTGTTTTTCCTGAAAACTTTCTTCGTGGATGTGAAGGAAAGAAAAGGAGGGTGGGTGGGTGGAGGATATAAGATATTGGTAAACTGAAGAGACAAAAAGAAATTACCTTGAGAATTGGTTATGAGGAAACCTCAATTTAGGGTTACTTTCTTGACATCCCCACCCCCCATCATAGTTAGAAAATTTCATGTCAATTTGAAGATATATAACAGGGTCGGGGTAGAGTTAGCTGGTCAAACAGGTCACAGACTGATGGTGACTCCTATGACATGGTCTTCTCATGAGGACCTTCCCATCTCTCTCTGCCTTCACCTTCCTGCTGGCAAGGCACTTGGGGATCTGCCAGAGCCCTGGAGATGCATCCACTGCCATTGGATACACGGGAGTTTGCACCCACCAGCCTGTGATCTTCCTGCATTCTGCATCATTGCATGTGGCTTCATGAGTCTGAAGAGGGACTTTTGGACTAGTATTGGACTTATGGACTTGAGTTGGACTGAGCTGGACTGTTTTCCTAATATACAATTACTTCTTGATATAAAGCTCTTTCTTACACATATATGAGTACCACTGGATTTGTTTCTCTGGTCAACCCGGCCTATCAAAAAGTTAGAGACAGGCAAGTTTAAAGTTAGAGACAGGCAAGTTTCTGATGAGCCAAATTTTTAGTTAACTATTCAAAGGCTTTTGACTATATGGACAATAATAAGCTCGGAACAAATTTGAGAAGAATGGCATTCCAAAACTCCTCCTTGGGCTCCTGCAGACCTAGCACATGGATCAAGAGGCAATTGTACAAATAGAACAAGGGAATACTGCGTGGTTTAAAATCAGGAAAGGTGTGCGTTAGGGCTGTATCCACTCATCGTACTTCAATCCATATGCTGAGAAAATCATCAGGGACGCTGGATTCTGTGAAGAAGAGCGTGGCATCAGGATTGGAGGAAGGCTATGAACAACCTGCAATATGCAGATGACACGACCTTCTTTACACCCACAAGGCCTGGCCCACTACCGCCGTCTATTCCCATTCCTACTACGATCCTTTTCTGCTTTTCCTACTTGCCTGAGCAGGTGAGCTAGTTATTTGACAGTTTTCCATTGTCAGGTCATTTCCAAAGATTAGTTTTATGACAACGTTTGCTTTGTGCTCTCCGTTTTTGTGACATACAAAGGAGACCTGGTCTTTCTACTTACAAATTTGCAAATGATTTTTCCTGCAAGTCTGTTCATGTAATTAATTACTCTGCTGTGATATTCTTCAGTGATTCCATCCTACCTTTCGAGTGAAAGCAAAGCATCTAAGACAAGACATTGCCAAGTGTGACCTAGCAGCAGTCTCCTTCTACATAACTGCACTCTGATTCAGTAGCGGCTAGCCACATGGTGGCTCTTTAAATTAATTACAGTGGATTAAAATGTCAAAGTTTAGTGCCCCAGTTGCTTAGTAACCACATGGAACTAGTGCTGCCCTGTCGGACAACCCAGATTCAGAGTGCTTCAAGCAGCACGGTAGCCTGGCCCATGCTGATCAGCAGATTCAACTTGCTTTGTCCCCAGGACTTGCCCCTCTCTGAGCTCGTTCCCTGCCCTGGGAGGCCGTTCGCTGCATCTTGGGGCAATTGTCGTCTGTCTTTCCGAAACCGATTCAGGCATCATCTACTCTGGGGAAACCTCTCCTGATGACTTGCAGCCCCCAGGCTGGGTAGGGGTCCCATTAGAGCCCGAAGCACAGAATGCCCGTCAGTTCACTGGGCATTGGTTGACTGGTTCATGTCCCCTTCCAGCCCACAGAGGAAATTCGGATTCTGATTCTATACTGTCCGACTTATTTTCTGGAAAATATAAAATGCTGGGCGCATGCTACAGAAATGGACGGCCCAGCATTTGCTGATATAGTGTGCTGTACTGATACGATCCTGTGCTGACACAAGGGTTTTTTCTCAAAAATTCTTAAGAACTAAAATGTATAACAAAAACAGTTCAAGGGACACCGTATTTATATTAAGAAGGAACAGCATGTTTATATTCAGAAGAATAAAATGACTCAAGTACAATCAGGTAATTAAATACAGGGGCCTCCTTAGTCTACTCACTCCCATCGAGTCAATGTCAACTCATAGCAACCCTATAGGAGGACAGTGGAGAACTACCCCTGTGGGCTTTCAAGATTGGAATTCTGTTTGAGAGTAGAAAGCCCTGTCTTTCTCCCATGGGGCAGCAGGTGGTCTCAAACTGCTGACCTTGCATTTAGTAACCCAATGTGTAATCAACAAGCCACGGGTTGCCTTACATAGCAGCAACTCCAACCTTTCTCTTATTAAATATATACACATATATCTTTATACTTCAACAAGTGTATGTCACTGGGATATTTATTAACGTGCCTAGTAATTCTCACCAATGATGAAGATCTGTAAGGGCTCATCTGTGACCCTTGAACCTTTCACAGTCTCCTTGGCGTTCCCATCGCAGTTCCTTCCAGGGCTGCAGCATCATCCTGCCTCTACATACAGCATCTCTTTGCTTTTTCGTTTATGCATCCCCCAATCTTGTAAACATAGATTATACAAGGGGTGTTAGGTCATGTTACCTAGAGAAACAAATCCAGTGATCCTCAGCTATGTACAAGAAAGAACTTTCTATTCAGCAGCAAATTTACTTCCAGAAAGCTCGCCCCGTGGTCCCGTGGATCTGTGTCTTGCTTCAACAGTGTTTGAACGGAACAGATCCGGGGACTCCCTGCCGCCAACCCTCCGCCACGCAACAGGTTTCTTTCCGGAAGTAACTTGGGGACCATTTTCTCAGCCAGCCCCTCCTCTTGGGACCAGCGGACACTTGTATTTGGCGTGTGGTGACCTCCAAACCGACGGACGCATCATGAGCTCTCAGATCCGTCAGAATTATTCCGCCGACGCGGAGGCCGGCGTCCACCATCTGGTCAACCTGCACCTGTGGGCCTCTGACACCTGCCTCTCTCTGGGCTTCTTTATCGACCGCGATGATGTGGCCTTGGAAGGCGTGGGGCACTTCTTCCGCGAGCTGGCGAAGGAGAAGCGCGAGGGGACCGAGCGTCTCTTGAAGCTGCAGAACCAGCGCGGCGGCCGCGCCCTCTCCCAGGATGTGCAGAAGCCGTCCCAAGGTGAGTGGGGTCGAACACTGGACGCCATGGAAGCTGCCCTAGCCCTGGAGAAAAAAACTCAACCAGGCTCTTCTGGACCTGCATGCCCCGGGGTCCACTCACGCTGACCCTCATCTGTGACTTTCTGGAGAACCACTTCCTGGACAAGGAGGTGAAACTCCTCAAGAAGACGGGCGACAACCTGACCCACCTCCACAGGCTGGCCAACCCCCAGGCCGGGCTGGGTGAGTATCTCTTCGAGAGGCTCACCCTCAAAGAAGACTAGGAACCTGCGGCGCCAAGCCACCTGCCGGGGGCCCTCTGCCTCCCCACGGCCGGTCTCAGCCCCTCTGCCTGAACCCGTCCGCAGCGCCACCGCCCTGGAGCCCCTCCCCCCAGCTGGGGACCAAATGGAAACAATAAAGCTTCCTTTTGCAGCAAAAAAAAAATTTACTTCCAGAAGGTGCCCCAGCCCAGTCTGACTCAAGTCCGTAAATCCGATGCTAGTCCACGCGTCCCCGTTCGAGCTTAGGTAGATGGCAGCACAACGTGAAGGGGGAGGCAGAGAGATTGCAGGTCTGTGGGGACAGAGTCGCCTAGCTCCAAGCATGGTGGGAACACGGCAGGGCACCAGCAGCTCTCAGGGTCAAGGGGCTCACATTGGGCCACCCCTCAAGGCAGGCAGAGTTCCAGAAATCAGGAGTGTAAAATCACAGAGAGAAAGGCAGTTCCCAGAGTCCTTCACTCTCATACAAAAGGCCACACTTCCAAGGAGGGGCCAACAAACTACCGCTTGACTGGTGGTTCACTCCACCCCTAGCCAGCAGTGGGCAGTTGACATAAAGTCATCCAACTACCAGACCAAAAATGCAAACTTTCTGCCACCTGGTGGGTTTCGGAGACTCTAACTTTCAACCAGCATCAAAAGCCCAGTCTTTCTCCTAAGGAGCTGCTGCTGGTTTTGAACTGCTGACCATGCAGGTCACTGCCCAACATGTAACTACCGCACCTCCAGGGCCCCCTACCCAACTACCCCACAAGGCTCGATCAAACGTATGGCTATGAAGTCATAGGAAGCTTTATTAGACAAAAATGGCGCAATGTGAAGCTATTGACATATCGTTTATCCAGCTCTATACACTTCCCAAGGCGATGTTTCTCTCGGTAACCTTTCCCCAAAGAACGCTGTGCTCCGTGGTTACACTGCATCCAAACAGTAGTCTGGGCATTGTGGGGGATGTTTACACAGTGTTCTTCTGAATTGTCATTTGGATGTCGAGAACACAACAGAAGGCCAATGGGATAAGATTGGGACTGGAAGGTGAACAGGGTCAGGTTTCGCAGTGAAATTCTTGTTGAAGAGCCGTTGCTCCCCTTGAAGAATGACGTGCACGATGTTGTGACGGGCAAAAGGCCCTGGAGCGCCTTTCCTGGCTTTCTCTCCAATGCATTCTTCAATGGTCTTTACATGTCTTCATGGGCCCCCGTGATTGTCTGGTGTACTTTCAGGGACCTAATTGGAATTCTAGGAAATAGTTGCTATAGCCATCAGCGCTAACGTCTCTGCCCTAAATGGAACTGGCTGGCCTAGCAGACTCTCTTTTTAAAAAAATAAATCAATTTATTGGGGGCTCTTACAGATCTTATAACAATCCATACATTGATTGTATCAAGCACGTTTGTGCATACGTTGACATCATCGTTTTCAAAACATTTGCTCTCTACTTGAACCCTTGGTATCAGCTTCTCCTTTTCCCACTCTCCCCCACCCTTCCACCCTCATCAACCCTTGATAAATTATAATTATTTTCGCATCTTACACCATCCACTGTCTCCCTTCACCCACGTTTCTGTTGTCTGTCCCTCTTGAGGGGGGTAAATGTCAGTCATTGTGATAGGTTCCCCTTCTCTCCCCACCTTCCTCTTACCCTCATGGTACTGCTACTGCCATGATTGCTCCTCAGGGGTTGATCTGTCCTGGATTCCATATATTGATGACTCTTATCTGTACCAATGTACATGCTCCAGTCTCGCTGGATTTGAGGTAGAACTGGGGTCATGAGAGTAGGGGTGGGAGAAAGCATTAGAGAACTAGAGGAATGTTGTGTGTTTAGTTGATGCTATCCTGCACCCTGGCTGGTTCATCCATTCCTGTGACCCTTCTGTGAGGGGATGTCCAACTGTCTACAGATGGATTTTGGGTCTCCAGTCTGATCCCCCGAGTTCACATCAATGTGATAGTTTATTTTGGGTCTTCTGATGCCTGATACCTGATCCCATCGACACCTCATAATCACACAAGCTGATGTGCTTCTTCTAGGTGGGTTTTGTTGCTTCCCTGCTAGATGGTTGCTTGTTTAACTTTAAGCCTTTAAGACCTCAGACGCTATATCTTCTAATAGCCAGGCACCATCAACTTTCTTCACTATATTAGCTTATGTACCCATTTTGACTTCAGCGGTTGTCTGGGAGGTGAGCATCACAGAATGTCAGGTTATTAGAACAAAGTGTTCTTGCATTGAGGGAGGGCTTGAGAAGAGGCTCAATGTCTGAGCAGACTCACTTAAGAAGCTTTGAATGGGCTTTTTTTTTCTAAGGCACCATTATGAGACTAAGATAAATGTATTACTGACCACCTTTCCCAGTAGTCATCTACTGATTGTAGAGACATGTTTAAACATATTTTGTTTGGAATAAGCCCAAGTATATATGAGCTGCAATCTTAGTAGCAACACTTTTGGACTTGCCCTCTTATGTATTTTTGTTTCTTGCAAAAGTGAGATTCAACTGTCCTTGGTTAAAAAGTGAAAACATGATGACTGAACTGACATGTCGAGTCATATGTCTGTAACACTTTAAATGTGTACCTGGTATTTTATTGTACAAATGTATCACTTAAAAATCACTCCCTGCTTTGGGGAAGCTCGATGGTATCCATCGTTTTCTTGATCTGTCTGTTCCATTTTGAAAGAACTGTGGGGCTTTCTCTGCAGTCCACTGTTCCCCAGGCATTTGTGGATCTTAACCTGCCCGCCTACATAGACACCAGAAATGGTTTTCTTTGGGTGCTGTGGCGGAGTGGGGTGGAGGAGGAGGATAAGTCTTTCTGAGGCAACCCAGGGATTAATCCATTGACTCCCTGGGGCCACAGCGAGATTCTAAGTCTAGCGATTAGTGTTAGTGGATTCCCAGAACACAGTCGGAGGCAAGGTTTCCTTGCTGGCAATGTTTTGGTGGTGCAATTGCAATGGTGCCAAAATGAGAGAGAAAAATATTCTGACTGGGAAGGAGACCACTTGGTCACATGGGCTTCTCTGGGAAGTTGGATCTAACCACTAAGTCTTGGAACAATCCATGGGGAGAGAAAGGGAAGAGACGCCACTTGTCAGCTTCTTCAGGTCTCCCGTCACTCTTGGGTCCAAGTTCACCTGAAGGGTATGACTCCCCCTTACTTCTGGTGTGCCACCTTCTCTCTCTGCAGTCTCTGTGGGGGCAGCTGTCCCAGGGAGGTGTGGTGCTGCTTCCAGGCATGAAGGTGGCATAGAGCCTCCACGTGCCTGGTCAGGGTGAACTTGGGTACCAGAGCTGTTGTAATTCCTACCATCACTGGCTGGTTGGAGGTTCTGTCAGAACCTGAGCCCTGCCTGAAGGAGACAAGATTCACACTTGCATTCAGAAATGGTGCCATCAGACAGAAGGGGACTACAATTTTCGGTTTCTCAACCAGTGGCTTTCCCAGTAGATCCATTAAAGTCCTTGGCCCAGAGAACAAAAGGATTCTGCAGACCACTGTCCATAAGAAACACTAAGGCTCATGCTACCCAGGGTCGGAAATGCAGCATTATAAAGAGCAGGAAAAGGAAATTAAGTTCTGTGACAGGAAAGCTCCACCTTTCCTCTGGGGACAGAAAAAGAGCAAGAGGTCAGGTGAGGACACTTACTTGGGCCCAAGCCTGTCCTCCTCCACGTCTCCTATTCTGGACCACACAGCCCACGTGAAGGAGCCAGCCGCACGGACTCCGGAGAGGATGGACAAGCACAAACCTGTGCACATCCTCGGGGGCCCAGAGATCAATGGCAGCTCAGAAATGAGGCCAGCAGCCCAGTGAGGGACAGAGGCAGATGGAGGAGGAGGCTTGGCTCTGAGGCTAATACTCGGCGTTCAGGTTGATCGGTATCCTTTGTGACTTTTCAGACTCTGAAGAGGGCACCTTTCTTGCAATCAGGTTGACAATGGAAACAGGAAGACAGAGTGAAGGGGAGAAAGTAGGGTATGAAAGAAGAGGAAGAAGTGGAGCGGAAGGAGGATGACTATTCTGAGTGGGCTCCCTGAGACCCAGGAACACCAAGGACAAGTGAAAGCAAAACACTCGTAGTGATGCTTCTATATCTCACTGTGCACAGCAAGATCTGCCCTGGGAATTGTTCATCTGCTGCCTCTTGGGTTCTCTTGTCAGCCTTAGATTTTCTGAAAGAGCAACATTAGGAATTTTTTCTTCTTTTCTCTGTTTTTAAAGACACAAAGACAGCCTCTGGGAAACTCTGTAAGGATATCTAGGTTGTGAATGGAGCTGAGGACACATTAAAATCTCTTCGCCTGTTTTTTGCTCTCTGGCTGGTGAGGAGGGCATATTCGGAGGAGCCCTCCTGTGGTAGATACATAATCTGGTGTCAACTTGAGACTATTAAGAGTGAAGGGGTGGAGTTTAGCCTGTGAATCAGGTCACAGCTTGATGACCTCATTTGGAGGCGCTAAGGAGATACATATCTCACAGGAGGCGACACTCACCTGCACTCTGTGCTTCACATTCCTGTTGACAAGTCACATGGAGCTACACTAATGGAGCCAGAGCCCTGGAGCTGGAGGAGCCATGTGGAGACCTACACCAGTGCTGAGATGCTTCCACTGCCACTGGATCCACAAGACTTCCCACCTGCTGGCCTGTGATCTCCCTGAATTCGCCATCATTGCATGTGTTGCGTGAGTCTGAACTGGAATTCATAGACTGGTATTGGACATATGGGCCAATATCAGACTTATGGACTTGAACTGGACTCTTTGATATCTAGTTCTCTCCTGAACACATATGAGTGTCTGGACCAACACACCTCACCTTTCTCCTGCCTCTGAGCCCTCCAGCGTTACCACGTGGTCTGCCAGTCTTCTGTCCCCATCCAGAGCTCTTTCTCCTTCTTCATATTTCTGCATGGCGGTTACCTGCATTAGGACTTAGCTGAGCTGACACTTCCGAAAACCTTTCTTAGCTCCAGGCCAATCTGCGCACATGCTCCTTTCTGTTCACGTAGTGTGGAGTCTTCTCTGGGGGTTACTTGGAGCATGACTGTCTTTTCCTATAGGTTATAGACTCTTAAAGAACAAAATCATTCTATTCATTTCTAGACCTTTAGCACCCAGGACAATGCCTGCTGCCGGATATTTTCAGGTGCTCAGAAAATGCAGGTTGGCTGAGAAAGGACTCACGTTCCCAGAGATGCCCACAGGAGTCTAACTGTGACTCCCCAGGAGGCTCTGCATCTTTGAGGGGGAAAGGTACAACCTTACTGTCATTCCCACAAAGATGCGATTTAGGAAACGTTGGCTTTAGGAAAGTGTCCAAAATGTTCATTTTGGGAAAAAATCATAGGCTGCTTTTACATTACCCAGAAGACAGTATGTAGTCTCCTAGTACATTTCTTCCTTGCAAACCTTGTGCTGAGCATGTCACATACATCACACCACTAAAGAACACAACAGTCTGCAACACGGGCTTCCTCTCTCCTCCTCATAGATGAGGAAATGGCAGCTCAGGGCATTATGCTATTTGCTCTATGAGACACACACACTCAGCAAGTACCAGGGCTTGCATTCAAGCTGTCTACATCCCAAGTCCTGTGAGGGTCTTACTTTGCGGGGGTGGGGGTGGGGTGGGAGGATGTCCCAGACTCACATCCTCTAAAGCAGCCCGGGATGGGGCTCTGTCACTAGGCCCCCTGTCAGCATTTGAGATGTACTCAATTCACATGGCTCTTATAGCCATGATTCCTATGTGTTGTGTAATAATTCTGGACTCCATGCCTGTGGCTGTGATCTCATTTTAGAGGGAGTTCTCTGTTACAGAATTAAGGTGGGGTTAAATCCTGACCTTAGTAGAGAGTGCGAATGAAGCCACACCCTTTGTTTCCTTGGGGACATCTTTAAGACTGCTTTACTGGAGGGTGGGGCTTAAGACACTGTCCTTCATTTTCCCTGGGGTATGGTCAACCAGGACACAGTAAAGAGCTGATGAAACACACACTAGTCCTCTTGTTTCTTGAGGCTTCCTCACCCCACCCCACTTCCCCTATCATGACCCCAGTCCTGCCTTTTACTGCAGGCTACACTGGAGCCTGTATACTGGTACAGCTACGAGCTCACGATACACAGAATCCTGGTCAGATAAATCCCCCGGAAAAAGAAATGGGAGTAGGGATACCAGGAGGGTAGGGGTAAGGGGGACATAGGAGGGGAGGAAGGGGGAACTGATCACAGTGATCGACACATAACTTCACCACCCACCCAGAGGGGAACGAACAACAGAAACCTTGGGGGAAAGGAGATAATGGTCAGTGTAAGATATGAACATTATAATTTTATAATTTATCAAGGGGTCACGAGGGTATGAGGGTGGAGGGAGGGAAAAAAAGAGAAGCTGAAACCAAGGGCTCAAATAGAAAGTAAATGTTCAGAAAATAGTGATGGTGACATAAGTAAGTACAAATATACTTGATACAACTGATGTATGGATTGTTGTAATAGCTGTAAGAGCCCCCAATAAAGTGATCTTAAAAACAAACAAACAAAAAAACCCTACATTTCCATCAAAGCCGTTCCCTGATTGTTTAAGAGACATCTGAGACAGAGAAATCACACAACCATTGACAGAGTAATGCATCCAAGACCTCTGTCTGAAGTGTCTGAGGCTGCCGAGACCAGATGCACCCAAGACTGTAGTAAAGAGGCTCAGAGGAGTGGCACAGAGATGATGCGGTATCGTCTCTGCAGCTGGCCCAAGACTACGGACAGGGGGACAGTGGCAGGCAAGTTTCCTAGTCCATGAACACAGAGGCCAAAGGACCTCCTGGCTATGAGGCTGAGGACCAGAGAGACTTGGCTGCCAGCTGTGATGTGTTGATGTGGACTTATGACTCTTTTTTAACTGTTTACCGATACTGATTTGTGTCACTATTAATTTCCTAATTTCCCCCTAAAGTTATGAGTACTGTCTGTGGGTTCTGCATGGCAATGCAATGAATTATTGACCCCAGCATAGACTCAGAGTGCTCTGGAGGAAGAGTTGGTGTCAGCATAGGTAAAGAAGGATAGTGTGGAGGCATAGCTGACCTGCCTGGTGGTCATCAGGAAGCCAGAGATGGTCCCTGCAAGCCCTCACCATTCACTACAGCTTTGAATGTTGACGGAAAGGGAGGAGACAACCTATTTTGCACCCCACCACAACCAATTCCCCTCTCAGCCCCCACCATCTGTTTCACGATATAGCTAGATATCCATTTGGCTGGTCACCTATGTAATTCATGTTGCTTCACTTTACTTTCATACTATCCAATCTCATGTTACAGCACAGAGACCCCGGAAAGAGCTATGACTTGCAGCTTAGAAAGCAGGTCAAGAGGACAGGCAGTCTGTAAATTGATGAGAACCAGGACTGAGGAGCAACCAGGAAGAAGAGATTTACCATTTAGCATGGAAAGATTTGGGGGTGAGGACAGCACTAGGATTCATTACATTTTTGTGCTTTATGAAAAGGGAAAAATACTGAAGTATTTGGTATAAACAAAGACTCCTGGGGTTTCAATTAACGCATCCAAGGACACACATCACATAACCAGATAGGATTTTTAAAAACCGGTTTACTGACATACAATTCACGTACCATTGAATTTTACAACTCCTTATCACTGAGTTGCGCAATCATCTCCACAATCTATTTTAGAACATTTTCTTCCCAGTTATTGTTAGCTCCTCATTACCTCCCAACCTTGATAATGAATGCTTTAATTCATTTCAGATTCTAGGATGTGTGCTGGAAATGCGAGTTACACTGGCTCAGGTGTCCAGCGAGTATCAGGAAGACAAAGGGAAGGCTCTGAGCAGAGGGCCATAATGTCAGAGATATACCTTGGAAATACCACTTTAGTAGGGGAGAAGAAGAGACAGTGCAGGGTGGGTAGAAGGGGCTTATGGGAAGTCCATTTAGGAGGCTCCCGGGATTATAGCCCCTCTGCAATAGTGGTTATGCTGCTAACTACAAGGCCAGTAGTTCAAAACCACCAGCAGCTCCATAGGCGAGATACCAGGCTTTCTACTCCCATAAAGAGTTATAGTCTCAGGGGCACTTCTACCCTGTTCTATACGATCACTATGAATTGGAACTGGCCCAATGACAATGAGTTTATTTTGTCTGATTGTTAGTGTATAAGGAGTTTGCTTCCAGACCTTTTAAACTTGAGAGGGCAGAGCAAGAGGAAGTGTCTCGAAGACAGGTGGAGGTGAGAGGGAGACAAGAAGCAAAGCTAGAGGTGGAGAGCTAGGATTACTAGAAAGAAGATGCAGGCATAGGTCGAAAAGTAAGTGAGCTACTGAAGTGTAGCAGTAGGAGAAAGGGCGCCGGAAGCTGAGGAGTAAACTTGGGGATGTGTCATGTTCAGAGGGAAGGCAGGAACGGGAGATTTTAAAGAAGGCCAGGGGACCACTTGGAGAAGTGCCTACCAGTCAGTGCAATGACTTGTAACAACTGAAAAAACAATTTAACAGCAGACACTGGAATTCCTCTTCTGGGATGGAAATGTGTTAGGAACAACTTTGATAAGCTGTGAGCGTGAAAACGAGGACTCAGATAACGGAAGACAAGACAGCAAGAAAGCAAGTTCAAGTTGCCCGCACTCAACATGAGGAATTCCAGGTTGGAGGTGGTAGTTAGGAAAGGATGGGTCAAATGAACAATCCAAACCAAACTCACTGCCATCAAGTCGATTACGACTCATAGCGACCCTATAGGACAGGGTAGAACTGCCCTGGTGAGTTCCTAAAACTGTGACTCTTGATAGGAGCAGAAATCCTCATCCTCTTCCCTTGGAATGGCTGGTGGTTTCACACTGATTTTACAGTACAGCAAAGGCTCAGGGAGTTTCAGTTAATGTACCCAAGGGCATATGTCAGTAAACAGACTGAGAATTGTAATTCATTTCAGACTCTAGGATGTGTGCTGCAGATGGAGATTACAGCAGCTCTTGAAAGGGTCAGGAGAGGAAAAATGGGAGATGACTGAGTCACTTGGTGGATCTGCTGAAAGACTTTAGAAATAAGTGTTTTTAAGGTTTGCATTGCATTTTTTAAAAATCATTTTATAGGGACTCATACAACTCTTATCACAATCTATACATACATCAATTTTGTAAAGCACACTTATACATTCGTTGCCCTCATCATTCTCAAAATTCTCCTTCTGCTTGGGTTCCTGGAATTAGCTCCTCATTTTCCTTTTTTCCCTCCTCCTCCCCCCTCACTCATGTACCCTTAATAATTTATAAATTATTATTTTATCTTATCTCACACTGCCCAGCATCTCTCTTCACCCACTTTTCTGTTACCCAACCCCCAGAGAGGAGGTTATATGTAGATCCCCGAGATCGGTTCCCCCTTACTACCCGCCCCCCTTCCCGCCCAGTATCGCCACTCTCACCATTGGTCCTGAGGGGTTCATCTGTCCTAGATTCCCTGTGTTTCCAGATCCCATCTGTACCACGGTGCATCCGCTGGTCTAACCAGGTTTGCAAGGTAGAATTAGGATCATGATAGTTGGGGAGAGGAAGTGTTTAAGAACTAGAGGAAGGTTGTGAGTTTCATTGTTGCTACACTGAACCCTGAGTGACTCATCTCCTCCCCACTACCCCTCTGCAAGGGACGTCCAGCTGTCTACAGATGGGCATTGGATCCCCATCATGCACTCCCCTCATTCACGACGATATGATTTTCCCCCCGCCTTTGGTGCTTGAAACCTGGTCCCCTCGGCCCTTCATGATCACACATGTTGGTGTGCTGCTTCCATGTGTTGAGTTACACTGAGATTTCTAAGCAAGCACAAAAGTCTCTATGGCTACTAGGGGAAGTTGAGAAGCAGGGGAGATGTGGTTTTGTGAAGGAGAAAACAGGTCGGACACATAACCTCGAAATGATCCATGAATCAAAGACAGAGGAGCACAGGCGCAGAGCCAGCAGCCTGATGATTTCAGTATAAAACTGTGTAAAACCTTGAGGGGACCATGGAGTTCCAGTGCGGAGAGGATGGGGCCATATCCAATTCCATAGAACTCGTGAGACATGTAGACTCCAGCTGCCATCTGCAGAACAACCTCTCGATGGAAGACTTGTTATTAAATATTTACTCTCTTTGAGGGAGCTAAGTATAGCAGTGGATTTTATAAAAGTGAACAGGAGCAAGGGATGTCTTAATGAATTGGTTTGGAGAGTTAGTTGGCTAGAGGGAGAGGATGGATCTTAATGCATCATGAAGACGCCTTGCATATAAGCCCTACCAGGGCAGCCTGGCCAGCTGTGAGGCATTAGTCCATTGGAGAATGTCCCTTTCCTCGTGTGTAATTGCCTCTTAGAAAAACTTACCCGTCCCTCTCTCGATACCACTCCAGAGCGAGAGGGGCATGACCCGACAGAGAAGTAAGGGGTTGAAGGCCCCGGGACTTGCTTTCTCACTTCCTCTCCGGAGACGGTGTGAAGGTTTGCAACTTTGACTAAGGCCAGCCTGGGGGCAGACGGGACCAGGAAGTCAGAGCTCTGAGCAAGCTCTCAAACCCGGAGGAAACTCGAAGCTTTTGGCTAAGGCCCTTCCTCCGGTCTTTCACCGGCGATTGATGAGACATTTCCTGTCATTAATTTGTGTAAGTCACAGACCAGTGGTGTGTGTGTACATGAACACGTCTGAGAGCAACGTAGGAATGTTGGCTTACACTGAGCGAAGCGTAGGAAAATAAAATGCGTGGAAGCACCGAGGCGAAACCCTCTCAAAGCCGATGATTTCTCAAATGTGATTCAGTGAATTGAAACAATGGCTTTCTTCCAGTTGTTTCAGGAGGAAATCATCTGCCCAGCTCATCCTAGCTTGCCCCGCAGAGTGAGAAACAAAAAACTAGTGTGTGTGTGTGTGTGTGTGTGTGTGTGTGTGTGTGTGTGTGTGTGTGTGTGGCAGGAGCTATCCCCCAAGCTAGCTTTCTGAATTGCCCGGCTTCTACAGTAATCACTAGCTGTACTAGAAGTTTGTGGCATCTATGAGTGTTGCTAGGCCTCAAAGTACCTGGCATCTCTAGCTACAACTGCTAATAAACAGGAACGCCTGGAGTGGCCACGATATGCAATGCATCTAGAAGTGTTCATCTCGGGTGGAAGAGGCTGAGATGAGCTATGGTGACAGAGTCTATTTGAAAGGGGCAGGTGGGAATGCTCTTTGTCCCCTCTCCACTGCCTCCAAACAGTGCAAATTGTGTTTCAACCACAAGTATGGCTTAGTGATGTGTCGTCTGTGGAGCCCAGGTTGCGAGTTGAGGCAGTGTGCTCTTTGTCTTTTGGAATACCTGCCTGGCAGCCCTACACTATCGCCAACGGTGCTATGAGGAAGTCCAGGCTGCCCGGCGAGGCCTTGATAATTGTTCTGGCTGATGGCTCCAGCGAAGCCAGCTAGTAGCCAGAATCAAATGGCAGTCGTGAAAGCCAACACCTCCAAATGATTCTAGTTCCCAGCCATTCAGTCTTCCCAGGTGAGACCCCAAGCACCATGGAGCAAAGCTGAACCTTCTTCACTGTGCCCAGAGAATCCTTCACCCACAGTACTTATGGATGTAATAAAGTCATCGTTTTATGTGCCTTGGTTGTGAGTTGGTATATTAATGACAACAGTACCTGCTAGAGATATGAAATCAGGAGTTGTATCCGCTCCCCGATTCTCCTGAGATACTCTGCTGGCGAGTTAGAGCTCTTTGTGACGCTGTTTGAAAACCTCTGGACTAAGCAATCTTCAAAGATTTGAAATTGGCTGCCAGGATTCACAATCAACTCAATGGCTACTCACAATGATTTCACCAAGGAACAGAAATCTCGTGCCCAGGACGCAGTTTTTTAAAAAAGATTGATAGCCATTCATATTTAGGCTTATTCATTGGTTCACTAGTATTTTTTCAGAGCCAACCGGGTTTAAGTCACAGAGGTAAACTGTAAGGAAGTACAAAGATGAGTAAGTCTTACTTCTTGAACCTTTAGATTTCCAACTACGGGAGGAGAGATACGATATAGGTCTCTGGCATGCTTTTGACCATTCATCTAAATGTTGGCACTTCTGACCCACCTCAAAGTGCTGCAGAAGAAAGACCTGACTACCTGCTTCCATCAATATAATGGCCAAGAAAACTCTATGAAGCCATTCTATTCTGTAGCACATGGGGTCTCCATGAGTTAAAATTGATTCCACCGCCAACTGTTTGGTCTTTTGGTAAAATGTGGGAAGCAGAACTGGGAAAACATAGTGTATGTGGGAAATCTCTCAACATTCATACATTAAGGAGTCTGGGAGACCAAGGCTTCCATGGAGGAAACCTTGAAGTTCAAGAGTTGGAAATGTATCCCACTCACATTCTCCTAAGTAAAAGTCATTCCCCTCAATGTTCCCCCCATAGTAATGTCAAATTTAAGGTGCTGTCTGCAAACCCATGGTTGCTCACTATACTCTTGAGGGTCCACTGCTTGAAGGTTATCTGCCTGAAAGTTGTCAGCCATCTAAGGCAATCAGACCCTATTGACTGTCGCACACTAAGTTGGACCCACTCTCTTCTGAGAAGGATCATTATTGTTCCCCTGGAGGAGATCTCAAAGATTCCTCAAGTCAAGCCAGCTCAGAGATGATCCAGGTTAAAATGCCATCTTGATTCTAAAGTCTACCCATCTTGTTACATAGGTGCCTTCCTGTCACATGTGTGCCCCTAGCTCGTCCCCCTCCTGTTACAGTGTGCTTATTATACAACCCCTTCCTGTTAAGTATGTGCTTACTGTGGTGCGTGCTGAGATAATATGAACTCATGAGATTACATTACCTGCTCTTTCTCTGCGCGGGCCTGGCTCCTGAAGTCCTGACTGAGAGGTGAGCCCTTGCATGCTTCATCTTGTCTGATGTCTCCTTAATTGACCCCTCAATTACACAACCGCCCCTTAGACCCATGTGGTTGTGGGGAGGCTGGCCCCCCACAGTTCAATAGCCATGATACAAGTGCTAATGAGACAGACAGAAACTTTTAAAGTAATTCTGAAAAAGTGCTGAAACTCCTTTGAATGATTCTCAGGTGGTCTTTATCTGATCAGGGTCAAAATTCAATTAGGATAGGCAGGATGAAAATGACTGACAGTGTATGAACCCCTGTCTAATCAACCGAGAGGGCTGAATAAACTATGCTTTTTGAAGAGCTAGGACTACGTAAAACATGTGCAGGATCATGGATGTCACTTTATATAGTTTTCTTTCTTCTTTTTTTTTTTTATAAAAAGCTTATTGACGTATAATTCACATAAGATTCAATAGTTCAGACATATTAAAAAGAGTTGTGCAATCATTACCACAATCAATTTTAGACCATTTTCTTCTTTCTTGTACTTAATGTACTTAGCTCCCCATTTCTCCCCAACTGCCCTTGCCATAACCCCTAGGAAATCATTAATCCAATTTATGTCTATAGATTTACCAACCCCAGATTTCATATGCAGATGGACATACAAAGGAAACCCCAAAACAAAACAGGACAGCATTTGACGTACAAGAGTGAGACCTAAAACTGAAATGGTTTGCAGTTATGAAAATTTGAAAAATGACCCCATTGTGGTGGATTTGGTTCTGCTTGGGTAGAACTGCTCCCTGGAGGGGGGCGGTGTGCGTGTGCGAGACATGTTTGAAAGCACACTGTCATGCCTGTTTCCATGGAGCCACTTCATGGGCTCTAATTGCCTTTTTTTTGAACACTAGGTTGATGGGCTGCGTCATTTTGATTTCCTCAATGAAAACTACAGAAATGGTTTACAGTTACCTCCTACCATTGATGCTGACTTTTATCCATTTAATGAGACAAATATATACCCAAATGAATTTTATTCTAAGCCTCCTAAATCTTGAGATTTCTGTGTGGTATACCTATCTCTACCATTATGAACATAAATTGAGTATTAATCCCAGTACAACGGTTTCATTCATGAAAGCATTATTTCAGTCATAATATAAACATTATCAAAAAAGTTCTTAGAAATTAAACACCTTACTACTTAGTACTTAGAAAATAAATATCAAAGTGCATACAGCAGAGATTGTACTACTGACGACCTGAGTGACTGACGATATGTCGCATCCAGGGTCTCAAATGAGGTATAATGTTAAATATTATAAACTTCATATAAATATGTAGTATCACATAGTTTCATTTATCAGTTAATAGTGTATAATTATGTTGCTTTAAAATAAAATAAGTTGTTTTATAAAGAAAATGTGAGGTTTCATTCACCTGTCATTTTGATGCGTGTACCTAGAGATACATATATTAAAAAGTCCATAAACCTAATGCTAATACTTTGACTGTTAATACTCTTAATACTCTTACACGTCACATATCAAACAATTTAATTATTCACTTCTATTAAGAAGAGTTGTCCATCATCACCAAAATCCATTTCATAACATTTTTTCTCTACTCATTATTGGTAGCTCCCCATCCCCCCAACTTCCCATCAAGCCCCTAGATAGTTATTAATCTGCTTACTGTCTCCATAGACTTACCTATTCTGGATTTTCTACACAGAAAACATACCAAACACAAACAGAGAAACCAACGACAATGGCAAAACAGAACACTGGAAAACCTCAATAAAAAAGAAAGCAGGAAATATTAAACACTGAAACAACTTCAAAAATGGGTCAAAGGGGAGATCAAATGATATGGCATTAATTTTAACCTAACCACATCGGCCATAATTGACTGTACAATGCTCTCTGTCAGACAGCAAGGCCATTCACACCCTGGACCACGGTGTTCAGAGGGGATTCACCTGCTGCTTTTGTGTTCTTTGCTGTACTCATATAAGAAAAAAAAAAAAAAGGATTCTACACATTTGAAAACAATTCTGAATGAACCTTTTGTTTTACAATTGTGTATCACAGTGTAGTCCGGCCTATCAGTAAGACCATTATTGGCATTTATGACGAAAATTTGGAGTCAACTAGCAACATTTTGGGGAAGTTCTTGATCAGATTTGAATTTAAAGCATTCAATAGTCACTAACAGCTTCAGAGTTAGGGAAAGCTATCTGGGAATAATTGCCCAACCCGTTTGCTCCCTTGAGTCAGATGGTTCCAATATTGCTGTTGGTAGATTTTCAAGGGCAACCATCAGCCTGAGTTTCAGAAAGTACATGAGGGTCTTTCTTGGAAATCTCCCTGTGAAGCAAATCCTAGCTTCCCTCTCTAAATAGATCAGGTATTGAAGGTATTTCTGTTTCTTATTTGACATTAATTCAGTTTGTTTGATAGGTTATCTGAACTTAAAATACAAGGGTGCTTTTAAAAATCCATGGGGAAATTCCATTATCTTTTAGTTCCATTTTCTCCCCATACACAAACATTTTAAGCTTTTGATGAGGTTAACTTTAACTGAAGGGAACCTGAAGTTCTGAATTTAGCCGTGAGGCATGAGCTCTTTTGCATATATTCTCACTTACATAAAGGCTGGTAGCATCCTGTTTTGGTTTCAGGGTGCACAGAACCCGCTAATGTGCTGGCGGCTCAGAATGTGAACACCGGAAAGCCGGTGAGTCAGCGCCAGCGCTGGAGTCTGGGGAGCGTTGAGAAGCACGCACTGAGCTTTCTAAGTTTGAGCACCCAGACTTCCTGTTAGGGAGGCGTTCACAACAGCACTCCTGCCACGAAACTCCAATTGGTTTCTACGTCGCGATCACTGTCACATAGGGCCTTTCACATTTGCTGAGATTGGTTAGTCCAGAGTCCTTTTCATAAGTCATTTCAAATCACTAAGAGATGTACCATGCTCACGCAACTCATGGCCCAACTAGAACTCACGAAACGTTGCATCACTAACAGTAGCTAAGTCTTCGTGTTTCTGAATTGACTTTAGTTATGCTTAGACTAAACAAGCCTATGGAAGATGCTTACTGCTGTCTCAAGATGATATAATCAGAACACCAGCTGCTTTCTAGTCAATTCTGATGCATGGTGACTCATGGTGTGTCAGAATAGAACTGTGCTCCTGAGAGTTTCCAATGGTTTGTTGGGGTTTTCGGTGGTGGGGGTGGGGAATTACATCACCAGGACTTTCTTTCAAGGCAACTCTGGTTAGCTAAGAGCCTCCATCCTTTCAGTTAGCAGCAGGCACTCATAATAACTGTGGAGAGTACAATCCAGTGAAGCACACATCGTTCCTCCAGTTCCTGAATGCTTCCCCCCCCCCACCCGCTACAAGGACTCCGTTCTACCTAACAAGTCTGGCTACACTGGAGTACACACATTGGTACAGATAAGAGGTCCCAACACATGGAATTCAGGACAGATAAAACCCTCAGGAATAGTAATGGGAGTAGTGATATCATGAGGGTAGGAGGATGGCGGGGGGTGGGGCAGGAAGGGGGAGAAATGGGGAACCCATCACAAGGTTGGATATACAGCTCACCCCCCAGGGGTACAAATAACAGAAATGTGGGTGATGGGAGACAATGCACAGTGTAGGACACGAAATAACAATAATGATATATAATTGATCAATGATTCATGATCAATTATATATTGGGGGAGGGAGGGCAAAAAAGAAGAGCTGATACCAAAGGCTCAAGTAGAAAGAAAATGTTTCAGAAATGTTGATGACAATATATGAACAAATGTGCTTGATGTAATCGAATGATGTATTGTTATCAGATTTGTAAGAGCCCCCAATAAAATGAGTAATAATAATAAAAAAAATCTTATCATAGTGAATGAGGGGGAAGTTGCGGTGTGGGGACCCAAAGCCCATTTGTAGACCACTGGACATCCCCTTATAGAAGGGCCTCAGGGAGGAGACGAGCCAGTCAGGATGCAGTATAGCAACGATGAAAAATACAACTTTCCTCAAGATCCTAAATGCTTCCTTCCCCCACCCCACCCCATCATGACCCCAATTCTACCTTGCAAGGCTGGCCAGACCAGGGGATGTACACTGGTACAGATAGGAACTGGAAATACAGGGAATGCAGGGCAGATGATCCCTTCAGGACCAGTGGTGTGAGTGGCGATACTGGGAGGGCATAGGGAGGGTGGGTTGGAAAGGGGAACCGATTACAAGGATCTACATGTGACCTCCTCCCTGGGGAAAGGACAGCAGAAAAGTGGGTGAAGGGAGACATCGGACAGGGCAAGATATGACAAAATAATAATTTATAAATTATCAAGGGTTCATGAGGGAGGGGGAGTGGGGAGGGAGAGGAAAATGAGGAGCTGATGCCAGGGGCTTAGGTGGAGAGCGGATGTTTTGAAAATGATGAGGGAAATGAATGTATAAATGTGCTTGACACAATTGATTTATGTATGGATTGTGATAAGAGTTGTATGAGCCCCTAATAAAACGATTAAAAAACAAACATAAAAGCAAATGGTATAAAGTTAAAGCCTTCCTTCTCTCAGGGGCCTGGCTTAGACTCCTGAGGGGTAGGAGTCGACTTGTTATGCTAATTGTTAGTATTGTGTTTTGTATTCTTCCTAACAATTATTTCCTGAAAACTTAATTGTGTTTAAACGTTTTGACAGTTTTTATTAAAAGCACAACACAAGTAAAAAAAATAAAAATAAAATTAAATCAAACTCATTGCCATTGAGTTGATTTAAACACACAGTGACCCCGTAGAACAAAGTAGAAATATCCCTGTGGGTTTCTGAGACTGCGAATCTTTGCAGTAATAGAAAACTTTATCTTTCTCTCTCAGAGCTATAAATCTTTAGGGGAATATAAATGTTCATTTTTATTTCTTGGAGCAGATGATGGTTTCAAACGGCTGATCTTGTGGTCTGGCCAACACATAATCACATCAGGGCTTCTTTTACAAGAGACCTTAAAAAGCTCATTAAGGATGACTTAGTCAAGGTCTAGATGCCAGTGAAAGGCAGAGCTGGAACTGAAATCTGTGTCTCCTGTCAGCAACATTAGCGCTCCTTTCCTGCTCAGCACCTTACCTCTCCTTCCACTCACAGGGCACCAGGGTTTCAGGGTTCAGGGCTCAGCCAAATAGTTCAGAAGTCAAGCAACCATAAAAAAAATTTTTAAAAAGCCTGGCAGACTGCCCTGCCTCATTGCTATATGTTACTTAGAGCATGATTTTAACAAAACTATTCCACGTAATCTATTTGAAATCATAATACAATCCTGAGAATATTTGTAGTTCGTAGAAGAGTGTTATGGTTTTCCCCAATATTAAAACCATTGCTAGAAAAGAATCCATAAGAAAGCTGCTCAGGTTAATAGAATTCAGCAATGCTGCAGAGTAAAAGATCAATGTACAACAATAAGTTGGTTTCTGTACACCAACATGATGGAGAAATCTAAACAGAAAAAAATATAAAGCAAAGAAAAGAATACAATAAAAACAAAACACTGAGGAACAACCCTTGCCCGGGATGTATATGAATACAACAAACACTATACAACTCTCCTACCAAACTAAAATAGACCTAAATAAATTGTAAGATGATCCATGCTCATGGATTGGAAGACATAATATTGTAAAAGTGCCAATACTACCCCAAATGATCTAGAGCTTCAGTGCAACCTAGATCAAAATCCCAACAGCATTCTTTATAGAAATGGAAAAATCAATCTCATATTTCTATGGAAGGGAAAGAAGCACTATTAAGCCAAAAGAAATTTTGAAGAAGAACAAAGTAGTGGCTCACTGCTGTCGAGTCAATTCCAACTCACAGTTGACTTTACAGGACAGGGTAGAACTTCCCCCCTGTGAATTTCTGAGACTGTAACTCTCAATTGAAGTAGAAAGCCCCATGTTTTTCCTGTGGAGCAGCTTGTAGTTAGAACTGCTCTCTTTCTTTTATCAGCCCATCCATGGTGTAACCACTCTGCAGCCAGGGCTCCTTACACTCACTCCCCAAATCATAGCATACAGTTACAATAACCTAAACAGTCTGATTCTGGTTTACCGATAGACACATTGTTTCTATCATTAAAACCAGTACCATCCACAGATAGATACAATGAAATATACTTGAGATCCAGAAAGAAATCCATATATATGTGTACAATTGATTTTCAACAAAGTGAAAGTCTATTTAATGGGGAAGAACCAAACAGTCTTTTCACCAAATGATACTGGCAAAATTGGATTTCCACATGCAAAACTCTGAGGCAGAATCTACATCTCAAGTATATACAAAAACTAATATTTTGAGGACCAAAGATCAAATGTTAAAGCTAAAACTATAAAGTTAATTGAAGAAAATATAGGGGCCAAATCTGGAACCTAGTCCTTGACAATGATAGATGATTAAACACACCAACAAATGCATAAGCAACAGAAAACAAAAGAGATAGTTGGGACCTCATGAAATGAAATATTTATGTTCATTGAAAGACTTCATTAAAAGTTTAAAAGGATAAGTCCTGCACTGGAAAAATGTCTCTGGGAAACATAGCCAATTAAGGTCTAATATCCAAAATATACATAAAAGTTATACAACTTAAAAAAGCATAAAGTGGAACCAATAATTGGGCAAAGGGCATGGATATATGCTTCACTTAAGAGGATATTCAAGTGGTCAAAAGTACACAAAAGATGCTTTCGACATTAGCCATTGAAAAATAGCCAAAGTCCTATGTGTGTGAATGCAAAACTGATGATTTGCTCTGAACTCTAGACCCAATTTTTTTAAAGTTTTTTAAGTTCAAAAACAAAAAGCAAACTCACTGTTATCAGTTCTGATTCGTAGCTATTGGACAGATGCACACCAAAACTCCAGACACCACCCCACTTCTACTAGAATGGAATGATAAAAGATCAGAAAAACATTTCCCAGGAGATGAAAAATGTTGGTGAGGATGTGGGGCAGAGTAGAACTTCAGTGGTAATGTAAAATGGTACAATCATTGTGGAAAGCAGTTTGGCAATTCTTAAAAGAAAAAGATAGAAGCTGTAACTGCCATGTTGTCAGATGCTGTCACGCTGGTTCCAACTCATAGCGACCCGACACACAAGGAAAGGCAGCACCGCCCAGTCCTGCTCCTTTCTCAGAATCGCTGTTGGTTTGAGCCCCTCGTCGCAGCCATTGTGTCAGTCAGTCTTGTCCAGGGACTCTTTGTCTCACTGTCCTTCCACTTTACCAAGAATGATGTCTTTCCCCAGGGCCTGGTCTCTCCTGTTGATGCGTCCGAAGGACGCGAGATGAAGTGTGAGCATCGTCACTCTGAGAGGCATTCTGGCTGTCCTTCTTGGAAGAGAGGTCTGTTTGTTTTTCTGGAGCCCATGGTCCTGCTTGTATTTATTCTCCACCACCACCACCACAATTCAGATACATCAATTCTCCAGGCTTCCTCGCTCATTGCCTAACTTTCGCCTGCATATGCTGTTGTTGTTCTTAGATGCCATTGAGTCCGTTTCATGAGGCAAAGTCTTGCCATCTTTGCTCTAAGGAGCATTCTGGCCGTACTTCTTCCAAGACAGATTTGTTTATTATGTTGACAGTTCATGGTATTTTCAATATTCTTCACAAGCACGATTCAAATGCATTTGTTCTTCTTTGGTCTTTAGTATATCAACTTTGTTCTTGAAATGTTCTCGAAATTCAGGTGGGATATATTCAAGGTCATATTTTGGCTCTCATGGGTTTTATTTTCTTCAATTTCAATCTGAACTATACAATGAAGAAATCCCACCCTATGGACCTAAAAATAGTGACGTGTTATTGATTGCAGTACTATTTACACTAAGAAAAAAATGAAAACCACCCAAGTGTCCGCCCCAGTGAACAGACAAGATGTGAAATGTATTAGTATACACAATGGGGTACTAATCGGTCTTTAAAAAATGAAGTTCTGATCTATATATTAACACGGATGTCAACCACAAAAGGACACTTACATTCTCTCTCATATGAAATGACAAAATGTGAATGGGCTTTAAAAATTCACAGAAAAGTTTCACTGTCTTTTAATTCTAGCATCCAATTTTTTGAACTGTTTGAAGCCCCTCAGCTATTGAGACCAATGGTTAACAGTGGTTACCAGAGTTGCGAGGTGGGAGAAACAGAATCAGTTTCAGGAAGTAGTGGATTTGGTCCATGTCGATGAGGTCACTGGCATCAACGGAAGAGGACGGTTACACAGTTTGATGAGGTACCTGACATTATTGAGCTGTGGACCAAAGATGGAAGGAGGCAGTAACTGAGTTACGGATCACACTTTTCCTTAAGCATCAGTGGTACACAAAGCTTTCTTGTAGGGGGTTTCCCTAGGCTTGCAGTGAACCAAGATGGTTAATTAGGGGAGGCCTCCCAGCTGCTGATTCTTTTAAGCGACCCAGCCATCACTGTAAAAGGAGTTACTGAAAGCTGGCTGGCCAGCCTTGTGCAATCTGATCTGGCCCAGGCGCAGGAATTGCACACTCCAGATTACATACCACGCCACTAATTACCCAGATGAAACTCCACGGGCACCTGAGGTAGATGCAGTCCCGTGAAGGAAGGAAGGAAATAATTAGTCACAATTGCAGAAACACAAAGTGAAAGAATGCACGGTCGACACTCGGCGGCCCATTTCCTGCCGGGCACAGGTGCCTTCGTGAGAGACCAAGGGCTGCAAAGACAAACAGAAGGTCTAAACACATGATTTCTCAAAGCAAGCAAGAAAGGGGGCGGACCTCAATTGTAAATTACAAAAAGGACTTTATTTAAGTTATTTTCTCTTCCTATGTACTATGGAGCCAAGTAACAGTAAGACTTTAAATTGTGGATTTACATTAAGACAGTCAACGTCCAAGCATTTTCCCGACAGTCTTCGAGGTTTCGCCAGCATCTGACACATCTAGACACATACCGATGGCCTCCGTGTCGGATGGATGTGGTAAAGAACACATGAAACTGCTCATCACAGACCGGTAACTAAGCACAAGTAAACCCGTGCTTACTTTAGTGGGTAATCTGCCCCTGCAGACAGGTGGTGAGAGAAACACAGGTGATGAAGGAAAACAGCACAAAAGGCATGGGATTCCCACCCTAATCAAAATGCTCCTTAATGAGGGGACCCAGGGGGACAGGGAGAGACTCAGAGGCAGCTGAGAAGTTATCGAACACAGAAATCAAGCTGTCCAAGGTTAGATACCCCGTTTGAGGTCCTGGGATAAAATGATAAAATTCCTGGGGTCGGGGAAGGGGAGACGGGAAGTGGGACTGACAGTCCTTTCTGCAGAGCCCTTCCTTTTACTAGGAGGCAGAGCAGCTACCTCTCCTGTAGAAGCTGCCATGAAATTGGCTCACAAGCATGTCACACGTTTGGAAAGTCAATGGGCAGGTGTGGCTGAGACTGTCCAAATCTTCTCAGAATGTTTCTGAATACACGAGAAAAAATGAGAGAAGCCCGAGGCAATCCTACTTCCAGTACCTGCACTATTTTGCAAATTTATTTTGAAAGATTAGTATGGGTCTCTACCCTGAGTTACTGAGATCCCACCACAAATGTGAACTGTCTGAATAGGGTTACCAACTGCTGGCTAAGTCTGAAGTTAGTCTCTAAAGACAAAGCTTCTGTTGAAATTTATCTTACTTGTTCATCACTAAGCACTGCTGACAACTGCCATGCTGATGGATCGTGAATGGTCACCATTTATTAAGTATATTACTTCTGTTTATCAAGTACTTGGTATGAAATTAGAGAGTAATGTAAACTACAGAAAGAGTAGACTTGTCCTATGATCCCCCCCAAAAATCAACAAAACAAAACCCCCAAACCAAACAAAACCCCCCAAACTCACCGCTACCAGGTTAATTCAGACTGGTGGCGACCCTAGAAGATAGGGCAGAACTGCCTCCTGTGGCTTTCTGAGACCGTAACTCTACATGAGTGTAAAAAGCCTTACCTTTCTCCCACCGAGCGGATAGTGGTTTCGAACGGCTAACCTCATGGTTAGCAGCCCAACATGTAAACCACTACGTCACCAAGGCTCCTTTTCTTATGGTAGAATTAGGAAAATAAACAGCAGCAAAACTGCTCTTAAAGGGAAACAACAAGGGATATAAACACAAATTTTGTTTTCTGTGCCACAGAATAATCAGCAATAATGAGACAGCGTGGTGCAAGACAGTCCACGTCCTTTAACCAAAGTAACCCCGAGAGGACGCAGGTTATTGACGCTCCCCTCCCCAAAGATGGCTCCAGAGCCAGGTGAGGCGGCGGAGGAAGGAAGCAAACCCTCTCAGTAGCCCTATTCTGCAAGCCTTTGTGCACAGGCAGCGCCTGCTGGGTAGGACACCATGGGCACCCTCAGTAAGTGAACTGACAGGCCAAAGGTTAGGTGAACAAAAGGAAAAAATTATCATTGTAAATTCCAGATTTGGCCACAGCAAGAACGTCTCTAGTAGTGGTGCTGGGTTAAAAAACACAGCAAAACCCAAATGACAAAACATAAGAAACTGTCCTCGTGTTCCCAGGTGTGAACCTCAGGCGGGTTTCATTGGCATTTGTGTTCTTCTATACGGTTTCAACCAGATCGGCTGAGCCAAGGACTTGTTCTGCTTGTAATCATTTAAACTGACCAAAACGTGTACCCCCAGGGGCTGCAAACAGCCATTGGAGTTATGAACACACGCAGTACTTTTGCATTTACATGAGCAGTTTCTCCTCAGTCCTATGGAGGTTGGAGAAACAGAGTGAGCTGCTCCTTTCCAGCAAGAGCGCTTGTAAAATACGGAACGTGATGACTTAAACACTCCTCTACGTGGATCACTGAAAGGGCGCTAGAAAAGTCAGCAGCTGATTGACCTGATTTTAAGGCTAACTAGTAACTGAATGCTCTTCTACTTCTGAGCGTGAACAGACCACTCCAAATCAAAAAGGGTCAGAGCCAGGGAATTTACACTCAGAATTAAGTTCGAGACTTTAACATTTTTATAAAATCGAACAGAAACACTTGAGTTTTCTTTTTCAGTCAACACATGAAGCTATAAAATGCTGACTGAGTTACTGGGTGTTGCTTTAAAACTTAGATTGGAGAGGGAGGAGCAGCCTGTGACATTCTTAAGAAACGAGTCATATTCTTTTGGAAGTTTGAGCAATTTTCTACAAGTGGTAAAAGTTAGCTACTAATAACTCAGCTTCCCTTCTGAATCCACGAGATTGTCCATGAATACCCGTTAAGGACTTCAGCATAAATGCAATGTTAAACCTGAATAGATCCCTTTTGAAGGGTTATATAGAAAAAAACAATTGTAAGTTTTATCGAGAGAAAGGATGCACCCAGTGTGTAAGCCGCTATCTCAGCTAATCTTTCAAGAGGGCCTTTTTGCCATGGTTGGCCACGGGCGGTCTGCCGAGATTTTTACGTCAGTTTGTTCAAAACAGACAGTTTACCCTTAAATACACGTCACTGTTCATAAACAGGATCCACATTTTTAATAGCATTTTTTAAACTCCCAAATGCCCTTCCTCCTTTAATCCATCACATCCCAAATGTTTCCTAGATCAGACAAGAGATCTGAAGAAGGTCAATGTGAATTTGATACATAGAACAAAGCCCCCTTGATCAGTAGTACTGGCCTTGGATTGTGGTCACAAATAGTGTACTTCATTTTCTTGCTCAACACAGCTTAGTGGTCAGTGAAGAATTTGCCTAAGACCCACATGAAGGTGGATTTTAAATATTAAGATGAATTAAAACTCTGCTGACCACCAGGCAGTAATTATTGTTAAGTGGCAACCACTTAGCAATGTATTCACATTTCAATAATAACAGTAACAGAACCGTTCTGTATGAGATACTTACTTATTCTAAGCCAGAGAGAGCAAAAAGAGTTCCAAAGCTTTCATCGCTAGCACCCCAGCGTGGCCACCAGGCTTCAGCGAAATCGGTGAGCGCACCGGGCAGTTATTGTGAGCAGCAGTGGACTTTGAGTCGCTACCACTCCCTCCCTCGCTGCCCGGGGATGGGAGAGCGCCCCGGTGGAGTGCCCAGCTAGGTAACAAAGCTTTAGTAGCAAATTGATTCCCCCAATGAATGCACCCACATATTAAGATATTGAAGATGATTAAATTACCCCAAATCCAGGCTTCTAATTCTATGATTTGGAAATGTAATTATTGACCTAGAATATTAAAATGAATCTAATTTCTCTAAGGTTCTTCACCAGTACTACATAGCAGTATTGAGATTAAAGGGAGGAGGGAAGCGTCTGTGTATAATGTTTAACTGATATTTGAAAAATAGTTAAAATAATTGGTGATCAGGCATGCCCACCATGGAAGGCTGTTGTCTTCATGCACTAACAAATGTCTTGTCTTAGGTTAAGTGTAGCCATGAGGTGAATGGAATCACCTACTTCAGGGCACTGTTAGAGAGGGAGGGAGGATTTGAGAAACTCTATTCGGTGACAATGCACTTTTGTGAATTCACACTCTACAGATGGTGAGTGTGTGTGTGTGTGTGTGTGTGTGTACGTGCACGTGCGTGTAGCATGAAGGACCTGGCCAGTGGAGAAGGCAGCTGGGTTTTGAGATAATTAGCACAGATTCTTGGTATAGAACACATAATGAAAACCAAAAGAGGACCCTGAACAGGTATAAACAAGTGAACAATGACCTTGGCAAAATATCCTCATGTATTATAAAAATACCACAAAGCATGCCACTCAAAATTTCCTCCTTTTCAGAACAATGAATTAAAGCAACAACAAAACAAAACGAAACAAAATCCTAGATGGAACCATCTATTTCTGCCAGCAAAACACCAGTAGATAATAATAGGTTCCAAAACAAGCAAAACTTTAAAATATCAATACTGAAAAAAATACAAGTAAATTTTTATTAAAAATATACATACTCCTCACTTAATCTTGTGTACATTTTTGTTTTGTGTTTTTAAAAAAAGTAACAGCATTAAGACTACCTAATCATGGATACTGTATTTGGTAGTAGCGTGTTTCAGTCAACCTTTCAACCAAAATACGTCATTCTGTTTTCATTTGCTCCCGGACATCAGAAGGCAGAGTTTCAAACAGGGTGTCTTCCACGACCAAGCCAGCTCGCTTCAGAGCCCGACAGTCACCCAGTTCAGGAGGGAGGATCTCAAAGTGATTGCCTTTAACATCTAAGTAGGAGAGAAAGAGTAAATTTCCAATTTTCGGAGAAAGCACTGAGAGGCTGTTTTTCCCAATCTTGAGCGTTTTCAGTTTCTTGCAAAAGTAGAGTTCATCTGGGAGGCTCTCCACTTTGTTGCAAGTGATGGAAAAATACTGTAAACTCTGTAGGACTCCTACTTCAGGTGGAATAAATCGAATGTCGTTGTAGGCTAAGTCCAAGTAGCGGATTTTGTTGCATAAGAAGAGGTGGGAAGGCAGCACCTCGATCTTGTTGTGGCAGAAGGAGAGGCGCTCGAGGCTGGTGAGCTTCTTTATGTGCTCCGGGATGTAGGTGATGCTGTTGTGCCACAGCTTGAGCACCGTCAGTTTTCGCAAGTGCTGAAAGCTCACAATTTCTTCGATGGACTTCAGATTGTTGTCCTTCAGGTCCAGTTCCTGGAGGCTGAGCAGGCTGAACACGGCGTGGGGAATCCGCTCCAGGTCACAGCGGACCAGCTCGAGTTCGGTCAGGTTGACCATCTTCTTCAGGTTGTTGAGCATCACCAGCTTGGTGCCGTCGTTGTGAATGCACATTTTCTGGAGGTGGCTGGAAACGTCAACCACTGCCTGAGGGATTTTGGACACGTTGCTCTTGATGGAGAGAATTTTAAGGCTTTTGAGATCCCGCAGAGACTCCAGGGTGACGTTTTTGGAAATATCGTGACTCAGAGAACCAACCAGGTAGAGTTCTTCCAGACTCCGGAGTCCGTACATCCAGGGGGGCAGCTCTCTCATGTCATCAAACTTGACGCTCAGGACCTTGAGGTTGTCCTTCAGGAAGGACAGCGCCGCGCTGTGGATTTTGACGGAGCACTGGTGGAGGGAGAGCTCTTGCAGGTTGTCAAGTTGCGCGACCGTGGCTGGAATCATGACATTCTTAATGATTTCCAGTTTCAGAGACTGCAACTCTGTGATTTCAAACACAGTGTCCGGAAGGCCAGAGAGCATGATAAGAGGCAGCTCCAGGCGGTTGTGGGCATTTGTCTGCAGCTTCTGCCTCAGCTTATCAGCAGTCCACTCGTTATTTAAGTTCAACTGCTTTAATTTGTTCTCACTGACTTCGGAGAGGAACACTGCAAATCTCTTGGAATAGAGAGGGTCATACTGATCTATCATGTGAAGCATAAAAGCAAAGTCATTCTTCACGTCGGGAATATCATCGATTCCAGTCTCCTGTCGGACGTATTCAAAAGAATATTCCCTTAGAGAACGGTAGAAGAGCCAGTATAAGGTGTAAAGGCACGTCAGTCCATAGATACTTACAAAGCACAAGTAGCAAAAGGAGAGTTTTGAGAACAGGTGTGCCATGGTATGATTGCAAGAGAAGTGTTTGTACCCGGTCATGTCCTGGATGTCAACATTACAGTCCACTGTGAACTGGACCTTGGAAACCAGGGCGCTATTATACGCGATGATGATCAGGAATTTGATGACCTTAAGGACAGTCTGGCGGACATACATGGCATACAGGATGTCCCCTTCTTCCACGTGCAGCCTGAACTTCTTCACCTTCTCGAATAAGGCCTTGGCTTGCTCCCCTTCTTTTTTGTCCAGGGCCCCGGCAGTGGATTTGTCCATCACAAACTTCTCCGGGATGGACTTTAAAGACTGGGAGTTGACCAGGCCGCCTTCCGGAGCAGACTGGATGGTGTGCAACCTGCTCGTGTTATTTTTCCCGTGGTCCTTTTCTTCGGATTCTTCCCCAGACACTTCGGACAGAGCACGCGTGGTCCAGGGAGAGTCGAAGCACTTCCCCAGGATGGAGATGAAATGTTCTATTTTGGAGCTGGACCCAGGAAATTTGAACCAAAAGTTGCTGCAGAGCATGAAGACCAGGGTATGGATGAGGACGAGATAAGGGAAGTATTTGGCATACCAATGCAGGGCCCGCTCATAACACATCTGGTTTATAAAACTGTACTGCTGAAGGTCCAAATCTGTCTTCAGCCCTTTCATTTCCACAGTGGTGGGGCTGGTGGCCGATGGCTTTGGGGGAGGCAGGGGGGTGGTGCTGGCAACGGCTTGAGAGACATTCGAAACAGAAGAATGGTTCTGAGGAGGCTGCGCTCTTTTCGGAAGGCAGATGATCTTGTCTTGCATGACCTGAAAGACAGAAACAGTTCAAATTATATTACTCCAAGAGCTAGTCTAATGCCATTAGTGCTCAGAAAGCAGCAATAACATCCAATAAATGCCCGTTTCTTTTGCCTGGACAATATACAACTTTCAATTCCAGCACTAAGATGTTATTCCAAGTCCATTTGTTATCGTGAAAAAAAAAGAGAAATATCTAACCTTGTTCATGCCACAAAATACAGCAGGTTTGTATGAGGATATAGAAGAAGCCACAGCAAAATAGGGAACATTCTTATAATTTAAAAAATTATCTCTCTAGAGGCTGGAAAAATTGGTTATTGGACTAGGATATATGTCCTCTTAGACTAATTTTTCAATTGGCCTCTAAGACTCTTGTCATTAGTTTATGTATGAGGATATAAAAGGATTAGGAGGAGGAAATATAGAAGAAATTCTCATCTTTAGAATCCTTTTTTTGTCTAGCTGTATCCTGTGAATGGCTTTAATTTAATAGGAATTTTATTGAGCTTTTGTAACAGCCCCTTCTTCAAAGAAAGGGCATAAAGAAGTGTCCCATAATAAAATAATTAAGTCTAAACTTGCTATTTTTTCACAAAATATCTTACATGGAGAAACCTTTTGCTTTTCAATTTCATGAAAAGAATTATTAAGCACTAAGAATGTCTAATAGTCCAGTAAGACGGATTTGGGAGAGAACACATCCTTTTTGAAGAAGAGGTGGGATGGGAGAATACACTAGGCGCCAACCTGGAAGCATCATCCACAGAAAGAAATCCATGAAAGGACAACTATTTTTTAAAGATTCAAATAATTCAGAGCAGGAATACTAACCAAGGGGCTGACAGCAATGAAGTATGGTATTAATAACATAAAGGATAGATCTCATTGTTTCTTAAAATGTCAAATGGCTAGAAATTCACAGGATTTACTGATTCTTCACAGCAAAGACGTAAGCACCCCTGTGCAAAAAACAGAAACGGGGTTCAGCACCACGTGGACTGCTGTGATGTGGGAAGGTGACCACAAGCTGGTGACGAGGAAGACAGACCATCAAACAGAGCACATGGCTGACCATGCACTGGGAGACCCCACACTCAGCAAAGTTCTGGTCTGTCAGTGACCCCAGCAAACGGCTGTAGAGTGAAGAAGCCCATCCAGAGCTGGCACGGGTCCAGCTCACATCTGGGTACGGAGCACACACGCCTCGAGATGTCGATGAGGCTGGGGGTTCAAGCAATGGCGGTTGCAAATGTTATTGGGCTTAATGACTGGCTGACCTCATACTGGTTACATTAGCCCTTTGAAGGGGGTACTCTGATTCCTCCTGTTTCACAGATGAGAAGAATAAACGTCACCAAAAGGTCCAGGGACTTGTCTCACGTCATCCAGCCCAGACCCTGCCTTCTTATTTTATCGTTTTGTATTTCTGGGATGAAGCCACAGGAACTCATTTTGAAAAGAAGCTTCACTCTAAGATTGATAAGGCTCTGTCCTGAGAGACAAAGCGGGGGCTCGTTTTCTATTTAAATCAGAAGAAGGTAGATAAGAATAACACGTGCCTCCGCAGTCTGAGTGTTCAAGCAGCGTCCTCACTTGGCCCTAACATGAAAACCCCGAACCTGCCTCCCCACCTATACGCCGATGAGGACAGCTATCTATAATTGCAGCGTTTCTGAGTAGTGCAAATGAGTGTGCTTGGGTGCTAGTAGTGGGTTGGAGGTGTGTCTTCATGTTCCACACATCAGCCACGAACACAGTTCCACGCTGACATACCCGGGGCTACCACGAGTCGGAACTGACTTGATGACAACTGACACGGTTACAAGTTGGGTTGCTAACAGAAGGTCAGCAGTTCAAACCCACCAGCTGCTTTATGGCAGAAAGATGAGGTTCTCTATTTCCATAAACACTCAGACGTCTCAGAAATCCACGAGGGCCGTATACAGTGGCTAGGAGTTGGAATTGACTCGGTAGGAATGGGTTTTTGGTTTCTGGTACCCATAAATTACATGCCAATCCACAGGCAGAGTTAGTAAAGCATAATTTCTTTTTTTTTTTTTTAACATTTTAAATAAATTATTCTCCACCCGTCTTTAAGGGAGCACCTTTCATATGTCTTGGAGCATCAAGAACCCCACTTTGGAAACCAGTGGACTGCAGACTCGCAGGACGCAGCCTAGACAAATGTCAGAATACCCTGGAGCAGGGGTCCTCACACTTCTTAAACAGGGGGCCAGTTCACTGTCCCTCAGACCCATTGGAGGGCTGGACTATAGTTAAAAAAAAACTATGGACAAATTCCTATGCACACATCTTATTTTGAATTAAAAAACAAAATGGGGCAAAAACACCCAGCCGGCTGGATAAATGTCCTCGACGGGCCGCATGTGGCCCGCGGGCCACAGTTTTTGGACCCCTACAGAGGAACATAACAGACTAACAAGGAAGAAATTGAGCGTCTGGGCTCCGTTCCAGGTGATTTCTCCGATTTGATCTCAGATTCTCCTCTAACAGTCTGCGAAGTGGAAGGTGGAAGCAGGGAGCCCACACGGGAATGAACGCTTGCTTCCCTGAGCACATCCTCCGGGAGTGGCACCTTGAAGCCCCTCCCCTGATGTGACATTGCTAATGGTGCGATGCAAGTGCAGACAGATTGGCAAGAAACCAAGATCCCGCTAAGATAAAAAAGGCAGACACTTTCTTATGGTGCTAAGTTCCCCCTCAGAAAGCAGGGGGGCTCCTTGACCGTTCTCCTGCCCAGCCTCTGCCTTAGCTGCCATACAGAATTAAGGTTATGGAATTGCACCCTGATGCCCGGCGCATGGATAAGCGAAGGCTGAAACCCAGCTTGTGGCTTTCCTTTGCTCAGGTCTGGGCCCTTGCCGTGGCATCCACACTATCGGGGACATATTTATATTTTGCACAAAGAAACCTTACTGCCCAGCATCTGCCATGCTGTGGAGTCAGACAGTAGTCTCCTCATTCTACAAACAAAGCAACGGACTGAGGTTCGGGGAACTTAAACAGCCCATGGTTCGCAGAGCGAGGCAATGGGAGGGGAGGGCAAGTACTTAAATGGGTTTTCTGCCTAGCAGTGTCATCCACTGCTCCACAGGGCCTCTTTATCTCACCAAGCTTCTGCTGTCTGTCTGGCTGCACTACAGCCCAGCCTATAAGGATAGTATGTAGACAAACTCCCGGGGTTCCCTTCAGCCTCTTTTAGACTTAGTGACAATGGAACTTTTGAAATGTGTCCCTCAAATGCCAGAGGGGTAAACACAACGCTCTTCTCCCAAAGCTGTTGCCTAATCAGAAATGCCAATTGAGAAGGAACAATACTGGGACTTAGTCACTAAGAACAATAGTTCACACTGCTGAGGAAACACAAGAAAGACTCCAGCAGAGAGGCAGGAGCCGAACAGTAAACAGAACAAAGATCGAAACAGCAAAACAGTTACAGAAAAAATACCAGAAGTACATCCCCCTACGTGCTCCATAGAAACAGTAGTTCTGTGAGCTGCAACATTAGGATGTATTGGGAAGTTCATTGTTCTCAAAGGTCTAATCCCAAAAAGAGAGAAGACAGGAGGGGGAAAAAAGGTAGGCTTCCGAACAAGAATCATATCTATGTTTTAACTTTTTTTCTTTCTATTTTTGAGGGATTTGCCTAATTAAACCTGTATCTCATTTCTCTTGACCTTGACCTAGTAATGTAAAGAGTTGGCGAAGCCTGCAAGACACATTTCAAAACGATAACTGCAGGGTCCAGGCTGCTAATGTAAGAAAACATCTAGTACCAAGAGGTGAGGGACAGAGAAGGGGGCGAGTCACCAAGGACAGGGCCAGGTGCTGCCGAGGCACCAAAGAGACAGCTCAACAGTTCCGGGGGGGCTGGACAGGTTTTTAGAGGCGAGGAGGCCACACAGTAGGAGAGAAGCTAAATTTGAGAACGGAGGTCAAGCAACCTGGCAGGAGACTGGAGTGGAAGTCTATAATCCTGATTTTTTTTTTGGGGGGAGGTTCAGGTTTTATTTTTCTGTCTAGAAGAAAGAGCATCGCAATCCCAGAAGAATGAGGCTTGGGCAATGCATGAGACAGGGCTCTCTGGAGGAACAACACCAGGACACTTAATCCTTACTTGTAGATCGAGATGTAAATACCTTCCAACGTCCTCCACCCTTTAGTAAAATCTGCTAGAAGAAATCCTGTAGAAATCACAGAAAAGGGCACTATTTCATGCATGAATGAACTTGGTGCAGATGGGGAGAATCTGTCTGAGATGGGTAAATGTGAATTCAAGATAAACAAAGTTTGGTCCCGGGAGACTAAGAGTACACAGCTGTGGGATGGATAGTAAAACCCATCCCGCACACCAACTACATACATCCTGTGGAAAACGGCTTCGTTTCCCTCTTCAGTTCCGATCCCAGCTGACCACGCAGCTCTTCTCTATCATGTTTCTAAGACACTCAGGGATAGGTCAGTGGGAACGAGTCACATGCTTGGGAGTACACATGACTTCTTCCACTGAGCTCTACAGCCCCCACTACTCCCCTGCCTGTGATGTACTGCAAGGGCGTACAGGAAGTACCCGGCCTGCAATAACAGCATGGGTAGAACAGAAGAGCACACAAGTGAAAAGATGTCTGGAGGAAGGACTGGGAGGGGTTGCGGCATGAAGCTTTCACATGCCAAAGGTATGTGTCCTCTATCTGGAGTACAGATTCATTCTTACCCAAGGAAAAAGGTCATGTGAGTCTCAGGGCTCAGGACTCCCTACTTGCTCCGTGACTATTGGTGCCTGGAATGCAAGTTGGAAACAAAAGAAGATGGAACAGTAGATGGAACATACGGTCTTGGTGACAGAAACAAAGCTGGAGATCACATGATAGAAATTTTGCAAGACTAATGACTTATCACAAATACCTTTTGTCAATAACACAGACGGCGACTACACAGGTAGACGTCTCCGGATGGAACACACAGAAAACAAATTGACCACATTTGTGGAATGAGACTTTACAGAAGCTCAATACCAGCAGCTAAAACCAGGTCAAGACTGACTGTGAAACAGATAATCAACTGCTCATGTGTAAGTCAGTTTGAAGCTAAAGAAAACTGAAACTAAAGTCCACAAGAGCCAAAATATGACCATGAGTATATCCTACTTGAATTTCAGAATATTTCAAGAATAAATTTGACACACTGAACACTAATGACTGAAGAACTGATGAGCTGTGGGAGGACATCAAGATACATGAAGAAAAGATTAAAGTGGACGTCTGAAGAGACTTTGCAACTCGCTCTTGACCACAGAGTAGCTAAAGCAAATGAAGGCAATGAAGTCAAAGCTGAACAAAATATTTCAAAAGGCAGTTCGAGAAGACAATGTAAAATATTATAATGAAATATGCAAAGACCTGAAGTTAGAAAACGAAAAATGAAGCACACACCCAGCAGCTATGAAACTAAAAGAACACAAGAAAAAATGCAAACCTGAAAGACTACGAGCTTATGCATAAGGTTCTCAGAACTCCTTCCCCCAAGCAAGCAGCTGATTCCTTCTTCACTGTTCTTAGTCTGGAAACTGCACAAAACAGTTCACTCTGGGCGACTCTGCTGGTGTCTGACATACCAGTAACATCGTTTCCAGCATCACAACACACAAGCCACCACAGTATCACAAACTGATACCACTTGCAAGTAAAATGTTGTTGAAGATCACCCCATGATTATGTTAGGTAGCTAGCATAGGTGCTGGGGCATCCATTGTGCCTGCTCAGAGGTTCGAGCTTCTGGCCAGGAAGGGATGGTACACCTAGGTGGGTGTTACACCTGGATTGGCCCATCTGAGCCAGGTGAATTTGATTCAGCCAATGGGGTCGACCAGTATTGTCGACCACGCCTCCCAACCGGCCCCTGAAAAGCCAGAGGTTTTGCTCTGGGCTCTCTCCCAGTGGCTGCTACACAATGCAGCACAGTCAGGCTGCGGTACGGAGCGGCTAGACCAAAGTCCCGCAACTGTGCCATGGGCTCTGTCTGGCTTGTGTTCCATTTACTGTCGGGCCCGAAACTGCTACTATTCTCCATAAACTCACTTGGATCACAAACCAGGTTTTGTTGTGAATTCTCTCTAATGCGGAGCCAAGGACCTAGGTATATCTCTCCCCTGAGAAATCTAATCATTACAGTAGTGGGTTGACAGGGAGCAGCCAAACATGCAGGCCAGATTCAGCAGAGAACATGGAACAAAGGATATTATTGCTGCTGTCAGACAGATCTTGGCTGAAAGCAGACGTACCAGGAAGATGTTTACTTGAGTTTTATTGACTACGCCCACACAGTTGTGTGTGTGAATCATAACACATTATGGATAACCTTGGGAAGAGTGGGAATTATAGAACACTTTATTGTGCTCATGCAGAATTTACACATGAATCCAGAGGCAATTGTGGGAACAGTACAAGGGAAAATGGCATCGTTTATAATTGGGAAAGGTGTGTGTCAGGGTTGTATTCTCTCATCATACTTGATTCTATCTATTCTTGGAGTCTTGTTTTTTAGCTAATTCCATCAATCTTCATGCTGAGCCAATTATCAGAGAAGCTGGATTATATGAAGAAGAGTGTGGCAAAAAAAAAAAAAGAACACTGGCATAAGGCTTAGAGCAGTGGTTCTCAACCTTCCTAATGTCACCACCCTTTAATACAGTTCCTCATGTGGTGGTGACCCCCCAACCATAATATTATTTTCATTGCTACTTCATAACCGTACTTTTGCTAACTGTTATGAATCGTAATGTAAATATCTGATATGCAGGATGCATTTTCATCGTTACAAATGGAACATAATTAAAGCCTAGTGATTAATCACAAAACAACATGTAATTATATATTGTGAAATATTTATTTCTAATTAAAAATAAATGAAATTTTGACTTGAAGCATGGTGTAGCACAGGTAACAGTCTTAATATAACAACAGTAAACTACATTGCTATATTTTGCGACAGTATGCGTAAAAATCCAACCATGAGTAAAAATCCAACCTCAGTGGGAATGTTGAAATACCTTCTTTCTCACCAGATCATTATATCTGTATGTGGGACAGAGGAGTGGAGTCTCGGTTTCTAAGATAGGCAACCCCTGTGAAAGGGTTGTTGGACGCTCCCCCTCCAGGGGTCCAGGCCCACAGGTTGAGAACCACTGGCGTAGAGGAAGGCTTATGTAATATGGATTACCAGTCAGTATAAAGAAGGCCAAAATCCTCACAACTGGACCAACAGGGAACATCATGATAAATGGAGAAAAGGCTGAAACTGTCAAGAATTTTGTCTTGCTTGGATTCACCATCAATGCTCATGAAAGCAGCAGTCAAGAGATGGAAAGGCGTGCTGCATTACGTATGTAGTAAATCGGTTGCACAAGCCCTCTTTATAGAGTGTTGAAAAGCAGATGTTACTTTGAAGACTACAGCCCGCCTGACCCAAGCCATGGTGTCTGGGCCACAGGATAAGGAAGATTGAAGAATTGATGCATTTGAATTTTGGTGCCGGAGAATACTTAAAGTACTATTGTTCCGAAGTAAGATAGGGGTTGTTCCTCTCCCTGCCTAGGGGCCCCCTACAGGAAGCTGGAAGCCAACAAAGGCTAAAGGGCATGACCAAATTCAAGCCCTGGAGCCAGGAGACAGAACACCTGGGAGGGCCCAATCTAGGCCAGGTGGGCTTAATTTAGTCAATGGGGTCAACCAGCATCATCGGCCACCCTTTCTCTTCCAGCTCTTCCTTGCAGGTTCACTTACCTGACAGGCGTGCGTGCATGCAGTGCCCTGAGGGTGCTTGTGTGTGCGCTTGCGAGTGCAGTACCCTGAGAGTGCTTGTGTTCAGTTACTGTAACGCCAGAAACATCTATTCTTTATAAAAACCCCCTTGGATCACAAACTAGGCTTCTGTATGAATTCTTTCTCAAGCGAAGCCAAGGACGGACGCATTTCCCACCCGGGGAATCTAACATGATGGACTGCTAAAAGAACAAGCCAATCTGTCTTGGAAGAAGTACAGCCAGAATGTTCCTTGGAAGCAAGGATGGTGAAACTTTGTCTCACATATTTTGAACATGTGATTCGGAGAAACCAGTCCCTAGAAAAGGACGTCATGCATGGTAAAGTAGAGGGGCAGAGTAAAAGAGAGCGACCCCAACAAGATGGACTGACACAGTGGCTACTACCACTGAGGATGGCACGGACTGAGCAGTGGGCCACCAAGAGTTGGAACTGACTTGGTGGCAAGGAACGACATTAACACCAGGACTGTGATTGATTGCATCTGCTTCGCCAGGCTCAGTCAGCACTGGGCCTAAGGTTATTCTTCTTGGTCCATTCCACTCATTAGGCTCCGTATACATAAATTTTCAGGGACCCAGAGCAAAGTACCTCACATTACCATTGTACGATGCCCTTTTAATAACAATACTTATTATTTCAAACCATTCATGTTCATGGTAAGAGTCCAGTAGCAAAACGGTTAAAATAGTCAGCTGCTAACGGGAAGTTCAATGGTTTGAGCCCACCAGCCACTCCACAGGAGAAAGGTCTGGGGAGAGATCCTGTCAGCATCACAGCCTAGGGGAAACCACTGAGGCAGCTCTACTTTGTCCTACAGGGACAACGGTGATGAGTGAGACACCGCCAAGCGGCTAGGTCTCCAATGGGAGGGTGCATCCTTGTTAGAATCATAATCTAGACTATTGGCATGTAAAAATAGGATTGACTGGTAGTGCCCCACCCCTCAGAAGCACTGCAGTGAAAGCAGAATGCACCTGTAGCTATGCAATGGAAAGAGCACTGCACTTGCATGAAAAGCATCAAGTGGATGGAGCGGGAAAAAAAAAACAAGCTACTTCGCTTCAGAGAGACTACCTGAAACAATAAAGATAACAGCAATACAAATCAGGACTCGTGGCTCTATTACATACAAGGGGTGTAAATGATACCAGAGTGGGCTGTGTACCACATGGAGCACCTAAGTGCTGAGTAATTCTGATGGTGGTCTCAGAAAAGCCCTGCCGTTGTGGAGCTTCAACTACGAGTCATCGTGGGTATGGTGGTTCGGTGGGAGAATTCTCATCCTCCATGAGGGAGACGGGGCCGCTTCCTGGCCAAGGCACCTCAGGCACAGCCAGCACCTTCAGCGGAGCTTCCAGATTAAGACAGACAAGGAAGAGGAGTCAAGTGATCCACTTCTGATCATCAGCAACACCCAGAGCCAAGTGCTCCCGTACTCACTGTCATAGAGTCGATGCCAACTCTGAGCGACCCTACAGGGCAGGGTAGAGCTGTCCTGCACAGTTCTGACACTGAAACCTGCGTGGAAAGCCCGTCTCTCCCGCGGAGCAGCTGGCGGCTTCCAGGCGCTCACCTTACAGTTAGCAGCCCAGCGAGGAACCATTATGTCACCAAGGTTCCCAGTACTATCTTTGGGATACTAAAAACCATGTCCTTCAAGGTCCCAACCCCCCAAAAAACACAAGCTCACTGCATCGAGTCGACAGTGACGTATGGAAAGAGAACAAAATCAACGACTGCAGCATGTAGGTGCTCACGTTTCTGCTTACTTTTCATGGCCTCCCAATTGACTTGTCGAGATCCACGGAACACCCCTCAAACACCTGGTCGCGTTTTCCAAGTCTGGGTGACATTATGCGTTAATTTAGGAAGGAACGAAATGTTCATGGTGTTGAGTCTTTCCGTAGTAGGTGCCTGCACCCGTCATGTCTGCTTTCACACCTTTCAGCAGTGTCCCGGCTTCCACACAGATCTGGACTTTTGGTCTCAGGACTCTAGTACTTCCATTTCTTCTTTGCTATCATAAATGGGTCTTCTCTTTTGAAACTTACTTATTTTTTATTTTGTTTTAATTTTAGAAGCCTTAGGGTTTTCTTTCTTTCAAAATCATTTTATTGGGGGCTCATACACTTCTTATCACAATACATCCATCCATCCATTGTGTCAAGCACATTTGTACATTTGTTGCCATCATCATTTTAAAAACATTTGCTCTCTACTTGAGCCCTTGGTATCAGTTCCTCATTTTTCCCCCTCCCTCCCCCACCCTCCCTCGCTCATGAACCCTTGATAAGTTATAAATTAGTATTTTTTCATGTCTTACACTGACTGGTGTCTCCCTTTACCCACTTTTCTGTTGCCTGTCCCCCTTCCTATTAGAATCAGGTCCCTCTTTCTCCCACCAGCTTCCCCTTCCCCTCCTGGTATCGCCACTCTCACTTTTGGTCCTGAGGAGTCTATCTGTTCTGGATTCCCTGTGTTTCCAGTTCTTATCTACACTGGTGTACATGTACATGCTCTGGTCTCGCGGGATTTGTAAGTTAGAACTGGGATCATGATAGTTGGGGGGGGGGCAGGGGAAGCATTAAAGAACTAGAAGTTGTGTGTTTCATTGGTGCTATACTGCACCCTGACTGGCTCCTCTCTTCCTTGTGACCCTTCTGTAAAGGGATGTCCAGTTGCCTACAGATGGGCTTTGGGTCCCCACACTGCACTCCCTCTCATTCACATTGATATGATTTTTTTGTTCTGGGTCTTTGATGCCTGATCCCATTGATACCTCATGATCACACAGGCTGGTGTGCTTCTTCCATGTGGGCTTTGTTGCTTCCTAGCTAGATGGCTGCTTGTTTGTCTTCAAGCCTTTAAGACCCCAGACACTGTATCTTTTGATAGCCGGGCACCATCAGCTTTCTTCACCACATTTGCTATGCACCCATTTTGTCCTTAGTGATCGTGTTGGGAAGGTGAGCATCACGGAATGTAACATTTATTTTTAACATAGAAGACATGCCAGTCCTCTTCATAATCACTGATATATTTGTGGCACATCACTCCAGGATTATATTTACATATTATTTTACCTGTATATTTACACACACACACACACACACATATATATATATATTTTTTTCAACAAAAGCCCTGGTGGTGTCAATGGATAAATACTACTACTACCCAGGTGGGTTGGCATTATGATGCTCCTGAGAGACACTTGTGGAGAAAACTCTCTGGAAGCAGTTCTGCTCTGTAACACGTGGAGTTGCCATGAGTCAAAGGACTCAACATCAACTGGTTTGGTTTTAGGTTTAGAATTATCCACTGTGATCTCACCCTATTTATTTCTGCATCTTGAGTCTGTTGTTGTATATCTTGGAGACTACCACATATCAGTGCAAGCAGATATATTTCATTCTAAGTGCAGCAGATTCTATAGTGTGGATGTGCAGTAATTTATTAAAACAAGTCCAGGATGGTGGGCACTACAACATAAGCCTCAAAAGAGTCCTACTGTCTGATTTCACATTGTATTTTGAAAAGCAGCACACAGAATGGATAAGGCCAGAGAACAGACCAGTCTGCTGCTGCCAGAGATTTGAGGTGGGGGAAGAGACATACCACCGTGCATTCTTTGGGGTTTTGAAATTCCTCTGCATCCTGTTCATGGTGGTGGTTAAAAGAATGTACTTAGGTTCTAAAACTCAAATAGTCACCTGGTTTAGACTGAGTACACTCTTTGAAAACGCGAGGACTAAATGTTGCCTAAGATTAAGAGTGTTACACCAGCTTTTTTGGTGGCATTTTCAGTGTCACATCGTGTTTCATTTTTTTATTCACCATTGTTCATCTTTGTGACTTTGTGATCTTTTACATGTGTGTCATGGGGGCATTTCTTCCTAAATCCAAGCAAACCAATTCTACGAAAGAATTTAATGTATTACATTATTTTGCTCATTCATATTTGGGAAGTTTCTAACATCATATTTATTTTTATATTTAAATTTTTTCCTTTATGCTTTTGTTTCTAACACTAAAACCTTCTGTTACACTGATAATAGCTTAAGTACCTTCTCCCCCTTCCTCCCCCCCAGTTTGATAGGAAGTCACAGATTGTATTTCTATCATGTTCGAAGTTATTGATAATTTCTTAAGTTTTAAATACTTAAGTTTTGCACCATTCCTATTCTTCTTCCAAGTGTGTTTTAATCAGTAGCGGGATTAAAATCATGCAAAACACACTCTGCTGCTCTCATGATCAGTTTAGGTATAAACAAAGAAGATGACCAAAGGGAGTTTATGATTTCATACAGTTAACACTTAAATAAGAACAATAAAGGAGGTACACAAAACAAGATGATACGATATTTAAAATATGAAACAATATAAAAAACAATAAGACGTAAAGATATCCCTCATGTTACTTCTTGATTGGCATCCTCACTTGTACTATTGTTGGCTTTATCTGGGCATCCTGGGCTGGGTGATTTCTCCTTTTCGCTGTGGGAGGAGGAGCCCATTCCTTTAGAGGTCCCTGTGAGGCAATCGTCATTGTGTTGCCATATTAGAAAGAGGCAACTTCTCTTCTCTGAACCTATTATGTTCATCTTTGAAAAATCACCTTTTTTAGGAATTGCATAGCTCACTCATAATATCTTGTGGGAATTTGGGGTAAAACAGAAAATTGAAAAGAATGACAGCTTGGCATTTGTGTTTGTTTGACATTTTTTTCTCTTCACGTTGTATGTTTACTGAAGTAAACAAATGCAAGGGAATAAAAATCTATTAGTTGATTAGATGTATAATGAGTTCTAAAAAATTAATAAGTATTACAAGCATAGTTCTAGCTAATATTTTATACCTATAAATGGAATATTACTACAGATGCTTAGAATATGCTGTTGAGAAGATGAAAGTTAAAAATAAGTAAGGGATGTAAATTTGTGATTTCGACATTGGGCTGCTGCCCACCCTGATTATCATAGCCATTTTACCAAGTGGTTCACCCAACTCAACAAAAAATTAGGCATTGGTTATGTCAAACAAGTGTGAACTGGCTGAATCCCACCACTGGTCTTCAGGCCCTCCTGAGAAACCCTATATTCCTTGCTATTGGACAGAGGGTCACTCTAAAGAGCCCTGGAAGCACTCTTGGTTAGCTGTTGCACCGCTGACCGCAGCAGCTCAAACTCAACAGCCTCTCTGAGGGAGAAAAATGGGCTGTTTGTTTCCCAGAAGATGTATCGTCTTGGAAACCATGACAAGAGTCTCTATGGTTGGAACTGACTTCAGAGGAGTGGGTTTGAGTCATTTTAGAATTCATGTGGAGTATCTGTCTATAAGCATGTATTTAGCAGTTTTGTTTTCTGATCTTATAACTTCTTTATGGGTTCATTTCCCCCCCCCACCCCCTTGGGTTACAGTATATCTCCTATTAAAAACTCACTACCAGTGAGTTGAGGCTGACTCACAGTGAGCCTATGGGATAGGTTAGAACTGCCCCTGTGAGACTAACTCTTTACAGGAGTAGAAAGCCCTGTCTTTCTCCTGAGGAATAACTACTGGTTTCAAGCGGCTGACTTTGGGCATCAGTCTGATGTGTAACCACTCCACCAAGACGGTTCCCTATATCCCTTAATAGCGATTGTTTTATAAAGGATTGTGGGGGGGAAACCACTCATATCCCTTGCATGTCTTGAAATGTCTCTATTATCTTCATTCTTGAACAAATGTTTTGGTAAGTTGGTATGTTAAGATTAATTTTTCTACAGCATTTTGAATATCATTCCACTTTTTCTCTGGCTTGTATTTTTACTGATGAGACACGTACCACCAGTTTGATTTTCTTCTTTAGAAGGATATCTATCCTTTTTTATTATAAATAAAATTATAATTTTAATTCCTAATATTTCACATTTCATATATTTTAATGCATATGTATTAATCTTTCTTAGTCCTGGAGTTAAGGACTAAATTTTCTTTAATTTTGGTAAATTATTAGAAGATGCTTTAAAAGAAATTACTCCAAAGATTTCTCCATCATTTCTTTCCACAATTCCTACTCTGGGTGTTTCTTAGAGCCTCTCCCTTGTTCCTGCATCATTTTTTTTTCTTTCACTCCTGTGTCTTTGGGTGCCACGTTTTGTGTACACTTAGAACGCACATCTACTTCACTAATTCTATCTGAAACCGAGCCCAGTCTACTTCTCAGGTTTTGTTGTTGTTGTTAATTCAGTGTATTCTCTTCATTTTCAAGATTTAAAGAAAGGCTTTCAAAAATATCCACTTGTTCTTATGTAACTTCCTCATTTTTTTTTTTTTCAATGCGGTGGCATGAATCGCTACTCTTAGGATGTTGGTGTTGCTTCCACAGCCATGAATGTTCTGCGGAAGCCTTTGAGTGAACAAGGCTTTTGTTTTTTTGGGTTTTATTTTAGCTAAAACCTAAAAGTGGAGAGGCTGGGTCATACGGTAAATGTATGCTTTACTTAAGGAATTGTCTATTTCCCAAGCAGCTGCTAACGTTTTACATTCACACCAGGGTCTTCACACCCTTGCTGACATTCCCACTATAGCTTTCCTCGGGGTGTGAGGAGGTCTTTGATTGTGGCTTTGGTTTGCATCCCAATTGGCTAACATGTTAAATGTCTCCGGGAGCCTTTCACAGTAGTTTTCTTCACCTCTCGTTTGCAGGCTTGTTTGGAATAAGAGGGTGTTTTCCACTGTTCTTAGGCCCCTTTGTGGTTTCATGTATCCATCCCCTGGTCTGAGGTCTACCACCAGGTCTTGTCATGCTTGACGTCCACAGTGAAGTCAGGCTCTCACAGACCCGCCGGGTCAGGCAGACAGCGGGTGTTTCAGTCGCTGGCCGGAGGCCGCATTCTCCCTCTGCTCTCACCCGTTTCCTCTCAAGCACATCCAGCTCATCACCATTCTTCTCAGCTTCCTATTGGGAATGGGGTGGCCTAACCTAGCCTTTGGCTTCAAATAGCATCCAGGCTCCAGGCTCTTATCTTGCACAGTGCGTTTTTAGTTCCCTTTACTGGCAGGAGCCGAGCTCCCAGCTGCTGCTGCCCGTTTTTGGATCAGAGCCCAGCAGTTGCTTCAGCTCCACTGACTATTCTGCCCACGCTCCTAAATGTTTATCTTGCTTGTGAGCCTGTCTATGCATTTTTATGTCTTTTTCATTTTATTTTTCAGTGCTATAAATGTCGAGAAGACTGAAGGGCGTGTTATAAAGTGTAGCATCCGCTTTACCTTCTTTTCCAGAAGACTCTGTGGGCTGTATCTTAACATAAAAATTAGTCTTGAGACAAATTAACAGGAGGGTGAATCAGAGTTACTTGGGTAATATGAAACCAGGGAAGTGGGCAATGCCAAATCACCTTCGCTTAAAGGCTGGACCTCGCCTATTTTCCCACCCGCAACACATATTGTCAACAGTAAGACCCCTTTTCTATGAACTCATTAACTGCCCCAGGTCAATTCCGACTCACTGTAACTCTAACGGACAGAGTAGAACTGCTTCTGTCGGTTTCCAATTCTATACATTGTTATGGGAGCAGGTATCCTCATCTTTCCCCTACAGATCAGCTGGTGGTTTCAAACCACTGACCTAGTGGTTAGCAGCCCAATTCCTAGCCCACGACTCCACCAGAGCTTCTTTTCTCTGAACTAGCACACACTCACAAAGATGTCTTCGGTCTGGAATTTAAACTATAATAGAAATGAGAGAGAATTTGCTGTTCTTGATAAAACATCATTCTCATAATCTAAATTAAGATACTAAGTATATGCAGTCTGTGGTGTATTCTTTCACATAAAAGTACTCTCACTCAGTCATGGAAGACAAACAAAACTCAGTCAAAGCAGGTTTGATACAAACAGGTAGACTGGAACCATAAGGAAGCAAATGAACCCACAGAAAGGTGATGACTTAACTGTTCATTCTCCTCCCACCCCACAGATGTGAATACAACTTCATGTGGATCCCAAAGGGTTCTACTGTGAAGTGGCTTGCCTGGGTCTCCTCCAGGCTGGCAGAACACATGTTAAATCTGCTGCCCCAGGGACACATAGTTCTAACATGTCTACGTTCTAGGTCTCCTTCAAACAGGGGCTACCATGTATCTATTAAAACTTAGCAAATAGTTCATCTGATCCAGGCATTGTAGAAAAACCCAAAGGCAATAATGATGAGGGCAAAGAATGTACAGATGTGCTTTACACAATTGAAGTATGTATGGATTGTGATAAGAGTTGTATTAGTCGCTAATAAAATGTTAAAAACAAAAAAGAAAGAAAGAAAAACTCAAAGGTAAAGCCCATGCTCACTCTTCTAAAAGTACTTAGAGGATCCTGGGCGGGCAAGAGGAGCTTGGACTTGGAAGCGCTTCCTCAGGTCGGAGCTTCGCGAAAACTTCACCTGGGTCTGAAGCTCCTGCATTTTGATGGGCTATTGGGGGCGGGTAAAGTCAGAGTCCTGTGGCTTCCAGAGACAGAGCTTCCATGGGAAGAGGCAGAAAAAAGGTGGGAGAGAAAAAGGTCGGAATTGCCCGTCTTCCTTTCTGAGATGGCTCCCTTTCTCCTGTGCAAACGGATGTAGGGAGAAGGGAAGAGAAAGCATGTCCCTCAGTTATCAGTTAATGTACAGACTTGTACTTTCTTCCCAAAACAAGGTGCGGAGGACAAAGAAAGTGCCCAGATCCACAAGATGCACCCTCTCACCTTCTGAGCGACAGGGTGAACCTTGAACATGGAGAATTTGTTTCAAGGCTAAGCACCCAAAATATTTTAACTGCAAAACACCTTTGAGAGAAAGAAAAGGTACTGAGAAGGCCAGGAAGAAGGTTATCGAAGGGGTGCAGGGCTGAGTGCATTTAGTCTCAGCCTCTGTCTTCTTCACATGTCTCCCTAGTCCTCACGTACCAATACGTGTGCATCTGGGGGCAACGGCCACCAAAGCACAAAAATAGGTATTCAGAAGCACACACACCGCAGTGCACCACCTCCCCCCACCCCCATCCCCCGCGGGCAAACAGGGTGCTTGTCTCCAGGGAGAGTGGACAGGCTTAAACTGGGCAAGTGGCAGCATTTCCTGCCTGTCCCAGACGTGGAACCCCCCATTCTTTTTCACAGGGACATTGAAATGTTTACGAAGGCCAGGAAATCATACATTGTGTGTGGAGGAAATTGAGACCCAGTTCAGGGAGTGAGAGAATGTAGCAAACTGCTGGATTTTAGGTTTATTAATAAGTCACAGAGCTGAGTAAACAGCCTGTTTTCATTGGTTGCTCACTTCCCTAGCAGCGACCGGAAAAGGAACAGAGACAATTCATGCCCAGGCACTTCGGAGGCATGTAACCATGTCCCTGGGGAAGGCATCAGGGGATTGGAATGATGGGCCATTAACTCGGATTTTTACATTTTCTCCGGGGTAAAGGATCCTCATGGTACATTTGCTATAGGTTTCAGTGGCAAAAGATAAAAAACCAAACATCAAATAAATCTGCTTGAGTTCCTCATCAGAAATGTAGCTCCATGCTTGGGAAACTGCAAATGTTATTGGCCTGGTCCAAAGAGCAAACACTTAGGAAAAACTGAAACATGCTTCTGTTTTTCCTTAAAAAGAAAAATATTATCAATTAAAGTGTAATTCCTCAAGTCTTGGTATCATACAGAAAAAACACGAGTTAACCAGTGGCTGTTGAATTTAGTCCAGCCCAGGGCAACTCCATGTGGTCAGAGCAGAACTGGACTCCATTGAATCCTTAGTTGCTGATTTCTTGGAAGTAGATGGCCAGGCCTTTGCTCCCAGACACGTGTGGCGGGCTCCACGCTCCAGCCTCTTGGTGATCTTGGTGAGCAGTCGGGCACATCAACTGTCAGCACCACTCAGGAACTGCAAGTGATGGTTGAAAGGCAGAAAGCAACTTCAACTACTCTCTCAGAATTCGGGTAGCTTTTCCATTCTAGTTTCTCCTGAAGCTAGAGTGTAACGCCCTACTCGTGAGCTTCCCACCTAAACCAGTGAGCACCTTAAAGGCACGTGCCACACTGGGTAGCCATTGCCCGGCAGAGGGTGGGTGAGGTGTGTAAGTAAACTAAACACTATGTGCTCTCCTGATTCCTGGCCTAGGGGAAGAGAAATCCAGTACGTTTACACAGCCAAATGCCAGTGCGTGAACACCTGGAAATGCTTGGCTTCTGGCTACCTTTCTCTGGGATGAGACGATTCATGTTGCCTTCCCTCCAAACTGCCAAGTCATGTCAGCTTAGTGATTCCCGAAGGCAGTGCTAAGTGCTGACTCATTTCAGATAGCCAAAGGAAGCGCCAGCTTTGCGAGGAATGGTTTCTTTATTCATAAGTGAAAAAGAAATCATGACATCTACAATAGAATCCTGTCTCCATTTGGATATTTCTCTTAATAAAGGCAATTCTCCCCTCCCTATCAATCATGACATTCGAACTTCCTGGAGCGAGATGACAGTGCACACGGTTTCGGTTATTGTTAAGCCCGATTGGTTAGCCGAACGCTGTGCAGCCGTCAGGAGGCTGTCAGTATGTGGATCTTGAATTGATCTACATTGTGCTTTTTTCTCTTCCTCTTTAGGCCAAATATGGGATTGGGGGGGAGTTTCAAAAATGACAAGAGTTGAGACCAAGTTTACCAGAGGGATAGGGACTAGTGGACATCCACTTCCATCCCTTGTCCCTAAGACACCCCACAGCTCAATTTTAGCAAACAATAGACAAATCTACAAGGAGAACTGTATCTTGAAGTAACCAATCCTTTGAGCTCACAGGGGCAACATTTAGCCAAAGCCATAGTTGAAAGGGGTTACAAACGGAGGAGGAATGGAACAAGGAAGCACAGGGAGGAAGTGGGATACGGGATGTTACATGGAGGGAATTAAAATAAACGAGATGTGCAAAATATGTGTAAATTGCTGAATGGATAACTCATGACCTGCCCTATAAAGTTTCACACAATTCACAATAAAAAGTTTAAAAAAAAAACTAAGGGTGAATGAAAGTCACTCAGGGCATTTTTCCATAAGCCAAACAGTCCAGTTTAAAAAAAAAAAAATGTAGGCCTGTTCCTGGTGCTATTTGAAGGGCTGATTCGGAAAACTGCATTGGGGGATTCCCATTCTTAGATGTGGTGTCCACTAAATTCTCAGCTACTAAACTATGCTAATGTATTAATTTATCATGCTCTTAAATACGAGAAGAAATCAGACCCACACATTATAGAAGACAAAAAAAATCCTAATAAACATTAGGAAAGCATTAGGTATTAACAGACTTCCAAAGGAAGCTGTCGGTGGACCCATTAAGGTTAGTTGGTTACATACTAAGCTGCCAATCATGAGGTCAGGGGTTCGAACCCACCAGTCACTATGCAGCCTTTAAAAGACTTTGAACCCCAAAGGGGGCAGTTCGTTTTGTCCTATGGGGCCGCTATGACTTAGAATGGATCAGATGGCAAAGGTGGCTGAGCCATAGACACAGAGACGACAAGTTGGACATTACAAAGTCAGGCAGCAGCTTCAGAAGATGGAAATAAAAAAGAAAATGGAAGAGATGTTGTGTGGAGGGTGTGGGGGCACTGGAGAGGGTTGAAAGTGTAAGACTTCATAGCAATTTCCATAAATATTTTGATGATCTATATTTTTCTTCAAATTATCCAGTAAACACTTCAGAACACATTTGAATGTACAGTGGATAGTTCATACTAAATGCTTCAGAGGTGAGGCCTACTTCAAGTTTCTTTGTGAGAACACTTATTTTTTAACTTTGATGAGTTTTTGTGTACAGGTGGATCAGTTCCTCCATTTTATAATAATAATGGACTATTTTAATTTTAATAAAGGAGTTTAGATGCTGAGAGATTCATTTTAGCTTTCAGAACACTTGGATGCCTAGTTATTGTACCAAACTCACTACTCGTTAGTTAATTACAACTCACAGTGAGCCCGTGGGGCAGAGTGGACGTCTCCTGTGGGTTTGCGAGGCTGGGCAGCCTCGTCTTTCTCTTCTGAAGGGTGGTTTGTGGGCTCGAATGGTGGGCACATAACGCACTACGCCATCAGGTCATCTTGTCATTATACTGCTCGCCGTACTTCTGGCGCCCTTTCAGATAACAAATCGGAACTGCCAGCTCTTCAGTTCTTAAATAAAGGTGAAGTAATACGTAGGGAAAATTTTCAGGGTCATGCAATTTGCACTGTTCAAATATATCTTTGGATGAAAGGATACCATGTGAAGTATAACTTGACTTAAAATGTAGTACAACAGAAAATACTTTAAATAAAGCCAGTGTGCACTTCCTCTATCTCAAGCTAGCTAACATTACACTAAAATATAGGCGAGTAGAATGAAAAGTGGTACATTACGGCATATGTTCTGTAGCTGCAAAACGAGAGCCAATAGTGGAAAACTGGGGCCATTTTTGGAATGAGCAGGTCAAATATATCCAGAAACTAGTCTAACATTTGAGACACCAAAAAGTACGTGTACTAATATTATCTGACCAAAGACAATTTAATATTTAAGTTGCATTCATTTAACCCCCCCCAAATCATGTGATAAATTTTAATGGATATATAAAAACTATGAGTAAAAATTAGGACATATATTTTATTGTGCAAACAGGCCATTTGTTCCTTTTATGGGAGGAATTTGAAATATTTATAATTTTTGCTCTTGAAATAATGGAGGCCAATCTCCTTTTGACGCAATGTTCAGGGACTGAAATCTTAATTCTGTACTTAACTGACTTATCTCTAGACACCTTATAATGTACTGATAAGCCTCTGAGCAGAAATAGAACAACAGAGATGGGGAGAGACCAGGAATACGGACCCTCTGGCAAACTGAACACCAGTACAAATACTAAGACACTGGACACTGAAAGGATCCAGACCAAAACTACAATCAAACCAAAGTTATCTTGAAAAGATTTGTCAAAAAATTAGTACTTGAAATTTTTACTATAATACTTGAAGAGTAATTTAGTCAGCTGCCAGAGGAAGTACAATCTGTAATGACAGAATAGCGATCACTGGATGGAACATCGTAAGAGGCTTACCAAGCTCCAAAAACAAACTCTCTGCCATCAAGTTGACTCCGACTTCCAGAGACAGAACTGCCCTGGTGAGTTTCTGAGACTGTAACTCGTTATGGGAGTAGAAAGCCTCATGTTTCTCTCCCAGAGCACCTGGTGGTTTGGAACTGCTGACCTTGTGGTTAGTGGCCCAAATGTGTAATCCACTAAGCCATAGGGATCCTCGGAAGGCTGACAGGTAAGGGAAATCTGTGACAAATCGTAGTCTTTCATGTGCATTGTAGGCAAAAGAATTTTTTTTCCTTTCCAGTCAAGCTTTTGTAGGCGTTAAGGTGTCTAGACCCCATCAGCTTAGATGAGGACGGTCTTATGCCAGGCACACTGAGTGAATGTCAGTGAAGTACTTTTCCTATTTTCTGAATCACCCAGATTCTGGGGTTGTTGAGGGGTAGAAGGCGGTGATGTTCATGGATAAGCATTGAAGCACGGGGTCCGCAGAGTTAAGACTCTGAGTTCAAGGGGCAGGGACTGTCTTTGGGAATTTGTCTGTTTAGATTCTATCTTTGTCTGTTTAGAAGGCTCTTTAAAGCCTTCTTCCCCTTGAAGATGGTGAGATACTGTGAGGTTGGAAGGTGTTCTTACAGGAGCCTGAGGGTGGTGGTTTAGACCAGATCTGGACGCGGGCGAAATCCTCTCTGCCTTCCTTCTGTGGGTTGTATTTCCGTTTCCCGGCATGGCAGAGAAGACGTGCAGGAGAAGAGAGAACAAAGCTGCTGCTTCACTCTGTTTCAGGTCATTCAGCAAGGATGCTACTTTAAGAACTAACGCGCACCTGACCGAAACCATGGCGTTTTCAATCGCCTCATATGCAAGTGGAAGTTAGATATTGAATAAGGAAGACTGGAGAAGAATTGATGCATTTGAATTGTGGTGCTGGAGAAGAATATTGAGAAGACCACAGACTCCCAAAGAGATTTGTCTGGAAAAAGGGTCTAGAGGGCTCCTTAGAGGCCAGGATGACTCAACTTCACCTCACACACTTTAGACATGTTGTCAGGAGAGACCAGTCCCTGGAGAAGGCCATCATGCTTGAAGTAGAGGGGCAGCCAAAGAGAGGAAGGTCCTCAGCGAGATGGTTGACACCATGGGTGGAACAATTGTGAGGATGGTGCGTTCTGTTGTGCATAGGGGCAACAGGGGTTGGAACTGGACGCTCTCCACACACAGATTTTAGCTGTAGTTTGCCTACACATATATGTCAGGATTTATTGAATATTTATTTATTGCTACAATACATATTCAGCTACATTTTCTTTCCTTTTGAAAATGTATTGTCTCACTGGGCTCAGCTATCAGGCATCAAAGAACCAGAACAAAAAAATCATATCAATGTGAATGAGGGGCTGTGCAGAGTGGGGACCCAAAGCCCATCTGTAGACAATTGGATGTCCCCTTACAGAAGGGTCACAAGGACAGACAAGCCCGTCAGGAGGCAGTATAGCACCAATGAAGCATACAACTTTCCTCTAGTTCTTTAATGCACTCCCCCCACCCCCACTATCATGATCCTAATTCTACCCTTATAAATCTGGCTAGACCAGAGCATGTACATGGGTACAGATACAAGATGGAAACACAGGAATCCAGGACAGATAGACTCCTCAGGACCAACAGTGAAAGTGGCAATACTAGGAAGGGAAGGGGAAGGTGGGGGGAGAAAGGGGGAACGGATCATACTGATCTATATATAACCCCCTCCCTGGGGAACAGGCAACAGAAAAGTGGGTGAAGGGAAACATCGGTCAGTGTAAGACATGGAAAAGTAATAATTTATAGAGTATCATGGGGTTGGAGGGAAGGAGGGGAAAAATGAGGAGCTGATATCAAGGGCTCAAGTAGAAAGAAAATGTTTTGAGAACGACGATGGCAACAGATGTACAAATGTGCTTGACACAATGGATGCATGTATATATTGTGATAAGAGCTGCATAAGCCCCCACTAAAATGATTTATTTTTAATTTAAAAATTAGAATTGAAAAACATATATTGTCTGTACATTCAGGCTTCTTGCACAGACACTGGGCCTTTCCTTATCACTGACACCGGATTTATGCCCATGAGTCTAGGCGTGCTGCCCCAGCATCCCCATGCAGCTCTGTGGAGAGGGCGGCAAATCTCTAATGCTACAAAAGAGAGATGATTTGCTACTGGCTGGTTTATTACCTCGGGGAGGAAGATTTGATATTTTTCCCCGGTCTTGTAAATTTCCTCCTTCACCGTATGATGACACATTTTAAAACTGCATGGTAATGTCTCTGAATCCTTAGAGTTGCTGAAGCATATTAATGAATGTATTTACTTAATACAAATGTCTGTGGGGTTAGATCCAAGGCACGGAGGCGAGCAAAAAGACTCAGGAGTGAACTCGGCACTTCCCGCCATGCGCTGGGGCTAGCTGAGTGCCAACCAAAGGGCAAATCACACTCGCTTCCAGAGCTGACAAGGTCCTGGGTGCTGAGGCACTGGGGGAGGGCCTTCTTTGTCCTGACTCTCAACAATTCAGGTTTAAAGCTGAAAGCTAAAAATCCAAGACACGTGCCATGCGTGGGAGTGCAAGTGCTTGAGAACCACATGGGGCACAGTCAACCGATGTCAGTGCTGAACTCCGGCTGGCACAGAGGATCCAGGCAAGGCAAAATGAAAGGAGTTCGAGTCTCTGCCACGTGTCCCTTCCTGTTCCCTCTGTCTGACCAGTTCTCTCCCCAGATCTCCACATGGCTCTTTCCTAGTGCCTTTGTGGTGTGAATTAGGTGCCATGAACTGGTTCCAAGGCATTGACCCTATTGTACCGCACGTCAAACAGAGGGGAGCATCCCTTGGGCATGCATCACCCTCCCAAGCCTTCTTCCGCTTGACCCCCTTTGAGTCACTGTGCTTAAATGCCACTTTTTTTCCCCTGAACATTTTTTCTTCTTTTAAAATGATTTATTTCGTTTACATTGCACTTCATTAAACCCAACCAAGCATTGTACGCCCTCCTCACCATTGATTTTAGATCTCTTGTTGTTCCCTTGTCCCTAGGTTTGTTGGCTCCTCTCTCCCTTTCCCCCACCTCCTCCTCAGAGCCGAATGAAGGTTGAATGCGATCGTGGGACAGGAGGAAAGGAAAATGAAAATGAGGAAAGAACTAGGAGGCAAAAGACATTTATAGAGGTATAAACATAGGTAGGTTCATACGTAAATATACTTATAAATAATAATAGGGATATAGGTCTATGTACATATATTTATAGGTTAAGTATTAAGGTAAGCAGATGGACATTGGGCCTCTGCTCAAGTCCTCCCTCAATGCAAGGAACGCTTTGTTCTACTAATGTGGTGTTCTGTGATGCTCACCTTTCTGATACCATTGCTGAAGACAAAATGGGTGCATAAGCTAATGTGATGAAGAAAGCTGATGGTGCCTGGCCATTACAAGATAGAGAATCTGTGGGCTTAAAGGCTTGAAGTTAAACAAGTGGCCATCTAGCAGGGAACCAACAAAGCCCACATGGAAGAAGCAGGTGACGACGGGATCAGGTATCAGGCATCAGAAGATCCCAAACAGACAACCATTTTGATGCAAATGACAGGGGTTGGAATGGAGACCCCAAACCCATCTGTAGACAATTGGACATCTCCTCACAGAAGAGTCACAAGGAAGGGATGAGCCAGCCAGGGTGCAGTATAGCACCAACGAAACACAACATTCCTCTAGTTCTTTAATGTTTCCTCCCCCAACTATCATGACCCCAGTTCTATCTTACAGATCTGGCTAGACCAGAGCATGTACACTGGTACAGATACGAGCTGTCCACACATGGAATCCAGAACAGATAACCCCCTCAGGACCAATAATGAGAGTAGTGATACCATGAGGATAGGGGGAAGGTGGGGGGAGAAGGGGGAGAAAGAGGAAACCAATCTCAATGATCGATGCACACACACACACACACACACACACACACACACACACACACACACCAGGGGGATAGACAACAGAAGAACAGAAGCATGGGTGAAGGGAGACAGATGATGGTGTAAGATATGAAAATAATAATTTTTAAATACCGAGGGTTCACGAGGGTGACAGGGAGGGGAAAAGAGGAGTTGACACCAAGGGCTCAAGTAGAAAGAAAATGTTTTGGAAACGATGATGGCAACATATGTACAAATGTGCTTGAAACAATTGATATATGGATTGTTATCAGAGCTGTAAGAGCCCCAATTAAATGATTTATTTAAAAAACCTATTTTACTGTTTGCTGTTGTGACTTGGTACCGTTCAGTGACACTGGCAGCGTTCCGAGCTGTGCAGCACCCTCACGCCCCTGCGGCGCTCCTCCATCCGCATGAGCCCTGGGCGCCGCCGCTCCTGTCTGACTCCTTAGTGGCTGTGGGCACTGTGAAGCCGCAGAGGGAGTTCCCAACAAGCCTAGTTCTCGAGGCAGACATTTGCTCTTGGTTAAGTCAAACGACTGTTTGGTTTTGAGAAGATGTTAAGGGTTCTTTCTGATTGGAGATTGAATTATTTTAAAGCAGCCGTTTCTGGGACAGATCCAGCCTGAGGGACTTCAGAACATCTGGATTCCATGGTCATCCGGAATTCCCTTCTGCGTTTTCCTCCTGTGATCAGGATGCTATAGACACCTTCGGCCACCCTATGTAAAGCAGGGTCCCCGTCATTCTCCTTACACTGCTTTATTGTTTGTGTCACAGCGATGATGATATCGAAAACTGTACTTTTAAAAATAGACTTTTTTAAAAGAATAGTATTAGATTTACTGAAAATTTGAGGGGATCATTCAGAATCCCCATGTACTTGACACCCAGTTTTGCTTATGACCGCAGCCTTGGTATGGCACACACCCCCATTCATGAACCAGTACTTACACATCGTTATGAACTAAAGTCCATGGGCTACTCAGTCTTTTAAACTAATGTCTTTCTCTGCTCTAGGATTCTGCCAACATACTACATTAGAGCTGGTTTTCTTCCCCCAAATTTTAATCACTTTATTGGGAGTGCTTATAGTCCATCATCAAGCGATATTGTACAATTGCTACCTCAATCAGTTTCAAAACATTTTATTTCTTCTTGAACTCCTTGATAGCAGCTCCATTTCTCCCCTCCCCCCACCACTACATAGAGCTTTTAATCTCCCTTCAGCTGCGACACTTCCAAGTTTTCCTTGGTTTTGTTGACCTTCACTTTCTAAGGCGTACTGGTCAAGTATTTTGAGGCTATCCCTTAATTATCATGGTCTGATGTCTTCCTATGACTAATCTGGTGCTGTAGGTTTGGGGACAGATGGCAGAAGTGTCATTTTCATTGTACCATACTAAGGGCACATACTGGGGAGATGATTTATCACTGTTGAAATGAACCTTCATTCCCCTGGGTGAGGCAAGGTCAGTCGGATTTCCCACCAGAAACTAACACTACACCCCCTGCCCGCCCACCCCCTCCCTCTACACTGTACTCAGGAAGCCAGATGCTTAAGGAATAAAGGCCCGCAGGTCGAGCATCAAAGCATCAGGCTAGTTCCCGGGGAAAAGGTGAGACCGTCTGCTTCCGTAAATACTTCCAGCCTTGGACACCCTGTGGAGCAATTCTCCTTTGTCGTTCTGAGTCAGAGGCGATTTGATGGAGTGCCTGTTGGTCTGAAGGGTGGACTATCTACAGAAAAATAATCTCAAAACGTTCTGGATTGAATTGTGTTCCCCCCACATGTGTTCTGTATCCTCTATTTGTGGATATAATTCTATTTGGAATCGGCCTTTCTTTGCTACGTTAATGAGGCCGCCTGGCGCAGGGTGTAAGGTACAGACGAGAGCAGACACAGGAGGAAAACCTGTATTATGGGAGTGATGCAGACAGACAGGAAAGAATTCTAGAATGAGTGGGTAGAGAAGCTGAAACAAGGCGTGTCCCCAAGAACTGACAGGAAGAGAGCTTTCCTCTAGAGCCCAAGACCGTGCAGTCAAGTCCATCTCACGGTGACCATTTTGGACACGGAAGAACGGTTCCATAGGGCTTCAGAGGCTGTGAATCTTCACGGGCAAAGGCAGCCAGCCTCATCTTTCTCCAACAGAGTGGCTAGTGAGTTTGAACCATCCACCTTTGGTTAGCAGCCCAATGCTTCACCCACAGTGTCACCAGGATTCCTTTCTCCTAGAACTGATCTCTCTGACATCGAGTGGATGCCGATTCATAGTGACCTATAGAACTGCCTCTGAGTTTCCGAGACTGTAACTGGTTATGGGAATAGAAAGTCTCCCCTTTCTCCTACAGAGCTCACTGGTGCTTTTGAACTGCAGGCCTTGTGGATTGCAGCCCGTTGCATAACCACTGTGCCACAGGGTTCTTCCCCTAGAACAGGAGCTCTTAGGTCAGCCTTCTAGTGTCCTAAACTGTGTAAACACAAATTTCTGTGCATTAAAGCCACCCAACTGTACTTCTGTTAAAGCAGCACCAAGAGACTAAGACATACTGGGAGGGAGATTTGTCTGGCATTGTATTTAAATCAAATTTATATATTTTGTTCTGTGGGGACTTTGTCATTTTTATTCCCTAATTAACTCCACTGCCTAGAAAAATTATATTAAAAGGAAAATGAGTATCAATCTGATACATTAATTCTCTTTATAGTCTCCCCTCCACATTGTCTTTCACATTTAGCAAGGGAATTAGAGTCTCACAAGACTTTTTCCAGGTTCATGACTTGAAAGTTTGGGTTTATATTGAGCCCAAATTGTCCTTTCTTGGTGCTCTATGGTTTTCAAAGGAACGTGAAATAAGTGTGAACCACTTCGTTTAAATTTTAAACTTGCCACACGGCAACCCTTCAGGTATCTGCTGTCCTGATCTCCCCTTCAGTCTTCTCCACTGCAGGCTAAACATACATTCCACCGGGCCTCACGTCAGAATTTGGTGTTCCTCGTCTCCTCTACTGGTCACAATGTCCCAGATTCTGGTGCACAGTGTCCAGAAGTGGATGCAGCACCTCTGTAATCCAGTGGTCTCGGCTCCTTCCAGGCAGATCTGATGCTCATGGTACATCAGCTCAGGGCTAAAATGTATCATCTACACTTTCTCAGTCGCTTACCCTTCAGCGTCCACAAAACACTTACGAGGAGCATTTTCTCATGTCCTGCTACTCTTTGTGGTGCTGGCTGTACAACAGACAAGGTTGGTCTTTATGGAAGTTGTTACATTGTTAGGTGTGGTTGAATCAATTCTGACTCATCGCGACACTATGCACAACACAAGGAAGCAGTGCGTGGTCTTGACCTTCACAAGCATTGCTGTGTGAGTCCACTTGCAGCCACCGTGTCAATTTATCTCTGGAAGGTTCTCCTCTTTTTGGCTCACCCTCTACGTTCCAAAGCACCCAGGGACGGATGACTCCTGATAACATGTCTGAAGGCCGTGAGGCAACATCTCTCCATCCTCCTCCCTTTTAACCAGCCTTCAGGCTATACTTGCTCATTCACTGTTTGTTGGCATGCAAATGCGTGGTAGCCCTTGCTTTCCCATGCCGAGGAGATTCAAATGACCAGGGCTTGGGTCTGGCACACCTGAATCCTCAAAGCAGCATCTCCATTTTTAACACTTTCACAAGGACTTTTGAAGCAAATGTGCTCAAGACAAAACGCCACTTGGTTTCTGGGCATGCATTGCATGGGCATACACGTGAATCCAAGTAAAATGAAATCCTTGACAACTTCAGTATTTTCAGTTTGGCATGATGTTGCTTACTGCTCCGATTTTGAGGATTTTTTTGTCTTCTTTATGTTGAGCTGTAATCCCTGCTGAAAGTTGTAGTCTTTCATCTTCATGAGTAAGTGTCTCAGGCTGGGGTCTCTGGGGAAGCAAAGCCCGTCAAGTTTTTATATATATTAACAAACCCACTGTCACGGAGGCCATTCTAACTCATAGTGAACCCCCAGAGGAGAGCAGGACTTCCCCTTCAGGTTTCTGAGACTGCAGACCTTTATGGAACAGAAAGTCCACAGAGACCGGCGAGGGAAACCCACTACACCACCATGACTCCTCCCAGAGAGATTTGTATCAAAGAAATGTCTCACACAGTTGTAGACACGGGCAAGTACGAAGGCCATGATGTTAGGTTCAAGGTGTCTCCTAACCGGAGTAGCTGGAGGAGTGGATGCACCCAAGATCAGCAGGTCAGATGAAAGGCTTAAGTCCAAGGGACTGGAGCCCAATGAGCCAATTGCAGGCTCCAGACCCAGCAACAAGCAGGTGAGCTTTTCCTTAGCATCTCCTTATATTGGAAGCAGGCCAGGTCTTCAAGGTGATCTCATCAAACTGCCAAACCACTGAGAATCCCGGCCCAGCCAAGGTGACACAAAACCTTACCTATTTCAGTAAGTTCATTGAGTCACTGTCCCTTTCAGGAAGCCATGCTGTATCATCTATCTATCTTAGGGTATTAATGAATCTTCCTTCATGCCTGGTGCCATGCCTTTTTTCATATAATCCAACTTCTGGGATAATGTGCTCAGCACCTGGATTGAATAATTATAGTGGAAAGAAACAACCCTCGTGCTACCTTTCTTGATTTTAAACCATGGAGTATCCATCCCCTTGTTCCTTTTGAATGACAGCACCTTGGTCTACGTAGAGGTTCCACACGAGCACAATTATTTGTTCTGAAATTCCCATTATTTGTCAATATAATCCATAATTTTGATGATCTACACAATCAAATGTACTTAGTTGAAAAAAGGCAGGTAAACATCTTTCTGGGATTCTCTGCCTTCAGCCCAGATCCATGTGACAACAGCAATGATAATTCACATCCTCTTTTGAATTCAGCTTGAATTTCTGGTGGCTCCCTGTGGATTTACTATGGCTGCAATCCTATCTGAATCACCTTCAAGCAAAACTTTACTTGAATAAGACAGTGCAGTGAAGTGACATTACTTGGTATGACTCTTCTCTCCATAGTCTTTGCCATGGTACTGTGTATCAAGGGAACCATTTCAGAAGCAGAGAGAATCTCACAACCAGCAGAAAGAAGAGTGAAGAGGGTCCAATATCCTTGTGCGGAGAAGTGGTAGTGGCAACAGAGGCTACAGAGGTTGTGGCATGGAGACCATGAGGCAGAGCTGTGGGCTTCCCAGTCCAAGGAAGAAGGAAAGCGGAGTGCCTTTGATCACGAGCTGGCTGGCAGAGTGGAATTCCCTTTGAGTATTCATCAGCGCCAAAGGAGCTCTGGAACCCTAGTCTGAGCAGGGCAGAGGCCACCCTGAGAAGCTGAGGATCAGAGAAAGATATCCCTGTTTTGAGCCAATGTCTTCGTTTCAGCGTGGACTTCCTCAGCACTCTTGGTTCTTGATCATCTGCTACCTCTTGAAAGAGTTCCGTGTGGACCATTTCCTCTGGCACACCGACCGTCATTTCTCCATTTTGTTTTGGTGCTTCCTGCATCGTTCTAAAGTTTTATGCAGAGAATTTCTCAATACTGCACCTGAAGTACTTAGCCCCCAGCCCCGGCCCCACCCCAATTCTTTCAGCTTAGAGACAGAGGTCAAGAGAGCGCTTTCCTTTCATTTTTCCAACTTCAGATGTTTGCACATTTCAAAACAGTATTTTGCAGTCTCTATTTCTTTTATGTCATCGTTTCTTCTGTTTGCTCTAGCTACTTTATTTTGAAAAGGAAGTTTCTGAGTTTCTTCTGAAATCCACTTTGGTCATTTCACCACCATCCCCACCCCCCACCCCACCCCATCCCTGACTTTCTCATGACCTCGCTTTCTTCATGTATGATATCTTTGGTAGAACTTATATTACAGATTCTTCGATGGAACCTACAGACCTATAAATTAAAGGTGATTCTTCCAGTTAGATGTTGGTTCTTTAAACAAAGGGAAGATCAGTTTTACAGCTACAGACTTCCCCATTTGTGATATTTTTAGGTCAGAGACTACAATAGACCTATTTACTGAGAGAGATATGGAAGTTTACAATTAGGAAAAACAGCTTGGGGTCTGGATGGAATATCTGAATCATACTCTATAAAGGAAATGTGAAGGGCTTCCCAAGGTGGGGGAGACTTATTTGGAGGAGGGCCACAGAGGGACTCTAAGGGACAAGGTGCTGTGGTCCTCGTGTAGAGCACATTATCACCAGTTTATGCAAAGCTCAGACTGACAAACCCAACTCATTGTAACCATCGTGGTTTGGACTTATAGCAACCTTATAGGACAAAGCACAAATGCTCCTTAGAATTTCTGAAGCTGTAAATCTTCTCTGGAGTCAAACAGTCTGATCTTTTCCTTGTACAATGGTGGTGGGTTTGAACCACTGACTCTGTGGCTAGTAGCACAATGATTAATACACTGCGCCATCAGGACTCCTCCCGTCGTCGAGCCCAGACTTCTTTATTCAGCTGTCTGAGTGGTGAACGTCATTGTCAATGGCAGCCTTTCTCATCTTTGAAGGGGTGAGGTTGACTGCTGTGAGAACGCTGTTTCAACACTCCTGCTGTGGCGAATGGCACCGATAAACAGTAGTTGGGCCTTCCTAACTGTTTCCTTTCCCCATCATAAATAAGCTTTCTTAATATACATTTTAGGAGGAGCTGATTGAGTTTCTAAAAAATGTTCGCATGGAAATTGTAATAACATTGCTTTGAATTTGTCAAGTCAAGTGAGGGGCCTATGCTCTTTATGTTTCCAAAGACATGGGATGCGCTTCCATTTATTCAAATGGTCTTCTATGTCTTTCAGGAGATGTTTGAAAGGTTTCCATCAAGAAACTTGTGTATTTCTGGTGAGCTTAGTTCCTAGATACTCGATAGCTTTCATTGCTATTTGAAATATTATCTTAATTGTTGTTGCATCTTCTAGCCAAGGTACGTACATTTTTCTATTGGAGTGCTTTGTCTAATGTTTTAAGAGGTATCTCTGACACACCATTGGTACGTGGTATTTTTTCAACGTAGGCATCTGAGAGGTCTGAAATGACAGGCATAGGAGGGCGAGTCCAACATAAAACAAACCCCGGGCTTCCCCCAGGAGAGCAGTAGAGCAGGGAGATGGGGCAGCACTTGTTATTGATACTAAAAAGAAGCCTCTAGGTACAACCTGGAGTTTATATTTTAGTCTCACAATTAAAGTTGTCAAGAGCAGCCTAACCCTTACCTCAGGGCATCGATGTAGTTCAACCCCAGACGCGTTTGGCGTCCTGCACAGGATGGGAAAGAGTAGACTTCAAGAGGCATAAAGTGAGGGCGGAAAGAGGTCAATGATTGATCGGTCTGCTACATGTGATCAATCACAGGATTGGGGAGGATCTCCATTAGAAATGGATTATCACCACCCGCTTCTGACCGGAACCTTAGTATAGGCCTTTAAGATTCAAACCACAGGATCAACAACACAGGCTCTATATACAGCAACCTCATTTGTTTCACCTAGAAAAAGGCCAATACTCTACCTACCAGTGCTTCAGCAGTTAAAGGACATGGTGTATTACTGAACAACCAATAGGCAGCATGCTTACAACCATCTCTAATACTGAAATCAAAAGGCGCGTTCTTATCCAATCACTGATGTACTGGATGGTGCCAGGTGATCTAGGAAAAACTTCTCGATTCCTACCCTGTGTTGAACCCAAGTGGGATGAGGGGAAAGACACCCATCTATTATTCATGTGGCCAGGAATTCACTGCACATTAAATCACCAAGGTGATAGATAATAAGAAGTAAAGCCCTGGGCAAGACTAAAAGTACCAGATTAAATAAACCACGAAAAGGAAGTTTTAACTAGGGCGTATTTATGTTACTAGATGTCACCACTCACTGCCACAGAGGCAATGCTGACTCACTGGGGTCCCCCATACTGCAGGGCAGAACTGCCCCCGGGAGTTTCCAAAGCGGAAACTTTGCATGGGGGTAGAAAGACCCATCTTTCTCCCATGGAGCAGCTGGTGGTTTTGAACTGCTAACTTTAAGGTTAGCAGCCCAACTCGTGACCACTACGCCACCACGGATCCTCACCGGATGTAACAGGACTTTTGAAATAGCGTTTCTTGCACAGCCTTCACCACTATCCCAACGGAGATGAGAAAAGCGGTATTATTTCCCTATCAGGGATATTTTTTGGGGCTTCCTCAAAGACGCAGGTAGAACGGTTGTCCACGGAGCCCAGGACTGTCTGACACACACGGGGTCGCCATGCGTCAGCGACAACTGGCTAACTGGAGGGTGTTTGCTGTCCCCCACTCCCCTTAAGTCACATGTCTGAAGTTTTTATTTCCCCAGGTCACAGAACGTTCTAGGTGAATTCAAACCTCCAACTTTTGGGCTAGCAGCCTAGCTAACTGCTTGCACACCAAGGTGTGACCTGTAAGTGTTCAGGGGTAACTGGTTATGAACGACTGACTGGAAAACTAGAACTTGACCTTTTCTGTGGAAATACGTTCTCACTTGAAACTAGCCCCTACGAGAAACATAGTCACATCATAATCACTTTCACTTGCTGTGTAATGCAGCTTTAAATCGCTGAAGATGCTTTGAGTGGGGTTAACCAAGAGCAGTATGTGTGGGACGGCACTCGCCCCCAAAGGAACTGCGCTGGGAGGAGTTGAGCTTCCGTAGTACATTTTCCCGCTAGGCGAGCACTGAGCAACTTGCTCTGAGTGCACCCAGTGGTGTCGCCTGGGAAGGGTCTCTCTGGTCACCATGGATTTTTTTTCATAAAAGCAGTTTTTCTCAAACCTTAGTTTTTTGGTTGTTGTTGTTATGGCTGAATTAAGGGAACAGTGTGTGGGTATGAAATTTTGTTTTTTGCTTGGGAAAAATGATACAGAAACCGTTGTGATGTTGAACACAGCTTACATGGACAGCACTATGGGAAAAACTCAAGTGTACAAGTGTTTTTCTCATTTCAAAAAGGTGAAATGTCGATTGATGACAAACCTCGTCTGGATATCCATCAGCTTCCTGAACAGATGACACAGTTTGACCCGCAGTGCATTCGGAGTTCATTGCACCAGGTCAGACTGTTAATCAAGCTTTCTTTTAAAGGCTCTGAAAAGATTGCGTGACAGTGTATGACATAAAAAGAGACTGATTTGTGGCAGACAGGGGACTAATTTCGCTACCACAACAATGTACCTGCTCATATAGCCATCTCAGTGGGCCAGTTTTGGGCCCCCCCCCCAAAAAAGCCACCATGCCTCTCTTGGCCCACGCACCTTAGTCATCTGACCTCACTCTGTAACTTCTGTTTGTTTCCATGAATTCAGAGGGACATGAAAAGACAGCAATTTGATGATATAGAAGAGGCGAAGAAAAATAAATTATGGAGGTGCTGTCAGCCATCCAAACATGAGTTTGAAAAATGTTTCCAAGGATGGAATCACAGATGTCACAAGTGTATTAAGTGTAATGGAGAGTACTTTGAAGGTGATAAGTTTGTTTAAAACATTTTAATATACCAATAATTTGTAAATTATCAAGGATTCATGAGGAAAGGGACAACAGGGAGGGAGGGGAAAATGAGGAGCTGATAGCAAGGACTCAAGTAGAAAGGAAATCTTTTGAGAATGATGAGGGCAATGAATGTACAAATGTGCTTGACACAATGGATGGATGTATGATTGTGATAAGAGTTGTACGAGCCCCCAAAAAGAACTGCCCCTTTGTTTTGAAGTCTTTTAAATTTTCAGGGAAGCAGACAGCCCATTGCTCTCCGTAGCCCAGCCCAGCGCACAGCCTGCTGCCCCACCAAGTTCTCTCGTCTCTTAGAACCCAAACATGAATCGTCGGTCAGCTGCAGCCAACATGCCCCTCTGCCTTTCAGTTTCCTCCAATGGCGCATGGCTGATCAGATGGCAAAGATTTTTCTAAGGTGGTCTCAGACATTGAAGTCATTCTTTTGGCGTTTTCTCAATTCAGAGAGCAGGAAATATCTTTCCTATGTAACAATCCCAAGGCAGGTCCCCCGGGGCTTCCAGGAGGCTCGCATCTCCCAGTTCCTGTTTCTGGTTTCTAACTGTGAACTCTATATTTGGTAATAGCCTGTCTGTGGGCTGTTTTGGATTTGGTCCTAATAAGATAACCTGGAGACACTGAACAGAGTCTAAAGCAATCTTATTTTTCCAGGAAGCAACATGTTGACCTTTCAGGCACTGGTCTATTTTATCGGACATGTTGAGTTTTTGAATAGTCTTGTTTATAGCGCAAAGCTGGTGTTTACGCCATTGGTCCTTGAGGGTGTATGACTCTACAGGGATAGGATATGTATGCTCTCCTGGTTCAAAAGAGTTGATATTTGTTTCTCATGTGCAGTGATGTAGTATCCATGAAAACAGCTCCTTGCTCAGAAATGAATAAATATTTGTCAGATGAGTCAGTCAGTGTTGATTCTACTTTTTGACATTAGGGAAAGAATGAATCAACACCCTCTTGACAGATAATGAATCTCACCAGCCCTGCCTCCAGCCCCTCAGTATTTTCAACACCTGTGTGAGCATAACCCTCTAGGTGTGAAGGGCCAATCTACTACCAATCATCGGGAAGAGGTAACTTCCAAAATTATTGCTTAAAAAGCCATAGGATTGATATTTTATCACCAGTGACCACTCTTCTAACTCTGCCCTTGATTTGGCTTTGTCGTGGTTTCAAATGCGGGAGTTAACTTGCTTTGTAAAGATCAGAAAGCATGACTGCGCTTTCATCTCACAAAGGGAAAAACGCAAGGCAGAATCCGTATTCTACCTTCTTTACTATCACCTAGGAATGAGAAAGGCACCTGAGCTTCACAGACTCCTTTGTTTATAAAGCTATCCGTCACTAAGGCAATTTCAGAGGATTATCATAGCAGAGTTAACATGAGAGCTTAAATTCTCCCCTGAAGAGCTTAAATTCTCCCCTGAAGAACATTAAGTTGTAATATGAAGGGGCTTCGAAAAGTCTGTGGGAAAATGAGAAAGATAATGGAATTTTTTAATAAACTTTTAGAACCCTCTTGTATTTTTTACTATCTTTAGACATGTGTTTACTTCATTTCTTTAATGCTTTTTATAGTTTATAAATTATTTTTAGTGCATGTGTACAGTAAATAACTTTTAAAAATCTGATGTGGCATTCAGAAAAATCACTACTTAAAATGTTCTCTTTTCTGTTGTAGGCATTTTGAACTTGTGTGTATACCAAAAATATTATTTTATAAACAAAAATATTTTTGCATGAGCTGTGTAATTGTACTGGTTTCCTGAGATTCCTTATTAGTGTACAAAAAGATGCAGGATACGTGCTCGAGTATTGGCCCTGGCTTTAAGTCCCAGATTGATCCCTCCTGGTGTGCAGCCAGTGCCCTAACAGGCAGACCGTACAATCACCATGGCAAATGGGACTCGTCTACTCCACGGGGTCGTTTTGGACACTAAATGAAGTACATGCAGACTCTGGCACAGGCTCTCTTATCAGCGCCATTCAGTGGAGAGACCACTAGCGCTGTGTTCTAAACAGGACAGAACTTCTGTTGTGGGGGCTCCCCCCACTCCCCGTTAGGATGTGTCCTGTCCCTGACTCCACCCCCTGAAAACGGTATCTGCGTGCCCTGCCACGATCAAGCGATACCAGCTTTGTGAAATGACCTTGCTACAACTCCCCTCTGCACCAATTTATTCCTTCATCTTTGTATCTATAGGATAAATATAAAGACCCATATATGAAACGGCATCACATATAATGCTTTTGCAGTCTGCCACTTCTGAAGTGTTTGCACATGGAATGGCCTTGCTGTTGCATTGTTTCCTCAGAGCAGGGGCTGTATTGTATTTCTCCTGCAGTATCTAACACCCAGCACAGTACCTGGTATACTGACGGTGCTCAGGGATGTTTGCTGTGCTGAGTGCCCCACCCTCTATTAGTCCAGAGCCCTCAGTAGTCTGTCTACTTTAATACAATATTCCTTTGAGGCATTTCACCTCTTTTTAGAACACTGGCCATTCCAGATGATACGTCCTGTACCCACTGAGCTGACCATGTTGTCTCAAAAGCTGTCAGACAATGTCCCTGGTGGTGCAAAAGCTTTGCACTTGACCGCTACTCAGTTTTCCCTTGCGGCACAGATGCTGAGACGTCATCTCACACATCGCATATACTCGTGTGCAAGCCCACTTTTCCAGCATATTTTTAATGCTTAAAAAGCTCCCCTCCGTTTATACTCGTGTGAGGGTCCCACTTACCTGTTCTCTGGTGTGGCTAAGGTTTTTGCACTTTTAAAGTTATTGATACCATATTGTTTTTGTTGACCCTCTTTTCCACTTACAGAGCTAGTTTATTGTTTTCCCTTGAAATATAGATTCAAAAACATTTAACCTACTGATGCCTCAATTAATGTCATTAAAAATCATTTTATTGGGGGCTCGTTCAACACTTAACATAATCCATACCTATATCCATTGTGTCAAGCGCATTTGTACATCTGTTGCCATCATCATTCTCAAACATTTTCTTTCTACTTGAGTCCTTGGTATCAGCTCATTTTCCGCTCCCTTCCTCACCCTCTCTTCCTAATGAACCCTAGATAATTTATAAATTATTATTATTTTGTCATGTCATACACTGATGTCTCCCTTCACACACTTGTTTGTTCATTCCCCCAGGGAGGGGGTTATATGTAGATCATTGTGATTGGTCCCCCTTTCTCTCCCACCTTCCCCTTACCCTACTGGTATTGCTACTCTCATTATTGGTCCTGAAGCGCTTATCTGTTATGGATTCCCTGTGTTTCCAGTTCCTATCTGTACCAGTGTACATCCTCTGGTCTAGCCGGATTTACAAGGTAGAACTGGGATCATGAAAGTGGGGGGGGGCATTAAAGAACTAGAGGAAAGTTGGAATCTATTTTCATTTAGAAATTTACAAGTAGCTGCTGCATTTTCCACCTTAGGCTTATACTCGAGTCAATCAGTTTTCCCAGTTTTTGTGTTAGAATTAGGTGCCTCAGCTTATATTCGGGTCAGTGTACTCGAGTATATACAGTACTTTAGACATGTTGTCAGGAGAGACCAGTCCCTGCAGAAGAACATCGTGCTTGATAAAGTGGAGGGGCAGCACAAAAGCGGCACCCCTCAACGAGATGGAGTGGCACCGTGGCCGCAACAGTGGGCTCAGGCACAGGAACAATTATGAGGATGGTGCAGGACCAGGCAGTGTTACACTTGGTTGTGCATAAGGTTGCTATGGGTCAGAACCGACTCAATGGCACCTAACAACAACAGTGACCCTCTCAGTGGGCAGTTCAAACTTTCCCAGTAGTACCATGGAAGAAAGGTCTGGCAATCACTTCTGATACGACTTTATAGTCTAGGAAGCACCACAGAGCAGCACTATTCTGTGACCCTTGGAGTCGCTATGAGTTGGGAACAACCTGTTGGCAGGTAACAATCACATAGGCTAAGTGCTGGCCTCTGCGTGAAGGGTCCCTGCTGCCTTAGGAGAGGGCTTCAGGGCGGGCAGTAAAGTTGAAGTGGGGAGCAAACAATACAGTTTCTACACGACAGACCCAACTATGATTTGGGCGGATTTCTGACCATGGCACGTGCAAAGGTGTGGAAGATGGGCTTGATCCACCTCTGAACTCACTATTGACACAGATAGTGTGATGTGGTTAAAACACAAGTCAGATAATGATAATTCGTTGCTGAAAACCTCCTCTCTGGAACAAAACCTTTACAGGGTCCTAAGTGGAGGGCACAGGGGTGGGACCGTGTTTCCTTCTGTTCAACACAGGGTCGTGATGAGTCAGGAACAATTAAAGGACACCTAACAATAACCACAAAAGCTCTGCTAGGTTCCATTTCTTGGGCCCCTATCTTCTATTGCTCTTCTCAGGTACACTGGTGCAGCACACTGACCTCCTGGCCTTTCCTTCCACAGGCAGGGGACACTCCTGTTTCCGGTCAGTGCCATCACCAGGGGTCTTTCGAGGTTCCGCTTAGTGTCCAGGCTTGGAGGATGGCAGAACCTTCCCTGGCTCCAGACCCACATAGTAAGATGTAGGATCAGAGTCAAAGCTTTAAACACCAGGCTTTCTCTTTGGGGAGACTCTTCATAACTGACCAGGTGGTGGTCCGCACTAGTGCCCAGGAGCTAGGCTTTCCTTGTAAAAAAGCAGAGATCCCCTTCCAATTTCCTCCCACAATCTCAAAAGCAATGAAGAGGCTGATAGCCTGATCTCTCACTCCCGGACTTCAGGATGACGAGACAGTACATTTCTGTCCTTACAGAGGCCACCACCCAATGTGCAGGCGTTGTTATGACAGCTGTAGGAAACCAATGCACGGGGTCAGGACGTACCCTGGCATGTCCCCCAAAGGAACCCCTATCTCCGGTCAAGCAGCAGATCCAGACATACTCAGTTACCATGACTGTCACCACAACCACAGAAACCCAGTGATAAGGCTTCCCACCAGGAGTCATTTATTCTCCCAACTCAAATGCATGTCACCCTTGTTTCCTACCATGGGCAGTGCTGCCTGGTAACAAGGACCATTCCGCCTTTCTGAGGTCTCCATGGAAACAGAACGAGAACGCTCAGAGAAAGTCAAAAAGTCAAATTTCCCTGCAGAAGGAAAGGGGGTCTGTTAGCACTGTCCTTACTGCCTTCCCTCTTGTTCCCGCGGCCTGGAAGGCCCTTCCCGGATGCCTGCGCCACGGCCCACACCTCCTTTAACTCCTGGTCAACGATCACCCACTCACCCCCTGGCCCCTGCATCCCTGCAGGCATCTCCCACACACACTCCTCGTAGGCTTTGTCTGTCCCCACTGACCGTCTCGCCTTCGGACACATAAGTTCTCCATTGATTTGCCCTAATGCTTGCTGGTTTGCAGTGGAACTACTGCAGTTCCTTAAGGCTGAGATTTCCATAAGACTTAAGAGTCCCCCCTTCATTGATAATTCCGGGTACCCAGAACAGCGGGCATCTTTGTCAATATACATTTGTCTCATGTGCGTCCTCTTTTTCTAAAACCCAAGTTTTCGTTGGCATCCCCCCTTTTTAAATGACAGAAGTAAATCACTTATTTTTCTTGTAAACTACTTTTTAAAAATCATTTTACTGGGGGCTCTTCTATCTCTCATAACAGTCCATATATCAACTGTATCGAGCATCTTTGTACATATGTTGCCACCATCATTTTCTAAACGTTTACTTTGTATTGGGCCCTTGGTAGCAACTTCTCTTTCCCCCTTTTAGGGAGCAAGCTTTGGTGCGGACTAACAGGAAGACAACATGATGCTAGGAATGAGGAACAGGCGCCCAGAGACCTGGTGTGTGAAACGGCTTCGGGAAGTTTCTCTGCCCCTCTCATGGGATCCGTAGATGCAGCATCCGTCCAGCCTGCGTGTTACAGATGCCGCGACGATGGGGTGAATTAATACATATATAAACGTTCAGAATAGAACCCGGCACATGGGAAGCACTGTGTGTTAACCATAATGAAAACCAATTTTAACAAGGCCTTTATTTCCACGCTGTACCGCTTCTAGCACTTGATCTTTCCCCCTAACTCCTCTCCCCGTCAGCTGGTCTATTTGACCATCACGTCTTTGCCATTCTCTAACTATTGAAGAGTTTTAATGACCCAGATGCCACGTTCCTGTCCTTAGTGCGTGAGTTCACGGCACCACTTGTGGCCCGTGACCACATCTTCCTTGGACTTCCGAAACACCCTTCTACCCTGGTTTCCACCTGGCTGTCTCTTCTGAGGGAGCCCCAGCGGCAGAGGGGCTACATATTGGGCTGTGGATCCAAAGGCCAGCAGTTTGAAATGACCATCCGCTCTGAGGGAGAACCACGGGGCTTTCTGCTCCCCCAAACAGTCTCGGGAACTCCCGGGGCAGCTTTGCTCCGTCCTAAGGGTCCCTCTGAATGGCAGTGAGTCCCTGCAGTCTCTGGGAAGGCTCTGCTTCGGTCTCCATTTACTCTTTAATGTGACCCCTGCCTCTTGGCACGTTCCACTCTCCCTGGGTGACTCCATCCAAGGAAGGCGTCAACTCTCGCTGCCAGTCCTCCCAACAGTTTCCCAAAGGTGACATGTGTCTCACAGCCATGACTTTGAGCTCTGTCCACCCTGCCTGGACCCTTCTCTCACCCTGAGGCCCCTCTATCTCAGGCTGATGCCCCCCATGTTTTCTCCTCCTCCCAAGCTGAGTTGAACGCTCCTCCCCTGCACTCCCCAAGGACCTCGTGGATGCTCCCAGGAAGTGTAATATCATGTTTATTGGCTTTCCACTAGACCATGACTACTATAGCCTCAAAGCATGATGACAGGCACATAATTGGTGTGCAAAAAATATATAGGCATTCCATACATGAATGCATACTACTGACATAGAATAGTGATTTTTATTCGGTTATCTTTTCATTCATAAGTGAACATCAAAGTTGTTACTCTCCCTGAAAATCTCACTGGGCAGCTGTAAGTAACGAGTCTGATTCATGAATATGACATGTGCTGGGATGAAGTATTCAGCAGCGGTGGCAGTCTGCCTCCCTAAAGAAAAAGCCTGCTGCACAGTGCGGGGCAGTTCTCCTCTGTCCATTAGTATCTCTATGAGTTGGGCTCAAATGAAGGGCAATGGCTATGAGTATTCATGCTGGGCTTCTTTGTAAAGTTCACCTTGAAAGATACCAACCCCCAAACTAAACTCATTGCTACAGAGTCAATGCTGACGCCTGGCAACCCTGTGGAACCGGGTAGTTTCTGTCCCCGTGAGTTTCTGAGACTGTAACTCTTTAGGGGAGTGGAAAGGCCCAGCTTTCTCCCACGGGGCTGCTGGTGACTGAGAACTGCTAACCTTATGGACTGCAACTCCACCTGTAACCACTACACCAACAGTCTATTGTATGGGGGCTCACTGAAGCATTCCTTGACAATAGTCCATACTTTGGGGCTCACTGGAATCTTACAAATACTTTATTTACCTTATGCAGAAAGTTCAGTCAACACGTGTCTGGCTCCGTGCCAGGATCACAGACACCACATGCCAGGAGTACAACACGCGAGTTTAGAACAGCAACGAGTATTGCCAAGGGCAAACATCTGACAGCCATTGTTCCATTGACTAGGCTTTTTGATTGACTCCTGTTTTGCCACAGGCCCGAGCACCCACCTGTAACGTGCACCCGAATACGCCGATCATCAGCATGGCCACTGAGAGGTAATCGGTAAACACATCCCACCATGGCTTCAGCACCCGGAAGGCAGGCTGCTGCTCAGAGAACTGCCGGAACTCTGTCACTGGAATCATGGTTCTGGCAAAGAAGATATTACTGGTGAATTAATTTATAAATAATTGCTGATTCATACACCACATATTACATTACTACCCATGTTTGAAGACTTACTTCATTTCAGAAGCAGAAGCTGCAGAAATGAAATTAGGCACTAGGGCACAAATAATATAAATGCATAATTAGTGAGTACAACAATCCAATAGAGGAGGTGATGGGGAGGAATGGTACAGTGTGGTGTGTGGTAGGTACCTGGAGTACTAAAAGCGTGTGGCTGGCCAGCCAAGGGATCAGTGGGGGGTCTCTGTTCACCTGCAGCAGTGGGGGGAGGGCTGAAGAAAACAGAGGAGTGGCTGGCGGCCTCTCTGCACAACCGCCTAGTTTGCCACGTGATAGAGGAGCTGGGTGGTAACTGGCTGCTGAATATTTTAATAAATATTCTGTAGACTCCTAAAATTCACATCACAAGGGTGAGGATGCAGAAGAGAATTTCAAATTCCCATGGACTCTAGGCATCCTGGAGATAATCTTTAAACTGAATCCAAAAATATCCCTTGAAGTCTTCGTAAAACTAACTAACAGCTTGGCTTAACTGGTGAAAACGGTCTGGCTGGAGCACGAGTCTCTTTTAGGAACGGTACGGGATCAACGTGGCAACAACAGAAAGGTTAGATAGGAACCGTAAGGAGCAGTGAATTTACGTGAAGGGGGAGGAATAATTCCGAAAAGGAACGAGCCAAAGATGAGCAGGGAAGAACAGGAAGGGAAGCCAGAGCAGAGGGAATCGAACGGGCAATGGCAAGAATGACCACTAGGACACGCTGTGAAGACAACAAGCAACCTCCTGACACAAGCTGTACGGACAGTGCTGAGAGGGAGCCTAGCCTACTACACACACTTTTACCTAAAAACAGTAAAACACCGCTTTTAAATACACACAGAATCTGAAGCAGTGTGGGTGCAATGGCAGAGGCTGGCTGGGCATATGTCCCTGCCCAAAACAGCGCATGGCTACACCTACTAAATGTAGATGTATTCAGTCGTTTAGTACACACGGACTATCATTTTAATAACACCCATGGCTCTAAGTTCCTGTCCAGTATAACATTATTCCATAATTTTTTTAATGACTATCCTACAAAACGAACCAGCAAATAAAGAACATCGAGAGTGCGGTGAGTTGATTTTAAAATTTACAAAACTAAACAGGGGTGGATGAACTTGGTGCTCATTTACTTGGAAACCCTGTGTGCTTTCACACGTCAGCGTCTCCCACGAGTCATGCATTGTAATAAAAAGTACACTTATTTTGCTTTCATTAGCCCTGTAGTTTCCAAGTGATTTGTGACAATTTCAAGAATTATTTCAAGTAGTGGAAGCCGTTACAAATAACTACGGGATTTGTTTTGGTTTTTCTTCCCTAAAAATTAAGCAGCATAATTTTATTTCTACCTCGAATTTTCTATTTTAGAAATGTAAGTGATTATATTTCCTCCACTTCCAATTTCCATCTTATTACATAAGATTTTCGTTGATCCAGTTAGAAATGTCTTTGGAAATGGGGTATTTCGAACGGAATTAAAAGATTTTGATATCTTAATTGAAATAAAACAAGCTTTTGCATCATATCTGTCTTTTTATTTTTGCAGAAACACATATGCATGTCCATTGAAAATACCACCCAAATCATTTCATAGCTCCATTTTCCACACGATCCTAGATGTCAATGACATCATGTACTATATTTCTTTGATAAAGAATATTCCTAGACTCAGGGGAATATCCAGTTTCTTATTTTTTTCACTTATATGGCTCTTCTTTCTACTCCCATTTCTCCGCAGCAGGATTTTATTACTTTCTTATCTAGAAGTAATTAACCACAATAAATTCTCTTTCTTTATTAACCCATAACTTTTAATAATGAGTGCCTGTCAAAATCATGGTCAAGAAAAATCTATGGGGCAGTTTTATTCAGGCACATGGGCTGCCAGGGGTGGGAATGGACCGGACAGCACCCAAAGGCCGGATCTGTAAAGAATACCACACTCACTCTACTTTGACTTGACCCCGATTGCTTTCCAGGGGCCATGCCTAATGCTCATTTTGTTTCACATTTTTCTGGACTCATATTTCAACAGGACAATCATAAATAGTCAAGGAAACAAAGATTGATTCCTTATAAAAATATATGAATAATTCCTGAGTCATGAAATATTCAATCTTCAAGGGGAAACCCACCTTTTGTTCACAAATGCTGCTAAAGACTGTATCCTGACATTACCTTATTTAATCTATTACCAGCATTTAACTTAATTAACTGCCTATTCGACACTCAGCTTCCAGGATGCCACTGTCTTACACAATGCTCCTCTCTCCTAGTTTACAAACTGCTCTTTCTTCATCTTTGAGAGAGTTACGGTTTATTGTGTCGACCTGGCCCATAAACACATGTGGTATTAATTGAAGGGTGGAGAGATAAATGGCTCCGTCAGTCTGGCATTGCTAGCTGTCAGATCTCTTATACTCTCTGATGGTTGGAACAGGGTCCAGCTGCCTTAGCCAGTTCCCTGCTTCAGCTGGCAAGGCTCACTTCCTGCAAGACAAGCCACATGGACTTACCCAGATGTAGCCCTGGGTGACTGGAGCAGCCACGTGGAGACCCTGGCCAGTGCTGAGATGCTTACATGCTCACTGATTCAACTTTCCTCCTGCAGTCAGCATCATTGTGTTTTGTGAGCTGGAGGACTTTGTGGATTGGTGTCGGATATATGGGCTAACGTTCAACTTATGGGCTTGGACAGCACTGGGTTGGGATGCTTCCTTAATGTTCACTTACCCTTTATATAAAACTCTCTCATATATGAGTTTCTGAGGATTTGTTTCCCTAGTTTACCAAGACTAACACAATCTTTTACTGTTTCCTCCTCTTCTCCCTACCATTTAATTTTGGAGTGTCCCATGGCTCTGACTGTAGTTCAGTTCTATACCCTACCTCATTCACTCCCCTGGTGGCCCATCTGGTTTCCAGATTTTACATCGCTTTCACCAGTGCCTCAGAATGTAGATGGCATTTTAAGCCTAGCAACTAGAACGGTAACATCTAGTGCAGCACCCTCACCTTCCCTGTCACAGACCAGGCCTTGGTTCCTCACCAAGGCACCTCCCGTGCAGCCACCACCTGTATGTCAGTAGAGGCTGAGTGTTGCTATGGATACTGTGAATTCGCGTGAATAAATACCAGCCTGATACTGATTAGGATCTAGAGAGGCCTGGAGATTTATTTCTGAAAATCTGAAAACCAGCTAATGAAAACACCATGCCAGTGCAACCAATCTGCAGCCAAAACTCAGGACTAGTGAGTTCTGTTCTAATGCGCATGGAGTCACTGAGGGGGTCGAAATGCTGGAAGCTAACAATCTCAACGCTAACACACTGAGCAGTCCTCAGAGGGCTTTCTCCAACCAGACTCGTGGATCCAACTCCTCCTTGGCATCTAACTTGGATAGTGCACTAGACCCATCAAACTTAGTAAGTCCCACACCAATTCTCATCCTTGTCCTCAGCTCTCCACCCCCGCCAAGCTGTGCTCTGCTTGAAGCTCTCCCTTATGCCTTAAGATAGCAACTTAAGCCATCCTGGAGTCACCCATGCCTCTCAAAATATATTTACCAAACATTATTTATTTATTATCTTGCTTTTTTATATGAAGTTTTATGGATATATAATTCACTCATCGTGGTTTAAATATATTTAAAAGAGTTGTGTAATCATAAACATCATGAGTTTTAAAACATTTTCTTCATTCTTATTCTCATTATGACCTCCTCTTTTTCCCCCAAATTTCCCCGGCTATAACCCAAAGAAATTATTACTCTAGTTCCGACCTCTCTTTCTCTATAGACTTGCCTGTTCTAGATTTCATGTGAAGAAACTCATACAAAGCAAACAAACAAACCCCAACAAGACAGCCTCCATCTAGAGCAGTGGTTCTCAGCCTTCCTAACGCCGCGACCCTTTCATCCAGCTCCTCATGCTGTGGTGACCCCAACCATAACATTATTTTCATTGCTACTTCATCACTGTAATTTTGCTACTGCTATGAATCATCATGTAAATATCAGATATGCTGAATGTATTTTTATTGTTACAAATTGAATAATTAAACAAAATTAAAGCATACTGATTAATCACAAAACAATATGTAATTATATATTGTGAAATACTTATGTGTTTTCTGATAGTCTTAGGCAACCCTTGTGAAAGAGTCGTTCGACCCCCCCCAAAGGGGTTGCAACTCACAGGTTGAGAACCACTGCTCTAAAAGAAAGCAGAAAACAATAAAAACCAGAACAGATTAAAAATGGGTCAAAAGGGAAAACCAGTAAGGTTAAACTCTAACCTCACTATATCTGCATTAATTCACTTTCCGATGCTAGTGAATTAGCTGTCTCTTCCGTCCAGCGTGCACATTTAGTTCTGTTTGCTCACTAATACAGTACAAGAGTTTAGAAAATAGTGGGTGGCATTTAGCAGGCACCCACCCAGTGCTTGCTTAATAAGTCAGTAAGTGTGTCTTAAGTTTAATGAGGAAAGGCGCTCAATAGTCCTGAGTTTTAGAGCTCGTTGCTGTATCGAATTGAGATGTGCGGAGGACCAAGGAGTTTAAGTGGTTCTTCTACACATAATCGGTCCCTGCACGTCTCTTATTCGACGAGGAAGAGACCTTGTCTTCCATACTTTGGACACATTGTGTTCTCTCCTACCCAGAAAGAGCCTCCCTCTTCCGCGTCACACTGTGCATTTTCCTCACGCTGTTTTAGAGCACACACCTCCAGGCCTGTGTCCGACTGTCCACGGGGATCTTTAGCACAGGGAAGGGCCGTTGGCTTCCCTGAACATTTGTGAGATGTTATATCAGTAGCTGATTTTGTCTCTTGTACGCACGGATCCCTTCCATTCACTCCCACTGTTGCTCCAATTGGTGTCAGCCACTGTGCCAGGCGCTGGGGGAATGGCCCAAAACAAAACAGACGAGGCGCCCACGTGCGTCCACAAGCAGCACATGCCTGCAGGAACAGTCTTTGAGAAACTCCCACTAGAGCATGACTTGCAAATGCTCTTCCATGGAACTGTGGTGAGTGCTTTCTCTAACAATGGTGTATTCAAGGAAGTGTTCTTTCCATTTCACTGACCGCAGTTTACATTGTGTTTATGTCTGTATTTTCCGGAACACAGCAGAATAGCTTAGACTAGGTCCTTAGTGCATATTTTTTTAATGCTAAGTACTTTCTTTGATTGAACTTTGCATGTTAAAAAAGAACAATTTCATTATTACAGTAAAACATCACAGTACACATAATATAATAATGAATTTGTTTTAATTATATTGAATTTTAAAAGGAAATTATACTTACATGTAAATCTGTGCCAGTAATAAAATACAATATTTTAATAAAATTTTAAAATATCTGTAAAAAGTATAGTTTACCACTGATATAGTTTATCTTCATGATTCATTTATTAATTTCTAACACAAGTGATTCATAACTTTAAAAGAATAAACATTTTAATAATGCTAAAAGGTAATTTTAATAATTCCATAATTTAAAATTTTTAAAATAACTTTATAATAAATTTTAAAGAATGTTAAAGGAATAAATTTGATTTTTAAAGACATTATTCAAAACCCACACAATATATTTTATTTGTGACCTAAATGGTTCATTCCTCTAGAAAAAATATTATTATTCATAGTTTTAAAAGAGAAAAAAGTGTAAGCGCTCACACAGAACGATGGAATTGATGTAACTCAGCTTCTCTATTCTTTGCTTGTACACAAAGTGCACCCCTTTCCTTCGGGGCCTTCCGTCTGGGCACAGTAGTGATCTGCTTGACAAAGGGCTGCTCTGTGTTCAATGGGAACACTTAAACATACACTTACACATTCACACACACGCCCAAATCTTGCGTTCTCTAGCAAAGATGAAACTCTTTTAGTATTATCCTGTTGTTGTAAAACTTAGTATTGCAATAAATAAAAGTGATAGAGTCACTATGAGTCAGAATTGATTCGTTAGCAGTGAGTTCAGTTCTTTTAAAATTATTACCAAATAGATGTACGTCATAAAAAACAATTGTGCCAAGCTATCAACTACTGAAGAGAATGGTTGCTCAGAGGGACCGATGTAAGAATAATTCATAATTTCAAAGTCAAGGGCTATCGAAATTTTAGTGCACAATGTTCTGTAAGTCCTGCTAAAGAGGCCGTGTTGATCAATAATGTCTTCTGAGGACTCAGCTTGTATGGAAATAATTGGCTCGATTTTGTTACTCCATCATCAGAACATTACCCTGCTAAGAAACAAGTGACAGAAAACAGATCCAAACATCAAGGTTGTGCTAGTCACATAATGGCTTGGAATATTGTATTTCTAAACCCTACTGAGCTCTTAGGAGGTTCTTGCTCCTAAGGGATTTTTGTCACAAAGCTTCAGCTACCCATAAGGCCCCTTTATAATTAATGTTTAATGTTAATAATGAAGTAATTCCTCAATCATTACTTAATGTGCACATTTTAGGTGAATTAAAATTCTGAGATCTTTCCTGGAACGAGGCTAAATTGTGAGTTAACAATCTATTTAAAAATGGAACATAAAGGATGATGATCAAATGTTTCTCATTCCTGCCCTCATCCAGCGATGTAGTCTTCTGAATATACCTAGTCTCTCAGAGAAACGTTTTTAGCTTTCTGCATGCCCTTGGTCTGTGTTCCATTTTGTTTCTAAGTCCTTTAACCTGGAAGGGTCTTTCAGGAGGCAAAAGGTATATAAATTCTACCCACTCTCCATCCACCTGCCCAAATAGGACCCTAAACCATTAGAAAAACTTTGTGAGTTTCCCCCTCAATCTTCTACTATCACTGTGATTCAGAGGGCGTTTCATCTTCTTAGTCTCAACCTCCAAAACCCATGTCTAGGGCTCAATAGAGAAAGTTTTTATGACTGCTTCCAAAATTACATGTACCTCTTCCCTTGGTGAGCAAAAGAGATCGAGGACTGTCTGCAACCCAACTATACTCTCTGGGGCACAGAGGGCACAATGGTTCTAAGTAACAGACACACAATGAACGAAAGCCTGTAGGGCGGAAAACCCACACATAATAAGCCTGGCTAAGCTATCTACCCGCGAGGCCGCTTCCTTTCTAACAAAGAGATAGGAAGGGAATGAAGGTGGATACGCTGGAAAGAACATGTCTTCAAGAACGTTAAAACCCAAATCTGATTTCATGTTTTAGCAACTGGAATTCAGAGTAATCTGAGAAGCAGGGTGCCTTTATTATTTCATATGCCTACCTCTGGGTTCTAAAATGCTCCCCCAAATAATTGGTGCCTGTCTGTTCCTATAGGCTTGTTTTCCACAAAAATGGATGGCAGACACACTGCGGTAGCTAATGTCATGTCAACTTGATAAAAGACCGAAGAGGTGGAGTCTAGCCTGTCAATCAAGTCACAGCCTGATTGATTCCTCCTTGTTGGCGTGGCCTTCTCGTGAGGATTCTGGGAACTTCTCTCTGTTGGTTCTGCCATCAAGAGGCAGGCCACTCTCTCACTCTGCTTCACTTTCCTGCTGACAAGTCACATAGAGCCACATTGATGGCAGCCAGAGCCCTAGAGCTGTATCTATTGTCATTGGATGAACAAGACTTTGCACCCACCAGCCTGTGATCTTCCTGCATTCAGCATCATTGCAAGTGGCAATGTAACTCTAAAGAGGAATTTGTGGACTGGTATTGGACTTACGGACTTGTTCAGGAATGGGTTGTGATGTTTTCTCAGTATATAATTGCTCTTTGATATAAAGCTCTCTCTCACACAGATATGAGCATCTCTGGATTTGTTTCTCTAGTCAACCCAGACTAACACACAGGTACTTAGAAAAACAGTGTGACAAAGAAGCTACAGCATTTTTTTTAATCAAAGACATTCTCTTGTATTTCATCTTTCGGTGGGTGCTGTAAATGGTATTGTTTTGTTTAAATTTCATTTTCAGAGTTCTGTTGATAGAAAAGAACCCAACTGATTATTGTATGTTGCTCCTGTGTCCTGTCACTTTGTTGAATCTTTCTGTTAATCCCAATCCTTTTCCTGCTGGCTCTTTGGAATTATCCATGGGTGACATCTATCATTTGCAAGTAGTGTTTTACTTCCTCTTTGCCTATTCAGATGCCTTCTACATTCCTTTCTTCCCTGATGGCTGGCTAAGCCTTCCAGCACACTATTGACTATTGAGGAGGACTGCTGACAAAGGGCCTCCTTGCCTGGTTCCCCTTTGCAAGGTAAATGCTTTCCCTTTCTCCCTTTGGGAAGGGAACTCACCTCTGTGGCTGAATTTTCAGCTAAACAATACATAGGTCTATAGGGGACCAATAATACTATTTGAGATCAAGAATCTCAAGGATCCCAAGGGGATCAACTGATCCCAAGGCTATAATTCAGAAAGTTTGGGAAAACAGGAGGAATGAAGACAGAAAACACAGGGAGAAAGTGGCATGAGGAATGTTACATTGCGGGCACTGCAGTCAACAATATGAAACAAAGTGTGTATTGATTGTTGAACGGAAAAGTGATCTCTATAGACCATCACCCAATTCACAATAAACACACACACCTTCCACCCTGCTTTTTATTTTTAAATAAAAGTAAAACTTACATTTTCAAGATATATTAAATATAACAAAAACTAAGAGACAAAGTAAGGTTGGTCAAGAAATAGGGAAGTGATTAAAGTAAGAAGTTGAAAGACTAAAGGATTTATAATACCACCATTATTTTAATTTTCTTTGTATATTCTTTATAGAAATCCACAATTCAGAGTTTCCCTTTTCAGATAACAGTCTATAGAAAATTGCTGGCAGCAGAAAATTACTAACTGCTGAATAGTCTCTCGGAGGCTTTTGGCCTCTGGTTGGTGCAAATGGTGGAGCGCTCACTACTGGCTGCAAGGTTGGTGGTTCAGACCCACACCCAGGGGTCTGGGAAGGCAGGCCTAGGGATCTGGGTCTTACAGGTCACAGCTTGAATACAGACACAGCAGTTCTGTGCACCCAGGGGGTCACTAGGAGGCAGAATTGACTCAAAGGTAAATAACGACAACAGCAAACTGAATATTCCCTTTCAGCCCCTGGAAAAGGTTGTTCTCTCCCGAGCTCTGGACTGATCACGCCGTTGGATAAACTCGCAACCCCAGCCACGGAAGGAACGAGCTCGGGTCCTCAGCCTTCACGTCAAAAGCTAACACCTCTCAACTTTCATTATGTTTTTGTCCACTTCGCCATTGAGCCAATTAATATTTAATGCAAGGATCTGTGCATACAGGAGAAAATGTTTGTTGGCCTTGGCTCTAAATTCAACATATTGATCTAGTGGCCATCTTTTCCAAGTTACACATTATATCAAAGTCCCTCCTCCAAGTCTTCTTTCCTCGCAGCAAAGCCAAATAGTCTCTTACAATGGCTTCCGGTCCTCTAGAGCCACCGTCCAGCTGCTGAACAGGAGTGCAGAAGGACTCCCTTGTGTGAGAAGCGGCTGGGAAGCTAGGGACTCAGCCTAGGGGACTCGCAAAACTGTGCTGTGCAGAACTCTAAACCCAAAGGTGCCTGGAAATCTGAATCCATTCCCTAAAATATATCTGCTTTCAAACAAATGTGTCCTTTACCAAGTAAGAAGCCTCTTCCCCTCACTTAGAAAGGCAGTCCCGGTCACTTTATGTGCATGAGTTCTGTGGGAGGAGACACGCTGCGATGGGGACACTGTGCGAACACTACAGCGCAGTCTAGCCCAGCTTTCCTTTAAGCATCTGGCACAAGCTTTGCGCCCTGGCAGCGCGGGTCATCAGAAACGGAGAGGGATTCCCCTCTGTCTAATCCTCAGCCCACACCGTGAGCAGTTGCTCCATAGCCAGTGTAGGTCCTGCTCCCACTTTCATTAGCCTTTCCGTTTTCATAGGAGCCCTTGTGGCGTGGTGGTTAACCATTGGGCTGCAATCTGCAAGATCAGCAGACTGAAACCACCATCACTTCCCAGGCTTGCGACTTCCCTAAAGACTGACGGTCTCGGACACTCGTGGGGCGGTTCTCTTTCCCGTCCTATAGGGTTGCTATGGGTCACCAACGGCCAAGACTCGTTTGCAGTGAGTTTGGAGTGGTTGGTGAATGTGATAAGCCAAAATCGCAAGCAATCGCTTTCTCTGGTTTTCCACTTCCCTGTTGTTTAATAACTTTTGGTTTCACTTTCAAATCGATACCTCTCCTTTGAATTATCATCACCACCACCACCAATTTTGCTGTCTTTGGGAGCCAACCATGGCAATATGTTCAAAAGAAAATGAAATACTCAAGAGGTATCTGGTACGGGAGAGTGGATCCTGCTGCCAGGAGTACCAGTAGGCACAGTGACATGGTAAATATTAAGAGAGAAAATACTCAACTGTACCCAGTCGGGACCACTTGCTGCTGTTCCACGCTGCCGAGCTGGTTCCGGCACACAGGGCCCTTCTGCTCCACAAAAGGCTGGTCCTTGCCATGGGCACAACCCATTGTTACAGCCACTGTTCACCTATCTGATTAAGGGACGCCCTCTCTTTTGCTGACTCTACCAAGCATGATGGCCCTCACCAGGGACGAGTTCTTCCTGATAACATGCCTAAAGTACATGGGACGGAGGCTCACCGCCCTCAGTTCTAAGGAACGTGCTGATTGTACCTCTTCCAACAAAGACCTGCTCATTCCTCGTGGTCTATTCAGTGTGCTTCAAAGGTGTCAATCCTTCGACAGTCTTCCTGATTCGGTTCCCAACTTTCTCATGCATATGAGGCAATTAAAAACAGTAATAGCTCCGGTCAGGCACACCTTCATCTTCAAAATGACTTCCCTGCTTTTTAACACTTTAAGGAGATACATTTACTTACCCAATACAATGCTGGAAACCTATGGAGCAAATTCTGTACTGTCATGCGCTTCCATGCTTCCGTGAGTTTAATATGACATATTTTATCAAGACATAATGTATGAATTCTATGCATATTATGCCATTATAGGGCTGGTGAGACGGACACTTTCCCTACAAGGAACATGGGGTTCGAGTGTTGCGTGTGGGACGCTGTTGTGTTCACTATATTCCGCTCCCTGACTGGGACTTCTGAATTATGTTTCAATCTTATAAGACCATGTGGTCAGACCTTGCCGGAACAGATACTACACAGCCTACTAATGTAATCCTATTTCGGTGATATTCTTTATGTCAGTGCTGTTGCTATTGGGTACCAGCAAGTTGATTCCAATTCACAGCATCCCCATGTGGCAGAGTATAACTGACCCATTTGGCTTTCTAGGTCATAACATTTATGGAAGGAGATTGGCAGTTCAGAGGCATTGAAATGCTAGCCTTTCATTTAGCAGCTGAGTGCTTAACTGTGTTAAGAGGGCGCCTTTCATATACAATACCAAAAGTAAATTCTGAAAAGTTAGAACAAAGGAGATAAACCAGGAGTGGCAGTCATGTGATGTTAATGGAGGACTGACAGGTTCTTTCTAGGGTCCCTAGTTTTGTTAACACCTTGAAGCATTAGAATCCCTCCCTCAGAGAAGCCATCTCTAATCCCTAATTCACAGGACCTCCTTCCTGAATGGCTCTCGTCATAGACACGCATTGCCATTAATTTGTGTGGTTCTTGGACTAATGTTGATTTCCAACTCTATCCTAAGCTGTATGCAGGCAAGGATAATTTCTGCATTGCTTACCCTAGTTTTGCTAGCATCTAACAGTGTTGCTCATGTACTAAGGGCTTGATATCACGTGAATAAATGCATATTTCATTAAAAAGAGTACCACCAAGAACAACTTAAGTGCCATACCTCAGATCTGTTATTTTGAATTCTTTGTCAATGAGAAGAAGGGGGGAAATGGATAAAGGGGGGAAATGGAGCTTGGAACAAGACCCCAGTGCCACTCTTACAGACCAAGAGTATACTATTTTGAAATAAATTACTTTTAGTTGCTATTATTAGTTCGAAAGCTGGCTTTGGGCCAGATAAGAAAACCGTCTTTGAGCTCCCTAGAGCCCTGCCAAGTATATATTTTAAAAGCAGCTGAAAGACCTAAGAGAGAGGAAGCTGAGCAATCCATCAATCAGCACGGTGACAGCTAGTGATCTTAAGCTGGGTTCTAAACTGGTTTGACTCCGCAATTTCATCAGTAGGGCAAAAAGACATGTAGGGGAAGCAAAATCAGATCAAAAGTTGTTAAACTGAGAGTTTACTAAAGTCCCGTGTAAAAAGACCACGGGCAGTGGTGGAGAACGTGGGACCCTCGCGCTGTCTGAAGCTTGCAAAATCATTAATAGCAGCCAACACCACACGTCTCACCAAAGAGAGGCAGTCCCAGCCGTTACATTAGGAGCCAGTGAATTCAAGTTTTGACCAGGAGGGCCCTCAAATGATGTTATAACTATCCAAATGCCCTTGGCAGAAAAAAATGTTCCCCATCCCCGCCATAGTCAGTGAGGACTCACAGTGTCCCTGCACGACAGGGCGCATTACTGCTGCACGTGGTTTCCAACACCTTCCGCCAGTGTCGCAGCAGACTGTCACGTGGCTCTCCTGTGGATTTAGCATTTAGCAACTGAATGCTTAGCCTCTGCACCACTGATCACCGGCATGAAAATATTAAGTTTATTATGAAAAAAGAAGAAAAAATTACTTTTACAAGTAAATTCTAAGGTAAAGGAGAATTTGGAACTGAGGTGGATGGCTGCTCGAGTGGCTGGTGGCCAAGAGCAAAGGCATGGTATGAAACAACTGTGCGCCTTTGTTTTGTTTGCTCTGCAACGTTTGACCCTATTTTCAGATGACCCATGTTGAAAGTTTAACCGAGAATAACATTTTGGCGATTAAAATAAAATCACTACCGGAGACAAAAATAAAAATTGTTTCCATGAAAACAAATGCCCCTTTAATGAAGAAATGGAAATTGGTAGAAAGGTAAGTTAGTTATTTCTGCCCAACATCCTTGGATGCAAGTAGGGTCTGTCTTGGGAATCTTGTGAGAAAGAAGTGGGATTTGGAAGATAGGAGTGGAAAACAGCACAGAATCTTTGGTCATCTTCTTCACCCCAGGATCTTGATTCAGCCGTGATCTTTCCTGGTCAAAGGGCTGCGAAAGGGGTGGATTATCATGGAAGGGACCTAATTCCAAGTACACAAAGTTTCTCAAGGACAAATTCAATGTCTTTGAAGGGTCTTCATCCCTAACACCCAGTGCAGTCCCTGGCAGCTTTATTCATTCTTTCTCCAAGACTAGAGTAGCTCTTATCACTGTCACATTATGAATATGCTGGTGAGTATGGTAGACATAACTCCTATACTTATGAACTTAGACGAAGGGGGGAAGACAGTAAATAATTAACATAGTCATTTAAGCATAACGGATAAACATGGCAAAACAGTAGTGCAGAATACTTGTACAGAGGCACGTGCGCTATGGGGATGTAGGCTCAGGACGCGATGCTTACAGTGAAATGTGAAGTATAAGTCGTTGTAGTTGTAGATGAAGTTAGAGGCCCGGTCACCAGAACATTCTAGATGCAGTAAACTATCTCGAAGGCAACAGCTTCCCCCTGCACCCCTCACCTTTAACGTGAGTCATTTTGACCTCCATTATTCATTAGAAACCACTCCTCTTATTTTGAATAAGATGGGATCTTGATATGTTGTATTTTTAGAGATTTAAGGATTAATGTAGCACAAGTTGGTACCGATGAACTGATAAAAGGGGGAAAGTCAAAAAGTATTACTATCATATCATAGAAACCGTTAAGTCTCAAAATTGGAAGCCACGGTTTCCCAACATCGCCTCATTTAGTCTTAAACCCTTCTGAAGGGGTGAAGTCCATGCCTCTCACCCTTCCCTGACGACGCCTGTGCTCTTCCATTGACACCCCGGCAAAATAGCAGTTGGAGCATCGCTAAAGAATTCACGTTTTGTTCATGTTCACTGTTCTTTGAGGCTGGGGAACAAACAGAAGTTGGGGAGGTTATAGGGCAGATGGGGTAAGATTTTCCAAATAAGATGAGTCTCATACAGTGTCCTTGCTACCCTCAAAGAACGAGCCAGTCTGGGGTCGTGATTGAAAACCATCCCTTCGTATCATTCCCCTGGCCTTTTTCTCACCAGTGCCGTTTTCAGCGCGCTTCAAACCTCGTCTGAGCAAGTCCTCGTGACTGTCCCACAGCCTTCGAGAAAAGCTGCCGGGACTTCACCTGGCTCAGCAGTTCTCAGAAGGCACAGGCTTGCTTGAATCTCTTTTGGAAGGAATTCTAATCAGACTAGGACACGTGTGCCACTAAGATAGCTTGCCTGCAGATATACACTGCCCATGGAAGTGGTCACATTTAAACACACGTTGTTTGGGCTGACCCCATGCTTGTATGAGCTGGGGCCCAAGTAGCAATAATTTATGACTTATGCTCATATTCTGAGACAGAATTGCTCCAAAGTCAAAAGGGACAAGTCTTTTCCTGAAATATGTGTGAAAATCTACCCCAAGCAACTTTTCTGTAGAAGCTGCAGTTTAACAGCTCCGCCTGGTCCCCTGCTGTGAAATGAGGCAAACTAACCAAGCCTGACTTATCTTGAATTAGCCTCTAAACCAGTGGTTCTCAACCTGTGGGTCGCGACCCCTTTGGAGTTCAAATGACCCTTTCACTAGAGTCGCCTGATTCATAACTGTAGCAAAATGACAGTTATGAAGTAGCAACGAAAATAATTTTGTGGTTGGGGGGTCACCATAACATGAACTATGTGAAAGGGACGCGGCATTAGGGAGGTTGAGAACCCCTGCTCTAAACCAAAACCCCATGGCCCAGTGCGACAATCCTGACTCATGATGGCCTTCGTGAGCGCGAGCACAGAGTCAGACAAACGCCAGATGATGCCTGCATTCTGCTGGTAACACCGTGCAAAGGAGCCCTTGGCTCTGACTAGACCACAGGCTGAGCTTGTTCAGCTCACAGGGCGCCCACCACCAGAAGTGCACCTGGCTGGAGAATCCGTGTACCTGTCATCACCAGTGAGGGGGGCAATTCCTAGAAGTGCACAACGATTCAAGCTAAAGACTTTTCTTACTTGGATCTCTCTAAATTTGTGCAAGCTTAACCAAAATCTGTCCGGAATGCTGCTAAGGAGCTGGTTTCTGAGCTACATACAGCAAAATACCAGTCTGTAGTCAAAAGGCCATGGGTTTCCATTCCTTCCCCTTCCTTCATATTGATATCCTCCCCATTCCTCCTTTTGCTACCTCCTCCTTCCAACATTTGTCATCTACCTCCAAGCCCTGGGTGGGGGGTGGGGGGACAGCAGAGGCTACACAGAGACATATGTCTTATACAAACAGAATGCTCCTTAGAAGCAAGGATGGCGAGCCTCCGGCTCGCTTGTTTTAGACATGTCAAGGACGATCCGATCCTAAAAAAGGGTAGGATGGTCATTGAAGGAGGAGCCCTGGGAAAGGAGGGAAACCTTCCAGGAGCCAGCGTGCTGTAATAGTCCTGACAACAGACTCGGTACAGCAGCCACCACGAAGACAGTGCTACGGATCAGCCCCGACTTGACAGCAACATCACAGTTAAAAAAAAGAGGAGCAAACAGAACACGGTCTCTTTTCTTCTTTGTTCAGCAGCTCTTTGAACGGATTCATACCCAAGGGGTTGTGCAAACTGACCAGCCCCGGGAACAACGTATGTCCTCAAACCCCAGTAGGGATTTTGCCAAGGGTTTGTCGAACTAAGCATGGGATTCTTGTCAGGTGATATGCAGGCATCTTTAAATCTCATAGTCTGAATTCAGAAATGAAGTAGATTTGGATAGATTCGTAAAATAAGTTCATTGCTATATACAAACCCTTACAATTTGTTCTTCAAAACACAAACATCAAATAGGTTTGGATCTGAAGAAGTACTTGAAGAAGCTTCGATAGATTCTTATTTCTTAAACTGTCAAGTGGAGAGTCCTCTGACATTTTACATGTGGGTGAGAATGACTGCGACTTTTCCCCAATCCTCAGCAGGATTTGTGATCCTACCAAACCCTTCAGCAATGCCCCGACCATACACTACTCTTCAGACTGGAGGAGAAAAGCAGAAAGCATCTGTTAAGAAAAGGAGCTTCAGAAATGGAACTCAAGCCAAAAAAAAGCTTATGAATTAGTCAGCATGTGGAGAAAACCTATCTTGAAAAAGACCCTTATGAGTATAAATTTCAAACAGAAAATGAGAAACTCAAGTTTTTGAGTTACCCTAGCATGATCAAGACAAAATGTGGAAGTGAAAATGCAAGATTTAACAGTGGGAAAACCTCCCTTAGGCCTTTCATATCATGGAATTCTCTTTACCATGGCAACATGATAAAAACATGTAAATGGATTAAATGAAGAAAGCATCCAGCAGAGTTGAAGCACGGGGATAAAAAGGTGGGCTAATCTAATGAATTCTGTATCCTTCACTCTCATAATTAAACATGGGGAGAGGGAGAGAAGAAGTATTCCGGAATCAAATGAGATTTGTCTCCATTATATATAGCCATGCATAATTTTGAAAGTGAAACTTTACGTATCATTTCACCACCCACTTCCCTCAAATGGCAGTTCCTCCACTCCACTCTGGATATACATATGTGTGTGTGTGTGTAGTTGGATATACATATAGATAGATATATAAAGTATATGTGGTATATGAAAACCATAACAAAAATTAACTGAGAAATAGAAATCCTGCTAGGTTACATATTTCATGTTCAATACCCTTGTTACTAAGGCAACTAAAGTGGCTCTTCTCAATAAAAGACCATCCAACACTACTAGGCTCCTATGGCAATGGAATAATGTGCAGTGCTGTCGTGATTAGGAATCCTGGGGGCACAGTGGTTAAGCATTTCACTGCTAACAGAAAGGGTCAGACCCTTCTGCTGCTCGGAGAGAGAGAGATGCCCGTTTCTAAAAGACTGAGGCCTTGGGAAGCCTGCGGAGCAGTGGCGTCATGTGCTCCAGGGTCTCATGCGTTAGAATTGCCCTGACAGTACGCATTTTATAGCTGAGTCTGAATCCTGAGTCTTCTCGTTGTAAACTGCGTGACTAGAAGATTAGCAACCCTTCTGCTTTCTCATGTGTAAACAGGGGGGACAGAGCGCCCATTCCTTCTCAGGGTGCTGGAAATCTGTAAGAGGTAATATGTGGCAAACACTAATTGCAATACCAGGTAGGAAATTAACTCTCATTATATGCCGGCTCCTTAGCGAGAATTCATCTCATGTATTTTGGACAGTGATCAGGAGAGACCAGTCCCTGGAGAAGGCCATCGTGCTTGGAAAAGTCAAGGGAAAGGCAGTGAGGAAGAGCAAGGCCCTCCACGAGATGATGGACACAGTGGCTTGCCACAATGGGCCCAGACAGAAGGACAATTGGGAGGGCGGCGCAGGACCGAGAGCTGTCCCACTCTGGTGGGCCCAGGGGTGCGCTGAGTGGGAGTTGATTCAATGGCTCCTAACAGCAGCTGACAGCTCAAAGCTACCCTCGACGGCAGAGTGGAATGGCCCCAGTGGGTTTCTAAGACCAACAGGGATTTTACAGTGAAGGATAGTAATTCCTTAGTATTTGGAGTCTTCAGTTCTAACTTGGCGTACAGTTCTTAATTTTTAATTACAATTCTTAGTTCTTAAGCTTTGGGAGACTCTTTCTTGTATATGGTAAAGGAATGACACCACATCTGACACGTGGCGTGACTGTGCCTGGAAAGGGTTCTGCATTCAACCGACACATTAAACCCATGAGTTGCTTACAGAACAAGAAATGTGCAAAGAGAGATTAAATTATTTCCCCAAGGTTATGAGCCAGTAAAAGGCATAGCAAAAATTCTTTCTTTGGTCTGTCCGCTTACAATGCCCAAACTTTTTTGTACTTCATGAAGGAAATTATGCTTGTTTTTACGACCACTTTCATGGGAAATCTGAACTTGGCATCCATTAGGGAAAACACCTATTTGGGAAATTAGCTATTTGAAGACTGTATTCAAATCTGGTACTTGAAAGAGATTCAGTGAGGAAAGAGTTTTGTTGGTTGTTTTAAACAGTTTTTACTGGCATATACACTTCACCTATCCTATAATTTAATGATTTGATTATAGTAAGACTATTCATGAAATCGTCCCCACTGTCAACGTCAGAAAAGTTCCTCTCATATGCATCATTAGCTCCCCGCGCCCCACACACACACCGTCCTCCTTTGCCAGGCCCCTAGGCCAGCTATTCTCCACCTGTGTGCCATTTCACAGGGGTCGGCCGATTCATAACAGTAGCAAAATGACAATTATGAAGTAGCAACGAAAATAATTTCATGGTTTGGGTCACCACAACACGAGGAACTGTATTAAAGGGTCGCGGCGTTAGGTTGAGAACCACTGCTCCAGGCCATTATCAATCTGTCCCTACAGTTCTCCCTGCCTGGATTTCATATACAGAAAACCATACAAAACACAAATAGGAGACAAACAAAATAAAACCCAAGAAAAATGATTGGACAAAACACAGAAAACCTGCAATCCAAGCGAAAGCAGATTCTCATACTGAGAGCCCTGCTATGCCACTGAGGAATTTTCCCTGATTTCTTTCTTCCCCTCTCCAACTGGGCTTCCTAGGGCATTTTTTGCAATAGCTTTGTAAGTGATGTGGACATAATTGTCTACAATAATGAAACCGACAGGATTTTTTAAGGCATATTTCAGCATTTTCCCCCATTTTGAGTGTGCGCGTGTGTGTGCACATGTTACAAAGACAACTACCAAGTTAATAAAACATTTAATTTGAGAAAAACAGCAGAAAATATTAAAAACTGAAACTATTTAAAGTAAGTCAAAAAGGAGGACAAATGATAAGGTATTACATTTTAACCTAACTCCATCTGCCGTAATGTACTGCTCCCTGTGTGAAAGCACGGTTAGCCACATCTCTGCTCTGTGGTCAGAGGGGATTCACCCGTGGCTTCATCCCCTGCAAATGGATTTGGGGCTTTCACTGTGAATGATAGCCTTTTGCAAACTAGGTGTTCACAATTGGAGCTGAGATTGTGTTGCCTCCTTTGAGTTGCATTTAATTATTTATCATTCTTGGAGGACCATCTGGGGTGCTTCTCCCACATGGGCTTAGTCGCTGCCTCACTGAGATGGCTGCTAGTTTGAAGACAACCGTGTAAAGACCTCAGACACTGGGAAAGAGCTTTTCTTACAAAAAGGCCTTAGCTTCTGTCCATGAGAGAGTATCTGATATGGAGCTTACTCTTCTATCCTAAGTAGCTGAAAATGAAATTTTACTACACCCACAGAAATTCTTTTATGTTCTACTCCTTGGTTGGTTCTTTTTTGCATTTAATACTAAGTTCTCGGGGGGGGGGGGGAAGAACACCCCAGTATAGCACTGTTTCCGTCTCCTTTAGGGGACTCTGGATGTGACTTCCAGGAACCGTGTGGCTGAACAGCAAGGACCTTCTGTACTGAGAATTTGAATACTGGGAAACATTTGCTGAATTAGAGTAAGAGGACAGTGACTACTAACTTCCTTTTTATTGTTCTTATTCAAATTAATTTGGTCAAGCTATTTAACAATTGTTAATCATTTACTGCGCCTAGAAACCTCCCTTTCCTGTGTTTTCAGCCAACAAAGAGAATTAATTTCCCTATGACTGGTTCAAATGTTCATCATCTTTTTTATATTATGACCGCACTTCTGGCTTCCCCATCTGGCTCCCACAGTGTTTCCAGAGAAACAGAAATACTTTAGATTCACTTTATGGAAAACATCCCCAGAGAGACCTAGCCTCTTCCCAATCTGTGAGACAACAGCCTTAGTTTGGCCAGTTAAACTACTTTGGGCGCCCGCCGAGACGTGTGCAGACACAGTGGGCCGCTCTACTCTCAGCTCCTTGACGGGCATCAGAATGACCGGGCTTCCTGTCAACCGGAATGGCAGGGCTCCAGCTCCCTGAGTTCCTTCATGTCAGCAACCACGCACTTGGAGGGTCTATTTCCCGCTTTGCTCGTCACTGAACTTTCGTATCCCCATTCCAAATCTCCCAGTGTCCTTTCTTAAATTAGTTATTATCAATATAAGTAGCTTATAATACATCTGACAATTCTGAGCTAGGGGCTTAAGAGAGGGGAATCGATTTAACTATAAAATTTCCGACTAGAGAAGCTAGAAGGATGGAGTTACCATTTACTAAAGGAAGGCGGGATGCTGCAGAAAGAGGTTTGAGGAGGGAACCCAGGAGGAGGCAGGTCAAACCCGAAACGGCTAGACCCCTTCTGAAGGTCAAGGCTCCATTTCTTAAAGAGGAATATGTAAAGATATTATATAGACATTATTTAGGAACAACACATGTTGCCTCTTAAATAATTTGAAATGTAAACACCTACACAAGCCACAATTTTTAAAATGTATATATGCATACATATACATATATATATATATAATCTCCAGGTTCCAATGATTTATTACCATCTCCACCAATATTATCCTGCTCGAAGCCATTATCATCTGTCAAATAGATTACTGTAATAGCCTCCTATCGACTTGCCCTGCTTCTAAAACTAACCTGTACAGATCAGTGTCAACCTCAGCTGCCAGTTGCATCTTATTAAAAAATGGCTCTCTCTTCTGGTCCAAGTGGTCCAACAATTCACCATGGGTCAGAGAAGAACAATGACACATGACAAGATGTCTGCAATTGTTCGGAGGAAGAAAGAGCAGACTATCTGATCCCGAAAAGAGTGAAAGTCTTTCATGGAGCTGCTCTCCTCAAGCCTAAGGAGCCGCTGTGAGTCAGAAAGTCATAGTCTGGCTCAATCTCTCAACTTCTTCAGGTCTTGCTCAAAGTCATCCAGATTTCAAGCAAGTTCACCATCTCTTCACTGGCACTGTGGGCCAAGCCTTGACTATGCTCTAGCTTAGAAAATACTGTCCCCCCCCCCCCCACATTCCCTCTCTTCTCTCCCTCCCTTATTCTCCTCTGTGGCACTTTTGAACATACTACACATTTCAATTACTCGTGTGTTCCTTCTGTGTTTAACTGTTAATTTTGTGAAGGTAGGGATTTTTCCTGGCTTTAGCCACTATGTTGCGCCTAATGTCCACAAAGTCACCTATATTTGTCATTTGAGAGATACTTGTTGGGTGAATGAGTAAAGTAGTAAGACACAGAACTTATATGGAAAAGCGATGTAAATTTAGATGTCAAGGAATATATAGGGTAACTCTTGAGTCCAGATCCTGGAAGTGTGTGGAGAGACTGAAGTGCCAAATATAACGTGTTTCTCCTTAGTAGACAACAGTAGGCTTCAACGTACATAACATGAGAAATGCAAGGCAGGCAAGGAGAACCTGTCAGTAACATGACTGAGTCAAAGGTCCTAGAATAAAATCTGTGGGTTAGCCATGTCATGGGAATGTGAAACCCAGAAGGATCAATTAGGTGAAGACAATTGTTTTATTGTGAACAGGGTCGGAGTTTACAGAGCATGCGTTTTCCACTTGACCACCTGTACACCTTGTGTTTCTCAATACTCATGGCAGGCCTCGCAGTGAAGCAGGGCTCTTCCTCCACTCTCCCACGGTTCCTCATTTCCCTTCAGCACCTTTCTTGCCCTTTCGTGCCTTTTGAGCTTTGTATTTGAGCAAATACTGCTGTTTGGTCTCATTTGACTCATTGTTCAAAAAGCATGCTGCTTATGGGTGTGATTGTTCAACTCACAGACCTTTCTATTGTTTGGCTGAAAGGTGAACCCCAGGGTGGGTTGAGCATCAGATATGAAAGGTGTATGTGGACCGTGGTCTCAGAGGTTTCACCAGTCTGTATCAGACTAGTTAATCTGGTCTTTGCATTATTTTCAATTTTGCTTTCTATTTTTTCCTGACTCTGCCTATGACCTTCCATTGTGCTCTTGATCAGAGGGGTGGGAGTGGTAGCCAGCTAGGCACAAGCTGGTTTTTCGGATCTTAGCTGAGTAGCTATGGTTCATGGGGCCCAATTGCTTCCTTCGGATAATTTTTTTTCACTCTTCTTTGGGAAAAGACCCATAGATGTATCTTAGATTGCTGCTTACAAGGTCTTAAGACTACTCACTAAAGTAGGATACAGAACATTGTGTTTATGAACATTGTATTTGTGCCAATTGACCTAGATGTCGTCTAAAATTAGTCCTAAGCCCCAAGGCCCAGTGGCTTACCGTAGTCCTTCAAGTTGTTTGGTTATGGTTAAGAATATGCCTGGCTTTGCCCTCTGTATGGTCTACTATACACCTAAGTATATTTGCAGCACATACAAAGATGTACATAGAAACTTACATATGTACTATATCTCAATTACTGTATGTACATTTGGCTTACATATTTACTGTATATAAATTCAACACTATCATTATTACTCCTTATTTCTGTGCTTGCAGGATGGTGTGTGCAGTAGTACTTACCACTGCTTTACCATTGCCCACCTTCCAGTCGCTTGTGCTGACCTCTGCTTACTGTGCCCTGCCTTTCCTTTCACCCAAGTAAATACATGTCTATTTCCTGGTTAGTGATTTTTCCCTCTTTCCCTCTCCCATTCCCAGTAGCCACCATGAACCGTTTCTTGACACTTTAAAAAAAGAATTATAACCGTGGTTTCATACAATACTTGTCCCTTCATGATCAACTTATTTCTCTCAGCATCATGTCCTGCTGATTCACCAATGCAATGAGAGTTTCACAGATTCATCTGAGTCCTTTACTGTTGGGTAGCTCATGAGTATGTAGCGTCGTTCATCTGTTGATGGAGACGTGAGTAGTGTCTTCTGCTTCTGGTTATTGTGAATGAACACCCACATATCTAGCTGTGTCATGACTCTCATTTCTCGAGGACATGTGCTTACTGGTGGGAATGCTGGGACATCGGAGTGAGTTAAGTTGTAAAGGGTAGGCCCAGGCTCTCTGGAGGCAGGCACAGAGATAGGTGCTGCTCTGGAAGGCGCCAACATCATTTGCTGACCTGGCAGAGAGAGTGCCGTTTGTCTCCAGATGGGAGACTCAGACTGGTATTTACACTGATTGGAGAACTTGTTGGCAGAATCTGAGCACAGGCCAGTCCCCAGTAGCTTCTAGGAACCCCTGGGGAGACAGAAAACTCAGCATACGGTAGAGCAGTGGCCAGACGCTGGCATCATCTGAAAGGTTTTTAAAATATTGACGCCTGGATCCCATTCCATTAGAACCCCTGCGGTGGGACGCAGGCACAAGAGCTTTATTTCTTTAAAGGTCTTCAAGTGATTCCAACACAGCTATAGAAGCACCTGGGTTCTTGTCCTTGCGATCCAGACATTCCAGAGGAAATAAAAAATACTGGGCTTTATCCGGGCCAACCAAAGGGAGTGTTCACATACGTTAAAGTATGCCATGACTCTATGAGCTCGTATTTAATATCATATTTGTAGTGAACATTTACCTTGGGGACCAGCCCATTCACATCACCACATCAGGTGTGACAAGTTACACCCCTCTGGACCAGCCCTCTCACCCTGGTAAGAAGACATTAATGGCAGTGTCCTATTTTGGAAGTCTGTGGCTGAGTATTTTCATATGCAATCCAAGATCAACACTTTCCCTGCTTCACTCTTTCACTCCCCGGGGTTATTTTTACTCTCACATCTCTCCCCTCCCACACTGTACATTCTCTAAAGGCAGGCTCTGCGCTGTCCTGTGGGCACTCCCTGCCCCGAGTTCCACGTGCATCCCCAGGGCTTACCCCTCCGAATAGTTTCCTACATATAGAGGTTGCTTTGAATATCAAAACTGTGATTCTGATGGGAACTATTTTTAAGCAGCTGCTTAATTACAGAATGACAGTGATAACTGATCTTTAAGCACTGAGAGATCTCTATCCATACAGGGAAAGCTACACACCTCCATTACCACCGTCGCTGGCATTTAGTATATTCTCAAAAGGTGATCAGGCACTTCTCAAAGTATGGACAGTGGAAACGGTGAGAGCAGGAACTTGGGGGGACTGTCTTGTTTAGGGGGGGGTGCTAGTTACATAATTTCATGTCAACCTGAGGATATTAAGAGTGAAGGCGTGGAGTCTACCCTGTCAGTCAGGCCACAGCATGATGCTTTCTTGTGGGTGTGGCCTTCTCATGAGGATTCTGGGAACTTCCTCTTTCCCTCCCTGGAGATGAGAAGCTCTCTCTCTCTCTGCTTCACATTCCAGTTGACAAGCCAAATGGAGTCAAGCTGATGGCAGTCAGAGCCCTGGAGATGCGTCCACTGCCAATGGATCCACAAGACTTTCCACCCACCAGCCTGTGATCTTCCTGCATTCGGCATCATTGCATGTGCTGCGTGAGTCTGAAGAGGAATTAATTCTTGGACTAATATCGGACTTATGGGCTAATATAGAATTTATGGACTTGATCTGGGCTAGGCTGAGCTATTTAATTGATACATAATTACTTCTTGATATAAAGTTCTTTCTTACACACATGAGTGTCTCTGGATTTGTTTCTCTAGTCAACCCGGACTAACACAGGAGGATCTGGCCAATTTTCTGCCTTTGACAGAGTACAGTCTTAATCACTTTCCTGTCACTTGTTTTAGTGGGAAATTATTTGAGTTTTCCATACACTGACAGGTTTCCACCTTACATCATTCCCTCTTTCTTGGGGTCTACTGTCTTTACTCTATCTTCAAACATCCCAAGGCTCTAAATTCTATTGAGTACCCTAGGAACTCTTACAGAAGCAATAGCGATGTTGTTAATGTTGGGTGTTATCTAGTCAATTCCTATTCAAAACAACCGACCTGTGTGACAGGCCAGAGCTAACACTCATGTGGGATGTGCTCGGCTGCAATCTTTTTGTTGTTGTTGAATAATACCTTAGTTTGATTAGGTTCCCCTTTCAACCAACTTCTACACAACTTGCTCAGTAACATTGCTTCCTTTCTTCACAAGGTATTGCTGCTTCATTTACATTATTCTCGTTTCCACGCCCTCCTGCTGAGTTTTGAGAATTGTTTTTTATTTTCCTGTCACGGATAAACACAACAGGTCCTACATCAATGTAATTGTCTCTACACACACAACCCAGTGACGCTGATTACACCCTTGGAGCTGTGCAGTCACTCTCACCCTTGTTTTCGGAGTTGTACTTGTCCCGCTAACATGGAGCGCAATCTGTACGGAAGAAAACTGCTAGCCCTTCCTCCTGTGAAACTGCTGCACGCCAACCTTCAGAGGAACAGCTGAGCACTTGACCGCAAGCCAACTAGGGATCCTTGACCAGGGCTGAAACCAAAAGGAAGCAGGTTGCCATGTGGTTGATTCTGGCCACAGCAACTCTAGAGGACGGAGTAGAACTGCCCCCATGGGGCGTGCAGGGAAGAACCTTTATGGAAGTAGACTCCCCCATCTTTCTATCTCACAGCAGCTGGTGGGTTTGAACTGCCAACCTTACAGTTAGCCGGCTACACAGCGATAAGCAGCGGAGCCTGAATAAAGCCAGGTCAGTCAAGTCAGAAGGCCCTGATGTAACAAGTTGGTTATGTTTTCAAAGGTGCCCTGGTTGTGTGGCTTGGTAGGCAACAGAAAGGTTGGCACCAGCTCAATCTATCGGTGGCTCTGAGGGAGAAAGATGTGTCAATCTGATTTTGTAAAGGTTATCGTCTTGAAACCCCTATGTGGCAGTTGACTTTGCCCGACAGCTTCCCTCTAGGGAAGCTATGATTCAGAATGGACTCGATGGCAATGTGTTTGGTTGGGGTTTTCAATCCATTTTTAAAGTCCAGTATCCTAAGTCAACCAATCTAATATCTCTCGAGGAACGGGAATGACACAATTGAAAACGGAATTGAATTCCTTCTTGATTTAATTGAAAAATTTGCTAAAATGAAAAGGTATTTTAATTTACTCTAGTTACTCCTGGGAATAAGGCTACCTATTAACTTGCATCATAATATCAGAGATATTTTCTTTCTAATGTGTTTGCTTCTTTCCTGGTGGTCAGTGCCAACTCTTTGCTTTAAGTCTTCTAGCTCTGAGGCCTTCAAGCCAAGACCTTCATAAATTTAAAGCATAGTTTCGTGGAGTCTATTCCACCCAATAGCTACATGAGAGTGTGGTCCATTGGAAAATGTCCGATTTTACGCTAACTCTACATACATATTTCTAATAAACATTTTAAGATTTTTCATTCAGGAAGTAAGTCAATCAAGTAGTGTATGAGTCCATTAATGTAAGAGGCGACACCAATTAAACAAATTTTAGGAACCAATTCCTGAACAAAGGTTGAGAAGGCTGTGTCCCTTTTGCATACTTCACAAGAACCAGCTTGCAGGAGGGGCCTCCACATTGCCTGGGGTCACGCCATCAACAGGGGGGAACTGGGGGATGATCATCCACTTGAGGCTATACAACCTCGAGAAAAGGCTACGCCAAATCAAGGGGCCCCTCATGGGAATGGAGGGAGATGCAGGCTGGAAACCAAGCGAAAAGCAGGGGAGGGAAGCATCTATATTTGGAGGAAACACTGACAGTTCTTTTTCTTGGTGAGTATGGTGGGTGATAGGGGAGAAGTAATTTCAAATCGGGAAGGGGTGCTAAACAGTGATGGTAGGGAACCTACAGAGGACAATAGACCAGATTTTAGGTGCCTGGGTAGACCCTACAAATAAAGTTTCTACCCAACCCTCAGTAAACCATGCCCTGGACTAAACAGCATGATGACCTTGGATGCTGACCACGCAGGCAACATGGCTTAGCGCAGGGACTGCAACCGAAGGACTTAACACACACGTCCAGCTGAATGAACTGCGGCCTGCCTTGAAGTTGCCTGCGCCTTTACCCTGAGGGCTGGGGTATTCGGAGTGGACAGGAATCAGAGAGTGGTTGCCTTGGGGCTGTGGAAGTGGCTGTCATTTGATCTTGGGGTGAACTCCCAGCTCGGTGGGTGTCCAATGGAAAATGACCCAGAATCACCATGTATTTAGTACCCTGAAGCTCTCCTCACAGGGACAAGACAGGTTTTGATCTGCTGGGAAGGGATCTGCACTAGGAAGAACTGTTCCAGGAAGTCCCTGGCGCCAAGCCCCAAACTCAGTGTACTTGGAGGTCAATAGGAGATCAAACTGCAGGGCTAACAGCTCATGGATTGTGGCTCAGGGCGGAACTGAACTGCAGAGCCGCCTCATACCGACAATGTCTACAGTGCTGTCATTGGGGACATTGATGATGTCACCAGGGCAATCACCTTATAAGCCAGGGAGATGGTTGACAATACTGTACTTTTTGTTTCTGTGGGTTAGTTTTCCTGAATTCAGCTTGTTTATTTGTCTCTGTTTGTTTCATTGGTTGTTTGCTGGTTAGTTTGTTGCTGGTGACGATGTAGTTGGTCCTATGGGGGGGTTGAATTTTGTCATAACATGGCCTCCAAAGTGAGCCGCACTTGTGCACATTCCACGGACAAGCATGTGATTCTGGGCTCCTACTTCACTCTAACCCCAGACCACGAAGAGTTACTTCTGATACCGTGGGCCTGCTGTAGCAGGGTGCTACAGCAAAGTGCGGTGGAGAAAGCAGCTGGTCTCCAACTAGCAATCAGAACAGTGTCTCGGGTCTTAGAGGCTTGTATGGAAACAAGCAGCCACTTAAGCGAGGAGTTAACCAAATCCACAAGGATGAAGCACGCCAGCTGTGCGATCCAAAGACGACAGTAAAAAAATTCAAATGTGACGAAGGAAAAGTATCAGAGCTACAATTGCGAACACCCAACTTGTAGAAAGCTGTACAAAACAGGAGCCCCAAACCCGTCTGCAGTCTCTCGTCAGATTAAACCACGGGCAGATCCCTTCGAGCCCCAGATAAAGGTCTGAAAGCCTTACCCTGACACATAGATCATTGTAATCCTGATTAGGCTGGGTCAGGCTTGATTCTTGGTTAGTTGACCGCTCACTAAGCCAGCGGTTCTCAACTTGTTGGTTGCGACCCTTTTGGGGGGCCAAATGACACTTTCACAGGGGTGCCCAATTCATAACAGTATAAAAATTACAATTATGAAGTAGCAACGAAAATAATTTTATGGTTGGGAGTGACCACAACACGAGGAACTGTCTTAAAGGACAGCAGCATTAGGAAGGTTGAGAACCACTGATCCAGACCCAACCTGAATTCATTTTAAGGGCAAGGATCTTTGCTTGTTCCATGACAAAAACTTTTTCCTTGGCTTTTAAAATATGGATGGTGGTCTTTTCTTTCTTACTCATTGTTTGTATTTTTATATTGCTATTGTTTTATCCTTATCACTTTATTTTGCTTTTGTTCTTTATTGTTTCTGTTGGGTTCACCAGTTTGTGAAACACAGGAGTGGATGCACAGAACTAATAACTGATGCAAGGGTTGATAAGGGATGCAGGGGTGGGAGAGGAGGCTGGGGAGCTGAGGGGATTCTGGGAGTGAACAATGAAGGCAGGCGTGGGAGGGAGCACTAAAGCGGAATGTGATTATACAACTCATTTTATAGGTGATTTAATCATGGGGGGTTGGGGGGGTAGGAATACAATGTTCTAAAATTGATTGTGGTACAATTCCTCTTGATACGATTGAACAATTGAATTGTGTGTGGATTGTGTGCCAATAAAACTTCAAAAGAAAAAAAGAATTTCCACTCAGTATGAAGACAATGAAGCTCAGGTCAATTTTTATACCAAGTACTTGCTTTTGGAAAGAGAACAAGGATTTCTTTAATCTTATGGGTAGATAATTCCCATGTAAAAATCCTGATGGTGCTTAGGCATAATCTTTTTAAAACTGAGGACCTCACTGCCTGTTTTCAAGCTGTAGTGCCCCACCCCCCTCAGGCCCACTAAGTTAAATGCTGTGGTCTGGGAATGAGATTGTGACAGATGGGGCATGACTATTTTCACACTGTACGGAGTTGGTGAAGTTTCCGACTCTATTCAGGTTCCACTCCAGCAACAACGATATTTTAAAACAGGCTTTATTCCAGGTTTCCAAGCAAACATACCCAAATCCATTCATTAATATATATCAGGGCCTTAGATTATTTTCAAGTGCAATACTGACACTGCTTATAATGTCACACAAATAACTCTGATTCAGTTAAATATGTCCACAGGAAAAGGCCTGGCAGAAGCATAAAGAATCTAAGTAAATTAGTTCTGAGACTGAAGCAATTCCATGACCAGAAAAGCTACCTAACCAAACAGCCATGTGGCCAAAGAGCATCAAGGGAGTCCACTGTTTTCCAGCGCTCTCCTTTCCTCAGAGAAGAGACCCAGTCTGCTCTTCTTTGGCCGTGTCTCAGGGGCTGTTGGACATGGCAACAGAACCACCTCAGGAGACCTGAATAAATGTAAAGATACTGCCAGTCGCACCCTCACGTTCCCGAGCTGCTCTAAAACTCCATGGCTGCACCTCAATGTCAGTGACGCACCTCATGCCCCCTCGAAACCAGGCCAGATTCTGCTCCTAAATGGTCTCATCTGCTCTGGCCCTTCCCACATGGCCCCAGTTTGGATCGAAAAAAGAGATCCTTCCATTCAAGATGAGGCCTCCCTGAACACCTTCCAGAAAGAGAAAGACCATCATACGAAGCCTCTTCTTAACCTCCATGGCCACAGTTTCCTGGTTCACAAGCAACCAGGCAGAGCATTCCTGAAGGACAGGATATGCTCCGACCTGGACACATCTATGCCTTGCAGATACACTTTTTACACAGAGCCGAAAGGTAAGTTGTGCAAGAAATTTAACATTCCTATGAAGTGATTATGTTGTTTTACACTTTCTGGGTGAAAATGAAGGCCTTAATCCCAAATAATGTATTCCAACATAAAACTAATTTAAAAATATTTCCATAATTATCTGGCATGTATATATTACCTCATGGAACATCTGCATTCCCAGAACTTTTAGTCACTTAGCCCAAAAGTCAAATAAGTCAAAATAAGCTATCTCTACTTCCTCTTTCCTGCAACATAGTGCAGCCAATGACTACAACGCAGGCTTTCCTTTGCAGCCGGAAAGGCTTACGTAGGTTTGAACTCTAACTCTGTGGCTGCTGGGTGGTGACATTGGGCGCGTTATTCTGAACCCTAAAAGTTATACAAAAATACTTAGAAAAGCAACTGGCAGTAAATATGACCATTACCAACCTCATCATCTTATTTAGAGAGTGTGTGTGTGTATATATATATATATATATATATATATATATATATATATATCATTAAGCTTCTCTGCTGAAGATGCTGGGAAGCCTCTGGATTCTGAAAACAAAATATTGACACTGCACTACCCTATGTCCATTCTGATATCAAGAGTGAAGCCGTTGAATACTGTTCATGCAAAAAGCCTTTGTAAAGAACCTCCCAGTTCATTCTGGTTGTCCTCTTTCATCAAGATCGGTGGTTTCCCCAAATGCACTGCCTCTGCCTTCCGGTGTTATGGAAGCTTGTTGCGCAGACACATGAGAACACACTCAAGTGCACACACCATCCACCGCACTCTGGAAGCGGGTATCAGGAAATCCAGACGACCCAGCTGTGCAAATCTGTTAGTGTCTCCTTTCCACTAGGAAGCACTGGAGCTTACTCAGCAGCTAACATCTCTGGAACCTCACATAGGTCAAACCAGCGACGACGAGGCCAAGTGGACAGACAGTTCCTGAAGAACAAGGGCCCTCACTTTGGTGTCAGGTCACACCTGATATCCCCTCACTGCCCACATGTCAATAAAGAGAAAGCTGTCATTACAGTTCCTCTGGTTCGAAATCTTGGTGTAAGTTTTGATGTATAAGTACTTCTCCCACACCCAGGTCTATTCTGCCAGAAAAGCCTCACACATTAAACAAAAATAGGCTCAAACATTAAAATATGTGTAGCTTTGGAGCAAGAAGCCCAGGACAGAGTGGTTTGAACGCACCAGTTGCTCTCCAGGGGAAAAAAAAAATGTGGCCGTCTCCATCAGCAAGGTGTCATTGAGCCGGTCCACGTAAATAGAGACCGTGTAGGACAGACGCAGATGTCGCCTAGTCCTGTACATGCCCTCACAACCATCTCTCTATTTGCACGCCCCGGTGCGACTCCCGTAAATAGAGACCGTGTAGGACAGACGCAGATGTCGCCTAGTCCTGTACATGCCCTCACAACCATCTCTCTATTTGCACGCCCCGGTGCGACTCCCGTGTTGATCCTCCTCTTTGCTGTTCTGCTTGGCCGACATGATGTCCTTCTCCCCAGACCGGCTGATCTTCCTTACATCCAAAGTGAGCGAGACAACGCCTCACCATCTCACTTCTAAGGGGCATTCTGGTTGAACTCCTCGCAGCTGTGGAAAGTGTAGCAATTCGACTCTGTCCCAGAGAGTGCCCGCGAGTGGGTAGGATTTTACTGGACAGCAATAGAACACGGGGCCACCACCCAAGCCACCAGCTACTCTCACCCGGATGATTCCAACAGGCCCCATCCTTGCTTCCTAATGTCTTTTCTATGCCACTGTTTCTCCAAATGTGGCTTTTTAGGCAATCAGTGAGGTCACACTTCCCAGAGCGGTGTCCGATGCCTTAGACTCAACTCCACCTAACGGCAACTTTTTGACTAGCCTTTGGCTGGTCCTCACGCTTGAGTCCATCGCGGCCGCTCGGATGTTAGCAATCACACTGAGGGTTCCCTCCACTTCACCGAGCCTCTCCGTCACCACACATGGCGTGCTGTCCTACCGGACGCTCTCTCCTAGTGAAGTCTCCAACGTGAGTGGGCCGAAGTCTCACGGACCTCACACCTAAGGGACATTCTGGTTGCAAGTCCTGCAAGACTGATTTGTTGTGCTTTTGGGGGGAAGTTCGTGGTATATTCAATATTCTTTGCAAACAAAAAGCACTATATGCAATTTGCGTGCTCATTTACTCATGCAGATGTAGTGGAATTTTCTAGAGATTATATGAATACCAGGCGCTAAAGAGGTTTACAAAATGTTAAGCAGTGGCATCTTTTCACCATGGTTTTCTTTGGTTATTTGCATTAACAAGTACTGGCTTTACTATTCTAAATACGTTCGATAGATTCAAAGTTCGATTTTTAATTGTAATGTTAAGTATTTAGAGAGATAACTCACATGAAAGATCTTTGGAGTCTTCAATAACATTTTAGGAGTATAAAGAAAGCTAAAGACAAAAAGATAGGACATGTGCTGCGAAAGCGATCATTTTCAAAGTTAAATCAAGAGTGTGCCTTTCTCCGGTAACAGCTCTCCGTCTATGACACGGTCATCGTTACGGCTACTCTCTCCACCCCCTCGGGGTTCTGAGGGGCACAAATGGCGTGCACTTGAATTAACAACCCAAGAGTTAGCTCTTTAAACCCATCGGCAGAAACATGCACGTACGGCCTGAGGACCTGCTCCCTGAGAGCACTGCCAAGGAAACGCTGTAGGGCTCGGCTCTGTTGTGCGGGGTTGGAACTGACTCCACAGTAAGCAGCAGTAGGTTGCCCTTCGCTCGGTGCCTTACACCTATCTACTCTATCACTGGGCCAGAGACACTGCCAAACTTGTCCTCAAATATGATCAATCGCTTCCCTTCACCTCATTCGGGTCTTTTCCTTATAACTAATATGAAACGGTTTCCCTTTCCAGATAGTTACATATTTGTACTTTCCGCTTCTCCTGTAGTAGGGCGAGCCCTATCTTGGCACAGGTGTTCGTCTCTTCCCCACTTCGCAACGCCCCCATCACTCGGCCCACCTTCTGTAGTAAGTCTTCACATAGCTAACTATGCTAATAATCTCAAAATAATCAAATTATTAGCTAACTGTGCTAATAATCTGGACACAGCTCTTTGAACAAACCTGCAGGCAAACCTATGGCAGACTCCAACTGTTTTAGGAGTCCTCGTGGAAGCCTGGTGACTTGACGTGGAAAAGTCTTTTTACCCACTATTTTTAAGTCCCAGGCTAAAGTTTTCTCCGTTCAAAAGATATTTACAAATACTCTTCATAGTCAGTTGGAGAACATTTCCTACTCCTAGAAGTCATTGTTAACTGTCTCAACTGTTGAGGCAAAATGCCCAATTCCTTTGTTTCCACCCCGATATTGTGTTTCCATGTTCCAGGCATGATGGGACATTTCTAAGTTCCTCCTCTTCCTTTGAGATTACATATTACATCCGTGGTTCTCAACCTGTGGGTCGTGATCCCTTTGGGGGCGGGGAGGTGTTGAACAACCCTTTCACAGGGGTTGCCAGGTTCATAACTGTAGCAAAATCACAGTTATGAAGTAGCAACGAAAATAATTTTACAGTTGGAGGTCACCACGACATGAGGAACTGTTTGAAAAGCTCATGGCCCTTAGGAAGGTTGAGAACTACTGTACTCCACAGTTACATACTGAAGCAGCTATTTCACTCCGGGTGTAGGTTGAAACTAACTGTCCCAGGAGGTAGCACCTGACCTTCTCCAGCTACAGGAGTCAGGAGCAGGGAGTCACCATGGTCAGCATCAGTGGCCTGATCCCTATTCCCAGTCTTCCCACCAACTGCCCCTCCCACAGCGCTCTCTACTTTTTGGCTGGGTTCAATAATTCATTGCAATGGCCACAGAGAATTCACAGACAATACTCACAGTGATTGGGCTTATTAGGGAATTTAACAGATCACCATTCAGGTGGAAAATGCTCATAATACAGTGGTTTAGTCTGGATAGCTTCTTTGCCGTGGCCTGGCCTCTGTCCTGCTCAGGCAATGTTACAAAGCTCTCTTGGCACTGCCAATAAATGATTTTTGGTTGTTATTTTTCAACCCAGAGGGATGGCAATGCCAATGGACCCGGTTAACAGTCACTCATAGGGGAATCCTGCCAATGCCCTCTTCCACCTTGAGTTTCCCAGACCCATGTTGAGAAGCCATCCGGTGGGACACGGGAAGACTAAGGCCAGGACAGTCCTATTAAATCATTCATGGCGCTGCAGGGGTCAGAGACTCCTTTCAGCACGCTGCAGGGAATCACTTTAGAAATATACTTACATTGCCTTAGAACAGAAAAACTGTCCCAAACTTGTTTGTATGACGTAATCTACAATTTCCTCCTGGGAAGAAATGAGCAATCCTGATAAAATGCTTTAAGTAATTCTCTAATAAACTGTAAGAACATTACGACTTGTTCCAGGAAATAGTAATCACTGCTCGATATCCTTTTTTTTCACGTCAAATCTAATGATTAATCATCCTTTTAAAAAAAAATCAAATGTCTGTACCAAGAACAAATCTTTGGATTGATCTGCTGTTAGTTACAAGTCAATTCTGACACATGGGGATCTGTGATTGGTATACATCTTGCAGGAAATGTGCTGGCTTGTACCCCAGTCACACCTCTTATGCAAAGGAAGTGTCTGTGGCCTCCCATGAGGTTCATGGCCCAGGTAGAAGTGCCATACTTTGAAATAGACAAGAGGTGTGTGTGTGCGTGTGTGTATAAATACATACATAGAGACACATATATGCAAACAGCTACACACAGGAGAACGAGACAAGGAGCAGGAGGAACAAGCATCAGGAAGGAGAAGATGCAGAGATAGAGGTGACAATACAGCCCCTAAAAGCACTGTGATACTGGTGGAGGGCTATTCACCTTGAACACAATGAGAGACTCGAATGGGGCCCAGCAGCAGAGCCAGCGGACAACTGGCTAGGTCAACAGGAACTGATTCCCAAGGGAGTCAAACAGCAGGCTGAGAGCTTCTACAACAGCAGTTTTCAACCTGTGGGTCGCAACCCCTTTGGTGGTCAAAGGACCCTTTCACTGGGGTCACCCGATTCGTAACAGTAGCAAAGTTACAGTTATAAAGTAGCGGCAAAAATAATTTTATAGTTGGGGGTCACCATAACAGGAGGAACTGCCTTAAAGGGTCACGGTATTAGGAAGGTTGAGAACCACTGTTCGACACTGAAGGGGGAGACTGCCTACATGCTGGCTGCCTAATCCTGATTCCAAGTTATACCGTGTTCTCTAATTAATTGTTTTCTATAAGTATGGTGGGAAAAAGATGAGACTTTCTATCCCATAAAGAGAAACCTACAGAAGCACAGAAACTCACAGGTGCAGTTCTACTCTGTGACATAGGGTCTCTATCAGTCAGAAATGACCCAGCGGCACTGAATCTCTTATAAGAAAACACGGCTTCCTTTGCTTTGCTTCTTCAACTCTTGGCAAAAGGCCACACTTGTAGATTTTTATCCAGAAGAAAAGATATAATGAAAAATTATACTTTTGTTGGTATGAAGGGCAACAAATAAGTGAGTTCTGTATGCCCACTGCAATGGCGTCTCCAACCTAGAAAAGAAGCAGGTAGAGACAGCAGGTGTCAAAACTGGTTAAAAAATTTGGAGTGGATCCATTTCACAGGGATCAGCTTTGGACTGATCTTGACTCACATCACACCCGCTGAGCTTAGGTGTGGATGCTACTGCAGCTGCTACTGTTACTACTTGCCTGTCATGGGGACCCATGAAGTGACCGACCTTCCAGTCAAGGCTGAAACAGGGTGAGGTCAGAAAGCGAAGTGAGGTTAGAAAGGGAAGTCAAATATAAGATTCAAAATTTCTGTCCCATGTTTTGAATTTAGGAATATTATGACCAGTATTTCATGCTTGGTAAACTCTATTAAATTACTAAGGAATAGTCAAAGTCCATTAAAAGAAAATGTAGGATGACCATGTATGCATTAAGGGGGAAATATATATATATACAAAATGTATAAACATATATACAAATGTATATATATACACAAAATGTATATGTATGTGTGTATATATATATATATACACATATATATACACACAAAACTTACAACAGAGACAAAGGGAGTGCAGTATGCATGTTCCTAAATTTTGGACCATTACCCAATTTGCCCACATAGAGAAATTCTGAAAGCGTCCTGGAGGAATGATGGGTTCAGCATGGGCCGGCCAGTGGCAAGGTCACAAATTCAAACCACCAGCAGCTCAGATGAAGGAAAACAAGGCCTGCTGCTTCCATAAAGGTTTAGTCTTGGGAACCCGCAGAAGCAGCTCTACTCTGGCCTGTAAAATCCGGATGAGTTGAAATAGATTCAATGGCTTTGATGGTGCTAAGGATAATGCACTCTTTAAAGATATATATCTTTCTTTGATTTGCTACCAACTATTGGCCAAAAATCAGACTTGGGGAATTTTGTCCAGAAGAAAAGCTAGACTGAAACATTACAGTTGATTGGCCTAAACAAGTTGCTGCTAAGTCAGTTTTGACTCATGGCAACCCCAGGCATGACAGCAAGTCTGTGCTCATTTGAGTTTTCAATGACTGATTTGGGGAAGTAAGTCAGCAGGTCTCATGGTTATAAGTTGGGCTGCAAACTGCAAAGTCAGCAGTTCAAAACCACTAGCTGCTCCACAGGAGAAAGATGAGACTTTCTACTTCCATAAAGAGTTAGAGCCTCGGAAACTCAGCAGGCTGTTCTACTTGGCCCATGGGGTCATTATACATTGGCACTGACGTGGATGGCAGTGAGTTTGCTTTTGGTTTGGGGACTGCCAAGGAACCTCTGGGTGGAGTGGAACTCCTAAACTTTAGGTGACTGGCCAGCATGTTAATGATCTATGCCACCCAGAAACTTCTGGGGAAGTCCACCCATTGCCATGAGGTCAATTCTGACCCATAGTAACCCTGTAGAACGTAGAGCGCAGAGTAGAATTGCTCCCCATGGTTTCTGAGACAACTCTTCCAGAGAACAGACTGCCTGATCTTTCTCCCGAAAAGCAACCGATGGATTCAAACTCTTGACTTCGCAATTAGCAGTCCAACATGGATCCCTTACGATGCCCCCAGGGCTCCTTCGAAGGTCCTTAGGGCTGGACTTTACCTAGAGCTGCACCTAACCTAGCGATCTGATTCTAAAGTGTTTTCAAATGGTTTCTACGTGCTCTTTGAATTAGCTTTACTATCCTGTTAGTTCCCTTGCTTATGGATTGAGTACATCTTTTTCATTCTGTTTGTCTAAAAGTCATGCTTAACTTTCAGAAAAATCATATTTCACAACATTCACAAAAGCCTTGTTAGTTTGTATCTTACTCAATGGGTTTGTCTATGTATATATATTTGTGTGTGTATATACATATATATCTGATTTTTCTAACAGTTAAAACATATAGATGCAAATATGTACACATACAAACCTATTGTAGGCAAAACACAAAATAACAAGGCTTTTATGAATGCTGTCAAATGTGATTTTACTAAAAGTTAAACCAAAAGTTAACAATCTGCAATCTGAAGACAACACAACCTTGCTTGTTGAAAGTGAGGAGGACTTGAAGCACTTGCTGATGAAGAGCAAGGACGGGGCCTTCAGTATGGAAGACAAAATAGCTCACAACCGGACCAAAGGGTGACATCACAGTAAGAGAGAAAAGGTTGAAGTTGTCAAGGATTTCATCTTGCTTGGATCCACAATCAAGGCTCATGGAAGCAGCAGTCACAGAGATCACATGACACATTGCATTGGGTCCATCTGCTTCACAAGACTTTTGAGTGTTGAAAAGCAATTGAATGAAAACACCGAGTGTGAAATTCCTCTGGTAGTTGTTTTTTAAAAGTATGTTGCTGAGTAGTTACAGTATTTTCCCACAGTTAATCAGTAGCATATTATCTTTGGAAGCTATGCATAAGGTTTGTCAGCGACCCCTTCATCCAAAGTGAGGAGCAGAGGTCTTCTTCGCTGTCTAACATTAGTCTGGAAGCTCTGCTGACCCCTGGTCACTTTGGACGACCCTGCGGGTATTTGAAACACCAGTGACATAGGCTCCGGCATCACAGCAACACACAAGCCACCACAGTAAAACAAATGGACAGACAAGGGGTGAACTGCTAAGAGGACAAACCAATCTGTCTTGCAAACAGTATAGCAGAGTCCTTCTTAGAGGCCAGTGTGGTGAGACCCCGGCTTACATATTGTCAGGAAGACTAGTCCCTAGTAAAGGACATTGGGCTAGATAAAGTGGAGGGGCAGCAAGAGAGGAAGGCCCTAAGGGTGGATTGACACCGTGAAGGCAACAATGGACTCCGGCAGAGGGAGGAGAGTGAGGCTGCGCAGGGCCAGGCCCTACTAGGTTTACTTGTACACAGGGTCACTGTGGGTTTGGTTAGTTGGACACAGGGTCTCTGTGGGTTTGGTTAGTTGGACACAGGGTCTCTGTGGGTTTGGTTAGTTGGGCACAGGGTCTCTGTGGGTTTTGTTTACTTGGACACAGGGTCTCTGTGAGTTGGAATTAACCTGATGAAGCCTAACAACAACATGATCTTTGTCCTTTATGTACATAACGTGCATTTTTCTTTCTTTCCTTTGTTATTTGGTTAACTGGTTGTCAGAGATCTTATAAGTTTTTAATAAAATTTTTTTTTCATTATTCTAAAAGGACAATGTAATTGTTATTCCAAAATAAATAACTAGAAGGCCTTAAAATAATATTAAAATTAAGTAACTAATAATCTTTAGTAAAATACTTATTATCATGCAAAAGTTTTCACCTACATGGTTATATCTACACATAAGCATATTTTGTTCTTTATGGCATTAAAATGAGAATGTAAATGACCATTTTCACTTATAGTATGATTTATAAAATTAGTCTTATCTTAAGAATTAAAGGTTAGCACTGTCTACTGTCATCCACCATTGTTGAATAGACTGTTTAATTGATGTAATTTATACTAAAAAATAATAATAATTCAGATAAAACTGATTTTTAGCATAGTTAATGTAAAATAGATAATTCAGAGAGAAAATTTACTTTATAAATTTTCTTCCCAACTCTTCTCAACATAAGACTGTAAAGTTATGTATATTCTATTCATTTACAATGAATCCACCCTTCAACTCTAATGTGTTCTTTCAGAAGGGCCAATTAACTTTAATGCTTTGTGCAGCTTTTTGGTATTTCAAAGTTATACATAATTGAAAGCAAACAAGGGGAATAATGAGGCTTCCTATCCTCTAGAGAAATTAAGATTGTAACCTTTCTTATACACCTTTTGTTACAGTTGTTACTAGTTAATAACCCAGTCAAACAGCTATGGCTCTCTGGTATTCTCATTTCTTATCTGTCAGCTTGAATGTTGTTTTTCTTTAAAACCAGGCCTCAAATTGAGAGCAATAAAAACAGGAGGAGGTGTTTTTTTACGCCAAACATATGATATTCACTACAGAGCTCTCAGGTAGCACCAAAGGCTCGTTCCTCTCCTTATGGCTCAAGATGTGGCATTCACAAACAAACAAGAAGGAGGCTGGAAATAATTGGCTTTCATTAGTTTGTTCTTTATTTCCTTAATTGGGTCAACAGTAGGCTGTCTGTTTACTGCACTCGAATAAAGTCGGAAGTTGTCAAGTAAAGAAACGTCAATGGGTCCTATGGTATTAATAAGATTTTGTGACTAGATACTCTGTCAGGATAAGTAAAAACGTAGTCACACTCACATACAAAGACTGACTACCACCGTGACTGTCAACAGATTTACTTTCTAAGTTTTTTAAAAGTAAATTATAATATCCACATTATCATTTAGATAGAAATATGGTATTCCTATTTTTTAGCTGAGAAGCAACAAAGCCTACATGGAAGAATCACACCAGCCTGGGTGATCAGCTATCAGGTATCAAAGACCCAGAACAACAACAAAAAAATCTTATCATTGTGAATGAGAGGGAAGTGTGCAGTGGAGCCCCAAAGCCCATCTGTAGGCAACTGGACATCCCCTCACAGAAGGGTCATGGGGAGACGAGCCAGTCAGGGTGCAGTGTAGCACTGATGAAACAAAAACAAAAACAAAAACTTTCCTCTAGTTCCCCCACCCCACGATCATGACCCCAAGTCTACTTTACAAATCTGGCTAGACCAGAGCATGTACACAAGTACAGGTAAGAGCTGGAAACACAGGAAATCCAGGACAGATAAACCCCTCAGGACCAATACTGAATTAGCCATACCAGGAGGGGAAGGGGAAGGTAGGGTAGAAAGGGAGAAATGGATCCCAATGATCTACATATAACCCCCTCTCTGGGGGACGGACAACAGAAAACTGGGTGATAGGAGACATCAGTCAGTGTAAGAAATGAAAAAATAATAATTTATAAATTATCAAGGGATCATGAGAGAGGGAGGGTGAGGGAGGAAGGGGGAAAATGAGAAGCTAATGCCAAGGGCTCAAGTAGAAAGAAAATGTTTTGAAAATGATGGCAACAAATGTGCTTGACACAATGGATGGATGGATGGATGGATGGATGGATGGATGGATGGATGGATGGATGGATTGTGATAACAGTTTTACCATTCCCCAAGAAAATGATTTTAAAAATAAAATAAAGGTTTTATAATAATAAAAAAGTAAATTATAATATCCACCTTATCATTTAGATATTAATATGGTACTTCCTATTAATAGACTCCTTGGGATGTGGAGCTCTAGAGACTAGTCACAGAGTGCGTAAGGAAAGGCAGCTTCACTTCCCCTTCAATCTTCATGTTTTGTTCAGCCGTATTCAGTGGCTCTCAGTCAGAGTAGATACTGAGCCCCAGATTGCCTACAGGACAGGGTAGCACTTCCCCTGCGAGTTTGCGAGACTAACTTCTCAGGCGTAGAAATGCCCATCTTTCCCCTAGGAGAGAGCGGCTCAAGGTAGCCCAGTGTGAAACAACATACACCCGCAGGGCTTCTCAGGTTAAGGAAGGTGCCTGAACACGCTGCTGGCGACGCCACCTCGCTTGCTGAAAGCAGAGAGACCTTGAAATCCTCAAGAAGATCAGACTACAGCCTTCAATATGGATTATATCTCAATAGAATGGGGAAAAATGACCACAACCAGACTAATAAGCAACATCACGATAAACGGTGAAAATATTGACGTTGTCAACAATGCCCAGTGTAGGACATCATTTGATCTATTAACTTCCTCCCCTGGGGGTTGACTGTGGAGCCCGGTAAAATGAAATCGTTCAAATCTCGCCTGGCGCAGTTCTCTTCTTTCAAGGATCCCTTCTTGTCCAGTTTCCACGGAATGTCCGTAGCTTATTGGTGCTTTCAAACACTTAGGTGTTCTCTTTGTCACGTGTACAGCAGTGGCTGTCAACCTTCCGAATGCCGCGACCCTTTCATGAAGTTCTTCATGTTGTGGTGACCCCCAACCGTAAAATGATTTCCGTTGCTACTTCATCACTGTCATTTTGCTGCTGTTACAAATCGGGTGACCCCTGTGAAAGGGTCGTTCAACCCTCAAAGAGGTCACGACCTACAGGTTGAGAATCATTGTGCTAGGGGGTCAATGAATATAAGCTTTTCTACCATCAATCATTTATTTTCTCAAAAATATTTGATCAAGCTCCCTTTCTTTCTTCCTTAGACTACTTCTAACCTCCAGTTTAGCAGAGTATATCAACGTAAATGAAAAGGACCGTATATCCTCAAGTATAAACCTACCCTAATATCAGTCGAGGCACCTAATTTTACCATAAAAATTGCATTAAAATGTGCTGGAAAACTCGGCTTATACGCGAGTATATACAGTATATAAAGGATGTAATTAAAAGGCTTCTAACGTAAACATCTCTGCTTATTGAGTATTTCAGCAGCTAAACCAAAGTACAAATCACTTTTTGGTACATGATACAATAATACGGCATCTATACCCAGCTGAGGGCATCTGCACCTCAGAATACCTCCCACTGAAAACGAACCTCTGAATTCTGGAATGCGTGAGATTCCCAGTACACTATCACTATGAAGGCAAGGCTGTAGGCTCTGAGGAGCATCCGGTGGTCACTGGTCTGAGGAGAAGTTGTGACCACAAATTCCCGAGTCCTCGGGATAATGGAAAGACAGTTTCATTCCTGCAGCAGAGGGTCACACGTAGCACAGAACTAATTTCTGTTGAGACTCATTTCATTCCACTTTGCTTACTCTAGTTATACCGTAAAACAAGGAAACTATAGAGCTTCACCACCAGGGAGCCTATGATGACCCTCCAGAGAACACGACATGTAGATGTTCCTAGACACAAAAATACTCAGAATGACAATGATTACTGTACATAAAGAGACCCCTGGTTAATCCTGAAAAGGTAGTTATCTTGCATGCTTCCAAGAATCTGTCCACTTTCCCACTAAAACAGAATTGAATAAAACTAATTTGCAACATCATTCACTCAATGCTGACTCATTGCGACCCCTATGGATTTCCTAGACTGTAACTGCTAAGGGTGGGGTGAGGGGTGCGGGGGGGGCAGGTGGGAGGGCAGAAAGGCCAATCTTCCGCCCGAGAAGCGCTGCCGGTAGTTTTGAACTGCCAGTCATGAAGACTGCAGCACGTGCATGCCCGAAATGTCACATTCGGTGACAAATTACATTTAACGTGGTCAAATAAACCCACTACAAAAGTACTAGCACAGCTTTTTATAAAGTGTAATAATGCCGAGAATGTCCTGTCAGCATGCTAGTCTGGTATGGGGACTGCTGTGTTCACAATCTCAACTTTCCAAGAAGTAGCATGTATAGCTCTTTGGCAGGACAGGTATCTTGGAGAATAGAAAGTGTCCTAAAAAAAAAAAGCAATAGAGTTATAAATGCCTCAGACGAAAACTAATAGAGATAAAGTAGGTGATTCTTAGGCCTGTTCTTGGAATAAACAGGCTAAGAAGGGCAGTAAAGAAGTTTTTTTCTCATCTGAAAAAAGAAATAAAAGTATTAACCTCTGTAAAGATGCGAATTCTCTAGTGCTGATGGTTGGCCCGTATCATGTAGCACTGGATTTGTTGACCATCAACAAGAAAGCTTCTAAGAGTTAATAAATACCTTTCATCTGTAGCTTGTAGAACAAAATATGCCAAGTCAGACAGAACAAAGTATAGGAACGCATGTCCATACACCCACGTGGAATCAATAATGCTGAAACAGTGGCCGTTTGATGGGGCGAACCAGTTCAAAGCACTGTCAGTATTCACACGCATCCTGCTGCTACTCATGACACTGTGTGGCCAGTCTAAGTCACTGAAAGTGATCGAGTAGGGAATGTATTCAATGATTTTAACTAATGCAACTATGTAATGAGAAGATGGATCTTTCCTTGACCCAAACAGATCTGTAAAGCCTGCCTACCTTTTTTTAAGTGACTGTTACAAGGAAAATTATTTAAAATCTGGTCTGAAACAGAACATGATTGAGAAGTATAATTCACAACCTCCTCTCCTTGTGTGAAGAAATTAATTTTCTTGATTGTGCAAAATCAAAGCCAAAAACCCACTGCCAAGTCGATTCCATCTCACAGCAACTTACAGGACAGAGCAGAACGCCCATGGCGTTTCCAGGCCACCAGTCTTCATGGAAGCCAACTGCCACAGCCTCCTCCCAGGGAGCAGCCCCTGGGTTTGAACTACCGACCTTGTGGTTAGCAGCTCAAAGTTTAACCCACTGCACTACCAGGGCTCCTTTGCTTCAACATGAAATCATCTGTCTACCATGGAGCCATTTAATATAAATGTCATATGAATGCTTTTTATGTTCATGATCTAAATCCTCTCAGATAAAATGCTTCAGCACTCAGCTCCGATCCAACTTCTAGATGCACAAGCAACTGTTAGCTCCTCAACCGCTGGCCACTTTCTGGTGACGGTGGCCCAGATAGCGCGGCATTAGCGAGGAAGCTGGGTGGGCTGGACAGTATTTCCTAACTTGGCTGGTAAACACATTATACTGGCCCGTGCAAAGATCAAGAGAGATGATGCAAATTAGCCTGACAGAAGGTTGTCCTATTCTGATAATTATCGAAGAAATCAAGGTGTCAGTCACTAGCTAAATCAACTTTCCTGAAGTTGAAGTCATACACTATCCCTTTACCATTTATCAAACTGAGAAAGATAGTTTCATTTGTTTCTTATTTTCATAAACCTCTAAGGTATTTGCGAAAGATCAGCTAATGCTTTGTACTGATTTTGAAATGTTCTTCAAATACAGGGACATCTTCCAGGACCTATTTAATTCCTTTGTGACCTGAGATGTATTTTGATGTTCAGATTTCACATTGTGTCGGCTTGCTCCTCATTTCAGATCACACACAGAACATCTTACATTACACATTTTACTTCCTTATTAATTAGGATGACTACTAATTATGAAGAAATTCCATGACCAGAATGTAAAAGAGGAAAGAAAATTTCTGCATTCCAGGATAGTAGTTAAGTAGTTAACCAGGAAAGAACCACCACTGCAGTGTATCTTATTGCTGATGTTCAAGGCCACATCTGGACCCCACAGCCACTCACTTTCCTGTGGTTCGTGAACGACTCGTATGTAGCAGGCTTCAATCACGCAAGATTACCGCCTCTTCATGTCTCTTACCTTCTCCTCCTCCTCCTCATGTGCATGGCCGAGAGCATCTAAGGCCTTTTCTTATGTTGATTACCTAATGAAAGTCACTCTGGCTCTAACTTCCACGCTGTGCCATGAGGAGTGCTATTTCCAGCCAGAGTTGTCGGAAATCTTCCTCGCTCGTTATCCCAGCCTTCTCCCTAAGGTGGTGTTCCTTTCACTCAAGTAAGTCCTATTTCTAATGACAGAAATCCATCTGGACCACTACCCTCTCTAACATGACAAACTACTCAATGCTGTTTACTTGTTCAATAGATCTGCAACCGGAGGAGGTTATTATGTCACCAGGGGAACAATTTATTAATGAGACATATCTGTGTTACCTGGTAGCTTGTGGTTAAGGCTTGAAGAACTACAAACGCGGTGCTGCTAAATAGAATACAAGTCCAATTAACAAGTCTCAAAAGCGGGAGGTGCCACTCACAATCATGTAATGATGTTGTTGCTGGGTGACAATGGCTCAGACTCATAGGGACCCTGACACACAGAGCACCTAAGTACAACAGAACAAAACACTGCCTGGTCCTGCATCATCCATCCCCACGATTGTTATTTTGAGCTCACTGTTGCAACCTTTGTGTCAATCCATCTCTTCAGGGACCTTCCACTGTTTCAATGGCTTTCTTTTTACCAAGCAGGGTGTCCTTTGCCAGGAACTGGTCTCTACTGACAACATCTCCGAAATACGTGAGACAAAGTCTTGCCATCCTTAATGCTAAGGAGCATTCTGGCGATACTTCTTACAAGGCATTTGCCTGCCTTCCAGCAGGTCGTGAGTCGTTCATTCTTCCATTACCATTATTCGTATGCATCAGTTCTTCGGTCTTCCTTCTTCATTGTCCAACTTCTACATGCCTTTGAGACAATTGAAAGTGCCAGTGCTTGGGTCGGGACAATCACATAACAGAGACAAATTCTTTATTATTTCTCACCGAACTACTAAAATAGCTTCTATCAGAATATTTGACCAGTCTTTCAGCCAGGAAAGAAACACTATGTTTTATACTAAGCAAGGAGTGTAACAAAACAGACCTGGGAGCATTTACACTTTCATGGACGACTGCCTGAGAACACAGCTTAAAGAGAGAATATGAGTTAGTATGTATTGTCTGATTTATGAACTAAGGATTTAAGAGGAGGGAAGGAGACGTATGGGCCTGGCGCAGGAAGGAAGTGGTGTTTAGGGTGTGCCTCACAGCTGGCAGAGGCTCAATGTGGGAAAGCATGTGGTGAAGAGAGACTGGGGCGGCCGGGGGTCCTGAGTGATAAACCAGGCGGAGATCACGGGAAGTAAAGCCGGGAAAGTGTGTTTGCCAAAGGCCTTATGTTCCCCCCTAGGAAAATATCTCAGGTATAAATGGAACAAGCGCACAGAGTGGGGCAAAAGAGAGACTCGAAGGTGAGGTGGTGTTTACAAGTCATCGCCACATAAAAGGACGTGATTCCAAAGTGACAGATGCTAGCCATCTTTGTGTGACCGTAGGACAGCGACATGCTGCTGTTGGTGACTGATCTGAGATGTACAGAAAACAGCCATAAACCGAAGAACAGCAGGAATTTCTACCAGTGTTCTGATACAGTAGGGTCAAATCCTGCCATTTATTGAGTACCTACTGTGTGCCAGAAGCTTCCATACACATTGTTATATATTTAATCAGCTCAACAAGCTGAGGAAATGGGGGCTTTATGTTTTTAAAGACTTGTGCACCAGCTTGTACTCCTACTACTGTGCAACAGAGCCAGAAACCCGGACTTCCTAACCTGAGGCACGGCCCATTCAGAATAATCAGAATTTTTAAGGAAATTAAGTGGGTTGGGAGATACTTCCATGGTAAAGTCACCCTCGCTAGGTTGTCACGTGTTTGTGTGAGGAGTCCAGGCCTGAGCCTACAGCGAACACTCCAGGAACTGTGAGCCTCCTCTGTGGAGCGGGCTACAGCCCCCAGACCGTCCACCTCACGCAGACGACAGCAGAGCTGACAGGCCGCAGCAAATTGTCCACGATGCTGAGTTCTTAATCACTGACCAGGGGTCTGTGGCAAGAAGGTGGGTTCTGGAAAGAGACCGCACTGATTTCAAATTCCAGTTCTGCTACATGCTAGTTACCTGAATAACCCCAGACAAGTGACTTCACTTTCTCAATCTCAGTTTCCGGTTATAATCATGTTGAAGGATCAACAATAAATTTATGTAGGTGGTAAGGGCGAGAGAAAACAGCTTGGTATAATGAGGAAATGATAGTACTTCGGACAAAAGATTTGGCTTCGTTCAGTTATTAGATCAGCTAGATGGTTTGGGCAAGTAACCAACTCCGAGGCCCTTTCTTCTTTAAAATATGGATGGCACCATTAACCTTGAGGGATGGCTACAAGAATTTGAGATTAAGTACGTTAGATACCCAGAGCAGCTAGACGAAATTATAGTAATGAACCGCATTCCACCTTTGATAGAAAGCCTGGGAAAATAAGGATCCCTTTTTAAACTTGGGGTTCATTATAATGCTATTGGTGACTTTAACTTGAAAATACATCAGGCTACTAAAAAGCCTAACAATTTGGTATATTTTGAACACTTTGGAACTTAGTTTTCTAACAGTATTGTTTTTAAAAGAGAAACTCAATATAAATGGATCAATATTCATTGTTTCATCTCACAGTTCCTATTTTTTGACATTCTCTTCCAAAGGTACAATTCAGATTTCATAATCTAAGAAATACAACATTAGTACCATTGACAGCAACTTTGTACTTTTACCAATAAGAATACTGTTCACGATCCTTGCTGCTTCCCATCCGATTGTCAGCTTGGCTGGTTTGATGAATCTAAACACCCGTTCTTGCCATGCCTGCCCAACACCCCCAAAATGGCAGAGAGGTAAACAGACCCCACACAGCATTTAAATGCAGCACACCAGAGTAAAGTAAATTGGCTCCCCCAATTTAAGAAAATCACAAGAAAGAAATACAAATGTGACAGATGAGATTCGTACGGATCTAATCTCTGTGTATCTTTGGTGGCCCATCCAGAACATGGCTTATGAATCTGAGCACATTTTCTGAAGTTCAGCTTAGATCTGGGGTTTCCAAGTTTTCACTTTTTAAAATGCAAAAAACAAACAGGATGGATGGGCTCTGACAATTTAGCAGGTGTTTTGTTGTTGCTTTGTTTTGACAACTTATCAAGGCGATTACTATCACTGTACTCCTCCCTCTGGATATTTGAGTGACCTGCCTGCCCGCGGGGTGCTTCAGCGATGCTCAGGAGAGCCATTCCAGACCCATCAAGAAATGTGCCGGCTGGTGAAGAGCTTTCTTACACCGCCCAGGTATGATAAGACAGTATGTTGTTTTCATAGGATTGCCACTTCCTTTGCCCAGTCCTCCCCACATGGGCTGCCCAGGGAATTCATGCTTCCCTCCGCTTGAACACCTGAACTGCCCCAAAGATGAACTGTTTCTTTAAATGTTCATTTTAATAAGGATGGGGACCTAAAAGTGTTCCCCAATTGCTTTGCTGGGAATGTAAAATGGTTACTGAATTTTTTTTTTTTTTTTTAGCCACATGAAATTGGGGCCCTGGAGCTCTGAAACGTCTGCATTGGGCCGCGGGCTAGGTGTTTCCGCCATTGCTAAGCTAGGTATGGTGGCCAGGTATGGAAGAAACGGAAATCTGATGTTGAAGAGCAAAGTACGGTGGAGGAAAAATGAAGGGGATCGTGCCATTTACTGAGTAAATCTTAACTCCATCCATAAATCACCTCTCTGCTGGGAACCAGCTAAAAAAACGGGTACCACCTGGGAGTGGGGGTCCTGGGGGCAAGCTCAGGCCTAGCCCTCTGGCTTCTGGGGCCCGCCCGACCTGCTCAACTCCCCTCTCTCGGGTCTTGCAGGTGGGCTTCCGTCGCTCTCTCCCGTTGTTCTGAAATCTTCAAATTCCTGCCTCTCCCCAAAAGTGATCGCTTAAAGGGCCAGGGAGTGGCGGGGTGGGGTTGCAGATGAAAGGGCCAGATCTCCGAGTGTCTGAGATCTCCAAGGGAGGAGAGGGTACAACCCTCGCCCCCGGCCGTGACCCCGTTTTCTCCCCGGCCGCCACCCCCATCCACCGGTCCGCAGAACCTGCCGCGGCGGCGGCGCTGCGCCGGGCGCCAGGCTGGGGTCCCTCAGGCGGACGCTGGCCGTGGGGTGGGTGGGGTAGGTACGGGGTTGGCGGGATCCTGAGCTAGGGTAGTGAATGGCTCCGCTCCGGGGACCCCACACTGAGCAAGCGACCACCTTCGGAGCTGGCAGGAGGTAGGGACCGGCGCCAGGCGGGGCGATTCCTGCTCCAGTGCGCCTAGCGGACCGAGCCCGGCGACCGGCTCCGGGCCCCCAGGCTCCATCGGTGCGCGGGCGGGTGCCCAGCCCTTACCTCTGGGCACGAGGGTGTCGGCTGGGGAGGGTGCTGGGGAGCGGCGAGCCGTCTCCGGGCCGGGATCAGCGGCAGCTGGCTACGGCGGGCTCGCTGCTCATGCTGGTCGCGCCCGGACCACTCGGGCCGCGGCCACAGAGGTGCCTTCCTCTTCGTCCTCTTCGCGGGCTCCACGCCGGGACGCAGCTAACGCCCCAGCCCCGCAGCCCTCCTCCCCCTGCGCCTCCCGGGCCGCGGACGGAGCCGCCTCCAGCGCCGCCCCGCGCAGCCGGGCCCGCGGCAGCCAGCGCCGCCCAGCGCCCGGCCCTGGGGTCGCCGCCACTGCCCGCCGCGCCGCGCCTGCAGCCCCGCTGTGACGCAGGCCGCGGTGCCCGGGAACTTCCTTCCCGGCGGGGACCACCCCACGCCCCGGCCCGGCCGGGCGGCCGGCCCATCGGCAGGCTTTCTGGAGGACGCGAATTTGAAAGATGCCCCCGCCGACACCCGATGGGGTCTCCCCCGCCTCCGATACCCTGGGAGCTGCTGCCCCCCCGCGCCTGCCCCTTGCCCTCATCACAATGCAAGGAACCCCCCACCCACACGGGTGGGGGCTTTTACCCGCCCAGCAGCTCCTACTCCGAGTGGTTGGGGGATGGGGGGGCTCCACTTCCGACTGAAAATACCTTCTGGAAACGCTGAAGGACTCGGATCAGGGTAGAAACAGCAGGGGGGAGGAATGGATGGGGGTGGTGGACAAAAACAAAAGCCAATTTCTCTGTACCACGAAGTCTTTGAGCCCCTTGAACACCGTCTCCTCCCTAGCAGGACTCCCATCTTGCCAGCACTGCCCCCCACGCCCCCAGGGCTCCCTAATCTCCAAGCAGCAGGTTCCAGGATGCGCAATTGGCAGCTGGACCGCTCCTCCTACATGTTCATGTTGCGTGTAAAGGCGTGGATGGTGCGCCTCAAAACCACTTGTTGTTTCACAGTACTGGGGGAATGGGTCTCCCAGTCTGTTTCCGGGACGCAACAGATTTCTTCTCCCCACATTTTTTTCCATGTTGAAAATGCAAATAATGCTACCTTTATGGGGGCTGGCAGACTGCGCAGGGGAATCTGCCGCCGTGTCCCTCCCTGAAAACACACACACACACATCTGCCGTCCCTCCCTGAAAAAACACCCCCAACACACACACACACACACACACACGGATAAGATTTTAAGTAAAACAGCCATCTTGCTGCCTTGCTAACAATCTGTTCCCCGCCCCACCTCCCCCAAGGATGGCTGGTGGACTTGAACCTCCAGCGCTTACCTGACAGCCCCACCCGAGCTCCTTGAGTCAATCACATGGGAGATGTAAAAATGCTGCCTGTGTTAGCACCTACTCTTAAACATCTTCCTAGACATAAATACCTAAGGAGGGAAGCGTTTAAGATATTTAAGAGTTGACGCTAATCCAGAGCTGCTTACTCTTTGAGCCTTTTTTTCCTCATCTGCACAATGAAGTCATTAATAACTGCTTTTGGGGGTTCTAGTGAGACCTACAGGGAACATGTGCAACCTCCTGAGCATGAATTAGGGAAATGGTCATGTGACCACACTAAGGAGCCCCTGAGGGTTATCACTGAGGGGCTAACTGTAAGGTGGGCATTTAGAAAACACCAGTCCTTCATGGGAGAACTACGAGGCTTTCTGCTCACCTAAAGATGTGTAGTCTTGGAAACCTACAGGGGCAGTTCGATTCTGTTCTAGAGGGTCCCTGTCAGTTGAAATAGACTCATGGGCATGTTGAGCCTTTTGGCTGTTTGACTGTTTCTATACATGGAAGCACATGCTGGGCTGTGTCTCTGAGGGTGGAACCCAACTCGCCTCAACCTCAACCTCCTAGGCACTTCCTCGAACCTCCTACCTGTTTCAGGACTTGCAATGGTGTGCTGTCATTGCATCTTTCAACGACCTCAGGCTTCACGAACTGCTCCAAGAGCCTTTGCAGGGCAGTAACCACGTCTTACTCATTTCGACATCTCTCATGAGCACTTGCTATGAGCTGTTGAAAGAATGAGCTTTTAAATGTTTTCATTTCTTATACTGGTTCCGACTTTCAGTACCATTTGTATTGTACTGCAGGTTCTAGAACCCAAACTCTTTAGCTCATAAAACATTCATATTAAAGTTATGCATTATGTAGATTCTAGTATATATTACCTATTTCTAGTTTGGGGTTGTCTATTGAGGCCAACCTGCTATTCTTGTTTGGGGCTGTCTTTGAGGTCAGGTAATCTTGCCTAGTCATGGTGAAAGTAAACATCTAAATTCGAAACCCCAACCACCTGCAGCGCATTGCTTTGAATTCTTTCTACACACTCTGAGTGTCTGCTCTCCAGACCGTTGCTTGGCCTGTGGAAAGGTCCTGGGCGAACAGAAAACATTGCTTTAACTTTCCGTGAACTTTGGGAATTAATAGCCGCAAGATAAAGCCCATCTTCAGTTCTAGTTCTGAAATCCTCGGCAATTAAAAAGTTTCAAAACGGAGCAAGCACAGCCTTCCCCATGAAACATCCTGGGAGGAGGAAGCTGCCTGCGAGGCTGTGGTCAGAGGTGGTCCTGCCGCTCAAAGGGCAGCTGCATGTGTGCCAGAGGAAAGGGTGGTGCTAACGCGTCTAAAAATAGGGGGCGACGCAACTTTGCGTCAAATTCTCCTGAAATCAGCCGGGCTGTATTTTACGGCCCCTCCCAAGACAGAAGTAGTTGGCCCCAGTTGTGTGAGACTTTTCTTAGGAAATAATTGTAACAAGAAGAACCTACTAGGTACAGATGACAGTGTAATCTGTGAGAGGCAGAACTCGAAGCAACTGCCAGGTTTTGCTGGGTCTTGCAAGTTTCCCACCTTTGACTGGTGCCATCCTGCCACTTCCCTATGGGGCGTTCCAGAGGAAAATATTGACTGGAGTTTCCATCTCCGACAAGTTTCTGCCTTATACAGACTTCCAACTTTATTTGGTCTGCATTGTCTTGTTTAATCACCCTAACTATCTATTAGGTAGGCAGTATTGCTTTTTCCTTTTAACAGAAGAGAAAACAGAGGCACATTATAATCAAGTAACTACCCAAAGGTCACATGGCCAATAATGGGAAGAGTTGGGATGTAGACCCAAACCCGTCTCAGTGCAGTTTTCATGCTTACCCACGAAATCCTACCGAGAAGGAGTGTGCATGTTCAAATGGAATTCATCAGTACACACAGCAAGATTAATGAGGCACTTTTCCAGTAGTTTTTGTAATTGCTTTCGTTTTTGCCTTGCTCCAATAGCACATTCATTTCTGAAATGTGCCTTCATGAGATGGTTTTGCAATTTACTCTTTAATTGAAAAGCACTTTATGACTGGAAGCAAGCTTCTTAATGAAAGATCATAAAGTGACTGCGGCTGAATGCAGGCCGTATGAAATCTGTCAAAGGGGAGCCTCGTTCTTGGAATAATAGTTCAGGTGGGCAATGATGAATAAGTAACTCACACGATCCATGTTATAACACAACATCACAGTTAAAAATATTACTTGGACATTCTCGGGAGTGATTTTTTTCCACCTGACATATCTCTGCCATACCTTCATTCTTAAAAGATAACTAAAAGCTAGTTGGAGTTGTTTTTTTTTCTTTTTCCTGGGACAGACATCATGGTTGGTAGAGGGTCAGCAAAACCCAGGAGAACCATCAGTGAGATGAATTGACACAACAGTCCACAACAATGGTCTTAAATATTGACACAACAATGGTCTTAAACATACCAATGATCATGAAAACAGAATAGGGCCAGGCAGCCTTTGGTTCTTAGCCTAAGGTCACATTTCATTCTGTTACACATGAGGTCACTGTGAGCTGCAGCCCACTGGATGGCACCAACAGCAGTGGAATCGATGTATTTCAAACTGAACAAAACCAAACAAAATGCACTACCATCGTGTTGATGCCAATTCACAGCGACCCAGCCTGTAGGACAGAGGGAAATTGACCCCTCGGGTCGTCAAGAGTGTAAATTTTTATGAGTGCAGACAGCCTCATCTTTCTCTCACAACAGAAATAGCTTTTATTTGTTTCGCACCTAAAACCACTGTTCTAAAAGCCATGATGCGTACAATAAGCTCATCAACAACATCTACGATCGACTGGCTTGATGCCTATACCGAGTTATTCTAACAAGAGTGAGGCACTTAAATCACTGAGAAGTTCCTTACTCACTAGAAACTACAACAAGGTCATAATTTCCTCAGGAAAATAGCTCAGTTTCCCCAGAGTTCAAATGCTTCCGTGTTTTCCTCCCCCCATATCTTACTATGCACACTTAATGTACCACAGAACAACTGGGATCACAGTCTCACATTGAATTGGCTCCAACAAAGCACCTAATTTTAAGCGCAAGGAATTGCTTTTTTTCTTTTAACTAAGACATTGCCCTTTTTCTCTGAGGCATGAACATTGATGACCTGAGAAACCTTATCAGGACAGTGAAACTGAAGATGATCTTGCTCACTGAACATGAGTCTTTGGAGAATTATCATGGAAACTGCTTTGTCTTAGAAAACGCTGTGGCCATGCTCAGATGCCCTTTCCATTACAACCAGCGTACAGACTGACACAAGATGCGTTTTCTTCAGCCTTTCTGGAGTGTGTTTCTTAGTTTCCTGAATTCACTCGTTTGTTTGTTTTTTTCTTTTCCTTTTCCAGGTGGGAAATAAACAACAACACACAACTAACAAGAAAGCCGGTTTGCCTTTGCCGTATCTGTGATCACTACGGTCAAGTTAATTGGTTTTAGTAAAAAGAGAATAAACTAGAATTAATGAGACTTGGATTTCTCCTAACTCTGCAGTGGTTACCTCTGTGACTTGCAACCAACCCCACATTATCTCTGGGTACTCAATCTCCTCATCTGGAAGTGACTAAGTTTCCTTAGTACTTTTTTAGTGCTAAGATTTTATGCACAGATCTGACAGTGATGCATATTTAACTTCCTAGATTTCACTCCGTAATGGACAGAAGCATTAGCCTTTAATCAAGGAAGCAAGAAGGCACCTCTGGCTGCTCTGGGCTAGGAGGAACTCCGTGGCGAGCAGGGCAAACAGGCAGCCAGCATCTTCCCAAACCAGTTGCTCTTGTACCAGCCAAGGCCTCTTGGGAGGCATTGCCAAGCAGCAGTCTGTGGAACTTTATCTCTTGTTATATCCCAGGAAATAGGCTCCCCCAGAATAAGCAAACGCACTGTCATCCAGTCCATGCTGACTCCTAGGGGCGCTATGGGGCGGGGAGAACTGACCCCGTGAGTTTGGAGACCGTCCGTAACTGTGGTTATGGAGCTGCTGGTGATTTCGATCTGGGATCAGCTTCTTCTGGGGAAATCCCCATAGATATTAACAGGCTTAGGGCGGATCTTCACTGACTAGTGCAGTCCGAAAAGAAGGATCACATTGGGTAGTGCTAATACAAGGACAGTTCTGGAGGGTAAAGGTGCCAATCAAGTTCTCAGCCGTGTCAATTCCTGAATGGCCTTTCTCCTGAGGTAGTTCTAGAGCTCAAGGCCCCTTCTCCCTAGGTGGGTCTACAGGCCCAGGTGCTTTCCAGTGACAGTGGCCATTGCTTCACTTGCAAACCGGCCTCACAAGCATTTCTCTCCCTCTTTGTGTGTGTACCTTGTGTCCATTTGGATATGTTTCCCCTCCCCCTTGATAAGTCTGAGTCCATTAGGTTTAGATTCTCCCCTTCTCTGGCATGATGCCGTTACCTTAACAAAACCCAACACCAAAGCCCTTACCTTAAAGTCCATTCCGACTCCTAGTGACCGTAGATCAGCTCTACAGGACTGAACAGAACTGCTCCATAGGATTGCCCAAACTGCAGGTCTTCCCCAAAGTAGACTGCTTCATCCTTCTCCGATGGAGTAGCTGGTGAACTCTAATCAGCAACCTTTTAGTTAGCAGCTGAGTACTTCACCCTTGTACCCCCACTGAACTCTCTTGTAATATTAAAAGCAAAACAAACGCACATGCAAAACCTCGCTGCTTCCAAAAGCTAGCATAGGGGCAGGAACATAACACATTGTGGAGTTATATATTTTATTCCATAAACTTCTCTGAGAAGCCTTTTTTTATCATTTTATTGGGGGCTCATACAACACTTACCACAATCCATACATCCATCCATTGGGTCAAGCATGTCTGTACATCTGTTGCCATCATCATTCTCAAAACATTTGCTTTCTACTTGAGTCTTGGTATCAGCTCCTCATTTTTCCCCTCACTCCCTAGTCCCCCCTCCCTCATGAACCCTTGATAATAAAAATTATTATTATTTTGTTATATCTTACACTGCCTGACGTCTCCATTCACCCACTTCTCTGTTGTCCGTCCCCCAGGGAGGAGGCCATATGTAGATCCTTGTAATCAGTTCCCCACTTCTACCCCACCTTCTCTCCACCTTCCAGTATCACCACTCTCGCCACTGGTCCTGAGGGGTTTATCTGTCCTGTTTCCAGTTCCTATCTGTACCTATGTACATCCTCTGGTACAGTGAGGAACCTTGTTGTGAATACATTTGTTTACCTTGACAGGCGTAGCATCGCTCCAGCTTCTTTTGTCATGCCCAGGAAGAGTCCAAATAGCTAGCACCCCTCAGAATAGACTATTGGAATTGTTTATCTAGAGTTAAAGTAAGGTGACAGAAATTTCATACTAGTTTTCCCTTTGGAAATAGTTAGGAGGAAATTAATGCTCATGAAAGCAGTGTCCAAGAAATCAAAAGAAGCACTACCTTGGGTAAATCTGCTGCACGAGGACCTCTTTTATGTCAGTCACGCTGAGGAATCACGTGCACCTGACCCAGGCCATGGTATTTGCAATCACCTCATAGGCATGTGAAAGTTGGACTTTGAATACAGAAGAACGAAGAAGAATCGATGTATTTCAATTATGGTGCTGAAGAAGAATATTGGAAGGACCATGGACTGCTGGAAGAACAAACAAGTCAGTCTCGGCGGAGGTACAGTCAAAATGCTCCTGAAAAGCAATTTTGGCAAGACTTGGTCTCACATACGTTGGGCAATGCTGTCAGGAGAGACCAATCCCTGTAGAAGCACATTATGCTTGTTACAGAGGCGCGGCCGGGAAACAAAGGAAGACGCTCGAGGAGCTGGATTGATATAGCAGCTACAAGGAAGGGCTCAAAAAGGATAACGATTGTGAGGATGGTGTGGGACCCAGTAGTGTTCCATTATGTTGTCCATGGAGTCAGAAGCACCTCAAGGTCACCTAGCAGCCACACAGCATCAACTCATTGATGAGGTCTCGTAGTGTAAATATATTGGCTAAGCACTGCGCTGCCAACCAAACGCTTGGGCTTTAAACCCCCCGGAGAGGGAGGAAGATGTGGAAAAACTCTTTCCAGACAGCCTGGGAAGTCCAGTGGGGCAGTTCTGCTCTGTCCAGTGGGTTGCTAGGAGTTATAATGGACTCAATGCCATTATTATTGTTAGTTTATGGAATGACTTTTTAATAATAAATTAATTATAATTATCTTTAGTGACTTTTAAAAATGGAATATACAACTTTCCTCTAATTCTTAAATGCTTCCTCCCACCTCCCCCACTACCATGATCCCAATTCTACCTTACAAATCTGGCTAGACCAGAGGAGGTACACTGGTACAGATAGAAACTGGAAGCACAGGGAATCCAGGGTGGATAGTCCCTTCAGGACCAGTAGTGTGAGAGGCAATACTGGGAGGGTGGAGGGAAGATGGAGTAGAAAGGGGGAACCGATTACAGGGGTCTACATGTAATCTCCTCCCTGGGAATGGACAACAGAAAAGTGGGTGAAGGGAGACGTCGGACAGTGTAAGATATGACAAAATAATAATTTATAAATTATCAAGAGTTCATGAGGGAGGGGGTAGTGGAAAGGGAGGGAGGAAAATGAGGAGCAGATGCCAGGGGCTTAAGTGGTGAGCAAATATTTTGAGAATGATGAGGACAAGGAATGTACAAAAGTGCTTGACACAACTGATGTATGTATGCATTGTGATAAGAGTTATATGAGCCCCCAATAAAATGATTTTTAAAATTTAGGGGGAAAAATGTCCTCTCGGTAGTTGTCTTCTGGAGCTATTTTCCTTAAAAACCTAAGCCATTCATGAATCAGAGAGCCAATAGAGAGGTCTGAGGGGCCCAATTCAAACTACGTGGACAGCCTCCTCTCCCCGCAGAATAATTCACTTCAGAGGACAGCACTGAAGCTCCAGCTCAGGGAGAGGGGCATGTCTGATCAGAGCACACAGGAGCAAATGAAGGGGGAGTGAGTGAGAGTGGAGCACATCCTGGCCCACCAAGCCTTAAGGACAATATCCCTGCTTAGAGCCACCAATCCACAGAGCAGACCATACAGCCGGCCCCACTATGAGACACGACATCTCTCACTGACCCATAGCCCTACAGGGGACAACACTGGAGACACAGTGTGTGAATTGCACCCGACCTGACCCCACCACACTGAGGCAAAACACTAACGGCACCCAACAGCAAGGGGTGCAGAGCAAGGAAATCCCAATGGAATGCCAAATATAGACTTTGGGGACAGGGCATGGCACCCCACGGACTCCACTGGAAAACACTCCTAAAGGTCAACAAACAGACCTTGAATTATTTTCAGGCTTTTTTTTTGTCTTTGGTTTTTGTTTTGTTTTCTTTTGTTGCTTTGTTTTGTTCTGTCTTGTTTTTTGTGCATATTATTGTCTCTGCAGGTCTATCTAGATAAGATAGGCAGGATAAACAATCTGGAGGAAAAAACAAAGGACTTACAGTTCTGGTTCCAGGGGGACAAGGGAGGGGAGAGACAGCGGGAAAGGCAGTGGGTGTTAACAAACCCAGGGACAAGGGAACAAATGATCGAAAATCAGTGGCAAGGAGGGTGTAGGCTCGATCAAGGGCAGGGTAACCGAGAGGAATTACTGAAACCCAAATGAAGACTGAGCATTATAGTGGGACAAGAGGAAAGTAAAAGGAAATAGAGGAAAGAACTAGGAGGCAAAGGGCATTTCTAGAGGTCTAAATACAGGTTTGTACATATATAAATAGATTTATAAATGACAATGGGGAAATAGATCTATATGCATATTTATAGGTTTAGTACTAAGGAACCAGATGGACATTGGGCCTCTACTCAAGTATTTCCTCAATGCAAGAATACTTTATTCTATTAAACTGGCATTCCATGATGCTCACCTTCCTGACACGTTCGCTGAAGACAAATCAGGAACATAAGCAAATGTGGTGAAGAAAGTTGATGGTGCCTAGCTATCAAAAGATATAGCGTCTGGGGTCTTAAAGTCTTGAAGATAAACAAGTGGCCATCTAGCTGAGAAGCAACAAAGCCCACATGGAAGAAGCACATGAGCCTGTGTGATCATGAGGTATCAATGGGATCAGGTATCAGGCACCAAAAACCCAGAACAAAAAATCCTATCAGTGTGAATGAGGGGGAGTGTAGAGTGGAGACCCAAAGCCTATGTGTAGACAGTTGGACATCCCCTTACAGAAGGGTCACAAGGAAGAGATGAACCAGTCAGGGTGCAGTATAACACCAATGAAGCATACAACTTTCCTCTAGTTCTTTAATGCTTCCTCCCCCTCACTATCATGATCCCAATTCTACCTTACAAATCCAGCCAGACCAGAGGATGTACACTAGTACAGATCAGAGCTGGAAACACAGGGAATCCAGGACAGATAAACCCATAAAGGCCAATAATGACCGTAGTAATACCAGGAGGAGAAGAGGATGATAGGGTAGAAAGGGGAACAAATCAAAATGATCTACATATAACCTAGGGGAACCAATCACAATGATCTACATATAACCCCCTCCCTGGGGGATGGACAACAGAAATGTAGGTGAAGGGAGATGTTGGATAGTATAATACATGATGAAATAATAATAAGTTATACATTGCCAAGGGTTTGTGAGGGGGGGCAGGGAGGGAGGGGGGGAAATGAGGAGCTGATATCAAGGCCTCAAGTAGAAAGAAAATGTTCTGAGAAGGATGATTGCAACAAATGTGCAAATGTGCTTGACACAATGGATGGATGGATGGATGCATGGATGGGTGGATGGATGGATGGATGGATGGATGGATGGATGGATGGATGGATTGAGTTGTATAAGCCCCCAATAAAATGATTTTAAAAAAACCCAAACAAAAAACACTCCTCAGCCGTTATAATGTCTGGTATTTTTGCTAGAACAAAGGCATCTGTTATGATTGTTGATCATGTAGCCTTCTTGTTCCTTCTGTTTGTTTGTTTTAATAATCTTGTTGTTCAGTCAATTTAAGGCTATGCAACCACCGCCATAATTGATTTCAGATCTGTCTCTTCTCTTGTGCATTGTCATTAGCTCCCTCGTGACACAGAAATAGCGCTCTTGCTTTTATATACTCTTTAGCTTCTGGGTTGACAGTCTTTTCAGCCTGTGGGTCGGGACCCCTTTGGGGGTCAAACGACCCTTTCACTGGGGTTTCCCTATTCATAACAGTAGCAAAATTATTTACGAAGTAACAATGAAAATAATTTTACGTTTGGGGGGTCACCACCACATGAGGAACTCTATGAAAGGGTCGCGGCCTAGGAAGGTTGAGAACCGCTGCTCTAAGATATAGTCCAAATGGGTGTAAGATAAGCATACAGCCTACATGCTGAATGTGCTTACAGGGATGGCATAGAAGAACTGTTATAAAATGATTCTTTCTGTGTTTCTGCAGGTCTTATGAGCAAGGTGCTGGATTAAATTTTCAAGGATATGTGTATTGGAAAGGAGCTTGGGTGGCCTTACCAGATAAGCATTGGCTATTAGTTGCAAGTTCTGCGGTTCCAAAATTCCAGGTACTCCTTGGGAGAAAGATGCAGCTGTGTGCACCCATAAAGATTTACTGTATTGCTGTCCCAGTCTCTGGCACTCTGGAGGCAGCAGGCATCACCAACTCCAAGAACCACACCATGTGCAACCAATCCCCCAAATGGTGCAGCAAGGCATCAAGAAACCCCAATCACAATGATATGATGCAGCATACAGATAGATTTCTCCCAGGTTGTCACAATGCTTTCTAGCAGCATTGTGAGGTCAGCTGCTTAGAAGTATACTCTCTGAGGGGATCAGCCCATCTAGAGCAATCAGACATTATTATCTGTCCCACCGTAAGTGGGACACAGTCCCTGTTGATAAGGATGGTGGATTGTTTCCTTGAAGGAGAGCCCAGGGGAAAGGTCAAGCCCACTCAAGGAAGACCAGAGTTAGACTGCCATCTTGAATCTAGGATCCACCCATCTTGTCACATGTGTACCTTCCCTTCCTGTTACGGGCACACCCCTAACTCATTCCCTTCATGTGGTGCATATGCCTATTTTACTGCCCCTTCCTGTGATGTAGGTGGTTACCTGTCATCAGGGGGGCTTGCACGCCCCTAAGTATATATAAGCCTTGGTTAGAAATATACCCTCTCCTCCTGCTTGCTGCGCAGACCTAGCTACTGAGATCATGGCCGTCCAGAATGTGAGCATGCTACCATAAAACGTGTCTGGTTCCTTTATGTTATTGTCTCTCCTCTTTCTCCTATCATCTATGACTTTACTATGAACTTTATATTATATATGTACAGTTGCACCTACGGACCCCTCAGATATTAGAGGCTGGTTTACTCTAACAATATGAATCTCTTATGGGGGTGGACCTCAAATTCCTGAGGAAAACGTATTTCTCCAAGAAGCACAAGAAAGGACCTGAAGAAAATGCAGGTCAACAACGCCAAGGCCATGGATGCTTGTGCCGAAGCTATCAAGGCTCTTGTGAGGCCCAAGGAGGCCAATGCTCAGATCCCAATGGGCATCATCCACAAGCTCAGTCGAAGGGCTCACATTGCCCACCTCAAGACTGGCAAGCGGGTGTGGGCAAACATTATCAAGGCTCTGAGGCTCTGCCGGCCCAAGGCCATGGCCAGGGCATGAAGCAAGGCTGATGCTCCAGCCAAGGCCTTGACCCCAGCTCCAGCTCCCATAGGTGCCCAGGAGAGGGACTGGTGTGACCCTGGGCTGCAGTCTGCCTGGAACTGGCGTCCTCCTGTGCTATTTGCCCAAAAACACTTAGGCAAAAAAAAAAAAAAAAAAGATTTACTGTATCAAAAAACTTTATATTGGGTCCCTATGCGTCAGAATTGACTCCAATGCAGTCAGTTTGGTTTTTGGCTTTTACATGTTATCACAATATTTTTGAAAGTTAGAGCCAATGTCTCCCTCTGGAGCAAAGGCAGGCCTGGTTACTGCAGTTGTTACATAATTTGGTGTTAGTTTCTATAAGGCCGCTGAGTCACCATGGAGTTTGGTTTGCTGAGCCCAGAGCACAGGACAGGCATGCTTACTACCCCTGATAACAGTTTCGATTCCCTAAACCCAGGGCTCCTCTTCAATAACACAACCCATTGCGGGTGCTGGGGCTAGGTGTCCTTTGCCTTTCCTTGTTAGAATTGCAACTTCAGGGCCTGATTCGAAAATGCTGATCCCCCGGCTATTACCATTGCTACATGGAATCAACTTCCCTTTGCTTGGGACCCAGGTCTTTCAGGTCTTGTACCAACACCTTGAAACTGCCCCGGGCTGACTTGTTAGCGTGCAAGGAAAGTGGAACCTGACACTGTTCACAATTTGTGACAATAGCGTTTCCCTCCTATGAGTTGGTCATCAGGGGAATGGCTTTGTGTCCTTTGGTGAAATGAATCATTCATGGTGATGCAAATGTCCTCTCCTGTGACTTCTCTAGGCCTATGTGTGTTGCTAGTCGTCCACTGGTTTCTAAGGACCACCCAACAACAGCTATTGACAGTGAGCTCTCTGATCATGGGATTTCAAGACAGGGGCACCAGGAATTTCTGTCCAGCATGATGGCATTTTATTAAAATTATGATACCTAGATCTGGAGGTCCTTAAGAGCAGTTGAAACATCAATCTTCAAGGAAAAGGAAGTACTTTCTCATGTTAAAGAATGATGTGCATGTGTCTCTGTGTGAGTGTGTGCATGCTCATGGTGTTGCTCCTGAGCTCATTGCACGGATTGCCTCCGGAAGCAGCGTGGCCAGAGGAAGCCTAACGTGGAGGGAAGATGGCCTGTTCCCGGCGATCAGAAGGCAGGACCACAGTGGGCACACCTTGTGGTCTCATTCAGGAGACCCAGCCCTCTTAATCTCTCTCCTGTCCTCAGTCTTCTCCGGTCGGTAAAAGACTCCCACGCTTTTCACATCCAACCCGATGTCACTTCATCTAAACGGCTCCATTCCGTGGCTACATCAGAGTTCTCAATTGTGCTTTCTATCGTAGTGCTGGTGGTAAACTCTTCGGAAACATGCATTTTCCTGATGGAAAAGGTTTCACGGAATTTATCGCAGAGCCTGATAGACTGGGGAGCGATCCCGTCTGGAAACGTATTCCAGGCAGGCAGACGCCTTGCTGAAATGACTTAAATGCCTCAACAGTCAGGCTGGCTCACGTGTGGTTCTAAACCCTTTACACTGTTGTTTGATGTGACGCAGGCAACCACGATGTGCACAGTCCCTGTCCCCATGTCACAGAAAGGGGACATGGAACTTGCCCAAGGAGAAATCACCAGTAACTACGAGAGCCACGTGTGGAACACGCTCTTACCACTCCCTTTCTGCCTTGTAGTGTCAGGCATTTTACATCTTCTGGAAAACATCTTTTCTGAAATGTCAAAGAGGGGGGGGGAATAAATTATTTTGCTCTCTGCATTTAGGCCCAGCTTGTGATCTGCCCAGTTCTGTTCCTTATTTCTCTGTACTGAGTACATCTCAGGGCCATTGAAGGTGAATTAGGATGCGTGATCAGCTCCTGTTGACTAAGGAAGGAGATACATTGTAGCTCGTTTGGAAGGGGGAGGGCACTCCAGTTAAATCATCTTTGAGATGTTCGGATAATGCTCTGGTACACCTCAAGCACTTGCAAACTCCTTGACTCATCTAAAATAGGGCTTCTCAACCAGTGGGTTGCAACCCCTTTGGGGGTCAAATGACCCTTTCACAGGGGTCACCCGATTCATAACAGTAGCAATATTTCAGTTATGAAGTAGCAATGAAAATAATTTTATGGTTGGGGGCCACCACCACATGAGGAACTGTAGGAAAGGGTTGAGGCCTTAGGAAGGTTGAGAATCACTGGTCTAAAACACCTCTGCCAATGGCTATGGATTTTCAGGGTTGAAGTCAGAATCCAGAGACAGAGGAAAAACAACTGGATTTTTTTAGTTGTCAGTTCTCTACCTCAACAAGCTTTCGTCTTTGATGGTCAGGAGAGGTGTGACTTTCGGCCCCAGAATCACTCATAAATGCCAGAGTCCCCAGATGGACACATTGTGACAATACCCGGCCTAATGGTCACATCACAATGCTTGTCCAAAGACCAGCCTGGCAGTGTGTCCAATTCCTGAGGATACTGGAGGTCTCCACAGCAAGGTGGCTTTGAATGTTTTAAGAAGCAAGAGATCTTTACACTTTTGGATGATAGAGAAAATATTTAATATATGGCATTGATGAGCTGTCTTGCCTCTAAATCCTCAAAGTTACTTCTAAAAATAATATGGGGAAGGTTTCGTGTCAAACGCTCTGCATTGAAAACCTGTGCTTGATGGACGCTTGATGAATTCAGAGGAACGCTACGATACCCCTTTCGGCTGCCAGGTTTAGTGACTTCCAGCATCCTTTGACTGTTTCACAAGGCAACCAGGGCGCCGTCATGGCCTTTGCTCCACCACTCTTGAGGAGGCTGGTGGTGATTGGCCTTTCGTCTGTCAAGGCTTGAATAACTGAGAGCTGAGTGGGACTTTGTGCCTTTTTGTTTCTGAAAGAGCACAGCGAATCTCCATCTCCCGGTTGAGGATCTCAAAACAAGTCTCGTTCTGAAAGGATTTCATTTCCTTACTGAGAAGCTTCGAGGTAACCTAGACTGTGACATGCAATAGGATAAATGACCTCCCATGAGTTCAATGTTTTGGGAGCAGAATTATTTCCCTAAACTTTGTTGTTTTTGTTAGGTGCTGCCAAGTTTCTTCTGACCCTTGGTGACCTTATGTACAGCAGACCAAAGCACTGCCCAGCCCGGCACACTCCTCACAATGATGCTTGTGTTTCAGCCCATTGCAGCCACGGTGTCGATCCTCCTGTGGCCAAGCTTCCTCTTTTTCCTGCCCTTCTATTTTACCCAGCATGATGTCCCTTTCCAGGGACTGGTCTCTCCTGACGACACGTCCAGAGTCTGTGAGACAAAGGCACTCCCTCTTCACTGGCAAGGACCATTTTGGCTGCACTTCTTCCAAACAGCTTTCTTTCTTTCTGGTTTTTTGTTTTGCTAGCCCTTCACACTCACTCATTGCCATCAAGTTGATTCTGATTCGTAGTGACCCTATAGGACAGGGCAGAACTGCTTCCTGTGGATTTCTGGGATGATAACTCTTCGTGGTGTAGAAAACTTCATCTTCTGCGAATGGCTAGTGGTTTCATTCCACAGGAGAAAGCAGCTGTTAGTAAGTAGCCCAATGTCTAATTCACTATGCCATCAGGGCTCCTTGCCAGCCCAGGGTACTTCCAATGTTTTTCCTCAGGACCGGTAATTCAAATCCATCAATTCTTTGGTCTTCCTCTGGTGTCCGACTTTCACATGCGTATGAAGCAATTGAAAATCTGCGGATTGGGTCAAGTGCACTGTAGTCCTCCAAGTGGAGACGTCTGGTGCTGCAGAATTGCCCGTGCAATATGTCATTTGATTTCTTGACTGCTGCTTCTTTGCACATTATGGATCCAGGCAAGACTAAATCCTTGACAATGTCAATCTTTTCCGTTTTTATCATGATGCTACCTATTGATCCAGTTGTGAGGATCTGGGTTTACATTGAGTTGTAATTCCTATTGCAAATTGTAGTCCTTGATCTTCATCAGCAAGTTTTCACTTCAGCAAGCAAGGTTGTTCCATCTGCTTAGGGCAAGTTGCTAAAAACTAGCTTTTCAGTTAATCACTCTGAGGTGATCCTCTAACCCACATTTGTACATGCCTTTGGTAGGCTTTTCATGCTTTTAAACAACACAACCCATTGTTATTGAGTTGATTTTGACTCACCGCGAGCCATGGTATTGCAGAGTTCAGCTGCCCAGTTTTCGTGGCTGTAATCTGTACAGAGCCAGAACTCCAGCCCTTTCTCTCATGGCATGTGGGTGGGTTCCAACTTCTACCCACTTGGTTAGCACTTGGACACAAGGTACTGGTGCTGCCAGGAATTCAAGTTATTTGCTTGCTCCTTATTTGGAGCCTGCTAACCCCGAGGCTGGGGTCACCAGCCCCTCCTCGGGAAGAAAGAGGGGCTTTCTTCTCCCATTAACAGTCACAGTCGCAGAAATTCACAGGGGCAGTTCTACCCTGTCCCGTGGGGTCGCTATGAGTCGGCATCGACTCGCTGGCACTGAGTATATGGTAATATTTTCAAAACAACAGAATTTTGAATGATTGTTTTTATTGCTTTCTAAAATCTGTGTGCAGGCAAAAAGACTAGTGTAACCCCTGGCAAGGTTAGTTCTAAGGAATCAGTGTTACAGGTCCTAGTTCATTCACGATTATACAGAGACCTCTACGGATGGCTTCAGGCTAAAGAATCATGCCTGTGTGTTATCTGAAAATGAAAGGAGACAAAGTCCTTTTGACCAGCCTCCTGCAAAAGGAGTCTGGTGACTTAACGGGTGACATGTTAAGCTGCTAACAGAAAGGTCAGTGGTTCAAGCCGACAGTCGCTCTGCAGGAGAGAGGTGAGGTGTCTGCTTCCGTAACAATGGGAACGCCAAGAGGTTAGTTCTCTGTCTCACAGGGTCACGATGAGCCGGACCCGTCCGGCAGTGGCAGAGAGAGCGGGAGGCTGTGTGGCATTTGCAGTGCACTGTGAGCTATGGTGTTCATTGTTGAGTTCTATTATGGATTCAGCTGTGTTCTCCACAAAATACAAGTCGGAGCCCTAACATTTATACCCAAAATGTATTGCTTGGGAATACATCTTTTTTTTTGGCTTATGCTAAAGAGGTCATAGCAGAGTTGGGTGGGTTTTAAACCTAATCCCCCCTGAGTGTTGTCTTTCAAAGAGCAGAACCGACACAGATTGGGGAGGCCGGACAGGGGAAGTGGAGCCACCTGAAGATGCTCAGCTCAGCCTCTGTCCTATTCAGATTCCTGCTCCCTAGAACTAACTGTCAGACAATACATTCCTACTCTTTAAAGCAGTCGTCCTGAACCTTCCTAATGCCACGCAGCCTTTGAATACGTTCTTCATGTGGTGACCCTGCATGTGGGCGGACACACCTGGAGACGGACACAGGAGCAGTGTCTCGGTTCCTAAGACCATCAGAAATATGGTCTTAGGCGACCCCGGTGAAGGGGTCATTTCGCTCCCAAAGGGGTCACGACCCACAGGTTGAGAACCGCCACTTTAAAGGGTGCTCACCTGTGGTACTGTGGATTCTGGCAGCATCAGGTAGCTGACATGGCAGAGCCCTGGCTGTGCAATGGTTATGGTTTGGCTATGATCCACATGGTTGGCAGTTCAAAACCACCAGCAGCTACGAGTAAGGAAGACTGGTCTTTCTCCTCCCATAAACAGTTTAGTCTTAGAAACCCACAGGGGAGTGCTCTGAGTCATCATTGACTCGATGGCAGTGAGTTTGGTTTACACATTGACCTGCTAACCACAAAATCAGCAGTTTGAAACCACCAACCGCTCCACAGGGGCTGTTCTACTCTGTCATATAGGGCTGCTATGAGTCGGAATCCATTCTACTGAGGTTAAGAATGAGATCACTAACTTGGTATTCTAAAGATCTTTCAATATTTCAGAAGCTAATACAGGTATCCCTTTCTACTTAGTTTGTCTAAGAAACATTTCCGCTGGGCAAGACAGCGAAGCCTGGCTGATAAAACACAAGTACGTGAGCATGCTCTTTCTTTTTAATGAATAATTTCATTGGGGGCTCTTTCAAATCTCATAACCATCATTCAATTGTATTAAACACACTTGTAATTATGTTGCCATTAAACATCTCCAAAACATTTTCTTTCTACTTGAGCCCTTGGTATCAGTTCTTCTTTTGTCCCCACCCACCCACCCACCCTCGTGAATCCTTGATCAATTATATATTATTGTTATTTCCTAGCTTGCACTGTTTATTGTCTCCCTTCACCCACATTGCTGTCACGAGCGCGTTCTATATGAAAGAATTGGCACAGTTTTCTCTGTCGACATCCTAAATAGCCATTCTGAGAAGAGCCACGTTGCTGGTGCTGATGAGAGCGGTATGTGCAAGGGGGGGAGGGGAGTGCCCATTGCTCACCAAGCTACATGGTTCCACTTTGTCAATAACATATAGCAACCGAGAGACAGAAAGCGAAGCCACAATGATTGAGGTGGGTACTAACCACTGGGATCGGTAGGGGTACCATTACCTGAGCACCCTTCTTGAGTCCTCATAACATCTATGAGAAGTAGGTACGATCAGCCCCACTTTACAGACCCTGAGCACTCGTGGTCAGTAAATTACAATATAAGCATTAGCATTCAGGATGGCCTGCATCCACATTTAAAGTCTTCACGCACCCCTTTACTGCCTACTCTCCAACTCTGGGCCTCCCCCTGTGTGTCTCAGTCACGTCTTAGGTTAGAAAAGCAGAGAGCACATATATATATTTTTTAAACGTTTTATTAGGGGCTCATACAACTCTTATCACAGTCCATACATATACATACATCAATTGTATAAAGCACATCTGTACATTCTTTGCCCTAATCATTTTCTTTTCTTTCTTTCTTTTCCCTTTTCTTTTTTTACATTTTATTAGGGATTCATACAACTCTTATCACAATCCATACATATACATACATCAATTGTATAAAGCACATCCATACATTCCCCGCCCCAATCATTCTCAAAGCATTTGCTCTCCACTTAAGCCCTTTGCATCAGGTCCTCTTTTTTTTTTCCCCTCCCTCCCCACTCCCCCCTCCCTCATGTGCCCTTGGTAATTTATACATCGTTATTTTGTCATATCTTGCTCTATCCAGAGTCTCCCTTCCCCTGCTTCTCTGCCGTCCATCTCCCAGGGAGGAGGTCACATGTGGATCCTTGTAATCAGTTCCTCCTTTCCAACCCACTCACCCTCCACTCTCCCAGCATCGCCCCTCACACCCTCGGTCCTGAAGGTATCATCCACCCTGGATTCCCTGTGCCTCCAGCCCTCATATGTACCAGTGTACAACCTCTGCCCTACCCAGCCCTGCAAGGTAGAATTCGGATCATGGTAGTTCGGGGGAGGAAGCATCCAGGATCTGGGGGAAAGCTGGAGAGCACATATCTTACGCATCATCCCACCCCACCCCTACCAAGTTAAAGGAGGCAGGGCTTCATCAGCCTGACTCAGGGGCAGAGCAAGCTCCTCAACCAACTCTCCCAGACAGATAGAAAGGTTCCACTGACCAGATAGAACGGAAACCTTTTTGGTGCCTCTACCCTCCCCATTATCTCCTTTAGGCAAATTGGTGCTAATTCTGGGACAGGAGGGAAGAAGTAATCATCTCTAGCTCAGAGCGAGCCCCTGGCACAGTCACTCAGGGCATATTTGGTTCTGGGTTGTGGGATGCCCTGCCCCGTCCCGAGCTAACTCCTGGGTGAAGAATGGTGGCCGTACCATGGACTTCCGGAGCACAATGACTCATTTCGTGGAGGAAGGGGAACCGGGATGCCCCTTAGAAGGGAGAATGGCTAAACTTCATCTCACATTCTTTGGACATGTTGCCAGGAGAGAAACCAGTCCCCGGAAAAGGACATCATGCTTAGTGAAGTCAAAGGTCAGCGGGAAAGAGCAAGCCCAGCAAGGGGATGGATTGACACTGTGGGAACAGCCATGGGCTCAAAGATGACAGCAATGGTGAGGATGGCGCAGGACCAGGCTGTGTTCGTTCAGGTGTGCATAAGCTCGCTATGGCTCAGAACAGACACAACCACGGCAAGTTACAGGCTATTACCCAGAAAGTTTCCCTAAGCCTTAAAGTGATCTGAAAGGTTTGGTAACCTCGAGGGACAGAAATAGTGACAGAATCTCTTGATGAGATGGACTGACACAGTAGCTATAAAAATGGGCTCAAATATGCGTGTGATTATGAGAATGGCAGAGGGCTGGGGACGTTTGTTCTTGTCACAGACAAGCTCACCGTGGGCTGGATTCGACCCAGTGGAAGTAAGAAGCTCACCGTAGGTAGCTGGCAGCGATTCCTCCAGCAAGACTCCTTGATGGTGATTTCCTTCTGCTCCGCAGGCGCCCCCGGAAAGCCCGCTGTGAGGAGGAGGCAGGAGCCATGCAGTGCTGAGTGTCTATTTATTAGTAGTAAATATTAGGGCCTCCCAATAGTTGGCTGGGGAACATGGTATCCAGGGCCTGGTGTATAGCACCCAGTCCCCTGGTGGTGGACTTAAAGCACTAGAAATAAATTAGAACCAGGCTTACAAAATAAGAACAAATCACACCAGCTTCCATAATCTTGGTTGGCCACCATCAGCAGGGGCATCCTAGGATCACATCTCACCTGAGCCCAAAATTTGAACAGCCCATGGGCTCAAGTCCGGCCTGCAGGCAAGGGGCAGTCCCTTGCCAGGGAATATCTCAAGCTGAATACAGTCTCCTTCCCATTTCCTAAGGCTTCACCGTGGTTGATTTTCCCATGGAAACAAGAAGAAATCTGTTTTAATCATCTGGCAACATTAGTTTCCTAATTTGTATGGGAACCTGGAGATAGAGACATGTGGCGCATTCATTACCTGTAAAAGCTCCAGGAGAAAGAAAAGTTGTTAAAGCCAGTCCTTAAGACAGGAAAGCCTTAGCACATGCCTTCAACTGACTTTCCTTCATCTCAAGAATTGTCAATAATGCTGTCCAAGTGCTGTTCCTATTTCTGCTTCAGAGGGATTTTCATTTGAGCCTTGTGGGTGCTTGTTCCAGAGCACATCATGACAGTTCGGACCCAAGGCCCTCTCGTCTCCCGTGCCAGCCTGGGAGAGTGGAAAGACTCTGGACTTCAGAGGCAGGGCTTGGGGGTTGGACAGAACCGAGTTCTAAGTCTGGCTCTTACACAGACGACTGCTGTGAACTTTAGTTACATCTGAGCTTCTTCATGCCTTGTTTTCTTCATCAAAACATGTTGTGTGTTCATTTAACAAACATTCATTGATCAGCTATTTAGTGTTACGCACGGGTGCAGGAAGCAAAGTAGAAACCCCACCTTTGTAAAGTTCCTATTCTACCCGAGGAACAACAAAAAAAACCAAAACAAGTAAATGTAAGATATAATGCCATTTGTCAATAAATGTGATGGAGAAAAACAAAGCAGAAGGGAGTGCTTGGGGTAATTATATCGATTTCAGTTGTACAGATGAATTCCATAGACTTAAAAGGCTGAGGCAACAGGAAAGCCCACTCTGAAGAGCAAGCCGTTGCAGAAAGACTGAGGAGATTCAAGAGTCAGCCCGGAGAGAATGGGAGGAAGAGCATTTTGGGCGCAGGCTCTGAGGTTAGAAAGCATCTGGCATTTCTGAGGAACAGCACAGAGGTCAGGAGGACTGGAGCCTGTAAGCATAGGGCTTTGGGAGTCGATGGAGAGAGTTTGGTTGAGGGAGACTCACGTCGAAGAGCTTTGGAAAGAATGATGTTGAGAGTAGACTGGAGACGGAAAAACTTAGAAATTATTGAAATGATCTAAGACAGACGCGTGATGGCTTAGACTTGAGTGGAGAGCGCTTGGTGGTGAGAAATGGTTGGATTCTGGCTAATACACTGCTTTGAAAATAGAGCTGAGGGATTGGCTTAAGGATGAGAAAGAAAGAGAGAAAGAGAAGGTGCTTTGCTTTTAGCCTGGAAACTAGAAATAAGGACGTTGCCTTTTCCTGATATGGGGGTCAGTACAAGAGGAATAGATGGAGAGGGATGGAAAGCCTGGAATTCAGTTTCGGATATGTCAAGTTAGAATGCCAGTTAGAAATCCAAATCATAATGATGAAAATATTCCCTATCAACACTAGAGTTTATGAAACAAAATAAATCTAAAAGAAACATCAGTCATACCTGCTCATGCTCAGTAATGAGAAGCTGAGATGATTGGGAAGAAAATAACTGAGGTTTCTTTGATTTCTAAGTGTGGCCGTTATTATCTACTTGCAATTAATTATCTAGTGGGATTTGAAAGGCTCATATATCCCAAAGTAAAGAAAGGTCCTGCCAGTGACTGGTATGCAGTATAAGAGCCATCGACTCAGTCCTTTCGGGAACGTTGAAAATACTAGCCTTGGGAAGGGAAACCGGAAGGCTTAGGACTGGAGGGAACAATGCTTGAGCTGATTTCAAAACCGAATTCCAGATTTTCCACCCTCCTCCATCTGTTCTTCCTAGACCAGCTCCCATGTTAGGGAAAGGCAACTCCATTGTTCTTGCATCTCAGGCTGAAAACATTGAAGGACTCTTCGATTCCTTTCTTTGGAAAGCTGTCCTGGCCGCAGAAAGTAGGGAAACGGGAAGCTGGAGTGGAACGGTGTTTGTGGGCATGGTCGTAGCTGACTTGCATGGACACCCAGGGCCTGCCCAGCTCTTAATGGGGCTCAAGGGGTCATAGGTGGCCTTCCTTTCCCAAAGGAAAAAACCCATTATGAGTCTCTATGCTAATTGTTCGCTGCTGTTGCATTAGGCCCTAGCTCACGGCAACCCTGTGCACAAGGACATCAGGCTGTTGTGATCTGTGCGGTTCCCGGTGGCTGATTTTGGGAAGCAGATTGTCAGGATTTTCTACAGACTCTGCTGAAACCTATTCAGCCGGACAGCAAGAGGCAAGCCTCCACCGACAGATGCGTGGTCTCTGCCCATCAACCACTTGGAAAGACAAATTGTCCTGTGAGTCCCTGTTCTCCTGTCCCAGATACAGAAAAGCTCAACCGAATCAAAACTTTGAAGGAATGATCCAGGAAAACTCCTGTCCGGGTAGTCCTCCCAGCAGCTGCATCTTCAATGTGCCCATTCTCTGATCTTATGTACCCAAATCAGTCTCTGAGCTGACCAAAGGGGAAAACATTGGCGAGTGGAACGCGGCTTACAATCGCTGGGTGCACAAGGTCTTCTTGGGGCTGGCACATACGAAAACCTTTTTTTTTTTTAAATGGAAACACTATTGTCCAAGAGCATTGCGCTTACAACTAAAGTGATGTGTTTTATTGAAGAAATGACATGATCTGGATCAGGCAGTGAAAATTCACTAAAGCTCTCTGGAGAGAATAATTTGTCATGGGATTTAAATACAGAAAACGCAGGGACTTCAGCGTGGAAAAGTTCTGATTGGTTGAGATTTACAAAATCATATCTTAATACTCACTAGACAATGATGTGATCCCATAAGCATCGATTTGTGAATTATAACGCGTGAGCCAATTATCTATCTTTTTAATTTCTGGATAATAAGGACAGCCTGAGTAGGCAGTCTTCCTGGGAGCGTGCTGTGAGAGGAAACGCAGGAAAAGACCCCCCACTTCGTGAAGCATGCTGGCTCGTGGGTTCTACAGAGTCACCAGAGAATGAACAGGAAACAAATGGAACCTGGCCTGCATGCTGAACAGAAGCCTCTCCTGATGCCAGGCACCTAGACTGTGGTGAATTCTGCACAATCTCTTGATGAAAAACGTTTTGCTAAGTGGAAACTTAACTTACATTTCACAGCTTATTAAAGGGACCTTGTGTATTTGTTTGATTTCTTGACTGCTGCTTCCATAAGCATTGATTGTGGATCCAAGCACGATGAAATCCTTTCATCTGTTCTCCATTTATCATGCAGTTACCTATTGGTCCAGTGGTGAGGATTTTGGTTTTCTTTACACTGAGTTGTAATTCATACCGAGGACACATAATAACATTACTGCTACTATTGGTAACAAATAATTACAAATTTTGATGGAAAACTTACAAACGCCCCATGGCAGGGACACCACAAAATTTGAATTCCACTTCCGATTATTAATGGCCCAGACAGTAATTTTGAGCTTTGAGAGTTATTGGAAGGTTTATTGTCCATTTATTGGAATGTTTTAGAGAAAAACAGAGGAAAACCCTCAATGAGCTGAGTTGCTATAGTAGCTATAACAATAGGCTGACACATTTGAGAATGGCACAGGACCGACAACGTTTCCTTCTGTTAACCGCGGGGCCACTTGGAGTCAGAACTGACTCGACTCGACAGCGTTGAATGAGGACAGCGGTGGCGACACCAGCCTGTAAGACACCGGAGGACTTTCTCTAGTGCTCCAATCAGGAACCTCAAGCATCTTACTCCACATTACATCATTTTAAAGCGAATTATGTTCTCAGTTGATACATGATTCAAAATTCAGAAGATACAGAAAAAGAAAATGGTATGTGATACTAGCCTTGTTTTCTGAATCCCCAAGAGAAATACCCAAGCATATATAACAAATTATCCGTTTTAATTCTAATAATTAACTAGTGAACGCATTCAATTATAGTCTATAGCTTTTACTAAGATGCCCTGCGGCCTCAGTTATTGGTAAAGACTCGGGCAGCCCCCTTCCCCTGCCCGGAGACGAACAGCAGAAACTGTGACGGAAGGGAGACAGCGGTTTGTATAAGATTATTATTATGAAAATAATAATAATTCATAATTTATCAAGGGGTCACTTGGGTGAGAAGGGTGAAGGAGGGGACAAAGAGGAACTGATACCAAAGTAAATGTTTAGAAAATAATGATGGTAACATATGTACAAATATACTTGATACAATTTATGTATGGTTTGTTATAAGAGCTGTAAGAGCCCCCAGTAAAATGATCTTTTAATTAAAAAAAAAGATTTGGGCAGGAACTTTAGGAGTATTGATCAGTATGTTCCCAGGGATACTTTCTGATAGGTTCATACTTACTATTAACTCTTATCAAATACCTTATTGAGGTTAATTATCAGATATAAGGAGTGAGAAATGGTTTGAGTTAGTTTATTTGCGCCAACCTGGCTGATAAACACATGTGGGGTTAATTGAAGGGCGGTGAGCCTTGTCTTTCGAATTCTTGGGTCTCTTGCTTTCTGATAGTCAGACCAGGGTGCAGCTGACTTAGCCAGTTTCCTGCTTCAGCGGGCAAGGCTCACTTCCTGCAAGACATCCCCAAGGAGAAGCTGCATGGACCTACCCCGATGCAGCCCTGGGTGCTGGAGCAGCCGTGTGGAGACCCCTGCCAGCGCTGAGATGCTTACACATTCACTGACTCGGCTTTCCTCCTGCAGTCGGCATCATTGTGTCGGTTTTGTGAGATGGAGGAGGACTTTGTGGATTTGTATTAGACATATGGGTTAATGTTGGACTTGTGGGTTTGGGCAGCACTGGGTTGGGATGTTTTCTTGATATGCACTTAACCTTTATATAATACTCTCTCTTACACATATGCGTTTCTGTGGATTTGTTTCTCTAAAGAACCCAGACTAACCCACCAGTACACCTGGTTGGGCCCCATTTGGGGCCAGGTGGGCTTAATTCAGTCAGTGGGGTCAACCATGTCTCCCAATGAGGACCCTGAAAAGCCACAATCCTTGGCAGCTGTGCTGCAGTTTCTCTGGCCTCAGGTGTCCACGTGTGGGTGTGAAGTGTCCTGAGGGGGCCTGGGTAAAACCTGAAACTGCTTCTATCCTGTATACAACCTCACTTGGATCACAAATTAGACTTCGATGGGAATGCTTTTGCATGCAAATCCAAGGAATCTAACAGCCAACACTGTCTGTGATAGGATTATCCCCCTTCAAGGAAATTCAATCGATACAACTATTACTCAAATTTATGCTACAATCACAGATTAAGCTAGTGATGAGAAAATGGAAGCATTCTACCACCATCTTTAGTTGAAGATTGATCAAACATGAAATCAAGATGCACTGATAATTGTTGGCAGTTGTAATGTAAAAGTGGGGATGGCGGGGCGGGGGCAGGGGGGAAGAAGGAACAGTTATTCAAAAATATGCTCTTGGTGATAGACACAAAGGTGGAGATCCCATATAGAATTTAGCATGAGTAATGACATGGTCATAGCAAATATCTTTTCCCAACAACATAAAAGGCATGATTATGTGGATGATCTTCAGCAAAATTTTACTGGCATGTGATATTAATAATATTTTCTGGAATTTAAGCATTCTGTTGAGTCACCTTTCTTTGGAATGGCTACAAATATGGATCTCTTCCAGTTTAAACGTGCACTTCTCCATATGGAATGCACAGAAATCAAATGGATGACATCTGTAGGAAGAGTGATGGAGAAGCTGAATGTCAGCAGTTAAAATCAGGTCACAAGCTGACTGTGAAAGAGAGCATTAATTGCTCATATGTCTTTAAAGAATATGGGCAGAGTGCTCCTTGGAAGCAAAGATGGTTAGACTTTGCCTTGCTTACTTTGGACATATTGTCAGGAAAGATCAATCCCTGGAGAAACACATGCTTGGTAAAGTAGGAAAGCAGCGAAAGAGAAGGCCTCAAGGAGATGGATTGGCACAGTGCCTGCAACAATGGCCTCAAACATAGGAACAATTGTGAGGATGGTGCAGCACCGGACAGTGTTTCTTTTGTTGTGCATAGAGTTGCTATGGGCTGGAACTGACTCCATGGCACCTAAGAACAAGTGCAGGTTGAAACGGAAGAAAATGAAAACCAATCCGTGAGGGCCAAAATACAACCTTGAGTCTATCCCACCTGAATTTTGAGAACATCTCGAGAACAGATATGACATATTGAAAGCTAATGACACAAGACCTGATTAGCTGTGGGAGGACAGCAAGAACATCGTTCATAAAGAAAGCAAATAGATCAAAGTATATGTTAGAAGAAACTCTGAAGCAACTGGAAGAAATGATGAAGTCCAAGAGAAATTTTCAATAGAAATCTCATTAGAAAGTTTCAAAGGGCAATTCAAGAAGACAAGGTGAACTCTTATCATGAAATGTGCAAAGACCGAGTGTTAGAAAACCAAAAAGGAAGAACATAGCATATCTTAAACTGAAATGACTCAACTCAAGAAAAAATGCAAGCATCAAGTTGCAATACTGAAATATTCTACGGACAAAATAGAAAATGGTTCAGGAAGCATCCAAAGATGGTCACAGTACCAAAAAGAACTAGTTGACAGTTCACCATTTCAGGAGGTGGCATATGAGCAAGAACCAATAGTGTTGAAGGAAGAAGTTCAAGCTACACTGAAAGCATTAGCCCAAAACAAGGATCCATGAATTAATAAAATACCAATTGAAATGTTCCAACAAGCTGATGAATTACTGGAAGCATTTTCTTATCTATGCCAGGAAATTCAGAAGACAACTATTTCGCCAACTGACTGGAAGAGATCCGTATTTGTACTCATTCCAAAGAAAGGTGACCCAACAGAATGCTCAAATTATAGAACAATATCAATATCACATGCCAGTAAAATTTTGCTGAAGATCATCCAACAAAAGTTGCAGTAGTGCATTGACAGAGAGCTGCCAGAGGGTCAGCCCTGATTCAGAAGACTGCTGATGTTGATGGATCTTGGCTGAAAGCAGAGAATACCAGAAAGATATTTAACTGTGTTTTATGGACTATGCCAAGGCCATCCAACAGTTTGTATAATGACAAATTATGGCTAGCCTGGAGAAAAATTGGAATTTCAAAACACTTCATTGTGAGCCTCTGGAACTTGTACATGGCTCAAGAGGCAATTGTGCAAATAGAATAAGGGATGGTTTAAAATCAGGAAAAGTGTGCATCATGGTTGTATTCTCTCACCATACTTATTCAATCTGTAGGTTGAGCAAATCATCAGAGAAGCTGGATTACATAAAGAAGAACAGATGGTTGGAGGAAGGCTTATTAGGAACCTGAGAGATGCAGATGAAACGGCCTTGCTTGCTGAAAGTGAAGAGGATTTGGAGTACTTGATGATGAAGATTAAGGGCTGTAGCCTTCAGTGTGGACAACCACTCAAGATAAAGTAGATCAAACTCCTCACAACTGGACAAGTAAGAAACATCATGATAAGTGGAGAAGAGATTGAAATTGTCAAGGATTTGGTACTTCTTGTATCTACAATCCATGCTCATGGAAGCAGCATTCAAGAAATCAAAAGATTAGTTGCATTGGGTAAATCTGCTGCACAAGACCTCTTTAGAGTCTTGAAAAGCAAGGATGTAACTTTGAAGACTAAGGTGTGCCATTGTATTTCCAATTGCCTCATATGCATGTGAAAGTTGGACATTGAAGAAGGAAGAAGGAAGAAGAATCAATGCATTTGAATTTTGGTTCTGGAGAAGAATATTGAAAGTACCATGGACTGCTAAAAGTGTTCCGGCCAGTCTGGAGCCGGTAGCCCCCACCTCCTCTCTGGCTCCTCAGGAAGATGAAACCTCAAAGCCTCCATTCCCAGCCTCTCGGGAGTGTGGATGACCTATTGAACTATACAGCTCTTGCCCCAACACTCCAAAGAGCTTATCTATCCAAGCCAGGTTTGTGTAGCCCCTTCCCCAGCACCCCAGGAAACAATTTATCTTCCAAGGCCGGTTTGTATAGCCACTTTCCCAGCACTCCAGAGAGCAGGTTTGCAAACAACAAGATGACTTCCCACGGGTCACATCCTGACTCAAGGCCCTTCCCCTCCCCCCAGAAGAATTTATTTCAAAGGACGACATTGAATCTGCAGCTCCGGGAGAGGGACATATCTTATCAGAGCACACGGGAGCAGATGAAGGGAGAGTAGGAGAGAGTGGAGCACATCCTGACCCACCAGGCCCTGAGGATGGTGACCCCAATTAGAGCAGCCAGTCCACAGAGAGGACCACAAGGCCAGCCCCACTATGAGACATGACGTCCGTCACTGATCCATGGTCCTGCAGGGGACAGCACCGGGGACAGCACCAGAGACACAGTGTGGGAATTGTGCCCGACCTGATCCCACCACACCGAGGCAAAACACTGGGGGAGTGCAGCAGAACAGCAAGGGAATGGAGCAGCAAGGTCCCCAGGGAATGCTGAAGGTGGACTTTGGGGCCAGGGCGTGGTGCCCCAACAGACTGGACTGGAAAACACTCCTAAAGGCCAACAAACGATCCTTGAACTAACTACAAGCTTTTCTTTCTTGTTGTGTTTTGTTTTGTTCTTTGTCAGTGGTTTGTTGTTGTGTTGTATATTGTTGTTTGGTTTTGCTCTGTCTTGTTTTTGTGAATGTTATTATCTCCACAGTTCTGTCTAAATAAGATAGGCTGGATGAACAAGCTGGAGGAAAAACAACGGGACCAACAGTTCCGGGGGAAAATGGGATAGGGAGAGGTGGGGTGTAAGGAAATGGTGTTAACAAACCAAGTGACAAGGGAACAACAAGTGATACAAATTGGTGGTGAGGTGGGTGTGGCAGGCCTGGTAGGGCATGATCAAGGGTAATGTAAAGAAGAGGTATAGCTGTAACCCAGGTGGGGATGGAGCATGATAGTGGGGCAGGAGGAAAGTCAAGGGAAATAGAGGAAAGAGCTAGGAGGCAAAGGGCATTTATAGAAGTCTAGACAAAGACATGTACATATGCAAATATATATGAGGATGGGGAAATATATCTATGCGCCTATATTTATAGGTTTAGAATTAAGGTGGCAGAAGGACCTTGGGCCTCTACTCAAGCACTCCCTCAATGCATGAATACTTTCTTCTATTAAATTAGCATTCTATGATGCTCACCCTCCCGACACAACTGCTGAAGCCAAAGTGGGTGAACAAGCAAATGTGGGTAAGAAAGTTGATGGTGCCTGGCTATCAAAAGAGATAGCGTCTGGGGTCTTAAAGGCTTGAAGGTAAACAAGCAGCCATCTAGCTCAGAAGCAACAAAGCCCACATGGAAGAAGCACACCAGCCTGTGCGATCACAAGGTGTCAAAGGGATCAGGTATAAGGCATCATCAGAAAAAAAAAATCTTACCATAGTGAATGAAGGGGGAAGTGCAGAGTGGAGACCCAAAGCCCATTCGTAGGCCACTGGAGATCCCCTTGCAGAGGGGTTTAGGGGAGGAGATGAGTCAGTCAGGGTTTAATGTAGCACCGATGAAGAATATAGCTTTCCTCTAGTTCCTAACTGCTTCCTCCCCGCCCGCCTCCACTATCATGATCCGAATTCTACTTTGCAAGTCTGGATTGAGCAGAGGATGTACACTGGTGCAGATAGGAACTGGAGGCCCAGGGAATCCAGGGCGGATGATACCTTTAGGACCAGGGGTGTGAGTGGTGATACTGGCAGGGTAGAGGGAGAGGGAGTTTGAAAGAAGGAACTGATTACAAGGATCTACATGTGACCTCCTCCCTGGGGGACGGACAACAGAAAAGGTGGTGAAGGGAGACATCGGACAGTGTAAGATATGACAAAATAATAATTTATAAATTATCAAGGGCTCATGAGGGAAGGGGAGTGGGGAGGGGGAAATAAAAAGAGGACCTGATGCAAAGGGCTTAAGTGGAGAGCAAATGCTTTGAAAATGATGAGGACAATGAATGTACAGATATGCTTTACAAAATTGATATATATATATTATGTATATATATATATATATATGGATTGTGATAAGAGTTGTATGAGCCCCTAATGAAATGTTTTTTAAAAAATCTCCCTTCCTTCTGTAAACATATACTTCCTTAGCTTGAGCCCTATAGATCTCCCACCACCTCACCAACAAGCTGTGATTTCCCTGACCTAACTCGTTGGGTCTCGGAACCCGCCCAGGAGCTCAGGATGCTCATGTCCCTTTCTCTGCTCTCCCTTCCCTCCTGGGAGCTCCTTCCCTACCTTAATAAAGCCACTCTTAACATCAAGTTCTTTGTCACAATCCTGTCTCCATTCAGTGTCTCAGTGAATCTATATTTAAAGTACGGCTAAAGTGTTTCTTAGAGGCAAGGTTGACAAGACTTCATCTCACATACTTAGAGTATGTTGTCAAGAGAGACTAGTCCCTGGAAAAGAACATTAATGCTTGGTAAAGTAGAGTGGCAACAAAAAAGAGGAAGTGGGGGAAGGTATTAAAAAAAAGAAAAAGAGGAAGGCCCTCAAAGAGGTGGATTGACACAGTGGCTGCAACAATGGACTCAAGCATAGGAACACTTGTGAGGCTGGAGCAGGCTTCAGCAGTGTTTAGTGTTGTTATGCATAGGGTTGCTATGGGTTGCAACCAATCGTACAGCATGTAGCAACAATAACTACCAACCCTCTGAGAATCTGGCCCACCTTAATGACACAGAACCTTAACTTCCACCATGGTGGGTTCCCCCACACTACACACACACACACACACACACACACACACACACACACACACCACTTCATAGAGAAGAAAACTGAGTAGAAAGTTTAGGTCACTTGCCCAAGGTGACATCACTGGAAAGTCCAAGAAGCAGAATTCAAACTTAGGTCTGGCCAATATCAGCTTTCCAAGGCTAATGGATTCTACAGTACAGAATGGACCAAAGGGATCCAATTTCCAAACAGGGTGGAAAGGCCCTGATTAAAAAGCTTAAAAGGCTTTAGGAAGCAGTGGAAAAGAAATCTGAAAAACAATTGTAACATTACAATCTGAAAAAAATGTGTGATAAACAATCTGGAGGAGAAAACAACAGATCTATGATTCTGGTTCTGGGGGAGGGCAGTGGGGGGACATGGGAGAAGGGAAGGTAGGGGAAAGGAAGTGGGTGTTAACAAACCCAGGGACAAGGGGACAACGAGTGATCCAAAATCAATATCAAGGAGGGTGAAGGAGGCCTGGTAGGGCTTGATCAAGGGAAACGTAATTGAGAGGAATTACTGAAACCCAAATGAAGGTTGAGTATGATAGTGGGACAAGAGGAAAGTAAAAGGAAATAGAAGAAAGAACTAGGAGGCAAAGGGCATTTATAGAGTTCTAAATACAGGTTTGTACATATGTAAATATATTTATATATGATGATGGGGAAATGGATCTATGTGCATTTATTTATAGGTTTAGTATTAAGGTCGCAGATGGACATTGGGCCTCCACTCAAGTACTCCCTCAATGCAAGAATACTTCTATTAAATTGGCATTCCATAATGCTCACCTTCCCGACACAATCACTGAACACAAAGCAGGTGCATAAGCAAATGTGGTGAAGAAAGCTGATGGTGCCCGGCTATCAAAGATATAATGTCTAAGGTCTTAAAGGCTTGAAGGTAAACAAGTGCCCATGTAGCTGAGAAGCAACAAAGTCCACATAGAAGAACCACACCAGCCTGTGTGATCATGAGGTGTTGAAGGGATGAGGTATTAGGCATCAAAGAACAAAAATCATGTCATTATGAATGGGGGAGGGCAGATTGGGGATCCAAAGCCCATCTGTAGGCACCTGAACATCACCTTACAGAAGGGACATGGGGAGGAGATGAGCCAGTCTGGGCACAGTGTAGCAATGATGAAACATACACCTTTCCTCTAGTTCTTTAATGCTTCTTCCTTCCCCACTATCATGATCTTAATTCTACCTTACAAATCTGGCTAGACCAGAGGATGTACACTGTACAGATAGGAACTGGAAACACAGGGAATCCTGGGTGGATGATCCCTTTAGGACCAGTGGTGTAAGTGGCGATACCGGGAGGGTGAGTTGGAAAGGGGGAACCGATTACAAGGATCTACATGTGACCTCCCTGGGGGACAGACAACAGAAAAGTGGGTGAAGGGAGATGTCGGACAGTGTAAGATATGACAAAATAATAATTTATAAATTATCAAGGGTTTGTGAGGGAGGGTGAGAGAGGGAGGAAGTATACCAAGGGCTCAAGTAGAATGAAAATGCTTTGACAATGATGATGGCAACATATGTACAAACGTGCTTTACACAATTGATATATGTATGGATTGTGATAAGAGTTGTATGAGCCCCCAATAAAATGATTAAAAAAAGACAATCCCTGAACAAAATGTATAGGTAAGAGTTCTCATGGAATCCAGGACTGATAAACCCTTCGGGAACAGTAATGGGAGTAGCGATACCATGAGGGTAGGGGGAACATGAGTAGAGAAGGGGGAGAACCAATTAAAATGTTTGATGTATAAACCCCCACCCCTACCCCCAGGCTGACAAACAGCAGAAACATGGGTGAAAGGAGACAGCAGATGGTGCAAGATATGAAAATAATATTAATTTATCATTTATCAAGAGCTCACGAGGGTGGGGTATGGGGGAGGGAGGGAAAAAAGAGAAGCTGATACCAAGGGCTCAAGTAGAAAGAAAATGTTTTGAAAATGATGATGGCAACATAGGTACAAATGTGCTTGATACAATTGATTGTTATAAGAGCGGTAAGAGCCCCTGATAAAATGATTTATTAAAACCAAATTTGAACAAGAAACACAACCCCCAATGTTGACTATAGTCAATGACTCTTGTCCACGAGCACCTCTGAAGACATGCTGCCTCTCAACCAGGACGTACTTTAGATGTTCACAGAGGTCGTGTTTCAGATGGGCTCAGTGTGCCAGGAAGGTTGGGTTGGGAAAGAGTGTGGACTGCACCCGGTAAAAAGCCTCTGTTCATCCAGAAAAATTCTCATTTCTGGGGACAGGTGGAAATCCGTTAGGATCATTTGAGCATGTCACTAAGACTGCTCAATCACTCATGAACATTTTTTAATTAAAAAAAAACAGACATGCTCTTCAGCTCTGGCCCTGTTACCAGCAACATTCTGGTGATGCACACATTCAGGATTTAGCAGTTGGCAAAGTGCATTCACCAGAACCGCCGCACTGGCCCTCTCCATTGTTAGATGGGAAGGAAGCCTGCTGTTTATACAACCCTGTTGTACAGATGAGGAATCTGAGTCAGCAAGGCTTCCGTGGGTTTGCCAAGTAACAAAACGCAGAGGTGGGAGGAGCCGAGTGCAAAGTCAAGCTCCCTGATTTCCAAACCTGTGTTCTTTCAGCTGCATCGGGAATCCAGACATTCTCTCCCCCTATATTAACAGCACCAATTAAAAACAAAACCCAGTATCAATGGCTTTTGATTTCTGTGCATGCTTACATGCCAGTCTCCTTGAAAGCATTATTTCTGAGGGTAGGAGTTATTATGCTGTTTCACCTTTATAAGAAATCCTAACATTATCGGGGTTAAGTAACTTCCCAAGCTCATACTAGTTAGTACACAGCAGCAAGTACCAGAATCAAGTCTGTCTGAATTTAACATCATGTTCTTCAACAGCTCAAAGTGGCCTTTGAGATGCCCTTTGAATAGTGGTCTGTAAAATGAAAATATTCTGTTTAGAGTTATTTACTGAGATTTTTCCCAGCAATGGATTTCTTGCCCTTTAAGAAGCATGTGTCTTACAATGTACGCTATTGACGTCCTGTTTTCCAGCCACCACAGATGGAGGACAGATGTGTCTTTATGCTCTGAAAGGTCCACTCTATGGAGTCGACTGTAATGAGATTGGATCTTGTTCTACATGCTTCAGAAACATGACTTCAGACACAGCCTCCCAACTGAAAGCCAAACCAAGAGCGTGAGTGCACAAACTTGATGAGAAAAAGAAACAAAAATGTCCCCACAATAAGCAGGAAGTTATTTACTGGTATGGCTGCCACGTCAGTTAATTCTGAACGCATACACATTTGTTCAGCCTTTTGTTCAGCCCAACGACAGAGAACTGCATGCATGTCTGATTAGGACTTCAGTGACAAGACAAGACAATTGGGTAGCGGTGCTGCAGGAGTGGATGCTGCCGTGCTTAATTTATCACAGTGAGATATCCAATTACAATAGAATAAAGGACCACGGACCACGGAGAGGGAGTGACACATTGCCCTTCCTTAACCAGAACTATATAGGTGAATGAGCCCTGGTGGCACCATTGGTTAAGAACTGGACTGCTGTCTGCAAGGTCATTGGTTCTAACCTACCCGTGGCTCCTCGGGAGGAAAACAAGGCTGTTTTTGTAAAGATTTACAGGTTCGGCCTTAAATAGGGTTGATTACTACGAGTCCGAATCAAATTGTTCGCAGAGAGCTTTGGTTATTCAGTTAAATAGGAGACTCCGATGGGCAAAGGTTAAGCACTACAGAAAGGTTGGGGGGTTCCACCCCACTCAGACACATCTGCTTCCTAAAGGCCACAGCATTGAAAATGCGATAGTTCAGTTCCACGCTGAGCATGTGAAATGGGCTCGAGCTGGAGGCAGCAACAGAGACTTTCTGTGCGTTCTCTAAAGCTACACCTTAATGTCTGAGCACATTTTCACATGCCCATTTGGAAAGGAGAATTCGATATCCAACATAATATTTGCACAGCTTTTGTTGTCTTTTGGAATCATGATTTCAAAACCCCAACCACCGCTGTTGAGTCAATCTAACTCAAAGCGACCCAATAAAGGGATTCCGTGGCTGTCAGTCTTACAGGAGCTGTGCAAAGTTTTCAGCGCCAGTGTGCAAATGCGGTTAGGCTCCAGTGAAACCACTTTCTGGGTCAGGAAGCACTCGTGTTCCCTACAGAGCGTCATGGCCTCTCTGAGCTTCGACCCGGTCTGGAGTCACCCTAGGTCGACGCCTTGCCTTGCGTTTCCCCGGAGCATAAAGGCAGGCCCAGGGAGGATTAGTGACATTCAGAAGTCAAGCGCATTCAAAGGGTGAATTCCCGGAGGGCCTAGAGGCCTTGGCTCAAGGTGGCGCTTGCAGAATTGGTTGAGTTGCGAAGTAGCATCTAACATTAGACACCCTGAAATAACCTCTGAATTCAGAACCAGAATTCTTCCTATAGCACCCTTTGGCAAATGGCTTAACTTCTTGTCCGTTTCTGCATCAGTAGAATGGGAATATGCTTTCTTTCACTAACCTCATCTTACCCATTGCACCGTCAAATAATGTCCCCTCACCCCCACTATCGCCGTTCAGTCACTTCCCACTCAGCGATCCAACAGAAGCGAGTAGAGCTCAGCCTGGGGTTTCAGAGACTGTACGTCTTTTGGGTAGAGGCAGCCTGACGCTTAACCCACCAAGGCCTCTTAAATAGTGTCCACACAGCACTACTTTCATCACGCCGTTTCCCTACCCACAATCCTGCAGTGAGTTTTCACGCCGACAATTGGGCCACAAAAGTACTCACTGGTAGTGTCTGGTGGATGCACTGGGCCGGCAGTATTATAGTCAGATGGTGGCCCTCGTGCGCACATTGCCAATGCCTGAATTGCTGCCTTTTGTTCCTTCTGCCCCTACAATGTTCCATACGAGTTGAAGGAAAATTCGAAAGATGAACGAGATGAGTTTGGTGTTCTCAGTTGAGGAAGGGAGAATGGCATATATATATATATATATCTGAAGCCACTGACTCCCATTTGGGGAAATGATGTAGGAGTTCAAGAAATGGTGACGGATGAAGGGGTATTGTCCCTGGGCTTTGCAGAGTGAGCTGAGGTGTGCTCGACACATGAGGAGGGAAGGTAATTCTGGCGGAAAGCAGAGCATGGAGCTGGGGAAGGCCGGACTCCCCCGGCGGCGTGCTGTCCATGCAGTTCCGTGCGCCGCCAGGAATGCGTGCAGGAATGCCACCGCCCCCACAGGTGTGGGACCCAAGTTTCGGGGTCAGGTCACATTGCCACTTTGTTAAATCCGACAGCCCACAGGGGGGGCAAGAGCATTCATGTGTCCAGTGAGTCACATGTAAATGACTGGCAAGTCTTCCTCTTGGTACTGCGGCTGGGCACCGTTCACGCAGGGTAAGAGTGGAACGTCCGCCTGGGTGCAGCCCCCTCTGGGGCCAGGCCAGCAGGAGTCCTGCACTGAAATTGTCCATGCCTCCCCTATCTGTATTTACAAGAGAAGAGGCCTCTTCCTGTCCACCAGACTGCCTGGCTTTGGGGATAACAGGCAAGCGTGGGGCTGTTATGTCAGGTCTCAGAGAAGGCTCTCTGCTCTGGTGTCAGTGCACGTTAACAACATGCCATCCTTGGCACCATCACTGGACGCCTCCTTCACTGATTGCTTCCAGGAGATGTGGGTGCTCACCAAGACCCGGGGGACTGTCCCCCCACCAGTTGTTAGTGGTTTCCATGGTAGGGGAGGAGCTGGAGCAACGCAAGGGGCCCTGTGCTCCTAGTGGGCCCCATTCTTCCTCTTCTGCACTGGTACGCTTTTCATAATTGGCGACACACATCCCCTGGAAAGGCCAGCCGGGCAGATGGTAAAGTGGTTCCAGAGCATCTCAGGTAGATGCGGATGTTGCCCATGCTGACCTTACAGCCTCTCAGGATAATGGACCATCAACAGGTAGTTGTCAAGGGGAAGGCAGCCGGTGGTTCAGTGGTTCATATTCTCACTTTCCATGTGGAAGCCCCGGCGAGTCACCTAAAGGCCAGCACTACCTGTCTGTCCCCGGACGCTTTTGTGTGACCGTGAGCTTGCAAACGACGCCGAACAAGTAAGAACAGTCTGGCGATCGATCTCAAAACCGGACAATGAAGTCCCTATGCGTCACAACATGGGGGTTGGGAGGCACCAGGGGTCAGGGGCTGACTCCATGCCAGCTGGCAACAGCAATCACCATACTGGTGACAAGATCAAGTGCCAGTTGTCATGGGAACACACAACAGGAGGATCTGAAGAGGAACTGGCGCTCAGAGAAGGGCTGTGCCGAGGAAGAGAAGCTTGGGAAAGTTGGCAGTGACACGGTTACTTAGGTAAAGGGGAGTGAGGAAGAGGATGCCTGACCGAGGACCGAGGTGGGAAAGGGCATGCTTCCTCAATAAAGATTTTAGTCCGTCTTTAGAGATAATCTCATGAACACTGATAGGTGGAGGGTGGGGATCTTCTTGTCCTGCCTTTATGGTTCCTGCTGGGTCCTCAGTCGCCACGGGAGCAGCTGGCTGACAGTGTTTGAAGGCCATTGAGCCCATTCCCACCTAGTGACCCGATCAGACGGAGGTGAACAGCCCCATAGGGGTTTCTAGGCTATAATCCTTTGTGGATAAGTTTGAACCATCAACCTTCCAGTTAGTTAACTCACTGCTTAGCTATTGGGTCACCAGGGCTTGCTTGGCAACACACTCATTATTTGTAGGCTAAAGCTTACATTTACGGAGGTTTTGAGAGAGAAGGTGGCTTAGTGGCCACTGGGGGAGGCAAGCAAGTCCCTAACTCCGGTTGGAGCTGAGGGACTCCCCAGACGCTAGATGGCAACCTGACTCAGTTCAGGATAGCAGCCTTGCTTGCTCTCCTCCAGGTATGGCACAGCCCTCCCGAGACCGGGAGCAGATTGGACATCAGAGAACAGAGCTCAGCGCAACAAAAGCAAGGATAACCTGCCAGGTGAGCCTGAAGGGCACCTCGTTTACTCTGGGCGTTGACGGGAGCCGACACCTCTCTGCACCCAAGCCCAAAGATGTATCTCTCCAACTAGCCGGGGGTCGGGTGGGGGTGGGGGACTGTTAGCTAACTGGACACTCAGCCCAGAGCACCATGGAACAAACTCTTGAGAACTTAACACCCCGTGTGCTTCAGGTCAGTCTCTGGGCTGAATGCCAATGGCGACGGGTCAGCCTCAGATTTCCATTGCTGGCTTAAAAGCCCGCGATCAGCGACTACCTCACAGTCACCTTTTTACCTGGACAACCTCAGGACATTTCTCCGTACTGGGGACGTAACCTGAGCATCAGTGACATCAGTTCTCCCAGGGATCCCCACCTGCCCCAGGTTGAGCTTCTCCTCTGTCTATAGCTGATGCTCCCTGACTAGCAGCTGGGGGCGGGGTGGGGGGTGGGAGCGAGGGTGTAGGACATAGCAGAACATCCCTTAAAAAGAATTACCTCCTCCTCCAAATGCTCTTTTGCTTCTGACTCTTTCGAGAGTAGCATTGCCGCGTTCGTAAGTCATAAAAGGGAATCACTTTCGGAAGCTGGAGGAAAGTGAACGTATGACAAGCTGAAGCTCTTAAGAAAATTCCTCATTGTGAGCACACATCAACGCAGCCCACGCGCTGAGCATTTTGGGTAGATCAGAAGACTAGAGATAGCAGCCCAGTTAGGCCCGGGGCCCCTGTGCACGCTGACATGCGGCAGATCCCACAGGAAAGGGCAGCATCAGCAGGGCTGGCCTGGGACCCAGCTATCACAAGAGCCTGATCATCTCGCCTGCAGGGAGCCAGCGTCCCTCGGCTCAGGGGCATCACCAAATTCCCCCCGGCAGCCAGAGCCCCGGCTCACTCTGAAGCCTGTTGGTTTCCTGCAAGTCCTTGCAGTCAGCGGCCCAGCTGGGGCCTGCTCTTGTTATCGGAGGTACCGCCCACGCTGGTTGGCTCCTTTCCAGCTTTGCAGGGAGGCAAAAGAGCTCTGCGGGTATTCTCTGCTGAGCTGGAGGTCTTAGACGCACCATCAAACAGAGAACAAGAAGGAAGGCAAATTTCTTTCCTGTTCTTCTAGAAGAAAATTAAAAGCAGTTACAGGCAATCTTCAAGTTATGAATGATGGTCTTATACCAATAGCCAAAGCTACTCACCTCAAGCAAGTTATGAATCATGGACTTTTACCTATAACCTAAAGTCACTACCTAAAACATAGAGAAGATGATATTAAAACTTGGAGGTGTATACAATGCGTTACAATACACGGGGCTTACCTTTCCATGCACAACACAACATTATTATTGTATCAGTATGTTGAAGATGGTTTAGGGTGTCTAGAAGTGTTGCTTTAACGTTTTGTTTTACGTACACAAAAAGACACTGAATACCATATACCTGGACAGCTGACTGGTGTACCCAACGACTTGGGTACACATTCAACGTAGAGACAGACTGAGCAATGGGACTCATTCGTAATATGGGGGCTGCCTGTAGGGTGAATGTACAAAGTCTTGTAGAAGTTGCTTGTAAGCCAGCTTCCTTTCAGTAGCAGGGCTCAGCGGGCCAGTGGCCAGCATGTGGAAGAACCTGCTGGGGAAACGGCAAGTTTGTCAGTGCCACGAGGCAGTGGGTTTTCAGAGCAGGGTGCAGGCCTTCCTGTGCTGCGCAGTGCTTTCAGCCGGAAGGCAAGTTCAGAGACACCCTCAAGGGGGAAGGCAGTTTATCTCGGGCAGAACATGAATTCCACTGACCCAGCACAAGTTCCCCCCCCCCTCACTCCCCAAAATGTCTATATCAGCAGCCGGAGAGGAAACCAGCCTCCGAGGTGGTTATGAGCCATTCTGCAAGTCAAGACTCCCTGCCTGCCGTTTCCTATCATAAATCAGACTCTCGGGGAGTTAGCTGGAACCGTGATCCTGGAGTCCAACCCAAACTGCCGGGAGCCTCCTCTGCAACCCGAAACAAAGACAACAAAATGGTCACTGTCTTGTGACATGGTGGGATCTTTGTCTGGCATGACCCTCGGGGTCACTAGGCCAGTCTGCCAATGCTTTTTTCTAAAGAGGGCGAACAGCAAAGGCACTCACAGATTCAGGCTATGGCACTAAAATATAAACTTTCCCTGCTCGAAAATTACCACCGAGTTTAAAAATAAACTAGTCCTTTGGATGAACTTATATTCATGTGCTGCTGTTAGGTGCCGTCTGGTCAGTTCCCACCCAGAACGCAAAACAAGCCCGGTCCTGCACCAGCCTCACAATTGTGCCAATGCTTTAGCCAATTGTTGTGGCCACAGTGTCGATCCATCCTCCTGAGTGCCTTCCTCTTTTTTTGCTACCCCTTTACTCTAGGAAGCATTATGTGCTTCTCCAGAGACCAGTCTCTCCTGACATGTCCCAAGTTTGTAAGACAAAACCTTGCCATCCCTGCCCCTAAGGAGCACTCTGGTCTTACATCTTCCAAGACAGATGGGCTTGTCCTTTTGTCAGTATTTTCAATATTCTTCTCCAGCACCACAATTCAAATGAATCGATTCTTCTTGGGTCTTCCTTATTCCATGTCCAACTTTTCATATGCGTATGATGCAATGCAAAATATCATGGCTTGGGTCAGGCACATCTTAGTCCTCAAAGTATCATCCTTGCTCTTCAAGACTCTAAAGAAGTCTTCTGTAAGGTACACAGGGTGCTTAAAATGAGTGGGTGCTACTGTCTTAGTTATCTAGAGCTGCTGTCACGGAGATTCCAGAGTGGATGGCTTGCACAGAGTTATTCTCCCACGCTGAGGAAGCTGGCAGTCCACATTCAGAGGGCTGGCTCTAGCAGGGAGTCATACTCACTCTGGGGAAAATCTGTGTCCCCCTTCAATAGCTGTGGGCCTCGTGTCTCTTGGAGATCTCCATGTGTCTTGGCATCAATGTTCCCTTCATTCTAGGAGGTTCACAGTACAGGCACCCTGGGCCCAAAGGACTCACTACACCTGACTCTTCTTTCTTGCTGCTCACTCATCTCCTTTTATCTCTTGCAAGGCAAAAGGCATTGATAGCAGGGCGCTCCCCTTACAATGATTCGGGATTGTGATAGGATTGAGGGTATTGTATTCCCACCCTTGATTCACATCATGTCACCTCATGGGGCATCATCTCCTAACCGTCACATCCCATCATCACATAACTGACAAACCACTGAAAATCATGGCCCAGTCATGTTCGGGGAGCACATAATTCCATCCATGAGAAGCACCTTTCCCAGGGCCACATGTGAAACATCTTTGGCTGTGTTCACCATCCTGACCTTTACAGCCTCGACAGTGTGCAATGTATTCAAAACGCAGAGACTTTGGGGCTACAGAGTTCCTAGTTCAACATCTGGCTCTGTCACATGCAAACTACATAATTTAATATGCTCTGATAATGCAGTATCTCATTTAACTCGCCTGGACCTATTCATCTAGAAAAAATTTGATCTTTATTAAATTTCATGCATTAAAGATGCGTATAAAGCCTGCTTGGTGCAAACGGCTTGTGTGGCACTACTATGTAAAAGGTTGGAGGTGCGAATTTACCTGGTGGTGTCGCAGACTAAAGGCCTGGTGATATGCTTCTGAAACAGCAGCCGCTGACAACCTTAGGGAGTCCGGCTGTGCTCGGCCACACGTGGGGTCGCTGTGAGTCAGAAGGGACTCAGTGACGATGGCTTTTCTTTCAGGGCCGATGGCTTTTCTTTCAGGGCCCCTTTCTCTTACCTGTGAAACGGGAATGTGCTCCTAGGTATGCATTGGGCCCCCTGGGGAAGAGACACAAGACGCACTGTTGGGCTCAGCAGAAAGAGGTATTGCAAACCAAGCATAGTTCCTCAATCTTCTTAATAAAGGCGGAATCCGTTCTCCCTCATTCTGCCACTTCAGGTTTTCCTTTCTCAAAGAGCAGTGGCATTTGATTAGCATAATCGATTATGCAGGTGTTTCTGCGAGCTAGGAATAGCAAGACAGAGAGCTCGTCCCTTTTGTGATGGGTCAGACAAGGATGTGAATCTGCCTTTGGAGGCAAAGCCCATAAAGAAACTGCTTTCACACAGCGGAGTTTGGCTCCCCCCTAGTGGTGTAGGTTCAGAAGCGCCGGGAGGGAAACCTTGCCACCTACTCCTCAAGACAGTGGTTCTCACCCTTCCTAGTGCTGCAACCCTTTCATACAGTCCCTCCCTCATGTGGCGGTGATCCCCAACCGTAAAATTATTTTCGTTGCTACTTCATCACTGTCATTTTGCTAATGTGATGAATCGTCATGTAAATATCTGATATGCAGGATGCATTTTCATTGTTAAAAATTGAACATAATGAAAGCATAGTGTTGAATCACAAAAATAATGTATAATTCTATATCATGAAATATTTATTTCCAGTTACAAATAAATGAAATTTTGTCTTGAAGCATGGTGTAGCATGGGTAACAGTCTTCTCTGCATGTGGGCGGACCCGCCTAGAGATGGATAGAGGAGCGGTGTCTCGGTTCCGAAGACCATCGGAAATATGGTCTTAGGCAACTGCTGTGAAAGGGTTGTTCGACTCCCAAATGGACTGCTGCCTTAAGGAGTGTGAAGCATTTCAAATTATGCTCTGGGTGCCAAAGGCTTTCAAGGAAGAAACAGCCTTTTGCACCAAAACGGTAATTTGCTGGCTCTTGTTGAGAAGGAAATGGGCATGGGTATACAGACCCGTGAGCGAGTCTGAGCGGCACTAAAGGTTGTTGCTGCTATCGGGGGACTTGTAGGCGGTTCCGATGGAATCACTGCCTGGCCCTGCCCAGCCTCACAATTGTCTCCCTGGAACCCATTGTTGCAGCCACTGTGCCCATTCATTTTGCGGAGGGTCGTTCTCCATCTCGCTACCCCTCTACTGAGCCAAGTGTGGTATCTGGCTTGATCTGGTCTCTCCTGATGACGTGTCCACAGTACATTGCTAAGTACTGCTACTAAAATGCTACTGGTGTTCAGGGGCGCTTATAAACGCACTGCTGCCGTAGCCCGGTGTGTAACCACTCTGCCACCGGGCTCCACTTGCTTACGACCATAAAACGTCATTGGAATAACTGCAAACACACAGCCAGAGCTATTTCCACATACGATTCTGTGGATTACCACTGAGGGGGATTTGGCTCTGCTCCCATTCAGCACATTTAAATTTCTTATTTTGAATGTGAACCAGCGACAAGAAACCACCTAGTAGAAGGGAGTGTCTTGGAAACTGACATTACTTTGTTGCGCACAAATGAAAACCTCCTCCTCCTCCTTATAACAGGTCTTTAATCGTGTCACAGATGGGACTTACGAATGGACAAAGGTGTGTGAATGAATGGGCTGTGGTTGGGATGAAGCTGAACAGGAGAGAGAGAGAAAGGAGAGACAGATAGAGAGAGAGAGAGAGATATTGGGGACCAGAAGACTGGGGTGAGCTAGGGGGATCTGGGAAGGAAGAGGTGGGGGCCAGAGAATAAGGGGCCTGAGCCAAAAAGAGGGGAGACCTAGTAACTGGCAGGGTTGGTCAACAGGTCTAGGAGAAACAACTATCTATCTATTAGGGTTATTTGACACAAATCTTGTGACTTATGAGGACCCCACCCCCCATCGCCTTCCCCCTTCAACTCTCCTGTTATTGTTAAATTTTACACCTTCTTTTGAGAGATCTGTTTTGGAGACAGGAATGGGAAGACAGCTAACCTGCAGGTTTGTGGTTTTTACCAAGAGCACACCAGTTCCCTGACTCTATGGTGTTGAGTAAATGGCGTTTGAAGGGGTGACAGATGGTTGGCTGCTCAGAGCACTCCCGGCTTTGTGTGGCCCTGGTGCCAGGTACTTCCTGGGTGTTCTAAGTGCCTCTCCTTTGAGGTAGTCGCTGAGATTCACCCGGGCCCTCTCAGTAAGATTCTTTTTCCTTGGGGGCTGGATTTGATAGGGGGAGGCAAGGAGAAACCGAATGTGGGAAGGAAGCCGGGCTGCCGTGGCTTAAGGGAGGGAAAGGAAAGCCGCAGCTGGGCCCCACACAGCACTTCCACTGTGAGTGCTGCTTGACCACTGTGGACGGCACCCGTGCCTGGTAGCGAGACCGTCACTCCAAAGGAAGATGAACCACGGCAAGGCCACCTGGTTAGGAACATGGAAAACCATCATCCCGGTCCTTCCGATGGGGTCTACCCACAGAAGGCAGGATGAACAAGTCACGGGACTTGGCACAAAAGAAACTGGAGATCTCTCAAAGAAATGAGCCAACAGGGCAGCACCCAGGGCAAGTGAACCGAGCGCAATGGTGTAAGAACTGAAGGCTTACTGAGGGCATGGGGCCGACAAGAGGGTTAGTGTTAATGCACACAGAGGCTGTGTTAGCTCAGGAGGCAGAAAATACAAGAAAACTGTTGTGTTACTTAGAAGCACTTTGGAGCTGTTTCCTGACTAGTGCGTGTCACTGAGCAAGCAGCACATGGAGAGTGACTGAATCCGTGCTGACGAAGGTGAGCCCACGGGTCAGAATTACAGCTGTGCCCCACGGGGTTTCCAGTGGCTGGTTTTTCAGAAGTAGATCGCCAGGCCATTTCTTCAGCGGTACCTCCCGGTGAACGGAACCTCCGGCCTTTTGGTTAGCGGCTGAGTCCTTTCAGCTCACAGGGACTCAGAACAGGCGCTGCAGTTGCTTGCCGTGGACTTGATTCTGACTCCGGGTAGAATTGCTGTGTTGACTAGAAAACAAATTCATTGACACTCATCTATGTGTAAGAGAGAAGTGATTACATGTCAATAAAGCATCGCAGTCCAGATCATATCCAAAAGTCCGACATTAGCCCATGGATTCCTCTTCAGACTCACGCAGCACATGCAATGATGCTGACCACAGAAAGCTCACAGACCAGAGAAAGTCCTGTGGATCCAATCTCCAGGGCTCTGGCTGCCATCGGCACAGCTCCCTGTGGCTTGTCAACAGGAAGGTGAAGAGTGTCCTGCCTCCAGGGAGGAAGAGAGCGAGTTCCCAGAATCCTTCTGATTAGGCCACACCCATAAGGAGACATCTTCAGGCTGTGACCTGACTGACAGGCTAGACTCCACCCCTTCGTTCTTTTACCAAGTTGACATGAAATTGTGTAACTAGCGCAAGGGCCCCAGAGAGTATTGTCGGCTGAGACCTTTCCGGGAGCCCATCGCCAGGTTCTTCTCATGGTTGGGTGTTTTTAATTGCGAAGGTTTCAGTGAGCAAGCACTCACCCATGGTACCATCAGGCGTTCTTAAACAAATATTTGGTGGTGTCAGGTTTCAGTTGACGGTGACCCCTCATGTACAACAGAACAAAAACAGGTCCTGCGCCACCTCACAGCTGTTGCTGTGCCGGAGCCCATTGTAACCATGACATCAATCCATCTTTTTGTCATCGCTCTGCGTTTCCTGGGATGGTGGTCTCCTCCAGAGACCGGACCCCTGATCACACGACCAAAGTATGTGAGAAGTCTCGCCATCCTCTTTCTAAGGAGCAATCTGGGTGTGCTTGTTCCAAGGTAGATTTGTTGATTCTTCTGGCGGCGTTCATTGTTTATTTAATATTCTTTGCCAACACCATGATTTAAATGCATCCGGTCTTCTACAGCAGCGGTTCTCAACCTGTGGATTGCGACCCCTATGGGGGGGTCGAATGACCCTTTCACAGGGGTCACCTAAGACTATCGGAAAACACAGATTTCAGATGGTCTTAGGAACCGAGACACCTCTCCTCTATCTGTCTCCGGCGGGTCCACCCACATGCAGATAAGCCAACCAACAGTAATTAGCAGGCGTGAAGACAGTTACCCATGCTAGGCCATGCTTCAAGGCAAAATTTCATTAATTTGTCATTAGAAATAAATATTTCACTATAATGACATATTGTTTTTGTGACTCATCACTGCTTTCATTTTTAATTTGTAACAATGAAAATATATCCTGCATATCAGATATTTACATGACGATTCATAACAGTAGCAAAATGAGTGATGAAGTAGCAATGAAAATAATTTTACGGTTGGGGGTCACCACATGAGGATGTTGTGGCATGAGGAAGGTTGAGAACCACTGCTCCGCACTCTTATGATCCAGCTTTCTCATGCATGGGAAGCCAATGAAAATACTCTGACTAGAGTCAGAAACACCTGAGCCCTCTGCTATTATTTCAAAGAGGTCTTTTGCAGCAAATTTGCCCCATGTAATACATGTCTATCGATTCTATAACTACTGCTTCCATGGGCGTTGCATATAGATCCAAGTAAAATAAAGTATTTGACAAAATCAATTTTTCCATTTATCATCATCCTGTTTCTTGGTCGTTTTACATCTTATCCCTGTGTGTTGCCATCAAGTTGGTTCTGAATCAGAGCAACCAACTAAAATTTTTCAGAACTTCACATTTATCTATCTTCTTGTTGCTTATTGGTCCAGCTGTAGATCCCCGGTATCTTTATATTAAGGTGTAACCCATACTGAAGGCTGTGGTCTTTGATTTTATCAATGCTTCAAGTGTTCACGTGCAGCACAAAGGTTATGTCGTCTGTATACTGCAGGTTGCTAACGGGCCTCCATCCTATCCTTCCTTATCGATAGCTCAGCTTCTCAGATTTCTTTGCTCACAATGCAGACTGGATGTGCATGGTGAAGGGAAACTATCCTGACCCACTTTCCCTGATTTTAAGCTAGACAGCATCCCTTTGTTGTTTTTATGACTGCCTCTTGGTCTATGCACAGCTTCTACACAAGCACAATGATCCCTGTTCTTTGCAATGTTATTCAAAACTTGTTGTTATCCAGTGTTTGCATAATCAATGAAACTCAAGTAAACCCTCTTCTGAGTTCTCTGCTGGCAGCCAGACTTGAGCAATGCTCTCTCCTTCCAGGCCCTCTTCTGAATCTGCCTTGAATCTCAGGCAGTTCCTATGTTCTGCTGCAACTTTGGAAATGCTCTTAAGGAAAGTGTTCCTTGCATGTGATCATATTAATGAATTGTTCAATAATACATTCCTTTGGGTCGTCTTTGGAATGATCTCTTCCAGTTGATTGGCACAGCAGCTGTCTTCCAAACTTTTTGGCATGAATTAGCGAGTGCCCTTAGTACTCCCTCAATTGATTGAAACATTCCTATTGGTGATCCATCAATTTCTGGCGCTTGTATTTTTGCAAATTAGTGCAGGTTGGACTTATTCAATTTCATCAGTTCTTGATCTATGCTACCATCTGAAATGGTTGCACGTCAGCCAATTATTTTTGGTACATTGATTTTGTACTCCATCTATTTAGTAGCAGGCAGGCAGCTAGAGAATCACTGGTACTTTAGAGACAGAACGCACATAGCTCTGATCTAGAAGCTGAAGGGGACCACACGAGGGAGAGGTTTATAGTTTTGAAAAACAGGTGGTGTGTCTTTTAAGTTTGAAGAACACCGCTGTGTCCTTTGCAACTCTGCTCCAGATCTCAAGAGGGATGGCGAGAGCCCCGGGAGAAGGGTATTAAACTAGTCAAAGTTCTGCTCTGAAGGAACAAATCCTTCTGTCAGCAGACCCAGCGTGGCCATGTTTTTGCAGCCGCTCTCTGCCAGTCAGACCCTTCCCTGGGTGGTTAAAAATCACCCTGAACTGTGGACCTAGATGCCCGACTGAAGTCCAGGAAGCGACAATTCCTGCTACCCTCCCTGAAGACTGTTAGCACAGGATCTTGTATCTCTAAGCACCTCGAGGTCCCCCAAAAGCTGATAAGTCAGGCACCATATGAATGTCCTCTAAACACTGCCCATTCTTTTATAAGACGTGTAGATATGGATGAAAGCCTTACCCAAAGTATCACATTATTTCCCACAAATCATGACCATCTGGCTTACAGGCAATCCATTTTTTCCCCCAGCCCTATCTTTAAAAACTCCAGTAACAGTGACTTTTCCAGAGACTCTGGTTCAGTTCTTAACAAGTATGTTCTTCAGCAGTGAAACATTGTGTCAGCTTTCTAAAGTGGTCCTGAACGTGTGTGTTTGGGACAGAGGCATTTGAGAATTACTCAATATTTCCCTCCTCTTACTAAACCTTTTCAGCATTTCCTGTTTGAATTCTTTAGCTTTTATCTACTTCATCGGTCAAGGTTATTACTAAGCTAATAATGAAAAGAGAAAGTCACAGAGGGCAGGCGATGAGCTGGCTTGTGACTAGTAGCCTGTGACTAATTCTCAGGATGAACACTTTTGGAAAATGGACCTTTTTACATGGGAAGAGTTTAGCTCAACTTCCCCACATATTGTGTATCCTGGGATCAATCCAGGTCTTTGCAGGCGTTTGCTAGAGACCATCCAGGTGACCACTGTGTAGCCTATTTGGAAAATGCAAACTGTCACGGCAGAGCCCTGGTGGTGTAGTAACGGTGGGCTGCCAACTGCCCCAGTCTATCTGTGGGAGAAAGGACGAGGCTACCACAGGGGTAGCTGTACCCTGGTCCTGGAGTCACCACCAGGAATCAACTTGGAGTGAGCTTGTTTTCATGGTTGACTGTGATGACTCCCATGTAAAAGATACCATTTGGGGAATAATTTAATAATACAAGTGTACAAAGCGGGCAGGGAGGAGGAAGGAAAGCACTTTGGGAGCCAGAATCGTAATTGGTGGACACAGGTAAAAATCAGTACAGCCAACTTCTTCCCAGCATGCCACCTGTCTTGCCGTTTATTATACACAAAATGAACTTTTAAAATAGCAGTTTACCAAAAATGACTGAATCTCAGGTAAAAGCCTTTATCACAAAAGTGCAGATTTACATGGTAAATCTGAGGGCCCAAACACTACAAACCCTTACATTTCCTAATAATTCATTACCACAAGCAAACATTTGACTATATGTGTTTCCAAATCCGTGACAAAGATAAAATAGCCAGTGTTAATCTCTACTGAGAAACTTCCCCCAAAAACCCCTCAACTTGCCCATTCTTCCATTGAGGGAAACATTTGAATTTTCAAAATCCTAAGCTTTCCTTTTTAGGTTTATCCACAATACATATATAAACGAACACACCCAGTCTAATTCCATATCTTTATTTTTAAAATGGTTCTGTTAGAATCATATACACCACGCAGAAGGCATTCATAATTGCTTTTGTCAAGAGTAGTATATTATTCAGTTAAATGCAAAACTTAAAATTAACTTTCATGAGAAGCAATCTCAATTCGGGATTTTGGCTCACATATTCTGTGCCAACGTTTCACTGTTGATATTGTCTATATTGAAAAATGAGAATGAAGTCCATCACCAATGGTACTTAGCAGAGAGCTCCCTGTGGATGTAGAAATGATGGACAAGACACAGGAAGGAGCCAACAAAATAGGACTGTGGTTTGTTCCCCATTCAACTTTCACACAGAAAAATAATTTCAGGGCGTGTGCAAGTTATTGGTCTATACGATTTTGATTTTGAATTCATAGTCTTCAGGATATCAAGCCACTTTTCTTACCAGCCTCTGCCATGTCCCCAGGAAGAAATAGCACAGATTCTGACACTAAGTTCTATTTTCATGCCCTGATAAAGGAAGAAGGCTCATAGGATCAGCTCTAGATATGGCAGGGATTGGTCAAATAGAACGAATCAGTCTTGCAGAATATTATGGGCTATCTGGCTTCTCCCCAGATGCATTCTCGAATATACCTGCAAGTCCTTTAGCACAAATACTCATACATTCCGCTACTGTACAAGTGCTGGTCCGTGGACTCGCAGGGTGGGTGAGGGGAGGACAGCAAACCATCTCATGAGTAGGACCACGAGTGCCGTGAAGATGGGAAACTCCTGAGCACACAGGGGATAAAGCTCTCGGCCCACGGAAGACTGGCTTGACCAGTTTCATAGTTTGGAGGCCGGTCAAGATTATGCACTATTTATTGAACCATACAAAATCTGAATCATGAAACACGTGGAGAGCAGAAAGAAGTGTTTTCACCATCGAACGAGAATGACGCCAGTAAATCACTGCTCCTGCCCAGCACTCGCATTGGGCTGGGCCAGTCGGGAGACCCGAGCATCTCTGTTCTGACCCTGTTTCTACATAAACGTTTATTAGGTGACAATGAAAGATGGTGACATGGGTGACAGGGTGCGGGGCAGATTCAGACTGAGGATGAAGACTGGAAACATAGTATCTTTGTGTCTCTCAGATGTACGCTGATGTAGGACCTAGTCGACGTTGCCAGGAATGCTCATCACAAACTTGTGGGTGTTGAACTCAGACTGAGCATCCACTGCTACTTTTAAAGGTTATCATCAAGGGAATATAATACTTAATGATGTCATAAATACAAAAAGTTATTATTATCCAAGCACTAACCTACAACCTATTGCAATTATGGGGGTAAAAGCCAAAACCACCATCAACCACATGACATTTTGCATCCAGGGGGTTGTCTGTCAGTGTGTCTGACTGTGCTGGAGGATGCGGGTTTCTATGAAAGTACAACGAAACAATGCTGCTTTGAGTGGGCATCAGCCACCACCTTGCTCTAACATTGACATCGACTTTTGTGACAAATGCACTATATTTCTGGGAACAGATGCTAACTAAAGTATCATGATGATATTACAACAAATTTTATTGTCTTCATTTAAAATTCCCTTAAGACAAAATAAAAATATGCTCCAGCAATGCATAGTTTGAGCATCAAAAAATGTTTTTGCATCAAATTTTGTTATGCCAAGTGCTAGTCTCTTACTGTGTGAGTACTTCACAAGCTACCTAAACACTGGTGTATAAAAAATGTTTTTTAAAGAGGAAGATATTTTCATATTAACTATATGAACAACAATTGTACCAGTAATGATAAGCTAGTGTTTTGGAAGCTGGTGCTTTGGAATATTGTTTACAATATTCCTGATCGATTCTGCTTCTACATTGCTACCTGAAATTTCAAGAGAATGCAGGGAAGCCAACTTTTGCAGTTGAACTTAGCCATGGAGTGCTAATTTCCCGGGTGAATGTTAGCAAACCTGAACTTCATGTTTTGAAAACTCTGCCATATAGAAGGTGGGCTAATTCTTGAGGAAAATTAACAGTTCACCACGTATCACAGTCACATCTCAAATTTAAGACAATATGATCCAACACTGGAATCAGAACACACGACAATTTTATTATGAAACAAATATGAACAGAGAGGACCGTCAACTTGAAAAAAAGGAAGGAAAATAAGAGCAACCACAAAACACCCCAGGATACAGTTAGAGTCTGTTTCCTGAAGCCCTGGAAGCAATTTCCATCCCTTCTGCCCAGTTCCCTGAGAACTTGAATGTTCCGGCTAAAGGCAAGTTTTGTAAGGATTGAATGTTTATACTGTTTCTTCCCACTCAGAATAAATATTCACATGTTAGGCAGCTTTTGGTGTCCTATATTCTTTATAGCTAATACCAAATGAATTTTACTAGGCATCAACAAGCAGTTCTTTTATCTGAACTTCAGTCTGGGGAGTGTGGCAAGGGAGGGAAGCTACATTTTGCCACGACTTAACGGCTCACTTTCAGGAAGGGAGAATAAAATGTGTATCACACACCACAATTCCACATCTGCAGTGTCCGTTACCCATCCCGTTTTCCAGTTTCGTGGAGGTGCAGGTAACAGGGTACTTCGTGGTTACTTCCGCAGCCGCGCAGGCATGCTAATGACAAGACCCACTCGACAAAGACACACGAGGAGCGTACATGTCCCAAAAATGCGTTGGTAGATTTTATTCGTTTTACAATATGCATGATAATAAAAGGCCAAAGTACAATGCTCTTTGTTTAAAAAGGAACAAAATGTATTCCAGAAGAGTTAGACAGAGGCATGAGATGAATTTCAGTGTTAAATGGATCTGATTCTCTGTGAGCTTGGTGAAGTCATCTTAATCGCTAAATAGAGGCTGAGTGTTTTACATTATAATCATATCTGGAGGTCATGCAGATGGAGGAGAAAGGTGTTTTTGTTTATTTTTTTGCTTTGTATGATATTCCTACGAGGAGTTTTAAAATCAGTTTTTAAAACCCAAATCTGCACCTCTCCCTTCCATCAGTTTGTGTAAGTAACTGAGACCTGTACCCGTGAGAGAGAGGTAGATGCAGGGGCGGGCCATCTTCTCACTAGGAAACCCCCTCGACAGATTTTTGTGCACGGAACACAAGGCTCTTGTTAACTCGATGTAATTAGTTGCAGAGTAGAAAAACATTTTGGAGCTGAACGCACATAAATATGAAAATCATAAGCAACTAACACCAAGTACATTAATAAGGAAGTTCTTAAAGGAAGGCATATGTTCTCTGTACCTTACAAAAATTATCCTCACAGATGTTGAACCCAAGATCACACAATAGAAAACATTTAATGCTTTACATTTAATATAAAAATTCATAGTAAATGAAAAAGACTTTCATGAGAGACAAGAAGAACAACTTAAGAAAGCACATTAATTTTCAGGATGCCCTGAAGGGTGACATCTCCTTAGGACCCTGGCTCTTGCTCAAGGCAGGAATTTTCTCAGGGTGCCTCGTTACTTGGAGAGAAAACCAAACTAAGGAGACATGAAGAGCAAGTTGGGAAAGGAAGTCAAAGTTAGGCCCCAACAAAGGTGAAGGTCGGCCAAGCACAATGCACTCTGCCTTGTAAAAACTGTCAAAGAACATAAAGCAAAGTCGTGGTGAGGACGCAGCACAGAAAGGTACATCGATGGCCATAAATATAACAACAGGAAGTCTGGTAACGCAAGTGTGCAAATAGGTATGGACGAGGGTCGGGGAGGACAAGAACCCTGAAACGACCTCCAATGGGTTCAATCATTTCCTGCCCCCCCACCCCCGCCCCCTGATCTTCGTTCTTGCAGTCCCCCCAGGAGTTAAAGATGAGCAACTCACAAAACGTCAGGCTAGTGCGAACGCTTTTTACGGGTCTCACTGGGGCTAGACACCAAGTTGCTCTGCTAAGATATTTGGTTAGGGATCGTCCCAGTCATGGGCACGTGGCACCTTCTGACACTTCTCCTTCTCCAGTCGGCCTTCAGGAGGTAAACTGCAACCAGGAGCGAGGCTTGGGGTCTCGCCTCTCTAGGTCAACATTTATCCAAGCATGTCTGCAAGCGCTCTGTGACAGGGAGTGGGAGCGTGCTCAGCAAATTCTCCTCCACGAGCAAACAGCTCCTCTTCAGGGCCTGGCAGCCTTCCAGCTCGGGAGGAAGCGTTTCCAGGTAATTGCCAGTGAGCTCCAGGTGCGTAAGGTTTGATAGCTCCCCCACCTGAGGGGGCAAACTCATGAGGCTATTTTTCCCCACCAGCAAACACTGCAGCTTTCTGCACTGAAACAGCCCATCTGGTAGCGTCTCAATCTGGAAGGAGGGAAAAAAGAAAGAGAAGCAGTAAAACTTCTGGAATTCTTTTTGCTCTCTAGTACTGTATTTTATTTATACTTCTGCCTCATTCCACAAACATTTCTGACGGCTTCAAAAGCAGCCACAGAGACCCTTAGGAGCACAGGTCTACTGAGACACACTACGCTGGCAGTGACTCTGCGAGGAAGCATTGAAGTAAGTGAACAAGGGAAAAACAGTCAGCATTATTCCAGACGGAGGTTAGCACAAAGTGTGCACCAGACGCTTCCAAACCTTTGCTTTGTAGCAAGAAAACAAAACCCAGGGCTGTTGACTGAATCCTGATCCACCATGACCCTCCAGGGCCCAGCAGAACTGTCCCATAGGGTTTCCATGGGGATACATTGTTACTGAAGCAGACCCGTCTGTCATCCTTCGTCCACGGAGCTGCTGAGGGGCTCGAAGCACGGCCCTTTTTTCTGGTTACCAGTTCAGTGCTTAAGGAAATGGGCACACTGTACCTGCAATTCTTCAAGAAAACTCTATCAGACACATACCTATTGTCCCTAAAATAAAAATTAAACCCCCACATCTGTACCTGAGGAAACTGTCCATTATACCCGAATGTTAGGTCAGAAATAGATAGCTCCCAAGGGTCCTCATAGTTTACTATGTAACGTATTGAGCAACATCCTCAGAAACATCCAGAAAACGGACACGCCCCACTCAGGGTTTCTCAGGTTAGACAGAAGACCCTGCTCTTAAAAATAAAACAAAGCCGCCTAAGTAGAGACAGGATATGATGATATGTGTACCTATACTCTACTTCCTTACATACACACATACATCTAAGCATCCTTTTCTTGTTCTATGACAGTTTCAATTAAACAATTCATACAATGAAATAATTCTTAGTATGATAAATAGCCTGCAGCTCTATCAACCTTTAAAAGCCGCTCCACTGAGTTGCTCCTGATGTATGCGGGTAGTTTATAGGTGAGCCTAAGCCGAGTATCTCCATCTCTAAGCAGGGATGACAAAACCAGGAAGCATTGCAATAGTAATGACCTCTAGGCGAAAGTTGCACATTATTCACCGCCTGGCTTCAAGCCTTGGAATTAGAGGGATGTGTTGAAGGCATGAATGTTCAAGTTAGGAAACCCGACATATCATCTGGGGTGAGTCCTAAGCTCTGGGCCAGCCCGGGCCGGGAGTCATTGAGTCTCTTAGCTCAAAGGAAGCCAAAAGGCAGATCTGACCCGCAGGGTTTCCCCGGCTGGCTTTGTTCCAGGAGCAGAATGCTTCATCTTTCCCGGGCAGACATGATGGAGGGATCGACTTTTCAGTTGGCATTTGAGTGCTTAACCTACCGGGGCTCTTTCTGTAGGCCCGTAGTGACCCAAATAGTGATAGTCACTCAACTGGATAAGCAAGCAGCCTGGATGAGAAACCTCTAGACCAGGGCTTTCCAAAGTGTGGCTCTCGTGCACGAAGGTCAGTTTCACCTGGGAACTTTTGAGAAATGTACACTCTCAGGTCCACCTCCGAAAGCCTGTGCCTGGGCTCCGACTCAAGTTTACCAAGCCTTTCCACTAATTCCGGTGTACCCTACAGTTTAAACAGCACTGCTAATCTAGAGAGATCCCGCCGGGGTTTGAAACCATAAATCCTTTAAGACAGGAAGCTTTCTTGTTTTCTATTAGAATGTACTCCATCCTTTTAAACTTAGGAAAAGCTCAGAGTTTTAAGACCAGAAAGAATATGTTCTCAACTCTCAATTTTCTTTTCTATTTTTCCACAAATCCATGGTTTTCCAAAATGATGCCTGTTGAGTCTTAAGTTTATTCGTCAACACCAGCCCCACGGCCATATTTGGCATGAACATGGATTACCAAAGATGTCTAAGACATAATGGACATGTGGAGTGTGGTAGAACAAGAGATCAGTTCCTATTTTCAACCAGAGGAAGATCCGTTTCATCTCCGACAGCTGATTCTTAACCAAGTTTTCTTCTTCTCATACGGACATGACTCTGACCCTCACCCTTGCCTTTCAGAGGAGCATGCACTTTCTCTTTACTTTTTCCTCTCCCTTCGAATTACTTGAACCCAGGAATTTACTCATTAGCTTCCTTTTTCCTTGTTTCAATGGTTTGCCCTAACCTGGCTTCACTCTTGCCAATTATGGTTCCTTTGCGAACAAGAGCTCTGGAAAAAGCACCTAAGTCGTCCTAGTGCCACATTATAAAAACACGACTTTCATTTTCAATTGTCTTTCCAGGCACCCATTTAGATTTTTGTCTTGCTTACCGCAATGCAAAAAACAAAAAAATTGTGCATCATTCATGATCCTAGTATTTTAAATATAGAGTTATTCTCCCTACAATAGATTTGCAAAGCTGAGGGGTTGGACCAAACTTTAAGTATTTAAGATCTTGCAAAATAAAAAAGTAAGCTCTACCATAACAGTTTTAAAGTTAAAATATAATTTTAATTAATTGAAAATATGAAGCTGATATCTATATAAAAATTGAAAATGAGACTAAAGAGAACTAACATTGGTTGGGCAATTGCTATGTACCAAATGCTTTAGTATATTTCTCATATATTCTCCAGGATAATTTACTTATAAGTTAGATTAAAAATTGATGGTCAACTCACTCACCATTCATGAGATACAACTCAAAACAACAACGAGTTATCACCTTAGATCCATAACAAGAGCCCAATTCAAACTAGGAAAACAAAGGCTGGCGAGGGCGCGGAAAGCTTGGGACTCATGTGCACTGCTGGAGAGCTTGTACAACCACTGCGGAAAGCGATGTGGCGATCCCTAAAACAGTGACAAAAGAAAGGCCACAGCACCCAGCAATGCCTTTGCTGGGCATGTGGCTCAAAGAAATAAGAGAGAACACTGCAGATGCACGCTGCCCCATGCTCACTGCAGATGCACGCTGTCCCATGCTCACTGCAGATGCACGCTGTCCCATGCTCACTGCAGATGCACGCTGCCCCATGCTCACTGCAGATGCACGCTGCCCCATGCTCACTGCAGATGCACGCTGCCCCATGCTCACTGCAGATGCACGCTGCCCCATGCTCACTGCAGATGCACGCTGCCCCATGCTCACTGCAGATGCACGCTGCCCCATGCTCACTGCAGATGCACGCTGTCCCATGCTCACTGCAGATGCACGCTGCCCCATGCTCACTGCAGATGCACGCTGCCCCATGCTCACTGCAGATGCACGCTGCCCCATGCTCACTGCAGATGCACGCTGCCCCATGCTCACTGCAGATGCACGCTGCCCCATGCTCACTGCAGATGCACGCTGTCCCATGCTCACTGCAGCGCAGTTCACAACAGCAAGAAGCTAGAAACAGCCATGAAACCCCTCATGACATGGAGGGACCTGAAACCATTCTTCTGAGTGAATCAGACAATCACCAAAGGCAAGTAGTGTATGCTTCTACTACTAGAAGGATAAACACCAAGAAGGAGGCAGGCTCCTTCTCTCAGAGCATATAATCTGCCAATCTGGTCTCCGAAGCAATGAAGTAGAGCCTTCCTAGTGCCCATGTATCACCTCTTTGATATGAACACCTGAGAAACCATGTGGACAGAGGAGACCTCACGCCAGGTGGGGCCAGTTTTTCAAGCGAGGGAAACGTTCATTTTGTTGCACCCATAAAACTTATACTAACGTGACCCCAAATCAACCATCACCCCTATCAGAGAGTTAAAGGAACCTTAATGGAAATGATAGTCAAGATATATGGATTGTGATAAGAGTTGTATGAGCCCCAATAAAATGACTTATTAAAAAATAAAATAAAAAAGATTCAGGGAAGGGGCATGTATGTCTCAGAGAAGGTGATTACACTTCTTTTGGTGGGTCAACTGCGTGGAGCAACCCTCTCATCAGGGGAAAATGCTCAACTACACTTCTATAACACCCAAGTGGACATGCGTGTATGTATGGACTGTGGTAAGAGTTGTACGAGCCCCCAATAAAATGATTTTTAAAAACCAAGTGGATAAGATGCTCAGTACTACATACCAAATTGGATACTTTTGACAGTTTCTCTCCAGCCGCTGGCGACCCAGGCTGTGTGCTATGGACTACTGAGACTTTAGACTCTGTCCGCTCAAGGTGCACCGTATCCTTCAGAGGCCAGACCAGAGGGAATCGATGTGGAAACCTCACTAAGCGAACTGGGCTTTATTTCAAATTCACCTGTAGTGGAGTTAAGGAACGGACTTCAAGCTGAAGCACCTAGTATGGACAAAAGCAGATGACTGCTATCCTAAGGCTATGGAGGGGTGGTCACTGGGTTGTGGTTCAGCTCCTTTGCTCTGAGGATACTCAATGAATGGTAGCCTGAGACAACCATATATTTTAATGCCCTCCTGGCTTTCTTATGACATATATTAGTCTGGTAGGCATGGTTCTGCCTTTGTGAATGTGTTATTGAACATTTTTGCTTTATCCCCAATCCCCATGGTTCACATAAATAGTGTTCAGTCACTTAAGAGTTTAATCTGTACAAGTCAACAATTCATGTCTTGTGGTCTGAAGCCATTTATAATTATATAATTTCCTTTCCTCAATCGTGTTTCAAATTCTATACCATTGGCTAAAACAGTAACACTATCAATAACTTTAAGCCCCAGGGGATTATTTACATATGTTCTCTATCATAAAAACGATAACCATGTCTCTAAAGTGAACTAAAGCATTATAAGCACTATGAATAGACTTGGGGATAGAACTTAATTCTAGCCCCCATCTACAACAAATTAGTTCTTAGGGCATGACCCTACTCAATACATGCCCTCATGTAAAGATCACTGAAGATACGGGTGCTATAGCAAGGTGTGGCGAAAAAACATGGTGCCCGGCTATCAGAAAGAACAGAGTATGTGGTCTTAAAGGCTCCTCTTAAAACAAGCAGTCATCTCAGTGTGGCATCAGCTAAGTCTACAAGGAAGGAGCCCTCCAGCCTGTGCAATCCAAGGATTCCAAGTGGTAAAATCCAAATCCGAATGATGGAATGCTATCAGAGCTTCAATTGTGAATGTCCAGTTTGCAGAAGGCTATGAAGGGCAATGGAAACACAAAATCCACTTGCAGCCCCACATGGATTAAGTCTATGGTAGATCTGCTCTTAGCACAGACCAGGGATGTGAACACTCTTGCTCTTAGAAAAAATTGTAAAGTCAATGTGGCAGATGTAATTAGGTAAAAACGTGATACCTTATTCTTTGTTCTCCCTTCTTCTGACCCCACTTTAAAGTTATTTCAGTTTTCAATATTTCCTGATTTCTTTTTGATCCAGGTTTTTCTCTGCTTTGTCAAGCCATTGTTGTGGCTTTTATTCCTGCTGTGCTTTGTATGATGTGATGTATAGGAAACCCAGGATAGGTAAATCTAGGCAAGTCCAAGGTAGGACAGCAACCGGACTAGTAATTACTTAGCGGAGTAGCAGGGTAGATTTTGGGGGAAATGGGGAGCTAGCAACAATGAGGATATGAAGATAATGTTCTAAAATTGGTTGTGGTTGCACAACTCTTACTATGTTTGAACAATTAAATTGTATGATATATCAAATACATGGCAATCATACTAATGGAAAAAAAACAAACCAACCCATAATGGTCAGCGTAGTCTGTTCAAGTTTACATGCCTAGGAAGTGGGAGCTGGGCCAGGCTCAGAGGACTCTTCCAAACCACACACACTGCTATTGAGTGGATTCAGACTAGCAGAGGACACTGAGTACAACACAAGGTCAAGTCCATTTTCCCTCCATATTACACACTACGAGGACAGCAGCTGCTCAAAAGGCTGGCTACGTGATGGAAAGAACAGATGTACTTACGTTGTTGTTGGTCACAGCAAAGTACTGCAAATTACTCAGATACTGGATTTCTTCTGGAATGAAGGTCAGGTGATTATAGCTTAGATCCAGATGAGAGAGCTTGGTGCATAGGAACAGCTGCAGCGGCAGATTCTCAATATTATTGTGGTCCAGGGAGAGCTGTTCTAGGTTAGCTAACGCCCCAATCTGGGCAGGAATATAAGCAATGTTATTGTGCCACAACTTTAAGCAGGAAAGATGCTGGAGATGCTGGAAACTAATGATCTCCTCCACCGTTTTCAGGTTATTTTCTTTGAGGTCTAACTCATGCAAGTTGTTCAGACTGAAGATGGAGTGCGGAATGCGTTCCAGGTCGCAGCTGATCAGCTCTAGGCTTTTCAGATTGACCATCTTTTTCAGGTTGTTCAGCACCACCAGCTTGCTTCCCTCATTATCCAGGGACAGCTTCTGCAGGGAAGGCAGGAGGTCTGTCACGACCTGTGGGATCCGGGAGAGGCTGCTCTTCAAATGGAGAGTCCTCAGGTTCTTTAAGTCCTGAAAGCCCTCCAGCTGCATGGTGCTCCCGTGCTCGGGCAGGACGCAGCCTGACAGATACAGTTCCTTGAGATTCTTCAGGTGAAACACCCAGCGCGGGATCTTCCCCATTTCGGTAAATTTCAGACGCAGGATTTTTAAATTCTCCTCCAGAAAGGCCAGTGCGGCGTGGTCGACCAGCAGGGAGGAGTGGTACACGTGCAGCTCCTTGAGGTTGACCAGCTGCGAGATGGCGGAGGGCAGCTTGACCTCCGGAATGAGCTCCAGGCTCAGCACTTCCATTTCCGTGAGCTCAAAGACATTGTCTGGGAGACCACTGAGCATGAAGAGACGCAGCTCTACTTTGTCCTGGGAAGTTCTCACCAGCTTGCTTTTCAGTCTCTCCACTGTCCACTCGTTATTGAGGTTGATCTGTTTCAGTTTGTTCTCACTGACCTCCGACAGGAAGATGGAGAAGCGCTTCGAATAGAGGGGATCGTACTGGTCCGCCAAGTGAAGGATGAAGGCGAAGTCGTTCTTGACGTCGGGGATGTCGCTGTAGTTGCTCTTTTCTCTTAATGCCTCAAAGGAGTATTGCTTCAGGGAGCTCCTCAGCATCCACCAGAGGCTGTAGGAGGAGGTGAGACCGTACAGAATCACCAGGATGACATAAAAGGAAGCCAGCACTTTAAATATTTCTGCCAAGGAGTAGACACACTGGTAGCGTTTATAGCCTGTGAAAGCCTGCACATCAATGGAACAGTCGATTTCCAGAGTAATATAGGATAAAAAATAGGGGACATAGGTTATGATGAGGGCAAACAAAATGACCTTGACTATGATCTGCTTCAGATACACTCTGTAAATGACATCCTTCTGCTCCACGTGCATGCGGAACCTTTTCACTTTCTCAAAGATGGCTTTGGCCTGCTCCCCCTCCTTCTTGTCCAGGACGCTGGAGCTTGGGCTTTCGAGGCCAGCCGAGTCCAAGCCTGCCTGCGCGTAGGCCAGCGACTGCTTGTTGGAGTCGATGTCAGACGAACACCCTGAGGAGGAGAGCAACACCTTGGACTTGGAGAGTGTCAGGGGTCTCACTGACTGCTCGGCCACTGTTTCCGAGAGGGCCCGGGTGGTCCACGGCGAATCAAAGCACTTGTGGAGAATGGCCACAAAATGCTCGAGCCGGGAGCTGGTGCTGGGGTAGTGGAGCCAGAAGTTGCTGCAGGCCGCGAAGATGAGCGTGTGCAGGAGCACCAGGTAAGGGAAGAACTTGGCGAACCAGTGGAGCTGCTTCTCGTAACAGACGGCGTCGATGTAGGAGTACTGCTGCCGGTGGAGGTCGTTCTGGATTCGGAGCGGGAGCGGGAGCAGGGCCCTCCGCTCGGAGGACATGTTCGTGCTGGCTTTCAGGAGGTCCCAAGGCACGGCGCAGTGATTGTCGAATTCCACTTTACATGGAAGACAGCACAAAACCCTGCTCTGCGTGAGCTGCAGAGCCCCGGCCAGTACGGCCACCAGCAGCATGATCAGGGTGATGTAATACCAGAAGACGTCCCACCACGGCTTTAAGATGTGGTAAGACGACTGGGCGTCTGCTAAACATTTCAGCTCCGTTAGCGTAATCATGACTTTCACTCGCAGGAGTACAGGACCTGGGAGAGGAAAACAAAAAAGAAAAGGCACTGAAGCAAAGGACCCAAAGATGAACTTAACACTAATGCTCATGCATGCACCCCTCCCCAATCTAAGCTAGGCTGTTAGGATTTCCCACAGCGGGCACAGCAGCTCGAGGGGCACATGGGTCTCCTGGCTTCAGCTAGATTCTGCACTGGAAAGTCTTGAGACGGAAGGTCACTGGGCTCTGAGGGCCAAGCTGGATTTGTCGTGGTTACCCATGGGGCTAAGATCCACAAGGTCTGCAGTTTGAAGCCACTAAGTACTCCCTTGGGAGGAAGACCAGGCTTTCCACTCCCATCAAGAGTCTCAGAAACCCAGAGGGGCAGTTCCGTCCTGTCTTATAGGGCCGCCGAGAGTCAGAATGGACTCAATGGCAGTGAGTTTTATGGAGTGGTAATTGAGGCACTAATCTAGTTACTTCTGGATCTTAACTCCTTGCTGGGTTATTAGGAGGAGCCAGGAGCCAATACTTCTTTAAGGCATTGGGAGAGCTTGTTTTCTAACAGTTGCAGCTAAAATCTTCAAAAGGGCTGAATTAGCGCTGCTGCATCTTTCCCGCTCGTGTCGAAGCATCCGTTTCGGCCAGAGTTGTGTTGTCATCACTACAAGGAGAGACCCCTTTGAGGAAACATCACGTTACAAAATGATCCCTTAAGCTTAGACCGACTCTACTGATGCTGTGCTCAACAAATATCCTTGAATACATCCCGACCCCTGCCTTTCCCCTCCAAGATCTTGCTGTGATTTAAGCACATGTCCCAGGTGGACTTTGTAGAAGGTGGGAAGCAATAGTAATGCTTAAAAAGCGACAGAGAAACCTGATTTGAATACTCTACAATGAGGACGCACCTCGTGTTCATACTGTGGCTCCAAAGTATTAATACGATAAGTGATTAAGGACATGCTCTAGCAAAGATGTCTTGCTGTCAGAAAAACACTGTCAGATGCATTGTTGCTGTCAGATGGAGTTTGCACTTCCATACGGAAAACTATTTAGATCATGTCCTAAGAATTGCTCACAGCTTACATGAATCAATCTTTTTTTTAAAAAAAATGCCAGACCACCTGTAAAATGGCAGCGTAAGACAGATCGAGAGAAATCTCTGGATCTTGTAAAGCATTTGACAAGGAAAATACAAACTAAAAATAGTGGCATGTCACGCTTTCTCTTGAACGTTTCTTGACTCTGGAGCATTTCCTGGGGTTAGGTTTATCTCAAGATCCCCCCGCATGAGTAGCTTTATCCCCCTGTGCTCACATCAGTTATCCTTTCAGGGACTGGTATTCATTCTGCTTCAATGTCAGAATCCTATTACAGTGATCCTAGGATCTTTCAATAGCTTCTACTCTTGCCAGTCAGTCTCAACAGATCCCGGACCATCCGATCCTAGCCCACACATCTTCGTGCTTTCCCTTCACGGCATCCATCCCGAGAGGTGGTCAGTTGATAGGGCCTTTCGAGCCGCCACTCTACGCCTGTGGCTATAGCTCCATTTTGGAGGGCTTCTGGCTACACTAATAGGCAGGATTAAGACCTAACCTTCCCTTTGGGGGAAATATTTCGACTCTACTTCAGTAGAGGGTGTGAACCAAGCCACACCCCTTGTTTTCTTGGTGGCGTCATTAAAGCGGTAATAGAGGATGCAATTTAAAAGAGCTTCCCTTTTCCTCAGGGATATGGTTGGCCAAAGAGCACCACAGCCCCATCAAAGCCATTGCTTGGTGTCTAAGAGCCCTCTGGAACAGAGAGCAAGCCAAGGACCACTGGAAGAGCATGTCCCAGATCTCTGACTGATGTGGCGGAGGCCTCGGACACAAGATGCACCAGAGGCTTCGGCACAGAGCAGCAGCTGAGACTATAGGGTCCTTTCTCCTCATTTGGCCCCAGACTATGGACATGTGGGACAGTGGCAGGCGGGCTGGTTCCCTGGCCCATGGAGGCAAAGACTGAGGGATCACATATGTAGCTGAGAGGCTGAGAACCGGAAAGAGACTTGGCTACTGGCTGAGGAGACAAGTGTCTGTATTTATTACTACTTGGTGATGATGTATTGCCTTTGAGTTCTGTGTGGTTATTGCAATGAATTATTGAACCCAGCATTGGTGTAGAGTGCCATGGGAGGAATGGGTGGTGTCAGAATAGGTAACGAAGGATAGACCGTGGAGGCTTGTCTGATCTTGACCTTTTGGTGACAGGGAAGCCAGAGGTGGTGAGCTGTGTCTGTTCCCAGGGCACTTACTGCACATCCCACAATCCCTTATTTTAACTGATGGGCTGCGGAACCAGTTTCTGCTTGCCTAAATCCGTATCATATTATGCTTTCAAGGCCCTCTTTTGAATTTTTGTTTCATCATTGAATTCTTTAGAGTTTTCCTCTAGTTTAATAGTTATGGTTACATTAACTCCAGCTCGTGGTGAGACACAGGATTTCCAATGGCCGATTTGAGGGAAGATCTCCAGCCTCTCTTCTAGGTAGCCTTGAACTTCGGTTTGTTAACTGCCTGGACCACCCAGGGCCTTCTTCATCTAGTTTAGAGGGTCTACATCTAATTCCCGACTCTATAGTCTGCTTCACTCTACTGCAGTTAATCAGAGTAAAGTGCTAAGGAAAGGCAAAACACCCCAACAGGATTATATGGGACAAATGAAAAATCCTGCACTTGGACTTAAAAATATGATGGATGGGATTAGGAAAAACATTGCTGGATGAGAGGGAACAAGGAAAAAATACCTGAGGATTTCAGTTGGCAAATACACTTTGGGCTAATTGCATGACAGTTAGTATGCTAAAATACATACCTTGGTCATGTTAATAGGTGGACCCAGATATAGGGGCCACAGTCCTTGGGTGCCTCCCTAATGAGATCGCCTTAGCTCAGTTATAGGTTAAAGATTAAATGGGTAACAAGTGATCAAGAGATCATTCTCTACAGGCTGTTTCCTACGGAAGAACATAGGTAAGTGATGCTGCTCGGCTAAGGTAGAAGATGGCTCGGGGACGGGAGACTGTCTCTCTACAATTGTGCCCCCTTCCTCCTCGAGGAAAGCATGTTCCAGAGTGGGGCTAAGGGAGAAGACACTTCAGACAGTCCTATCTTAATTCAATCTGAGGTGAAGCAGCTACAGACTCTTCTGGGAATCGTTCAGCTCCCCATGTCGTGCTGCCTCTTACGTGTGTATGACTATGCTTCAAAAATGCTGCAAAGTAATCTATTTTTTTTTTGCCGCGGAGGAGAGTGGGCCGGATGACCTCTAAGGATTCTTCCAGCTTACGTTATGGTTTCCTTTGTTCTTCCAAAGGCCCGAAGAGTTAAATTCATTTAAGATATGCAACTGAAATGGACAAAGAATATAAAGGCAAACAGCTCTAGCAGGGACGGAGGGATTATTCAATAGGGAATACAACAATGCCATCGAGCAATTTGCGTGTCCTCAAACCCCCAAACTCTTTGCCATCTGGGTGATTCTGGCTTAACGTGACCATACTGGACCAACTGGAAATGTTCCTTACAATTTCCAAGGCTATAAATCCTTATGGGAGCAGTCAGCCTCATCGTTCTCCCATAGAGAAGGTGGTGGGGTTGAACCACCAATCTTGCCATTAACAGCCCAACACCTCAGCAATTTATGTCATGGGTGTTAAAAGGTAGACTAACCTGCTGGGTGAATTCTCACCAAAACCACAGTTAAGAATGCAAGTCATCATTGACTAAATCTATGCCGTTCAAATATTTATACTTACTAGCATAAAAAAATAAATCAAGTTAGTTGAATATGCTTCAATCAGGAGGTCTACACCTTTTGAAATTTCTTAGAAACACCATCTCTGTGAATGTCTTCATTCTATGAAAAAAGAACAGATCATCTTGAAATAATCATTACGCCACACACACACACACACACACACACACACACACACACACAGAGAGAGAGAGAGAGAGAGAGAGGCTAACTGACTGCTATGAGAGATTCTCTCCTTTATATAGACTTATCAACTGGGGCCAGTTCATTTGTCACCCTGGAGTATGTCTGGCAAACAGTGCCTAGGATCAAACTCACTGAACTCTTTCAATTATAGCTAAGTTACTGTAGAAATTTAGAAGGAACACAATCTACATGTATCTATGTCCGTCTGTCCTTCTTGCCTTTATTAGATGGCCTGTTCAAGGATAGCCACAATGCGATCTATGCATCGTTCTTATAATTCACATACCTATCTAAAGCCTTGGGTCTTCCAAAGTGAGGTCCACCAATTTCACTAGAAAAAGTAAAAATGTATATGCTTTTCCAGACATATCCCAGAAGTATGGCTGGAATTAAGTTCAGACATATGGCTGAAATTGATTGAAATTATATTAAAGTAGAATTAGATTTTATATTAGTTTTTAAATTAAGCATCTACTTAGAGGATCGTTGTGATAGTTTAAATTACATATCTATTGATCCTTGAGAAAAATCTGAAAAAACTAGAAATGTTTTAATTGTGTATCAAAATAGTATTTTGAGTACTTATGCAGTCTCTAAAAAGCAGCCAGGAATTTTTGCTATTTTTATGTAAAGATGAAATCTTTGTTTGTTATTGTTTTTGTTTTATTAAGTACTTGAAGTTTATCTGTGGGCACTGATTCCAAATAATATTTTGGATATTTTTGGCAATAATCTTGGGGCCTTATTATCTCTAAGATCAAAACGTTGGGCACTTCTGCAATGTACTCTGGGTTTACAAATCCCTGTACAAAGCCTATTTTATAATTACCTTATTTTTCTGCAAATAATGCATATTTTATATGTTTCTGTTAATCACACTCTTCCCCTGAGCTTTGTGAGCACACTGTTAGATGTGTATTTTAAACATGGTGCTGAAACGAAAATTAGCATGTTTAGAAAATACCTGGGCGTGGGGTGAGGAGAGCATAATTTGCATTTGTTAAAAGTAGAGTAATCAGCATCCAGTATTCAAATTGTTTTGCAAGCAAAAAAGACAGTTAATATGTCTAACCACCTAGCTTGCACTCCTAACTAACACGGTACCACTGGCATATACATTCATAAAACTAGGAATTCATTTTTAAAAGATTTACAACACACACTACATGACGGCATCTATGTTTTGCAAAAGACTCAGAACATGTGAAGCATTTTTCAACCTCTTCTACAGCCCTGCATCTCTAAAATGCCGGAAGAAAATGCACTGAATAATTCAAGAATCCTTCTCAGCCATCACAGTATTTCTGACATAAGGCCGTTCCCCGTTAGCACTACGAATATGGTCTTCTACTTTTAAAAAGTGTCTCTGCAAGGAGAGCCGTGAACCTCAAACTGATGGGAATATTTTTAAAGAATCATAATGACAAACTATTATGGACTTACCTGTCAGAGGACCATACCAGAGATATAGATTTGCTGTATTTATTCCAAGTACACAGTTTTTATAAAGAACTTTTCTGATTCATCTTTTTAAAAATATATATACTCTATTTCCAATGATCTAATTAATTTTTGGTGAATTCCTTGTCAATGAGAGCAAACAAAGATTCACTCTTATTAATATTTCGAATCATCTGTCATTTGCCTTGCTACCTTTCAAAACGCTCACATTCAAGTTTCATACTGACATCTCATTGAGGGATTATTCTTCTTCATAAGGACAAGGCACGCTGTGTCCAACGTTGCCCAAGGTGTCAACTCCAGGAAGGGACGAAGTTACCTCTAGAATCGAGGTTCTCAGATTCAAATCACAGGCTTTTCCCCCTACAGACTGCATTATCTCATCCCATCCCATTAATCACATCACAGGAATAGTTCTCTCAAAACCTAAAGAAATGGCAGACTAGGGAGCTCTCTTCCCAGTCTTACCCTGGCATGAATTAGAACTGGCCCCTCGCAACTGGAGCAGCAGACGACAAATGAGAAGTCACGGAGATTGTCAAAGATTTCATTTCACTTGGTTCTACAGTAGTCAATGCTCATGGAAGCAGCAGCTGAGAGCTCAAACAACATATCACCCTGAGCAAATCTGCTGCACGAGACCTCGACAAAGTGCTGACGAACAAGGACGTCACTTTAAGGACCAAGATGAGCATGACCCAAATGATGGTATTCTAATTGCCTTAGAGCCATGTGAAGGTTGGACAACAGGGAAAGAAGACGGACAAAGAATTGACGGAGTCGAATTATGGTGTTGGTGAAGAATGTCTGTCTGGGAAGAAGTACAGCCAGGGAACTCTTCGGAGTTCAGAATGACAAGATTTCTTTTCACACATTTTGGATTCGTATCAAGAGAGACAGGCCCTTAGAAAAGGGCTTTATGCTTAATAAAGTCGAGGGTCAGCCCAAAGGAAGAGAGTCAAGGAGGTGGACTGACACCATGGTGGCATCGATCGGCTCAAACATCACAGACATTGTGAGGACGGTGCGGGATCGGGCCGTTTCCTCTGCGGCGCAGAGGGAGCTCTCCGCTGGAGCCACCTTGACTGTATCTGGCATCAATATTCTAGACCTTCAAAAGAAGAATGAAAGCGCGTAACCTCCACAATGCCTCCAGTTATATGGCAAATCATCTACTTTCCAGCTAGACGGTTTCTATGAAATATTTTCTAGAGAACTACAGGTCTTAATATTTAAATAGATACCATCTGGACTTAAAGATGCAGGAAAAGTCTAAAGCATTCCTTTGCATTATATAATGCAAATTTTTCGAGCTGAAGTACTTAGCTGGAAAGAAAGCACAGTTGTCCCTTGTAATTACGGTGTCTAATATTGTTTGTGTATCTAGGAAATCTTTTCCAGGCCATCTTTTATCAAACAATGACGATTCGATCCAAATCAGATGGCTATTTCTAAGATACAAATAGACTAAATTAGATCAAAGAAACCTTTCAGAGTAAAGGATTTTATGGTCCTAATCCCTTTATTTCAGCGTTTAAACATCATTAAAATATCATAAAAGCGCTTTAAAGCACATAAATGAATTTGACAAGCTCACCCCCAATTCTTTAAGACTGTAACAGTAATATCCAAGTTAGGCATCGTAACTTCCCAGTAGCCTTTATTTTCCTTTGAAAGCAGTTCCAAAATAACCCGTGAAAAAATAAACGGCGGATGATCTGCCGGCATTGAGAGGCATCGTGCCCTGAGAAATGGAGGCTACTTCAAAGACCTCCATCTCAGACGCCAGTGGGGCTCCAGCCAAAGCTTTCCAAATAGGCATTTTCTACACTATTCTCATTTTAAATTTATTTAAAAACCGCCCTTCATCTTTTCTAAATGTTTTGTGCTGCTTCTCATCAAGATGGCTCTTGGATCTAACATGTAAATCCATATAATTGGTTTCTATTTCTGGAGGGAAATGCCTCCCTGCTGGGTTATTAGGGCTTTTCTCTATGCTACCCCAGTTCTCCTCAAATCAAGGTGCCTCTGGGTGGGCTCCATTCTCCAGACTTTTGGTGAGCAGCCCAGTAAATTAACCGTTTGCATCATCCAAAGTTGCCTCTACACTAAATAAACCACAGTGATCTGATGGTAAGCATTCAGCATTTCCCAAGCACTTAAATAATCACTAGCAAGACACACGATCTACCAGTTTCCTTCAGCCCTTCAGCCTTTATTTCAGATCTTGTCAGTACCAAAACCAAAGACCACACTCACTGCGATTGAGTCAATTCTGACTCACAGCAACCTTACAGTGATTAAAACGACCGCTTTGGGTTTCCAAGGCTGTAAAACTTTACGGGAGCAGAAAGCCTCAATGTTCTCCCAAGACACAGCTGCTGGTAGTTTAGAACTGCTGACCTTATGGCTAGCAGCATAAGTCATAACCCTCTATGCCACCAGGAAACTCCTTTGGTCAGTACAGTGACTTTCAAGTGACCTTCCCATAGTCCCAATGGACATCTCAACTTTGTCTTGGTAAGGTCGTGTTCTCTAGAGTTGATGTCCATAAAAATCACCTGGAGAATTTCACACACTACAACCTGCTCCACTCTCAAGAGGTTCGAGCGGTCTATTCCTGGCAGGGATTGCACATTTGAAGAGGCTTTGATTCTGCGGTAGGAAGCCTCTGTGATGCCAGCCATGCCTAGAAGCAGAATCACTGATGTGGTGAACAAATGTGAAAATGCTCACTATAGATTAGTGAGTATGCGCAAGATGTCTGAGCTTACCTTGTCTACTGGGTAATATGTCCCTGCATCTCCTACATGAACCCATCAGAGACTTAGGCGGGACAGGAAGCAGAGCAGTGACTCATTGACGGATTGAGCTTGGCAGGATGGATTTGAGGAAGGGCCAGAAACAAGGGAGCCAGTTGAAAGGCTGTCTATATTGTTTGGGCATGGATTAAGAATGGTGGCTGGTGCTATAAATTTGGAGGAAGTTAAAGAATCAAACATCACTGCAAACAAAAATTCAACACCACCTAGAGATATCAGATAGAAAGGTCCAGAGAGGCAGTAATGGAACAGATTTGGATTTGAGCCTATGCTATTACAGGCACACGTGTGTGTGTGTGTGTGTGTGTGTGTGTGTGTGAGAGAGAGAGAGAGAGAGAGAGAGAGAGAGAGAGAGAGAGAGAGAGAGAGAGAGAGAGATTCATTTTATTGCACTTCACAGATACTGTGTCCTCTCCCCCATCAAAGTGCAGGTTGGAGGCAACCCTCCATTAAGCAAGCCTACAGGACGTTGGATCTGTGTGTTACATTTTGGTAATTCTCACACTATTTCATAGTGCCACTGCACACTTACTGGCCTATCGTATAGTATAAACATAACTTTTAAATGCCCTGGGAACGCGGAACATTTGTGTGACTCACTTTATTGCCATGTTAGCTTTATTGCAGTCATCTGGAAACAAAATGGAAGCACCTGAGTTTTGCCAGTATGGCATCTTCCACAGTTTTTAGCACACAGTGCCAAACAAGTACTTGTATCATAAATGACTGAACAAAAAATGCAGGGAGCAACGAACCAGAAGGCAGGGGAGAACTGTACGAATCCCCTGCACTCTCTGGGTAGGCTGTCATCAAAGCGGCAGGCGGTTCACTGGTGGGGGCTAAAACGTAAGAGATGCGGCGGCTAGGACGTCTGGCTAACTAACCATTGCTGCATATTCCCAAACTTAAAAGAACAGGAAGGTTTTTATGTCTTTTACTTCACGTGGTGTCAGCTGGCACAAAGAGGGCTCACTCATCCGTGAAGCTGGTAGTTGGTACTAACAGCTGACTCTCCATGTGAAGCATCACATGGCTGTTTGAGGGTCCTCATAAAGCACAGGGCTGGGCTCTAAGAAGGGCGTTCCACACACAAAAGCACTTTGAGCATAAACTTGGAAGAGGCACACCGTCATGCCCCCATGCCCCAGTGAACAAAGAAATCGCATGGCCAGCCCAAATTCAAGGGCAGGGGAAAAGGGCTGCACCCCTCAAGGAGAGGAGTGGCCCCCAACCTGCAGACAACTTTAAATCACCATCAGCCAGACTCTCTGATCCTGCATTAGTCGCCGTCGTCCTACGTGTAAAACGCACTCAACCTCTCCCACATTACCCACAAGTCTCAGCTCACTGCGGCAGGAAGCTCAGGTTTGAAGTCCGGGATCTTTCTCTCCAGGTAGAGCTATAGACGAGGATCCTTAAGTGTGAGGCTTTGGGTGTAACTCCTTGGGTGTGACTAAGAGACCTATGAACTGATAAAAACAACTTATCTGCCACTCTCACCAAACATAAAAAAGGGGAGGCAGGAATAGGACATGGATACAGGACACAGGGAGGGGAAAGGGGACGTACAGAGCAGTCACTGGCTCACAGTAATTCTGCGACCCAGCTAGGCACTGTTGCCAGGGCGCTACTCTGTTGTTAGGGGACTTTTGTCAATTTAGGAGGCAATTCTTTTCTCTGTGGATAGACATCATTGGATTGTGGTTCTACCTGTAACCTCTTGGCACAGCATTCTGAATCACTCTTCCCTTTCCATAAGAAATGGCCCATGGTTGGCAGCAAAGTAGCTTTCTCAGTCTGCCTTTATTATTTTACAAATATAATTCCAGAAGGCTCTATATTACAAATATAATTCCAAAAGGCTCTTTTTGAATATCTTCTGTCTCTTTGAAGAGAGTGGTCAAGATAATAGAAATCTGCTAAATGCTTTGTGGGTTTCCTGTGAAGCCCACTGTGGTTCATTCCATTAGTAGAAACTACAACGTTTGTTGGAAAAAACATACTTACAAAGGAGCTCCTGTCTACAGTGGACAATAAGTCAGGATCCTGGGAAATCACACTGCTGGTCTTCTTAGAAGTTCTTCCCAGCTACCTCACATGGGTTACAAGGCACTAACCTAAGCATAATTAAAATCTTTACAAGGATTTTACCTCAATGCCCTTGACTTGATTTTTACCCGAGATCACGGTTTATGGGCAGTCTTTTGGAGTTGAACTTTGCATCTGAAGCCTCTTTTACTCTGAATACCATAGCTGGGAAGAGAAGCTGGAAATAAGTAATTTTCATCTTCTCACCTAGAAAGTCCTAGGTTGGAAATAATCCCCTCTACACTCTGCTTCAAGTGTGAACAGTTCCTTCGTTAATTCCTTCCTTGAATTCCTGGATAATAGATGAGACCCTCTGCTCCCATACAGATTTACAGCCGTGGAAACCCACTGGGGAGGGGCACTGGCCAGGAATCCCGTCTCTTCTCCATGCAGCTGGTTAGGCTTCCTCGCAGCAGGGTGGCCAAGTTCTGAGAGACTACGGAAAGGGTGCAAGAGCAGAAACAGCAGATTTTTTCAAGGTCCAGTGTCAGAAATTACTTCACGCCACTTGACACATGATCCCGCTAACAGAAGTCATGCGGCCTGCTCGGATCCAGTGGCAGGGAAGCAGAGCGCATCACTTCCTGAGAGGCGTCTGCAAAGGACGGGCAGCGATCTCCTAGCCCTCATGGGATGCCAGGAACGTTCAAAACAGTTGATATAAAAAAAGAAAATGAACCAACTGCCCTCTAGCTGACCCCTACTCACCGCGACACTGTTCGGGGCTTCTACGACTGTGGATCTTGACAAGAGCAGGGAAGCACGCAGACTCACGCTGGTGGGTTTGAACCAATAACTTTGTGGTTTACATCCCAGCACCTAGCTCATGGAACCACCAGGGCTCCTTGAAACAGATGCTGCCATAGGAAAAAGAAACTTTGACAGAATTTGGTGACTGAAGAACCGAAAATCTCTTTCTTCTCGATAATACAAGTAGGCTTCAAAAAGTTTGTGGGAAAAAAATTCCATTATCTTTTAGTCCCACTTTGCACGAACTTTTTGAAGCCCTCTGTCTTACAACATATTCAAGTTACGGCAAATTGTACTTAGGACTTTTAAAAGTGCCGTATATAAGTAGATTTTTCCAGCACTTTTTTTATTGCAGTTTTTGTGGTAAAATTAGGTGCCTCGGCTGATATTCCGGGTGCCTTATACTCGAGTATATATGGTAATCACCCTATCACTAGTAGTATGTACTATGTGTGTCATGTTGTAGCATGACATTTGTTGATGTTCTCACTCTCAGATGTTCAATATTCTTATGATTTACCATCAAAACACTGCCTTAGAGCAAGCTATGGCAAAAACAATGAAAAAAACAACAAAGAGGTACTCCAGATCAGAATTGTCAGACCAGAATTGTCAGACCAGAATTGTCAGACCAGAACCCTATCCTATCAGAGAGAAACCCGTTTGCCAGATGAGAAAGGAACACCAGAGCAAAGAGGAGTAATGGGGGCTTGAGAAGCAGGGGATCAGACATCCAAACCAATGAGTCTCAAGGACAAATCTGACACCACGGTCAAATGAAACAGGAAAAGTAAAGGAGAATGCAGGCTCGTAGCTACCATTCTGGGAGAGAGCTGAGGCGCTCCACTCCCACACACAGTTACAGTCTTGGAAGCGCACAGGGGCCGTCCTGCCCTGCATTATGGGGTCGCTATGAGTCAAAATTGACTCGATGGCAGTGAGTGAACGAACCACCATTCTACAGATTCTGACCCAAAGCTGTCAAATGGTAATCCATCTATGAAACAAACAGTGTTCCAAATATTAGGCAAATTATCCTAACCCTCTGAAACCGTACGAGAAAGGGATTGCATATTATAATTAATACCACAGGAACAACTCTAGACCCTAATTACCTCGACTTGTTCTGAACGTAAAGGAACACTGCTTCCCTGGCCCCTGTATCTACCACGTTTGGAATACATCATGTATTGGCCCTAGATGGCGGTTTTCTTTTCAGGAACAGGCCTCTCGGTTCTTGGATGCTTCCTGTAATATAAAGTGTGATCTGGAAAGCATTTGCAGCCACAGGAATAAGCACCAGGGGCTGGATAATGAGAGATGGTCTCATTATCTCAGGCATGACCCTGCTGCACTGTGGCTGTGTGATTTTATGTCAGGGGTGGAGCCCAAACTGTCAGTCAAGTCACGGCCTGGCGATGCGGCCATTTAATAAGAGATGCACTAGGAACGGCATCTCCCTCTGGCCCTTTGCCATCCGGTTTGCTGGGACCCTGTGCCCGCCTCCAGGGGTGGCCCATGAGGGCTGTCCAACTCTGAGTGCTGTCAGCACCCTGCCATGTTCCACTGCCCTTGGGCCCATAGGACTCTGCGCCCACTGGCCGGTGGTCTTCCTGCCTCCCAGTTCATCTGTGTCGTCCTTGGCCTGCTGCTCCCTTGAGTCTGAAGAGGGCCCTGGCTAGCGTCGGACCTATGGATTTGAGTTGGACTGAACTGGCCCTTCGTGATGTCAAGTTTAAGATGGTTGTAGATATTACATCCCTTAGGTCTCCAGGCCTTTCATTCTAGTCCATCTTAGCTTAGAAAGCAGTTCTCAACCTGTGGGTCATGATCCCTTTGGGGGGGGGGGAGGTTGAGGGGGGTGTCAAACAACCCTTTCACAGGGATCACCAGATTCATAACAGTAGCAACACAAATAATCTTATGGCTGGGGAGTCACCAAACATGAGGAACTGTATTAAAGGGTCACAGCACCAGGAAGCTTGAGAACCTGGTTTAGAAGCTCAGCTGAAGCTTATTAGGCATCATCTTTATAACCACAGTATGCTTCCCATGACAAGACAGGTGGCGGCTGCACCTGCGGGCATTACTTGGGAACCAAACCCAGTTCTCACACATACCAGGCACGAATTCTATCACTGAAAAACCCTTCCTTCTACCGACTTTCAATTCTTCTCATAGGAGTACAATTATAGCAACTATTTAAACCAGAAGAACCTTTAGGGACCAGAGTCCAACTCTTTGTTGTACAAATTAGTATGCTACAGTTCAGGGGCATTTCCACGCCTTCTCTAAGGTCACAGTGTGTTAGAACATGGGCCTACGGCCAGCTCTGAAAATAGCTGGGAGGTTGGCGGCACTGATTCTGATCACCACCCCCTTAAAGAAAATGGTTTGGGAGTAGGAAGCCTCAAAGATAGTCCAGAACATTTCATCCATGTATACACATGTTCACACACACACAGTTAGGAGTCCTGGTACCACAACACTTAGCACTCGGCCCCTCACTGGAAGTCGGTGTTCAAATCCGAGGAGGCTCCGCGGCAGAAAAGCCCTGGTGCTCTGATCCCAGCAAGAAGACAGCCTAGGGAGCCCTATGAGGCAGTTCTCCCCTGTCCTGCAGGGTCGCTGGGAGCTGGAACTGACCAGATATAGGAGTATATTTTGTATACACTGAAATGGAGGAGATGGAGCAAACTAGATAGACTGTAAGAGAGATTAAACCACTAGCCCTAGTATTTTCTCTAAAATTACCAATCATACGCACTCAGTCGTAGAGGGTGCCTAGCACGGCACAAGCCTGGGCAACACAGATGATAGCTGGAGACATATCCCACCTTGCCACCGCTCTCCAGGGATGGACAGGCCTGTTGTGGCAAGAAGACCATGTGTATCTGAACGCTGCATCATTATCTTATCATGTCACTTCAAGGCTAAAACGGTGCCGTGGTAGGTTTCAGTCCTGCATTTGGTTTGCAATAAAGAAAACGCCCAACAAGAACTGGTGAGGACATTGCTGACCAGCAGCATTTCCTAAGGCCAAGATTTTCGTCCTTCATGCAACAAGTCTTCACCAACTGGCGGTGTAGTGGTTACACACTGGGTTGTGAACTGCAAGGTCAGAAGTTCAAAACCATCAGCCATTCCTCGGGAGAAAGATGGAGCTTTCTACTCCAGTAAAGAGTTATAGTCTCAGAAACCGGCAGGGGCAGTTTTACCCTGTCTGACTGGGTCACTGTGAGCCAGCATGGCTGTGTGTGTGTGTGTGTGTGTGTGTGTGTGTGTCTGTGTGTGTGTGAGAGAGAGAGAGAGAGAGAGAGAGAGAGAGAGAGAGAGAGAGAGAGAGAGAGAGAGAGATGTGCTAAGGAGACATAGTGGGGCAGTGGTTAAAGCATTCAAGTGCCAACCAAAGGATAATGGTTTGCACCCATCAGCCATTCCTCGGGAGCAAGGTGTGACAGTTTGCTCCCACAAAGATTACAGCCTTGAACACCCACTGGGACCATACTATTGTGTCCTACAGGGCTGCCACGAGTCAGAATCAGCTTGCCAGCAGTGGGTTTGGGTTCTCTATGTTGGATGGAGTAATGGAGGTGTGGAGCTATACAAGGTGCCAGCTCTCCTGGAGCTAACTCTGCAGGGTAACATGGTAAGATCAGAAACGCTTGGAAGAACAGAAAGCTGCTTTCTGGGGCTCTCTGTTGAGGAAAACCATGAGGATGCAGCGCTAAGTGGGGCCAGGTGTGTGCAGATGTTGGCAGAGATCACGGCAGGAAGAGCCACACATTCGGCGGGATGATCAGAAAGGCGGACCCTCGGGTTAGCATGTCACAAGTGTGGGGACAGTAGAAAAGCCAAGGCTAAGGTTTGGATAATAGTCCATGAGTGACGGATAACCACTGCAGGATCAGAAGCAGGGGAGTGGTGAGATACGATAAAGGCATGTCGAAGTTCATTGTCAGCTCTGTGAATCAGCAAGGAAATGTCAGTATACTCAAGTCAGAGTATCTGGGACACCTAGCAAGAGAAGGGGGATCTTCAGGATGCTGTAAGCCACAGACCCACGGCCTTCACGTCTGCATCACCAGGCCTGTTCAGAGCTGGAAGACACACAATTAAGACGCATTCTGTACTTACAAGATGAGGGGGTGGTGCTATTGAACACAGTGTACAAATTCATTATTCATTAGATGAAAGTCAAATCTCTGCCCCAGAGCTGATATGAGATTAATCTTCTACAACCGCAAAAGCAGAATGATTTACAGGCAAAAGCGGAGCACCGGGCTTGCTTACTTCTCTGATTAGCCAATTTAAGGAAAATAGGGCCATTATTACTTACAGACATGTGGCAAACTGATTCTACTCAGACAGACACTGTCTTAAACAAGAATCAGCCAGAACACTGGCATGAGTCTAAGTCAGTCGGAGATACTGTGTTCCTTAGGACTCAGGTGTTCAACGAAGGACAACTATGAAACATACACCCACCTGTGTGCTTTCCTGGACACAAAACTCAAAGGATGGGAAGATGATGTCTTACCCAAATGTACGAGGCTTAAGTTTCTGTTTAAAAACATCAAAAGGAGTTTACTCAAGAGGTCTGTAAGGATGGAAATTGCTACCAACTTACTCATAATCATCTTAACCACGAGTTCATAATTCAGAATATTAATCTTACCCTATGTATGCTGGCCAACTGGACACTCTGCAATTAGTTTCTATTTGAAAAATTCCTAAAGAGAAATCATAAACATATTGTTATATTTGATGCAATGTAACCACTTATGTGGTGCTAAAGTTCCTAAGGTCTATAGTTACTTCAGGAAACATACATTTCTTCCCCCAAGTGAGGGAGAGCATCTTTTGCCATGGCACAATAGGCGTTAACGAATACCCCGAGAGAGAAACAGATCACTGCCACAAGGTAACTATCGAATCCCGACGTTTCGCCCGTTTTACAAAAAGAGAAACCCACTGGGGTCCTTCCTCTGTGCTTCTTATAGAAAACAGAGGAAACACAGAAGGGGGAGGGAGAGTTTAATATTTGGCATATTTTCTCTGTCTCTTTTTCTTCTTCTTCCTCCTGGCCTGTTACTTTTACACAATTATGCCAATGTAAAACCCAATGGCAGAAGAGTCTACTTTTTGCCTCTAAGATCATTGGCTATTCTTGATGTTATTGTGAAATTTCTCTAAATGCCACTTGTAATGGAAGTGCAATAATTCCTGAGTATATCATAGTTTATGAAATCAAATCTTTCCTTTCCCTTTTTATTACAAGCAACACTGTGAAAATCTCTGTATTCTGCTCAGATATTGCCTCTGCATAGGATTTCAAAAGTGACATTACTGGGTCAAAGAATATTAACCTTTTTTTTAAGGTCCTTGGTATGTATAAGATCAAATGACTTCTCAAACCTGTTAATCTTATTTTCCACGAACAATAATCTGTGAATGGCAATCTCACCAGATCTGGGAGTCATCATTGAAAACAAAAACCAATTGACTAATTCCATACATGAAAAATGAACTTACTGTCGGTTTCATTTGCCTATGTCTTTGACTGAGTTGGTCGAATGCTTTCCAACATGCTTTATTATACAGCCAGTTTCCTGTCTCTTTCTTATTTTACCTAAACCCAAGGAATCGTTTGCTGAGAAGCATCAACCGTGGCCCTGAATGGCAACTTCCGCATATTGACAACATGGCAGGTCAGGGGGAGGCCGCTGGTGTCCGGCAAGAGAAAAGACAGCATGCAGATCCAGCTTCTCCAGCCTGGTGAAAACCAAGCCCTCCACACTCCTCCGGGAGACACCAGTCTCCCCCTCCCCATCAGCACACAGAAGTACCAAGTGGTGGAAATACTCCATGGCTGTGTGTCTCAGGACAGAATCGTCCGTGCTACACAATGTAAAGGGGGACGCGGGCTGTCACAGAAACTCTGACAACCCCAGCTGCTTGTGGCAGCAGCAGCGGCAGTGAATTCTTCTGCTTGCGGAGCTGACGCATGTGACAAAGCTGATGCTCCCTGGCCCGTCAAAGACATTTTTGTCTTCAGGAGCATGACGTATTTGAACCTAAAAAGTCAACTCTATCAGGAGGGAGAAAAAGAACAATGTACAAAATAATGACAAAGACCTGGGAGAAGGGGAAAAAATCAACTCCAAGATGACTTAAAAACATCTTCTAGAAAATCTGAAGGCAACAAGCCTCTGGAAATCCCTTCCTTCTTAAAGAAGAGGGGGTTTCACCAGGCTCCTGTGGGTGACCATGGAAGGAAATACTCCCAAGGGAGCATGGGCAAGAGAACAACAGGGGACATTTTTTTGATAAGGAAGACAAAAGTGCCCAAGGCTTTTGCGTTGACCGCTGGGAAGGCTGGGTTGTCATTTCCTTCTGGCCAGTGGAGATAGCAGGGACCGACAGAACAAACGCCTCTGTAGCGAAGCGGAGAATTATCACAGCATTTTGGAGTCAGGATGGGTTTCCACTGGGTGAATCCAGACATGTCGGCTTACCAACCAAACGTGCCACCTCACAAATCTGAATGGAAAACTGCTGTCAACGCCAGCATGACTGGGTGCATTATCGTGACTGTGAGTCACTTTGAATCAGTGATGGACCACTGGATAAAGAAAGACCACTGCACTCTAAAATGACCTCAATTCGCATCAAACGGTGACTTCACAATTGTTCTCTTGCATAAGTTAGCCTTAATATAATGCAGCAAGACACTTCCAGGGCCAGTGGAAGTATCAAGCGGACACTCCAACAAGGACATTCCTATCAGGCCATTCTGTCTTCTGACTGGCTTGCCCACTTCCTTTCGAGACTATGAATTTTGGGAAGGCATGGACCACTGGGGTCTTCCAAGGTCTGCCACATAAACACTAACATTCTCTAAACTTGTTTTTATTTGCTCACTCAGTATTTACTAAATATTTACAGTGCAGAGAAGAGCAACACCGACACGTACAGTCAAGGGGGGGGGTTGATTCTTTTACAGTCATCGAACTTATTAGTCACCCAGCTTTCAGATGCAGAGGGAGTGATTCAAAATAAAACAAGTGAAGATGACTGGTACACATTAAAATTTATTTTCTTATTATTGTTATATTGTTTGCTTCAGTTTCCTTTACAGCAACCTTTGTAAGAGTCACCATGTTGATTTCAGCCCAGAGAATAGGCGGCCAAGGAGGAGCCACACCGGAATGTCGTCAAGGTCAACTTCACTCTGGGAAGGCAGCTCTTCTCCAGTCAAGCCTGAGGGGCTCCTAAGCCAGCAGCATCTGAGTCAACAGTCCACTGCTAAGAGAGAGGGCTCCTAGGGGCCAATTTTTTCAGACGTGGACCATCTCTTCCTACTTCCTACTCTATCAGTCTGGAAACTCTGCTGAAAACTGTCCCATGAGTGACCCTGCTGGTATTTGAAATGCCAATGATACAGCCTTCAGTATCACCGCAGCACACAAGCCGCCTCAGTGTGACAAATGGACAGATAAGCGGTTTGCATGGAAAGTGAGAATCCTACCTACTGAATCACCAGTGAGTCAGCTCATTTCTGACAATAAAATGCAAAATTCGTCATCACCAGTGTTGAACATCAACACTTCAGGCCCCACTTGGCTTCCAAAACAATGATTTGCCCGGTGTTGCTATGGTTGAGGAGTGCTGGTGGCGCCGTGCGGTAAACAAACACTGAGCTGCTAACGTAGGTCAATGGTTCAAACCCACCAGCCACCCGCCCCTTCATGAAAAAGAAAAAGGAATCTGTCGGCTGCTCTAAGTACGTACAATCTCAGAAACCCATGACACCGTTCTACTGTGTTCCGCATGGTCGCTATAATTCAGAACTGACCCAAGGGCAGCAGGTTAGGTTTGCTGCTGCCTGATTCTACCTAGTCAGTTTCGGCTCAGACACATCTTATTTTACAATAGAGGGAAACAGTACTTGGTATGCTGGGCTGTCCTCACCATTGTTCCTGTTTTCACTGGGTCCCTCCATCTCCTGAAGGGCTTCCTGTGTACCTTACCCTTCGCCAGCATCGGGGAAGGGCTTGGTAAGTCCATGGCACTTCTATTAAGCTGCAAGGCTAATGTCGGGCTAGGCACTGTTCTGCCATATCCTCTTGAAGCTCTGAGAAGCAGTCAGTGTGTAGAAGCTGAACACGTGCCCAGCTCGGTCTGACTACGAGTCATCTGCTACACTGCCTCCCCAATGAACTTTATAAAAAGGAGTTTCATAGGATGTGATTTCTTGTTTTTAAAACCTACAAAGAGAGAAACTAAATGAGACCATTTAAAAATGGGATATGTAGCTGTTCTGGATCATTCTTCAGTGTTCCATCTAGAGAAACAGATTCAACAATCTTGCTGCCCTATAACTTAAGTTTGACCTGATAGCCAGAACCAGAAGGCATCCTGGTTGCACATCTTACAGAGAAACAATTTCACGTCAATGTGCCAACAAGATGAATAAGACAAGTTTAATCTGCACTGAACTGATAATATTATACATGGGTTTCTTATTGGCACACCTAATCTGACATATTTGTTAACAATTATTCAATAAAGAATTTCCATGTGCTTTCTGTAAATTAGGAGTCCTGGTGATGTCATGGTTACACATTGAACTCTAATGTCAAGTTCAGCAGTTCAAAACTCCTCAGAAGAAAGATAAGGCTTTGCACTCCATGAAGATTTGTCGTCTTGGAGTCCACAGGGGGATTTGTACCCTGTCCTGTCGGGTCACCGTGAGTTGGCATTGACTCGATAGCAGTGAGTGTTTGAATAAGGTTTCTCTAAGCTAATTACTACATTAGGCCCACTTTTTATTCTAAAAACCAGATGAACATTTGCTAACAGGGGAGCCTTTCCAACACACCATCTACATACAGTACAGTGGAAAGATGTAGCAGTCTACTACTCAAAAGATTACGGAAGCGGAAACCCAAAAAGACAGGTCTACTCTGTCGTGGGGGGGGTCACGCGGAATCGGCATCAACTTGAGTGGGACTTGATGGACAAGGACGGTCACCCCACGTCCTGACGTTAGATAAGCTATCTAAGCATCAATTAAAAAAGCTCTCATCTGTTGAGATGGGTTAAGAATTAAGGGAGATCATTTTAAATCAAATGCTTAGCAAAGCAGCAGGTACTAAGCAAGCATCTCCGAATGGTAATTTACTAACAGAGGAGTACCTTTGTTTGAAATGAATCTTCTAAGGTTGCCTTTCAAGTCTGATCCTGTAACCAGAAACCAGATTTCATAATAAGGGGTTTGGATTTCCACTTAAATGAGTGATTTCCATGGGAGATTTTGAAATACCTTACTTGACTATACTTACTATCAAGTATTGTGAAATACAAGTGTACTCCCTTCAATCATTTAATACACAACCCACAGGGAAGGCAAAGTGTTGTGAAACCCAAACCACACCGGGCGAAGCAACATCTTAAAACGTTCATCTGTGTAGGTAATCCCCATTTCTTGAGGCAATGCCACTTAGTCAGGATCTATGCAGATCATGACAGACACGATCAATTTCACCCAAAGGGTCCTGTTTCAAAATCTATAATCACAGGAAATAGAAAAACAACGGACTGTTTTCAAATGGGCATGCATGGATTGTACAATGTAAGTGTACAGGGTCCCAATGTGCTGGACAACATACTAGCACATAAAAATATAATTTGATTGTCAAAATTTGCGTTGTCCATAATGCATTGGTTACTGTAATAAATACTAAAGATTTAATAATTTCATACAGATTACAACTCAATGTAAAAGAACTAAATCCTCACTAGACCGACAGACAACATCACAGGAAATGGAGGAAAAAAAAATGAAGTTTTCAAGGATTTTACTTGGATCCACAATCAATACCCATGGAAGCACTAGTTAGGAAATCAAAAGATGTATTGCACTGGGCAGATCTGCTGCAAAAGGGCTCTAAAGCAGCGATTCTCAACCTGTGGGTCGAGACCCCTTGGGGGTCGAATGACCCTTTCACAGGGGTCGCCTGATTCATAGCAGTAGCTAAATTATAGTTATGAAGTAGCAATGAAAATAATTTTATGGTGGGGGGTCACCACACCATGAGGAACTGTATGAAAGGGTCTCGGCGTTAGGAAGCTTGAGAACCTCTGCTTTAAAGTATTAAAATGCTAAGATGTCATTTTGAAGACTAAGGGTGTCTGATCCACGCCGTGCAATCTCTATCTCCTCAGATCCATGGGCCACCTGGACAATGAGCGAGCAAGGCAGAGGCATCGATGCCTTTGCAGGGTGGTGTCGGTGAGGACAGCCTTTGGTTTGCTGTGCATACGGTCACTCTTGAGCAGGAGCTGACCTGGCGGCATCCAACAACCGCACCAACGTGGGCTGTCAGGAGGAGGAACGGATCTGCGTTGGAAGTAGCATCGTCAGAATGGTCTTTAGTAGCAAGGGTGGTGACTTACCCCGTGTCCTTTGGACACATTCTCAGGAAGGATTAAAACACAAAGGAGGGCATGATGCTTGCTGAGTGCAAGGTCAGCCAGAGGACGGAGCTCAACGACGCACTGACACTGTGGTTGCAACACTGGGCTCAAACAACTGTGAAATTGGTATGGGAGCAGGCCGTGTTACGTTCGGTTGTGCACACGATCGCCAAGAACTAGAGCCAAATTTATGGGACCTCACAAGCACACACGGAGGAAGAAGGGAATGGAGCCCTACGACTGGATGTTCAAATGGAGGAACACAGCCTCGCAACAGGACACGCTGGCCTAACAAAGAACACCTGACTAGGTGGGAGCCCCAAGTTCTGGCATGGCAATGCTGGGTCATTTCACTTCGTCTAGTCTGCGATTCCTCATCTGTGATGCTACCGACGGAACCCAGTAATCAATCACAGCAGTTCATAATGTTAGGGGTCGATGAACTGGGGCAGAAGTGGTGGGGGGGGGGGGAATCTGTTCTCAGAAACCACTCCTCTGAAGTGGTGAGAGTTGAGCAGTTCTTGGTGACAGTGAGGCGAGCTGCTGAGTCAAAGGAGGAAATTACCGCACCGGGAAAAGCATGAACTCCAGGGGGAATCCTGCATGTTTTCCCAGTCCTTCCTCAAACTCCCTGTCCCTGCCTGCGGTGAGGCCCAGCTGGTCTTTGGAGGGCTCCTCCCGCTTGCCTTCCTTAGTCACAGGTGCAGTCTGACCAGAGTAGTCGCTGTGGTATTTTTGTGGAAGCCAACATGGTGTGTCTCAGGAAACTGGGGGAGAGCTGGCGATGCGAGGGATAGAAATCAGTGGGGTGCCGAGTCTCTTGATTTCTGTTTCAATTGGTTATTGCTAATACTTTCCCAGAATTGCTAATACTTTCCTAGAGTTTAAGTTTTGTCTGTAGAAGATTGGACCCCAAGTTCTGTGATTATGTTAATCCCTAGACTAGCTGGGATAACCAGAAAGGGTGCTTTACCACGCAGCAGCTTGTAGGTACTCACTCAACCTCAAATGGGAGGCTAGGGCCACCTGTACCCCCCTCCATGCTCCTGTGCCAGGGATTCCGATTCCATGCAGCCCACCCCATCAGGGACAGGCACGGGGAAAGCTCAGGCACCATTGCCATGGGCATCACCCCAGTGTTGCCTCACACGTTTTCTTTTACTTCCTAGTTGATGGCAGAGCTTGTTACGGGAGTTCAGGTTATACCGCATCATCTACTTGTTGAGGGGTTGCCCTGGAGATCTTCTAGAGATGCTTCAGGGTTGTGCACACTGCCCAATTGTGATGACTACTTTTTAGGGTCTCCTTGCGGACTCCAGTCCCACTGCTGGCAAGAGTGAGAGGCAGGAGCTGGTGTCTGTGGCATCACTATGGAAAAAAGGTGCCCAGGCCCCAGCCCCAGGCCTGTCTCCACCACCATCTTGCATGGGGTTAAGCAGATCACCCACCCAATCCAGGTTTCCATCCCTCATACTCTACAATAGGGACACTCATCCTCTAAGGAGGGCTTGATCTCAGTAAGAAGAGAAACAATGTAGAGGCACCTTAAACCACCAAACAGACCCACTGCCATGCAGTCGGTCTTGGCTCCTGCCAGCCCTGCACAAGGTTTCTGTGACTGTGCATCTGGACGGAAGCAGATGGCCTTACTTTTCTCCCCTGGTACAGCGAGTGGTTTTTACTGCTGACCTGTGATTAGCAACTCAACGTTTAATATGCGCCAGGCCTCCTCTGAAATCACATCAGCGCGAGGGGACAAGGTTATAAAGAAAGCGATTCTTTTGAAAGCGAAGCGATTTGAAGAAAGGATACCTTTGGCCTTGGAACATTATCTTAGCCTGAAACAAAACCATCCACGAAGTGAGCCTTATTTACACCATTTGCTTCCAAGGAAACAAAACAGCCAGTGTTACAAGGTCACTGACCCCCCCCTCCACACACACACACACACACACACACACACACACACACACACACACACACACACACACCACCCCCAGACGTTTCAGACTTACTATAAAGTCAAGGCACACTTGTCAAAAGACACAGCGGTCCAGATAAAAAGCTGTGTCCCACACGCGGTATGGCTGCGATCTCTCTCTCTCTCTCACTGCGGGGCAGCAACAACCCGAATAGAAAATTCCTCTTCAAACTGACCTCGCCATAAATGGCCACTTGTATTCTGTCAGCTGGGGATTTAAAGAAGGAAAGATAGAGACAAACAAACAAAAGTCAACCACAGTCGTTGGCTCACAGGGCCAGTGAAGTCACTCGCACTGATCGGCCCAACCCAAGGAGGCCTCTGAGACGCTCCACGTTCCCGCCAGCCAACACAACCTATCTCTTCCAGCTTCCCAGGAAGGTGTGGGAAACAGAGCATCAGACAAGAACATTAAGAGTGAAACAGATCGGTTGCAAAAGTGCAAGCTCTATGCCATCTCTATTGCAGGGAAAATGTTCTATTGTCACCTTGGTGCTAAGTCAGGGCTTCATAACTGCACCTTTCCCTGGACACGCTGACCAGATCCTTTCACGAGAATGCACATCAGTTCTTTATCCTTTCCTTTCATGGGATTTAAAACTTGTCCAAACATGGTGAGGCATGGGGTTTCTGCACGGTTTGCACTGAACTTTAGAACGGAGCAGGATTCTGTAGTTTTATTGGGTGAATGCAAAATCGAGTTCTCTTTGGGAATTTCAGTGTTTTGAGGATCTCCCTAGAGAGAGAAGCCACAGGCGCACTCTGGGGATTTAGCACCTGACTTCGGAATCAGGGCTATATGTCATACCTCAAAGATCACACTCAGCTGCACAACATGCAACGTCTCTTATCCATGTCCAAGTTTCCTCTTTGTGTGCAGCAAATCAATCTAGTTATATTTTAGCAACCAAATTTGAAAGGTGGAAAGAATCAGTTCACCAAGAATGCGAATGATGTTTGTATTTTTCTTTCCCCCTGCAAACAGGCATTGATTATACTGGAGTTCAGTTCCAGATCCGAAAGGTGACAAAGGGCCATAGTCTTGGGTCCTACCAGTCTCTTTTGATAAAAGAGAGAATATGTATTAAGTCTTAAATGACAGGTGGTCAAAGAAAATTGTCACATAAACACGGTTGGCGGCAGAACAATACAAGCTAGGGACTCGGACACGTGAATTATGTAAGGCAGAAGGGCTTGCCATATTGGTCCAGGATCGTCCTGCCACTGGCCAGCTCCTCCTGGCTCTGAGACAGCTCATCGCCTGGAGATGTGGTTTTTGTCCTTCAGTAGACCATACACCCCAGGAAACGAAGGGCGGTACTCTCTACTAAGATGGAGACTCAGTGCCACCCTCATCCCAGCCATTAGTCTAGCAGAGAACTCCCACCAAGACAGGATTGCCGTCACCGGCACAGAGGCCAGGGTTTATCATGCATCACATAAGGCACTCTAGCTGGAAGGGGCATATCAAGTAACTGACTACATCTCAGCACCTCTTTTTTTTCCCTCTCCCTCACCCACACACAAGAAATGCTATTTTCTATTTATATTTGACAGCACCATCTGTTTTTATTGCGGAACATCTTATTTAATATTTTTAAAAGGCAACAACATAGGCCCTGAAATTGGACAGAAGTAAACATGAAGAGTGCCCTGTGTGCCACCAATTCGTGTCATAGCCAGAGACGGGTTACCAAGAAAAGGGACAAGCGAGTGCCCATCTTGGATTCACTCTGATGCCCTGTAGGTGCGACCATCATGACCTACTTTCTGCGTGCGCACAGCGCTGCCCCAGATGCTGCAGGAGTTCAAAAAGCATCCAGACTCAGGCCTGACGCTCGAAAGAAGTTGATGCATTTGGTGGTAAAAGGCATGAATAAAAGACAAAGCGAGTAAATGGCTTATAAAAGCTGCATCTTAACGCAATATACACCAAGGAAGCAGTAGTCAGTACATATGGAACATGAGCTGGGTCAAGAAAATGGAAAGCGTTTATATAGATGGGAGGGAAAGGGATGAAGGATGGAGCTTGGGAGAGTAGTAAACTATACACTATTTTATAAGGAAGAAAAAATAAAAGAAGTAAGAGGGTAACAAGAGAAATGAAATGAATTATGTCACAGACATCTATATGAATGGGGTGGGGTTTCTGAAATAGAAACGCAGGGAGATAATAGTAGACAGTAGATAAGAGTCAGATACTATGGAAAGTCTTGAATGACAGGATAAGATTTTTCAAGTTATAGCCCAACCCCAGGATAAACCAGATACCTGGGAAGTGATTGTTTCAAAGATCAAAATATCACTTTTACAATGAGTAGCTAAGGAGTTCAGGTTTTATTGCTGGTTTACCACTGACCCTTAGCCCCAAGGTGGCAGTGCACACCCCCCAGTCATTCTGAGGGGTAAGATGAGGCTGAATCTCCTGTAAAGGTTTACAGTCTCAAAAAGGCTATCTCGAATCACTATGAGTTGGAATAGCAGTTGAGTTTGGTTTACTTCCAGTTAGAGCAGGGAGAGATCTAGACAATCATATCGATCAGCGGTTCTCAACCTGGGGGTCAAACGACCCTTTCACAGGGGCCGCTTGATTCATAACAGTAGCAAAATAACAATTATGAAGTAGCATAAAAAATAATTTTATGGTTGAGGGGGATGGGTGGTCACCACAACACGAGGAACTGTATTAAAGGGTCGTGGCGTTAGGAAGCACCACTAATACCGAGAGTAGGGAGTGATACCTACTGGCAGGGAGAATGGTAAGAAAATACAGTAGGTCTGTAGTAGTATACTAGGAAAACGAATTTGAAAGCAGGAATAATTGCTTAGAGGGGGCTGAGATTAAGAGATGACCTAATCTAGATGAGTTATATACTACACTACCGTATATACTTGAGTATAAACCGTCCCAAATATCAGCCGAGGCACCCAATTTTACCACAAAAACTGCATTAAAAATGTGCTGCAAAACTCGGCTACTACAAGAGTATATATGGTACCTTGTAGGACAAGACAGACATAGATTTAAAAATTAAAGCCCCCATTAGAAAAACAGTCATGCTTTTAAGAATTGAAGAGAGCTGGTGACACAGCCGTTAAATGCTCACTGCTACCGGAAAAACTATCCATTTGAACCCACCAGCCTCTCTGTGGGACAGGCCGGCTGGTTTCACAAAGAGCAGTTCTACTGCGTCTGCAGCAGTCAGCATGAACTGGGATGGTCTCTGCAGCAACGCTGAGCTTTCGTTTTTTATTTAATTAAAATTTTCAGATTAATCCATCAAAATTAAACAATTAGACAAAACAATTAGATCATGAGACGGCAAACTTTTCCTGAAGGTCTGAAGAGACTTTCTTAAATGAGGAACAATTAAAAAATTTTGTTTGCATTTTTTTTCTAGACTACAGAGTACCCAAGCACTTTGGTGAAATTAAGTACGTTAGAGAAAAAAAATTCTTTTATAATCAGGGTAAAATATATCATGAACAAGAACACTCATTACACACACACACAGACACACACACAGGGTAAAATATATCATGAACAAGAACACTCATTACACACACACACACACACACACACACACACACACACACACACACACTATACAAGGATCCCAGATATTCTACCAGCCATGTTAAATACAAAGTTTAAGAACATACCAACCCCTTCATTTAGAATGGAATATCTGGGTGGTGGAAATAGTTAACACACTCAGTTGCTAGCCCTAAGGTTGATGGTTCAACCCCACTCAAAGGTGCCTTGAAAGAAAAAGGTGTGGCCACCCACTTCTGAAAAATCAGCCACTGACAACTCTGTGGGTCCCCGTTCTACTCTGATGGGCGTGGAGTCCGCATGAGGAGGAGCGATACATTCTAAGACATTTGGTTGCTGCTGTTGTTTCCTTCGGGAACGATCATTAGGCATCATGCCACTTCCCATGCAATCAAACCTATGTTTAAAATTGTTCTAATTAAGGACCAACATTTCATTTGTTTCACAACTAGTGCCTGATCAAACAGTTCTGTAGAAGAGAGTATTTCACTGGAAGGTAACTTCATTAACTTCAGTGCCATACAAGTGTTACCTAAGCCAGGGATTTATAAGTATAGGCATCAGAAATCTTAATTTTAAAAGAAAAGAAATTACCTATACTAAATCTACATCAAACCAAAATGCTCTCCTCCATCATAAGCCATACTCGTCTCTCAGAAACACCTTATTTACACAGTCCCCACAGGAACAGGCTTGTGCGAACAACCAGGAAGTAAAAGCAAACATGCTTACACTGAAAGCAGAGCAAACCGAGAGTGCATTTGGAATCAGCTCAGACATGACGAAAATGTCATTGAAAAACCCATTCCCTTGGAAACAGCAATTTAATTAAAGCAGTAATAAGAGGAATTTCAGAAGCATAAGTCTTGATTGTGTTGTTTGGCAATTTCCCCAATCTTCCATGCAAATATCCTTTCCCGTAGCTGGGCAGGCCTATGTGAAATGTGATCACTCCCTGGCCTGTCTGGTGCACACAGACCTGTTAGACTATCATTTTCATGCTATAAATCCGCTCCAAAGGAAACAATTGCAATCTTCAGTGACCTGCTTTTGAGAAAGTGTACCTTTTTGCTTCCAAGGCAACAGGCAAATCCCATTTCTTCTCTTTGTTTCACTAGGGCCACTATTTTTCCTTTTATTCTAATAGAAATTATAAACTCCCTAAAATCAGGAACTGTGGGTTGCACTGATTAATTTATTTTTTAATGATTACTAATCCTCTGTGATCTAGGCAAAGCAAGAGTTACAATAACGATCAACAATTATTCTTATTGTTCAAGGATATCAAATCAAACAAAACATGCTGTTTTACATTTTCTTTCTTAGCTACAAAGAGGAATAAAAAATTCTCCCACTTCATTACCTAATCTCTTATTCCAAGGAGGTTGGGTGGGAGGAGGAATTTAGGAGAAGCCTCATGCAGCAATTCTCCTGCACTGATTACTAACTTTAAGCAGGATTTGAATAAGTATACAATTATAGCCTATGCAATAGTAACTTTTCAATCTAAATAAATAAGGTAGTTCCGGAGCTGTCCATGACTTCAGCATGTGACCAGGTTCCCCATGGCAGACACTGCACAAACAATGCAAACATGGTGTCTGTAGAAAAAGTAAGTACACGGCCGCAAAACAGAAAAATGAAATTTCAAAAGAAAAAATAAAGAACCAATATAAACAAATAGTGATAGACAATTCCATGGACACATATAGGACACACGCACACATATTCAAAAAGTTCATGAGCAAATGGAATTGAAAGATGGGAGAGGTAAGTTTATTATGCCAACCTGGCCAATGAACACAGGTGGGATTAATTGAAGGGCAGAGAGATAAATGGCTCAATAAGCCTCGCCTTTCTTATCGCTTGCTCTTTAATGACTGGTCCAGTGTGTGGCTGACTTAGCTGGTTCTCTGCCTCAACTTGTGACACCTAACCCGTGGACTGTGTCACTGTAGTTTGAGGTTCCTTTAAGACCTGCTTCACCACACCATTCGAATTTACATCTCTTGAGCTGGGGACGGTCCAACCCCCATCATCTGGCTGACTTTTGGTGACCTGTCTTGCTGTTTGCTGCCTGTGGCTGGACTGCCTGAATTGCTCGAGGGCTCAGCTGCCTGCTTCCTTGACTTGCACCTGGTAGCCCTCAAGACTTGAAAGACTGCTAGTGTATTAGCTGTCTCACGGAAGTGAGTTGCACTGAGCCATTTGTACTGCTCTATAGACTAATTAGCTGTTTATTTCTTATGTTGTATATAGCTATCTATATAAATATATATAAAGTTATAAGTGTCCTTTGTGAATGAGGGGAGTAAGTGATGGGGACCCGGTGCCCATCTGTAGACAACTAGACGTCCCTTGCAGAGGGAGAGTGGGGAGGAGATGGGTCACTCAGGGTTCAGTGTAGCAACGATGAAACTCAAAACCTTCCTCTAGTTCTTAAACATTTCCTCCCCGCCAGTTATCATGATCCCAATTCTACCTTGCAAACCTGGTTAGACCAGAGGATGCACAGCGGTACAGTGGGATCTGGAAATACAGGGAATCCGGGACAGATAAACCCCTCAGGACCAACGGTGAGAGTGGTGACACCGGGAGGGAAGGGGGTATAGAAAGGGGGAACCAATCTCAGGGATCTACATATAACCTCCTCTCTAGGGGATGGGCAACAGGAAAGTAGGTGAAAGGAGATTCTGGGCAGTGTAAGATAAGATAAAATAATAATTTATACATTATTAAGAGTTCACAAGGGAGGGGGGAGCGAGGAGGGAAGGGGAGGGGTAAAAGGAAAATGAGCTGATTCCAGGAACCCAAGTGGAAGGTGAATTTTGAGAATGATGAGGGCAACGAATGTATAAGGGTGCTTTACACAATTGATATATGTATGGATTGTGATAAGAGTTGTATGAGCCCCCATAGAATGATTTATAAAAAATTATAAGTGTCCTGGTTTTGTTTCTCTAGAGAACCCTGTTTAATATAAGAGATAATGGATTTTTCCATGAATTTTTAAGCCATTTCATATATGCAAATCATGTTGATAGGGAATTCAATAATCATTTAGGAGCCTACTCTGTGCAAAGTATTAAATCACTCCTAAGACAAGGACGCCTTTAGAGACACTGTGTGAGGTGGTTGAGGAGGCTGGTTAGAGTTCTAATCCTGAGCATATCTGTAGACGCATCCAAGTCAGTGTCGAGGCAGGGCGTCCCTAGTTAGCCTGTTTCTTCCCATTACTCCTTGACTCCTTTATCAAATATCATACTTTCATTGTTATTGTGCGGTGCCATGCAGTTGGTTCTAGCGCATATTGACAACAGAACAAACAACTCCCTGTATCCTGCATCTTCCCACAACTGTTCTTATACTTGAGCCCACTGCCGCCACTCCCTCTAGCCATCTTGCTGAGGATCTTCCTCTTTTTCGCTAACCTTCTAATTTACCAAGCTTGACGTCCTTCTCCAGAGACTGGCCTCTCTTGATAACATGTCTAGGAGACAGTCTCCCCACCCTTGACTTTAAGGGACGTACTAGCTGTGGCTTCCCAAGACCCGCTGATTTGTTCTGGCTTGTTGTCAGGCGCAGTAGCATCAGCTCTGACCCCGATGGCCTTTATGCAATAGACAGAAACACTGCCTGTCCTATGCCGCCTCACAATCATTATGTTCGAGCCCATTTCTGCAATCACCGCATCAGTCCAACTTGTTGGGAGTCTTCCTCTTTTTCTTGTTTAAAAATCACTTTTTTGGGGACTCGTACAACTCTTATCACAATCTATATATCCATTCATTGTGTCAAGCACATTTGTACATTGTTGCCATCACCATTCTCAAAACATTTGCTTTCTACTTGTGCCCTGGGTATCAGCTTCTCATCCCCCCACACCCTACCCCACCTCATGAAACCTTGATAATTTATAAATTATTATTTCATGTCTTACACTGGCCGACGTCTCCCTTCACCCATTTTTCTGTTGTCCGTCCCCCAGGGAGGAGGTCATATGTAGATCCTTGTAATCGGTTCCCCCTTTCTACCCCACCTTCCTCCACCCTCCCAGTATCGCCCCTCTCTCCATCTTCCTCTGCTTCATTGACCCTTTACTTTATCAAACATATGCCCTCTTCCAGTCTCTCCTGATAATGTGTCTAAAGCATGAGATCAAAGCCTCGCCATCATCACTTCTGATGTTCTTGGTATATTCAATCTATGGAGTATTCAGTCTTCTTTTTTAACACCTTTGTTCAAATGCATTCACTTTTCTTTGGTTTTCCTTATTCGTTGTCCAGCTTCACAGACATCATGAAGTGACTTTAGTCCTCTGAGTGACAGCTTTCCTCTCCAACACTTTAAAGGTCTCTTGCATCAGTGCAATATGTGGTTTACTTTTGCGATTGCGGCTTCCAAGTGTGCTGACTGTAGATTCAAGCAAAATGAATATCTTTGACAATTTCAATACTTTCTCAGTTTTCCATGATGCTGACTTTGGTCTAGTTATGACCATTTGGTTTCTTTTTCATTGAATTATAATCCATACTGAAGGCTGCAGTCTTTGATCTTCCTCAGCAAGTGTCTGACTTCCTCACTTCCAGTAAGGTAATATTATTTGCACAATGCAGGTGTTAATGAGCTTTCCTCCAATTCCAATGTTGCATTTTTCTTCACATCATCCACTTTCCCAGAGTATTTGTTCAACATACAAATGGAATTAGTATGGGGTAAAGATCCAATCCTGACATACATCATTCCTGATTTTAAACCATACAGTAACCTGTATGTTCTGTTAGAATAACAGCTTAGATTCATAATTTGCCTATTCTACGTTTGATGACTAATAGATGGCTGTAGCCTTTTCTTCTCATTTTAGGTCATGGTCTATCCACAAATGAAAGTCCCCAAAGCTCTGCTCCACCCACACCACTGAGGTGGACTCTATTGGAGGTGGCAGCTCTTCCTCAGTCATATTTTAAGTGCCTGTCAACTCGAGGACTCATCTCCCAGCACTGTATCTGACAGTGTTACACTGCTGCTGCTCATGGGTTTTCATCAGCTAATTCATCAGAAGTGGATCACCTACTCCTTTTTCCTACTGTCTTAGTCTAGAAGCTCCACTAAAAATACTATGGTTGACCCGGCTGATTTCTGAAATACCATAGTAAGACATACTGACAGAAGGACTTCGTTACAGACTAGATTTTAAGAAGACCCAGGATTCAAGGACCAGTAACCACACTAGTTTGGGCCCAAAGGTCATTTCTACTCATAGTGGCCCCATGAGTCTGTAAGTCATTATCAAAGCTATAAAAAAAAAGAGGGTGTAAATCTTCATGTGAGCAGATAGCCCCATTGCCCCCATGATGCAGCTAATGGGTCTGAACTGCCGATCTTGCAGTTAGCAGTCCACTACTTACTTCATAGCTTTATTTTCTGATTCTCGTGATAGAATCAAGTGTGAACTTAATAAGGCTAGAAAATGTATTTCCCACACATCTATCCTTAAAATACATGTGAAATTTAAGAAGATAGGAAATATACACAACATAAATATGGTAGGATAATATATAATCAAGGATTAACAGTAGAGCTGAAACAACTCTACATATGCAAGGGTGCCTCAAAAAGTTTGTGGAACTTCTTCATTGTCTTCTAATTCCATGAGCTTTTAAAAGCTCCCTTTAATGATCTCAAGTTTATGGGACATTTTTCATAAATAATAATTTAAATTACACTTAACTTGAGGATAACCAGCTCAGAGGAAAAAGGTTAGTGAGCCAGAGTTTGAACTCACATCCTTGACACCAAACTGTCTAATTTCCATCATTTCAAAGGACTCTCAGGGTTAACAGCTCTAATTTAGAGAGAGGAGCAATCAGCATGAAGGACTTGCCTTGGAGCCTTTAGGATAGATGCAGGAGATCGATCAGAAGACCCACCGCAGCTGGAAAAGCCAAGAGCAGAGGGGTCTTGAGTGGGTAAATGTAAAGCAGCAGCATGAGTCAGGAAGAGCACTGAAGAAGTGGGTCTCACTGAGGTGAGAACCTTCACAGCAGGAGGGAGCTAGGCTATTTAGGGGGAGTTCTGTGACACAACGGCTTAGCACATGGCTGCCAACCAACATGTTGGTAATCTGTTATCACCCAGGCACCCTAGGAGAACACTTGGTGACCTGCTCTCATAAAGATTACACAGAAACCCTATGGGGCATTGAACTCTGTCCTAGAGGTTCACCACTGGCTATAATTGAATCGTCACAGTAAGAGGCCATTAGAGTTTGACACTCCGTAATGGCTTGACTGGGCTCACAAAGGAGAAGCCTTATGAAATCTAAGCGAACCCAGAGGCACAGGACTGGTTTCAGGGCTGTAGTCTTTATGGAAGGGGAGCCTTGGTGGTGCAGTGAGTCTAGCAACGAGCGGCTCGACTTTGCCCCTATAGGATCACTGGGAGTCAGCAATGACCTGATGGTAATCATCTTTACGGGAGAAGATTGCTCTGTCTTTTTCCATCCTAGGAATTAGTGGGTTCAAACCTCTGACCTTTAGTCTAGCATCTGAGTACATCAACCACTGTGCAGCAGGGTTCTCTTAGGAAAGAAAATTAACCTAGCAAGGCGTGGAAGAGACACTGGAGCATGAACACAGGAGGTGGCAGAAGGAAGCAACAGGGAAGTGACAGAATGAACAGGAGTGAAAGAATTTAAGTGACGCTGTGATGAAAACTCCAAGGTACTAATCTATTCTGGAACCCACAGAGTCGACATGAGTCAGAAAAGACTCCCCAGAAATGCATTTTTTTTTTTTTGGTATGATGGATAGAGAGCCCGACAAGCATTGGCTGATGGTAGCGAGGCGGAGGAAGGGCCGTGAAGCTGGACGGCTGAAGGCTCTATTACAGAGTACTAGTCGGTGCTCACAATGAGGACGAGAAAGGCTACTTCTTCACATAACTCAAGTTGTATACCTTTATTAGGGTTATTTTGACCATGAGCTATGTTTTGACTGAGTATTATACTCTATTGTAACCTAGTGGGAGAGCTGAATAAGGTGCGATTAAAAAGTCCTTTAGGTTCAGATCATAAAGAGATATCGGCACCTTATTGTAGAACCAATGAAAGTGTGCTTGGCATGCATGGTCAGTGCGTCAGGAACGTCACGGTGACGGCAGTGTGGGAGATGGACAAGGCGCCTGGAGGACGGGCTGCATGCAGCGAGGTGAGCAGATAGATGAGCAGTGGTCCAGGAAGTATGTTTGAGTAGAAGGAAGGAGAAAAGCAAACACACACCACTGTTTTGAACTTTTATGCAGCGTTTGAAATAGTGCTTGAGGAGGATAAATATTTTTCAGGCATTGATTCTGGGGTTCCTTGTGCATAATCAGAAGAACTTGGTTACAGACTTGATTTTAAAACAGCGGTTCTCAACCTGTGGGTCAAGACCCCTTTGGGGGTCGAACGACCCTTTCACAGGGTGTGCCCGGTTCATAACAGTAGCAAAATTACAGTGATGAAGTAGAGACGAAAATAATATTCTGGTTGGGGCGGGGTCACCACAACATGAGGAGCTGCATTAAAGGGTCCCGGCCTGAGGAAGGTTGAGGACCACTGTTTCAAAAAGACCCAGGATTCAAGCACAAGTAGCCACTTTAGTTTGGGCCAAAGAGCCCATGGTGGAAAAGATTAGCAGAGGAGAGGGACTACCCTCGTTATCTAATGCTGCGGGATGGAAATCTCTCAAGCGCTTTAACCAACAAGTTAACTCGCACACAGCTCGGGAGGCTAGCAGTCCAAACTCAGACCTGCGGCTCTAGAAGGAGGCGTCTTCTCTCTGCCTAGGGAAAGCCTTTCTACCCTGCAGAGGAGAAAGCCCTGGTCTCCTCTACCATCTGTAGGCCTGGTGTTCTTCGGGGACCTACATGTGGCTTGGTATCAAGCTTACCCTGGGTCTGGAAGGTTCTCAGCTCGGGAACCCTGGAGCCAAAGGTCAAGCTCTGTGCAGTTCTTCCCTGGAGGTAGTCAGATCCTTCCTCCTTTGCTGCTCTTCGCTTCTATCTCTTGTAATCAAAGGTGAGGTAAGCCACACCTCACCGTAACTCCCTTTTCACTGGCTCGGGGTCGTCATCGAGGAGTAAGGGTGTTCAAACCCACTCTAATTACCTTATAAATGATTGGCTGATCGCATCAGTTCCCATTACAGGGGGACGATTACATCATCGCATAGCTGTCAAAGTGCATCATCACAAAACTGGCACACCACTGAGATTCCGGATCCAGATAAGGTGACATACATTGCGTAGGGGTATCATTCAATCCACGACAGTGATAAATGTGCCTTTTGAAACTGACTTGGCAGTACCTGTGAACCATGCAGGTGGTAAGGTCTAGCAGCAGCTGGAAATATAAACTGGAGTCCTGGAGAGAAGAGAGAACATGAATGAATTTGTTAGATGGTTCCTTTCTGCTGTAGACTCTGACCAGTGTTGGGTTTAATGGGAATTTGAAGAGAAGAGGAGGAGGGGCTTTTAAAATAAAGAACTAAATGTAACTGCAGTCCATCTCTCATATGAAGGAACTCACGAACACCTTCCCTTTATGAGCATTGATGGTAGATGGGGCAATGTTATTACTTATGAAGACAATAGAATCAACTCTAAGATATACTATCCTAAATTGTAAAACTCTCTCTCACACACACACACACACACACACACACACACCTCTTTGAATGTGCTGTGCTTCTCTGGCAAACAGAAACAGGACTGTTGTAGACATAAACAGGATTGAGAGGGATCCAACACTTTGCTTTTAAACAGCTCACCGCCTCCCCACATGCTCATTGCCTTCCTGATCATGAGCTCCCAGCAAGACATGGAAGGAAGTACTGTGTATACTCATGTATCAGCCGAGTTTTCCAGCACATTTTAAATGCGGCTATCGTGGTAAAATTAGGTGCCTCGGCTGATGTTCGGGTAAGCTTATACACGAGTATATACGGTAGTTTCCATTTCACGGCATGGTGAAAATGGTGTTACTTCTCCCAGGTTACCTGAATTAGTGCTCTAAACTCCCCGGCTGTAGAAAGCGAATATGGTGAGTTTATCTACAGGGTTAAAAGAGCAGGAGAGGAATTTCCGATGTGGTCTCCATTTGTTAATATCACAACTCGACTAGTGTTGGCCGAGTAAGAACATGTATCCTTGGGGACTCTAGTTCTGAAGAACCATCTATTTGATTTCCCTCCCCGCCACGGAATGTATCGCCTTTTAATTTCCTAGTCTTATTGATTCGGGCTACATCTGTCTCTGCCCCTAGGCAGTGAGCACAAGGTTCTTTCCATCTGGAGGACCCACTGAGGTGGTCTTAGCACTTAGTCCAGAGTGTAGGGACTTCATATTTTCTGAACAAATAAACCACAATCTTATGATTACTGTGCCTCAAGAACCTGGCACGTGTTTCTCATTAGCACTCAAGCTGCAATTTAATTTCTATACTCCCCCAAAATTCTTTCAAGATCTAGGACGTAGTGGCCATGGAGATGACAGGAATTAATATGGAGAAGGGCGGAAAGCCCCAGGATCTCCAGGTAATTTCTCCTCTGAAGTGGAGTGATAAGCTTTCTTCTTGTACCCACACTACTCTGACTTCTGGTTTCTGTAATCTCAATTCCTGTTGGCATGTCTGTTTCTGCCCAGGCCCCCCATTGAATATGCCTGACCTAGAGTTACCTGAGTTCGACATCTGTGGTTTTCACTGTTGATTGGGGGTGGAACCCTAGAGAATGGTCTGAGTCTGTCTCTTTACACAAACCAGAGACGAGCAAAGTTACAAGACCTATTTCGGGCTGCTGTTCATTCTAGGGCCTCCCTGTCCTCCTCTGCCCTCTTTATAAAGCGCACTCCTTTTCCCACGGCCCATGATGGGATCATCACAGTGACCGCTTGCACTCACCCGCCAGGGGACTTCCCTGTTCTTTTCTCTCTGGTCAACTGGATTTAGTCAGTATGAATTAATACGCAACCAAATCCAAGAGCTGTAATTTCTATGATCCAAACGCATATTAAGAAGGAGAACAAAAGGGCGCCAAGGTTAAAGGAAGTCAATAAAAAGGCACATGGCTCAGTAAGTCTATGCTAGTGCGCAATGGGCAACCATTTCTTTTTGACGGCTGAAGCTGTGAGGGGGAAAAGCCCCAACCCTGCCCTTTCGAACTCCGTGAAAACGCAGTTTGTATATAGCCCAGGCCACGACTTTTTAATCAGCCGATCAGGTCTAACTTGATTCAAAGGCCACCAGTTCCAATGCGTCAGTGGGACCAGCAAGGCGGTCATTAGCACGGCAGCACAGCAGGCACCAGCAGCAGCTTTCTCAGGCGGCGACTCAAGGCAGCCACACTGAAAACGAATCCACGGGGGACACAGCTGGCATATGGACCCCGCAGCCCTCTGAGCAATAACTCCACTCATTTTCCCTATTTGTATGACCGGTTCTGCAAACTGGATTAGAGACGAACATGTGTACCTGCCCCCCTACCACCCACCCTTGTCATCCCACTGTGAAGAAAAACGCTTTACAGTATCCTAGGGAGGGCTTATTGGACTCATTTACCCTCAGGGGATACAGTAAATTGCACAAATTCCTGGATTTCATTTAATGAAAAGCAGACATTTAAGTTCAATGATCTTTGTGAACCAGTTACAAAAAATTCGGGCTCTAAAATTAGACAGATTTTATCAGAGAAATTAGGTATCCAAGTCTGAGGGACAGACGGGGAAACAGACTGCGTTGCTCTCTACATCTCCTGGGTGCAGGGAATTTATTTATTTTCATTGTATTCCTTAATCATTACCGTAAACTTCTTCCATAGGGAGTTTGAAGCGTCCACAGAAGGAGAGAGAACTGGCCCTCGAAGCCCAGTCAGCTCTCCTCTCACTGCGCTCCTACACCCACAGCACCCACGCACCCACAGCACCCACAACACCCACGCATCCACAGCACCCACACATGGAATTATTTGTAGCAAAGCCACTATCACCTCATTTCATCTGTAAATATTTCAGTATGTTCTCTTTAAAAGAGAAGGAGTCTTTAAGAGTAAAATGACAGTATCAAATCACACCCAGTGGCGGGGCGGTGGATCATTTAAGGATTTCTGGGAATTGGGGGTAGGGGCGGGTGGGGGGTTAGATGATGACAAGTCAACTCGAACTTCTCGTAGAACCGGCCACGTATGGTTTCCTTGGTGTAACCTGCACGGGGGAGCGCCCTTTCCGCTCTGGAGTCACGAGCTGGCCTGGAGTTGCCAGTCTTTCGGTCAGCAGCTGAGGGCCTGGTTTGCAATTCTGCTAGAGACTTGTGTAGATATTCCCACACGGCTGCCCTGTGGAGATGTTTGCCACACTATTATATAGTACTGCCACCGTGCAGAAACATGGGACACTGACTATCTGGAGAGCACAGATAATAGCAAACTACAGCAAAATAATAAAGCAGTGATGAGCTTGAGTATTATATTTGCTGCTACTGTTTAATTGTAAGTTTATATCATTTAAGTTTTTTAATGGTTGTATTTAATAACCAGCTTGAAAACTTCTTGCAAGTGTGGCAAGTCACTTGCTAAGTCCCTTTGTGACAGCTCACCATTCATCATGCCTCTAAGTACACAATTTCCTTATGAGGGATGATTACACAAGGCAATTGAGTAGCGTGTGTACCTGATAAATGCTGAACCAGCAAAGCCTATGTATTCTTTCACGTACTTTTTAATGTGCATTTTTAAGCTCACAAATAAAAATCAAATAACATTATTAAGTATTCATAGTTCTTTGATGTCTCTTTCAACTTTGTCAAACCAACATGTTGGACTTTCTAAATGGTTGGATGCTATTTCCTGTGTATAACTCAGTCAGCTGTTAGAGACTATTTCCAGGTTAAATTAGTTTCTATCATGAACATATTCTTTCATATCACTTGGAAGTCACGGAAACACTTTAGTTGTCTTTTACTGTTCATTTTCAAGATCACAAGAAAAGCATTTGAATAAGAATAGAAGGGTCTTGGGAAAAAATTCCTTTTGGGGAAGACTGAAGAAGTATTTTAAGAGAAAGAGAATTCCTAAAAAGACATGAGATGCCTAATACGTCCCACCATTGCTACTTGGTTGGTAAGCACCAAGCCAACTCACTGTCACAGAGTTGATGACAGCTCACAGTGACTCTACAGGGCAGGGTGGAACTGCCCTTGTGACCGCCTGGACACTGTAGTGCTTGACGGGAGTAGAATGCGCTGTCTTTCTCCTGAGGATTGGCTGGTGGTTTTGAATTACTGACCTTGCAGGGGATTGGTCCCTCTTGATAACATGTCTAAAGTACATGCCAAGGAGTCTCATTATCCTCACTTCTAAGGAACACCCTCCTGTTCTAGGAAGGGCAGCTTACTCACTGTCTTCAAAATATAGACCATTTAAAGTAAATTGTTATTTGTTTTACAATATTCCCAAATCACACTAAAAGTAGAAATAATAATAAAAGGAATCACAAAGTACATATCCCAGTTTCAACAATTACACCTTGTTCTTCCTTAGATATCTTTAAGACAAGATATTTATTCAGAAATTAGCATGAGGCAAAAATGGAGGATGACTACCTTAGATCCCATAATTGCCAAATTACATCACTACATAACTGCCAAATTTCATCATTACATAACTGCCAAACCACTCAGAATCACGACCCAACCCAGTTAACACAAGACCGTAACCATCACAGCCATGGGCATTCTCCTCTCGCACCTTGGCTATTTTGTTACTGTTGCATGTGCACTATTAATGCGCAAAATAGTTGGATAGATCTTTCACTATTGTAGGGGCATAAAAAAATACAAGCTCAGCAATTAGAAATCTACTCCCGTAAAGACATTTAGTCTCAGAAACCCCCAGGGGCAGTTCTACCCTGTCCTATGGGTAGCTAGCTATGAGTCAGAATCTTCTCGATTGCAGTTTTATTTGAGGTAAATACAAAATGTAGGAAAGGAGAGGCAGTGAGTGAGGAGAGGGTGTTCTAAAGTGATAGCTCATCCATGTTCAAGGTTACTTTGAAGCAAATTCTAGACTTATCCATTTCATCCGTGATTATTTCAGTAAACTGTACATTCTTCCAATACACCTCTGCTCAAACAGTTCCTTTTCACCCTACCGCTCTTGCTTCATTTCCGTCTTACTTCCGCCATACTTCATCGTGCAAAACTCCGCTCGGGTCCTGCCTCCGACATTGTTTCTACAGATCTTATCCCTTGGTCATATAGGACTCCTGGGACATCTCCCTTATTCTGTCTGTTGTTTATTGTCTTCAGCGAATGCCATTACCTGAAAAGCAGGCCGTGTCTCTCAGGACACATGTGGTACAATATTAAGTGTTAGGTAGGGAAGGCACTCAAGGGCAGCAACTTGGTCTTACAAAAGTTTGCTGAAATTTGGTGGATGTTATGCAGCACACGAACCAAATGGCTCCTGCAGGAAGTGTTTCATAGCCCAAAGACGTAGTATGCTGCAGCAGAAAGAGCCAAAGTACGGAGTCACAAGACCCAGAGTCTTGTCCGGGCCCTTCAGTTTGGGTCTTATTTTGGATATGCTGAATGACTTCTCTGAGCTACCCATCCTGCGGAATAGGAGTCACCTGCCATCCATGTTTCCTCTCACCCTCACTGGGTTGTCAGAATCAAACGTGATTGTACACAAGGGGGCTTCAAAAAGTTCATGGGAAAATGCCATTATCTCTCCATACCATGTTCCCACAAACCTTTTGATGCTACTCCATCTCCATTGTAGGTAAGGACGTTTTACAACCGATACTAGCTTGCTGTCCATGCACACCATTACCTGGAAATGTAGTGGACATTGTTGGCAAAATGATGAGAAAATAATGAAGTTCATTATCACTGTAGGTCCGGAATATATAAGAAGTTAAACTCATATATCACATTCCATAGGAAAAAAGGATGGTGATATAGGAGTTTAGAGATCAGGTTGAACTCAGACCCAATTGAGCTAACGTGGGATTAAAGAACAAGTAGTCCTAGTTTCTGTCTGAGGCTTCAAAATCTATTACCTTATAATTAAGATAAAATCAAGGGGGCCCTTAAAGAGATCTAGAGGAAGCAAGGTATGTTGCCACTTATTTAAACCAAACGTTCGTGCCCACCCAGGGACACCAAAAGAAAGAAAACCTCCTATCAAGTTAAAAAAAATCAATGGAAATGGACATTTCAACATTCGACACCCTCTGGAAGAAAGTGTAGAATTCTTGGGGGAGACGGTTACTGTTCTGCGTTTCTGCTTTCCAAGGCCATTCTCAAGCCTCTGGTTCTCCATCTGGCACTCTGTTTTGCCCAAGAACCATACCAAACTGCAAACATTCAACCGATCACCTCCACAATGAACGCTTCCGAAATCACAATGCAATTGAGGCCTCTTCTTGTTCCAAACCACACAGCAGCTGTGGGGGGAGAGCTGCAAACAGACTGAGCTTACCCAGATCGCCCTCAGCAATCATACCGTAAACTTTCTTACAGGGACAGGAACGTTACAGAGGTGGGGGAAGAGCTTCACATTTTATGAAACCACAAATAACTTAGACAACAAAGAAAAAGGTTTTTTTCCCCAATACCGGACTTTCATATAACTTCACAATAGTTTGACAGAAACAACAGCTGCTGAGCCTGGTACATCCAAATGAGATAATTAGGTCAAAATCACAGAAATACACATAGAGACCATTTCAAAATTCCCAGTACGCCAGCGAAAATGTACCCAAACACAATCTCATTGGGGAATAAAACATTTGTTTAGAAATAGTTTTTTATAAGACTTCAGTCGAGAGGAAAACGACCGAGTCAAAAGGAGAAGCTACAGAATAATTGTTTCCCTTCTTCTCTTCCCCCCAGACTCTGTGTACTGACCGGCCTGGTCTTGTCTTTCAAAACTGAGATCAAAATTAGCACACATTTGCTCATCTACTTTGCTTAAGCTGGACAGATCACCCATTGACTTGCTTTCTTTCCCAAGAGGAAAAGAAACAAAGGAGTCCCAAGACCCCTAAAATACAACGGAGGCTTCACACCACCCAGGCCCACGGCTTTTTGAGCAGGTTACCCAGGTCTGTGAACTAGCATCAACGATTCCTAGGTCAGAGGCGATAGCCCTCAAAATGTCTTCCTAATGTGAAAATCCAGTCTGGCTTGTTTTAGTTATTGTGCTAGCTTGACCATTCGCTGAATGTTGCTGGGTTTCAGGCAATGTGAAATTGGACACGTTTCGGGCTATAACAAATACTTAGCAGCTTTTCTAATTTGACCCTGAAACCGCTTGGATTTCTCCTTAGGTGTTCCTGTTTGATTGGCATCTACAAAAGCCTAATTTTTCAGCATTAGGTAATTTGACTTAAATCAGTGAGAAGAAGAATTAATCAGGAAAAGGTCACTTGGAACCCAGTTAACCAGAATGACAAATCATAAATTAACAGAAGATAAATAAGTTGGAGTTGCCTTAACTGTTCCGATGAGCGCTACCTGAGCAGATAAACAAGCCCAGTGCCAGGATAGCTGGGCCCTAAGAAAGAGCTGGTGGGAGGCTAAGGTAGCTGACTATGCTCCATATTTTATAGCAGTCATAGAAATGGATGTTCGTCACACTAGCGAAAACCAAAATCAAACTCACTGTCACTGAGTCTATTTTGACTAATAGGGACTACGCAGGTCAGAGGAGAACTGTCCCTTTGTGGTCTCTGAGGCTGTGAATCTTCCAGAGAGCGGAAAGCCTCGTCCTTCCCCGTGGAGTGCCTGGCAGGTCTGAACTGCCAGCACTGTGCTTAGCAGTAGCCCAAGACTATTCCCCAAAGCGCACGACATCCATGAACTTACTTCAAACTGCCAACAACGCCATCAAGTTCTTTTTACTTTACTGACGAGGCAACTGAGGCAGTCCGTTCAAAAGAACCAACACGAGACGAACAGGCTAAAAATCTCCAAACGGTGAACCCAACTCAGCCCCACAGTGATAGGCTTTGTATCAACTTGCAGCAGTTTGGCAGTAATCCCCTGTGATGTGATTTAACACGAGGTAATCAACTCCATGATGGGATCTAGCATCATATAATCAACTCTGTGAGCAACCAGCAGTTGTGGTGGAGTGCAGCCCCCTCGATTCGGGCACAGCCTTGTTCCAGCTGGGAGAACTGCAACCTTCGGGGGGCACCCTGCTCCTTTTGAAGAAGACTCTGGGGTGAAGCTTCACTTCTCATCTGGATTCTGCATCTGGTTTGCTCACCTCCTGTCGTATTGTCTGCTGATCCCAGAAGCCATCAGTAGACTGCCAAGCTTGGATTCATTTACTTCTGCATCGACAGCCTGTGGTGCTCCTGGTTCCTCAGCCCCTGCAGCTACACAAGTCAGGAGAAGCTCGCTGAAGGCGTGTGACCCAACTCACAGATTTAAAGCTGACTGATTTACTTGGCTCTAAAACTACGTGAGCCATGTCTTCATACAAGTCTCTTTCTCTATGCAGGCGCATGTAACCGTAACTTGTTTTGTTCCTCTAGGGCAGGGTTGGGAGTGTCTGCCTCACAGGCCATATATGGCCCACAAAATCATCAATTAACAGCTAACATCACATACCTCACCAAAGAGAAGCGGTTTCAGCCATCACTTTCGGCATGAGTTAATTAAATATTAGACCAAATAGAGCAGGCTAATTTTTAAGTTGTTCATTTTGTAGGGGCCTCGAGTGATGTCATAAACATCCAAACGACCCTTGGCAGAAAAAAGGTTCCCTGCCTCTGCTCTAGGGAACCCAGCCCACCACACCCACTTTCTCACTTCCCCATCTGCATCTGCGATACCAGCCATCCACTTCTCTCTCTCTCTCTCTCTCTCTCTCTCTCTGGCCAGAACCACCCAGTTAGGTCTTTAGTAAACCACTGCCTACCGAGTCTTCTTCTTTCCACCAGCCACCCAAGGCTGGGTCATCACAAATTAGAAATCTGCCCCCCAAACCAACTGCCAAATAGGAGAGGCCATAACCCATTGGCTCTTTTGAACCCTAGTGCGTTTGAAAATTTGCTCGAATGACGCACAGGACTCATGGAAAGAGCAATACGGACTATAACCGTCTGAGCACAACCACCAAAGACTATACATGGACCGATGCACAGGCAAGGCTGGGGGTTTTGCCAGGGAGTTTCATGTCCCCGGGGCTGTGCCGGACCTCCTGCCATGCACCATCCATCAGAATCTCAAAAGGGAGCCCCAAGGCCCAGGGGCCTTTATGATAGTTAGTGGGACCTCCATATAGTAGAATGTTGGAGCCCTAATGCATAGGCAAAGACATACGGAATGACTGAGAATGTATGGTGAGCCCAACCCCGCGACCCCAGACACCTCTTCAAGAAGTTAGGTCACCAGCGGTCCTCCGTGGTGGGCTCCCACCTCATTTACAGCTGTGTAAGAGTTTCTTTGCTGTTTCAGAAAAGCAGAGGCACCGCAGAGGACTGAGAACATCCTGGAGGTACTTCCAGAAACCCGAGACAAAAGGACAAATTGAGTTGTTTGTTTCACATACCAAGTACAACCAGTGTCCACGTGGCTACTCTTCACATGGGTCTTTGAGAGGAATCTAAAATAAGCCGGCAGCTTGAATCCTCCAGCCACTGCTTGGGACAAAGATGAGGCCGTGTCCTCCTGTAAAGGTTACAGCCTTGGAAACTCTAGGGAACAGGTCTACTCTGTCCTATAGGGTTGTTATGAGTTGGAATCAACTTGATGGCGACGAGGAGGTTTTTTGTATGGTTGGTTGGTAGGCTTTGATAATTCAATGAAACCAACAATAGACCAAACATTGAACTAGTATGAAGTGTCCATTGTATGGCAGGCATTAATAGGTACTGAAGACCCAAGGGTGCTAAACAGAGCCAATATGTTTGACACAGGTGGACCTGGAGAGCATTATGCTGATTGAAACTAGCCAACAGAAAAGGACAAATATTAGAACACTGATAAAAAAAAAAGGGAAGGAAAAATAACCTGAACAAGATAAAGGCTTCTTTACCCAAAGGCACGGACTTTGGAGCCTGACAAGTTGGAAAAAGCAAGGGAGGGACGATCCAGCAAGGAACTAGGTTCTAACAAATCAACCAAGAAGCCAATGAGGTTCCCTAGCAAGAAGATGCTCTGTTCTGTTTACAGCATGGTGATAGAGACTAAGACTAAACAGTTACACAGTTGTTTCATTACTCTCAAAATAAGTGTTGGTGCGCCCTGCTGTACAGGCAAAGGGAAGCAGAACAAGAAGGCTGTTTATGGGTCATGCAAGTAGAGGGGGAAGTACCTGGAAACCCTAATGTCCTTGGGAGCTGTGAAGGGGCAGGTGTGGCCTATATGAACTCGAGACTCAGAAGTTTGCTCTAGCATAGTTTGCCTAAATGGTAGATATTGAATCAAGAGCAAGAAAACAGCCAAAAAGCCAAGAGAACACTTTTTCCAGGTCCATCTGTGTGGTTCACACAGGCTTCACCGTGGGTGTATGTTCCAACTACAAATGCTCCTAAATTTTAGTCCAGCTTAGGAAAAGTTACACATCATATTTTAATCTTAAAACAGCAAATTCAAATGATAGTCTTGGCAATGTCGGAAGTCATTGTTGTTAGCTGCCACCAGTTCAAATCTTTGTAGGATAAGTCTCACCACATGCACAAAACACTCTCGAGCATTGACCCAGCCCTGTGGTGGTTGGTTGGGGCTAGGACAACTGTGACTCACAGGATTTTCTTTCGTGGGTCAATTATCGGAGGTAGACTGCTAGGTCTTTCTTCTTGGTCTGGAAGCTCCACTGAAACCTGTTCAGCACCATAGCCACCCGAAGCCTCCGCTGACAGATGGGTGTGGTTGTGCACGAGGAGAGTTAGCTGGAAATTGAACCCAGGGTTGGAAGGTAAGACTTCTCCCCTAGAGCCATCTTTGCTCCCAAGATTAAGAGAGCATTCGCTATTATCATCTTGAAAATCTGATTCTTGAGCTAGGGATCCCTCTGTGTTTAAGAGTCTATGAAGTTGGCGGCCTGAACCACGCAATAGAGAAGACTGAAGAGGTGGCACCCTTGTCTGTGACCTGACTTAGCTTTAAACAACTTAAAAAGACTGGGCGAGTGCCAGCTTAACTGGTGAAAACACACATGAATCCAGTCGGCCTCATTTCTTCCTTCACATTGATGACTTACATCAAAAGTGATGGAAGCTATCTCTGGCTGGGCGAGGCACTAGCAGACACCCATCCATGAAGGGACAAACTACTCAGGACCGCAAGCTCTGCTCTCCCAGGCCAGGGAACGGACCCACTGTGTCCCGCCTTCAAGCCTTTGGGAAGACCAAGTGCCATCTTGCACGGGGTAGCTATCTGCTCAGCTCCAGTAGACTGTGCGGTGACAGAGGCATTGCTCTGCATGTAGAGCACGTACTGCTTCTCCCAATGTTTACTCATCTCCAGACGGAAGCCATTCGTGTTTAGTAGCTATGGTTCTTGTGGGACAAAGATAGGGGCTTTCTCTCCCTGTAGAGTCACCACCTCGGTGCAGTTCTACCCTGTCCCACAGAGCTGCTGCGAGTCACAATCTGCCCCGTGGCACTGACTTAGGTTTTGGTGTGGAGCACTAGTAACATTCACTGGTAACCTGAAATTGGAGAATTTGGGAGATTCAATAAATCCCTGGGGAAGGATATAATCCGTTTCTTCTCTGAAAGAAAACTACTGAAAAGTGAGCCGTCACGGTAAAATGTTCAGTTAGCATAGTCTGACTTGGATCCCAAGGATCCCTGTGGAGAAAGCAAACAGGGCTATTTAACCAAACTCACTGCCATCGAGTGAATTCTGACTCACTGCCATCGAGTGGATTCTGACTCAAACCAAACTCACTGTCAAACCAAACCAAACTCACTGCCATCGAGTGGATTCTGACTCAAAGAGGCCTTACAGGACAGGGTAGAACTGCCCCCCTGCAGTTTTCTGAGACTTTACACCTGACAGGAGTAGACAGCGTTCTCTTCCTCCCTGGGAGCAAAGGTGGATTGGAGCTGCTGACCTTGTGGGTAGCAGCTCAATGCATACATAGCCCACTATGGCCCCGGGAATACTACAGACTCCTCAAAGCTCTTCCATTCTCCCCCAATGCCCTCCTTGGTCTCCCAGTACTCTCGCTCTCCTCTCTAATGCATCAAGCATACCATTACCAGCTACTTCTCAAAACAAACCTAATGTCGCCTAGTCAGCTGTCAACCCTTTACTGCCACTCCTGGGTTTCTGCCACTGGAGCTGTGCACAGTGTTGTTTGGGCTGTGGGACAGACTACAACTCAAAGCGATCCTGTAGGATAGAGAACTGCCCCTAGGGTGGCTTTTGGCTGTGATCTTTACTGGAGTGGAGATTACAGGTTTGTTCTCTCACAATGGAGCCATGGTGGTGTAGTGGTTACATGTTAGGCTTTGATCCAGATGGTCAGCAGTTCAAAACCACCAGCAGCTCAGAGGGAAAAAGGCTGGGCTTTCTACTCCCGTCAACAGTTACAGTCTTCGCAATCCCTGGGGGTCCCTATGAGTCAGCACTGACTCCATGGCAATGAGTTTCCTCCCACAAGCGTCTGGTGGGCTTGAACCAGCAATCTTTCAGTTAGCAACCTGGCTCCTCTCTGTGCTGATTGTGGGGTTAAGAATGCATCACTACGCCAGCCCGCAGGCAAAGGCCATGCCAAAATCAGTACAGAGTGTTCCAACTCCTACTCCAGTTCGTGCGTTTCCTTCAGGTCGCAAGGTGGGGGTGGAGGGTGGGGGAAGCATTTACAAGGAATGGCTTTGGTGGGAAGGGATGGGCTGGGTAGACATATTAAAAGTTCATAAGGTGTGATGTTGATTCCAAGCATACTTTCACAACAGTGTTGGGGCCATCACAGCAGATTCGAAGTTCAGCAAAATATGAGTTCATCAGGTACAGTGAAGGAGAAGGTTGGGTTTTCATGCTACACGCGCCATGCACATGGGCAGTATTTAACTTGGGTGATGTCCTTCATTTCCTACAGCAATAGCCTAAAATACTGCCCTAAGTCATTTTAAACTACCTATCACTCAAGCAGAAACATAGGGGAGCCTGGCAAAAATTTAAAATACAGTTCAGTTATTTAGGTGAAATGTGTAATTGGGGTATTTCTTTTTTAAAGGTTGGGTAATTGATTAAAAGAGTCTCCAAGTAAGATATTGCTGGTACAAGAAGATGTAATATTTGAAAGCATAAACATGCATTTAGAAGCTTTAAAGACTGCCTCTGGGAATCTTCTCGATCTAATTTCTCTACTATATAGGCAGTGGTTCTCAACCTGTGGGGTTCAACCCCTTTGGAGGTACAAAGACCCTTTCACAGGGGTCACCTAAGACCATCGGAAACACATATTTCCGGTGGTCGTAGGAACCGACCTCTGTCTGTCTCCAGGCGGGTCTGTCCACATGTTATTAGAAATAAATATTTCACAATATAAAATTACATATTGTTTTTGTGATTCATCACAAAACATGCTTTATGAACATATGCTTTATGTTCAATTTGTAATAATAAAAATATATCCTGCATATCAGATGTTTACATGACGATTCATAACAGTAGCAAAATGACAGTGATGAAGAAGCAACAAAAACAATTTTATGGTCGGAGCTATCACAGCATGAGGAACTGTATGAAAGGGCTTCTGCATTAGGAATATTGAGAACCACTGCTCTAGAGAACATTTCATATAACTCTAAAACAGGCATAAGATAAGTGAACTGTAATGTTGGTGTTCCACACCCACCAGTTGCTCCTCTCGAGAAAGAGGCACCTGTGAAATGCACAGCCTGGGAAGCCCTGTATAGGGTCAGGGTAACCAGAAGCAGAACGGATTAGGGGGCAGGGGGTCTGACTATGAGTCAGAATCAAATGGATGCCAGTGGGTCTTTTAGTTTAGTAATTCAAAGCACTTACTTAAAAGACAGGGCGGGGGGGGGGCAGATCAAAAGCAACTAAGCAATCGAGGTAGACTTTAATTTTTTTAAGTCTAATGTAGGCACTACGGACGGGGAGGAAGCTAACCTCTATTGTTAAGGATACTGTACGAGGCTGGCTTGTCTATAGAAATAAGACGAGTGACATCCATTCATGTATAAGAGAACACTTTACATGAACAAGTAATTTTATATCAAGAAGGCATCCCAGCCCAGTCGAGCTCAAGTCCATAGTTCTGATTCTAGCCTGGGCCCTCTTCACACTCACATAGCTGCAGGTCGATGATGCAGCAAGTGAAGCAGGCAGCACGGGGAGGTGGGGGGTCACAGGCCAGGAGTGTAATAATCCTGTGGATCCAAGGTCGGTGGAAACATGGCAGGCCCCTGATAGCCCTCAGGGTGGGTGACCCACATGGAGGGGGCAGGCTTGGAATGCCAGCAAGCAATAGGGAAGGGGCAAGGAGAGGAAGGGACAGATCCTTTAAAAAGGCCACATCCTCAAAGGAGACACATTAGGCTGAGACCTGATTAGTAGGATGGACTCTTACATATTCACACAAATGCAAGTGGACGTCTAACTGCCACAGATAGCAAATTACGCCATAGGATTAATGACTGTGGTATAAACATAGGCCAGTGGAATGAGCTCACCCAGCCAGCCACCATAGGAGAAAAGGCCTGGCAATCTACTTACATAAAGATTTCAGGAAAACCCTAGTCTGTAATACATGGGGTCGCTATGAGTTAGAAACCTGATAGCACTCAACAAACCTTAAAATGAAAGCAAGGTCGCATCCCATGTAATAGGCAAGTACTGGTCCTTAGCAATGAGTTGGCTATTTCTAGGGCCCCAGTTTTTCTCCACATGGTCTTCTTTCATTGCCATGACTACCGAGGAAGAGGAAGGACTGATAAAGTAGAGAGAAGACAGAGGGAGTGCTAGGGCTCCAATTAGTCTGTGTCATAGTCAACCCCTCCACATTGGGCTGGGCCAGGTCTATCACCGATAGAAAACCAAGCCATGCCTGAAAAGTTTAGATCCCTTTTTAGCATGGTAAATTATGTAGGAGATGCTTATTCCTTGTGCTTTGTTCTCTATTTCTATGGTGCCCATCACCATAGTAACAGGGCACACACATGAAAAAGTCAGCTGGAAATACCCCAAAAATTTGAGGTGGAGCGAGGATAGGAAGGAAACGGCTAGAATATCTTCCATCCAAGTTGTCAGTGCAGGAAGGAGCAATTATAACTGAAAATCGGGAGTTTCTTTATCTTTAAGAGAAAGAAACCGAAAAACCAAACTCATTGCCATAGAGTCAATTCTGACTAAGGCCAGTTAAAATTCAATACAAATCAAGATCCACTGGAAACAGAGTTGGAGATGCTTATGAGGTTTAAAAGTCAGATGGGTTTCATTCAGAAAATTTGAAGCTATAAAACGAAGCCTTAAACGTCCCATTCTGCATGTGACGTACTCGCTTCAAAGTGCTACTTCTTAAAATCGCGAGTTGTGTAGCACTAAAAGTTGAGGCATCTCTTCAGAAAGTGTGCACTGGAGATTCTCCTGAACGCGGCAAGTTCATCCTCCAAGTCCTGCTCTGCCGGAATCTCCCTAGAGGAAATCACTGGGTGGAGCAGTGGTGCAGAGGGAGGACTGCCGTTCCCCTCGAGGGAGCCACTGTCCCTTGTTGAAACCATGCTCATCCCAACCCAGTGACCTTTAAAGGCACTGGCACTTCCTACTAATTCTTTAACAGGATGACTTTCTATTTTCAAGAAAAATGTGCAGGATCCACATTTGTAAGCAAAGAGAAATCTTTCTACTCTAAGATCTCCATTTCTTTCTGTCTTCTCCCTCCCCCGATTCCAGTCAGAATTCTCTGAGATCATATTTTTCAAGGACACTTGGCATCCTTGGGATGTCACTTGCTATCGGGCAGGAACTAGGGTCGGAAGCCACACCAGCCCCATAAAGTAATGAGATTTTGTCCTATGTAAGTAATAATGGTGCGCATATCATAAGAAGTAAGAACACTTTATGGACGACAGCAGATTTCATTTTTAGTTTTCAAAGGGCAAAATCACTGATCATAGCTTTTAGAGACTGTGGCCTTGGAAACTTAAAAGACCTGTAGGAAAAAGCAATGAACCGCTTTGTGAGACTCTTAGGTCCTTGACTCAGCCGTGTGCATTTTTACTTTACTCTCACTTTTGGTGTCCTATCAGTTTTTTTTAAAAAATTGAACTTGAACTGGGGTGGAGGAGGAGGGTGATGGATTGAAAAACCATTTTAATTCTCTTAGAATCTAGATTTCTTGGTCTGTGAACTTGGGGAAACTTCTTTAGGCCATCTGCCGTTAGACTTCCACTTGAACTTTGATCTTTCCAGAAATTGTTTTCCTAAAGTCACCTTCAAGTCAAACAATAGCTAGTAAACATCTCAGAGGAGACTGCTTTCTTGGGCATGGGCTCTTTTGGATAATAACAATGACCTTCGGAGGACTACACTGTAAAATGCCACCTGTCTCCACCATCCCTTCTTCCTGTTTCCTGCGACCTTCAGGGTGATGATCCTCAATTCACCATAAACATCTACTCAACAATAAACATACTCGGCTACACTAATTTTTGTTATTTCTCTGTGTACTTGGGATTTGACAAGACCTAAGGGATCTAAGGATGATTCCAAAGCATATTAAAATGTTTCATGTAAATCTGGGTTGACTCTGGAAGAGATGCAAAGATATCTATAGCATAAAAAAGTTAAAAACCAATAGATATTTTCAAAGGTTTCTCCACACAACTGTAAACGATTGGAATCAATGTACCCAAATAAACTCAAGGCCTTGAACTTGGTACTCAGGTGAGTGTATATTCATGGCTTCACAAAGCTTACACCCTGGTCAGGCCACTCAATCACTCTATCCAAATCCCTCACAGAATCACTTTTTAGCCCTTGCTTTATTTTAAAAATAAACCATGCTTTATTTTTTGTCAAAGTAGTTACGTCATTTATTGTCCCTCTTTCCACTTCTAGGACAAATGAGGGGGTTCCAAAAAGTTCGTGGAGAAAGTGGAATGGGAAGATCATGGACTTTTCCCCATGAATCTTTTGAAGTTCCCCATTTCCTCGTGAGGGTATCTTTTTTTATTGCAAGATTTATTTAGTGCAGGATTAGTGCCTGGAGCAATCTCAGGCACATGCATATACAAAGTGCTTAAAATGCAAGAGGTGTTAAATGTAAGATTTTTTAAAATCTATAAATTAAGCACATCAGAACAAAAGTGCAAATGTATTGTTTTTCTTTTTAGTTTGCAAGCCTGCTGTACACTGGACACTGTACAAAGCAAGCCATAGCACATTTTCGGATCCTTAGACCTTTTATAAAGCAATGTAACCCCGAAAAGAAGCCAAGCAGGCATTGTTGTAAAGGAAAAGTCACTTTGTCGGGATTAGAGTGCTAAATCTCCAATTAAAGCGTGGGGTTTGCTCAGACAACTCATTTATCACCTATGAACTATTTCCACATTTGAATAATGGAACAACTCTTGTCCATTGTCTAGGTACACAATGGCCTGTACTTACATATATTACTCCAATCATATCTGCCCCATTGATAACGAGAGAAAGGGAACAAATGTGGATATCAAATATTTTAGTAGGTTTATGGTGGCGCGTGACGTGCTGGGTGTTTCCAAAGGGTGTTTCGAGAGACACCTGCTCTATGCCCTAGGAAGAGTTCATGAGACCGAGAAACAGTTCAACTGGCTTTTTCACACAGGTCGGAGCATCCAGGAACAAGGAGGGCCCACCCAAGGCTTAGAAGACAGTCACAAGTGACCAATGGGCCGTCAGTCAATGGTCTGCTCTGGCCTTTAGTCTGTGTAACGAAGGATGTTACGGGGAAGTAAAATGACTGGGAATACCTCTTATCCTTGTCTTTGTAGCTCCCGCCAAAGGACTGGCTGGGCCCATGCATGAAGGCGGGTGAAACACTAAAAGCAAGGATTAGTGGGTCTAAGAAATGAGGCATCTCAGAAGCAGGGACAGAGAAGCTCCTGAACTACCAAGAAGAAAGGAGCACCACCACTGAAGCCCGTTGGCAAATCCTAGCTGAAGGAACAGGCAGAGGCAGTAGATGCCAGGCCACATCCAGGCCAGAGGCAGAGGTGGGCAGACTGTGAGACAAGGCGGAGCAGCGGGTGCACTGAGCAGACGAGGCTATGCGGCAGAGCCTGTGATGGAGAGGCTGAGCACCAGAGAGAATCCTCAGGGCTGCTGGCCGAGGGGAGGTGCTCTTGTGGACCAAAGACTGTATCCTTAGTGTTTTATGGCCCTGACTGGTGGTCAGCTGTTAATTCCCCTGATAAATCCCCATTAGTTGTGAGAATTGCCTGCCAGTGAGGTCTGTGTGGCCACTGCAGCAAATGCCCTGACCCCGCAGAAGGGCAGAGGCCTGGGGCCAGCGGGTGGTGCCAGCCTAGAGGGAGGGAGGCTGGCATGGAAGGACGGCTGCCCTCCGCCGGGGGGTTGTGGGCGTTCGAGCTCTGCTCCCTGTGTAGCCAGATGATGCCAGATGCGGCTCTTCTTCTTCAGGGCCCTGCGAGTTCGCTCTGTTCCTGCTTCCGAGGCAACTGTGTGGCTTTCGTCTTGCAGCAGCAGCAGATATACCCACAGGGACAAAAAGGGCAGTGACACGGTTCCCGACCTGTCGTAAGGTGGGCAACTCAGAATTTAATCCTGGCACTGACATAACAGAGACCTCCCTCCAAAATGGACCAGAAGCACAGGCATGTGATGGATTTACTGCACATCACTAAAGGGAAAGTGGCTAGAAGGGGCACATTAATTCCACATCCCAATGGTGCTGCCAGAGAGGATGGGTGGTAGGAGCCCCGGAGTCCCGTTCAAATGCACAGTGAACCCATGGACAACAGACCAAAGCACAGCCCGGGCCCCCTCCTCCGTCACGTTTCATTGCTGGGCTGGAGTCCACGATGGTCGCCAAGGTGCCCCTTCAGCTCACAGAGCGGGTCCTTTGCCACCGGCCCTCTACTGAAGCAAGGACAGCGTCCTTCGCCAGGGGCTGATTTTCACCGGGGGTATTTCAAGAAGTGACGGGGTCTAACGATGCTTTTGTTATCCTATAAAATATTCCTGCTGCCAAGGGACAAACCTTAAGTTACCCACTAGAGGCCTCGACCCTTAAAGTTGATGGTTAATTTGACTGACAGGGTTTTGAAAAAGCATCCAAACACCAGTGTTCTCCGAAGGCCTTTTCCAAAAGGGAGTGAGTGGGGAGGATGCTGTTGATTATCCCCAGGTGGTCAACTAACCGGTGCCTAAAAGTATGGGGTACAAATGCCTCATATACTCTGCTGCTGATCTAGAGGTTGGAGGTTTGAATCCACCCAGAGGCACCTCACTCCCCCTGAAAAAACGCAGCCAGTGAAGGCTCTGTGGAACACAGTCCTCCTCTGGCATACATGTGGTCACACGAGCCCGAAACAACTCCCCGGCCAGGTGTTTCCACACGCTATTGGTTCGTGTCAGTTATTTGCCCTCTTCCCTTTTCACGTCCATCCATTCCCTGCATTACAAAGAAAAGGCCAACATTCTACTTCTCAGAAATCTGTCCATGAGGCCCTTGCCTGGAGGTGTAAAAAGCTCCATTTGTCAACTTGGAAACATACGTCCGCTTTGAAATACCTATGCATTACAGGTATTTACAGAAAGCCAGGCTACAGAAACACCTATGAAATACTCACAGGGTAAGAAAGCGAAATGACTTTTATGACCACAGTAAATCCTTTGGGAGTTAAAAGCTCCCATTTCTTTTGCTTTGAGCACGGCAGGAGGACACAGAAGGCGGATGGAACGTGATGCCCAGATTTGGGATCCACCGTTAGGGCATTTCTGGCATATAACTCGAGAGTTTAAAATAAAGTAGAATTCCCCTCCCATCACATGCAACCGTGGAAACCAGAGGGGGCCGTTCTACTCTGTCCTACAGGGTCCTGATGAGTTGGGATTGACTCAACAGAGGTGGATTCTTCATTTTTTCATCCCCATCAGTTAACGTGATAGGCTGTTTAAGCCCTTACGTTTACAGAGGAGCCCGGACGCCTCTTTCACTCGTCAATTGTTTTAGTAAGTAAATCATTTATCCAATATCACGAGTCGTTGTTTGGGGGAAGTATATTGCATATGAGCCTTCCAAACCAAACGTACTGCGCTATGGAGTCCATTCGGAACCCTGGTGGCATAGTGAATTACGTGTGGGCATAGTGAATTGGGCTGTTAACTCCAAGGTCAGCAGTTTGAACCCACCAGCTGCACCGGGAGAAGAGAAGGCTTTCCATTCCCATAAAGATGTATAGTGTTGGAAACCCACAGGAGCGGTTCTCTCCTGTCCTCCAGGCTTGCTCTGAGTCATACCAGGCTTAGGAGAAGGTACACAAAGAAGACAAGCTCCTCGCTCCCAGCACTTCATTCTGGTGAGGCAGGCAGAAGAGAACCAAGCAATGCACACCATCAACTAAGGCAACAGGAAAGGGTGTGCTGGGGAGAGGGCTAGGGGATAGCGGGCACCTTGGTGAAGGTGTTCAGAGAAGGGATCTCGGAGGTTATGTTTGAGTTGCCTCTTCGTTGATGAGAAATAGTCGGGAAAATGCCTAAGGCATTCCAGGTAGAGAGAACCAAATCAAAACTAAGCTCCCTGCCACCTGACAGGGCAGAGAACTGTCCCTATGGGTTTCTAAATCTTTATGGGAGTAGAAAGCCTCCTCGCTCTCAGAGGGTGGCCGCGAACTGCTTGCCTTGCAATCAGCAGTCTAACCCACTATACCACCAGGCCTCCAGTCCAAAGCACAGTCCGGGGGAAGTCTCTGAGTAGGGGCCCAGATTGGTGTGTCAATGAGGGAGGTATCCCAAATACTGAGGGGCAAGTGGCAAACGAGAGGAAGTCCAAGTTACAAGGATAACTGGTGAAAATGAACACGGTCTGGCGCTTCAGCACAGGGGTGGTGCAGCACACACGCTCAAGGTAGCCTGTGAACCTGACCACTGGCATACTGCCTTGGAGAAACTGCATGATGACTCATCCCACTTTCGGAAGACAAGTCAGTGCTCGGTCGAGGACTGCCCATTGAAATGGTGCCAGGAATAAACTCATCTAATTTTGCCTAGAGAGATGAAGCAGAATTCACCTTAGATGTATCCACTCAGAGCAAGAAAAAACCTGCAGACCAATGGCTGATGGCTCTGTCCCCAAGGACTGTCATGCCATATCATGCTCCGTGGGAGCAGAGCACCCCCCCCCCTTGCCCTCCCCGAGGCAGAGATTAAGAGAGGGCACACTTTCTGATGGGCCCTCCCATTAGCTCGGCTGGAAAAAGCCAGGAGAAACGGTGCCCTTCTGGCCTAGCAGACCTGAAATTATGGAGGGGCTAGGTGGTGAGGCTACCCACTGGATGTCCTGTGAGCCTCACAGTCACTGAGAGAGAAGCCATCTCCGGGTAGCAGGCCAACCAGTCCTCTAGAACAACATACTGTGCAGGCCACCTATTCTGGCTTCAGTGTCCACTGCCGCCTTACGGGCTGTCTCTGCGTGTCATGGATTCCTGGGGGTGTAGGGGTTACTCACTGAACTAACCACAAGCTCAGCAGCTGGCAACCAGCAGCCTCTCCAGAGGAGAGAGATGGGGCTTCCTGCTCCCGCCAAGAGATACAGGCTTGGAAACTCCCAGGGGCAGGTCTACCCGGTCCTACAGGGTCGCTACGAGTTGGAATTGACTCGATAACAGTGAGTGTTATTCTTCTGTCAGCGTCTCCAGGAGATGCACTTGGCTGCTGACCTAAATGTGGAAGGTTGGAGTCTACCCAGAGGAACCATGGCTGAAGGGCTGGGTGAGCTACTTCTGAAAAGCCAGCTGTTGAAATCTCCACGGAGCACCGTTCTACTGTGACACACATGGGATCGCCCTGAGTCACAATCAACTTGATGTCAACTGGCTCTGATTGTCTGCCTGACCAATTCCTTGATATTCTCCTGCCAAATGGTCTCCAATTCCACCTTGATAAGGGTCATGTAGATCAGTCCTCTGTTCCTCTCAGGAAAGAAACTCACTTTACAACCAGCGTTCTTACTCCAATCTACTTTGGAGATATAGATGTACATATGTATGTATCTGTGTGTGTGTGTATATATATATATATACATATAAATGTATCTGTATGTATATATATTCCAGACAACACAAATAAACTGTAAAAAAACACATTATTTCTGAAATAGTTAGGCCTTTTTAGACTACTCCACTGAGAAGTTATAGATGTTTCCTGGGAAGACTGCCCCCAAGCATTATGAAATGCCTCCTCTGGAGAGGGCTTAGAAACCTGGAGTACTTTTTGGTCTCTGCCTACATGGCTGAGTTCACTTCAAACCATATCCCTCCTCCCTTTCACTTCACCCACACTGCCTGCCTTTATTGTTCTGAAACTCTCACAGCATCTACCAGCACGCCTTTGCACATGCCCCCCCCTTCTAAAAACTCTCCTTGCTGCAATTCCACCTTTGCTCAGTGATGATTCCCATCTCTCCCACCAGCCTACACCATCGAGGAGGACGGAGGCCATATGTACTTTTGCTTACCAGTGCACCCCAAGGGCCTAGTACAGCATCTGCCACATCAAAATTCCCAAACCAAACCCACTGCCACCAAGTCGACTCTGACTCAGAGTGACCCTATAGGACAGGGTAGAACTGCCCCTGTGGGTTTCTAAGACTTTAACTCTTTCCTGGAGTAGAAATTCTTGTCTCACTCCCTCGGAGTGACTGCTGGCTTTGAACTCCTGATCTTGCAGCCCAACACAAAGCCCACTACCCCAGGCGCCTATCTGGCACACAGTCAGTACTTAGTACATAGCTGAAATACACACTTATTACTATCGGATATGATTCCCAATGGTGGAAATGTTCTTTCAACTTGTGAGTTGATAAATAAACAAAATACACAAACATTCAGTTCAAGCCTGAGCAAGGAAAATCCTCAGACTAATCTATTCTGCTTTTGATCAAATGCAATAAAATAATATTTTGCTGCTATTTAAGTTAGAAACTGATTTTAGAGTCAATTCTCCACAGTTTGGCACTGTAACAGAGCTCATTCTGATATGCATAGTGGTGTTCACTTGATAGTGATTTGAAAAAGAGAGATAGATGTGATGCTTTAAAAAGAATAATCCAGGGTGGATGACAGGGAGGAAAAGGGGATTTGGGGAGTAAAAAATGCAGGTGGGAAGGGAAGGGAGCCTAGAAGGGAATGTGATGGCACAGCTCATTTTAAAGGTGAATTAACGGGCGTGGGGGTGGGGAAGCTCTAAAACTGATATGGGATGATTGTATAATTCTCTTTGATATGATGGAATGATTGAACTATTGAATTGCATGATATGTAAATTATGTGCCAATAAAACGCTTAGAAAAAAATTCAGATTCAGCCCAACTGAAAAAAATTCAGATTCAGCCAAATTAAAAAGCAAGAAAGCCTATCCCTTTATCAGGTATAGCATTTTATATATATGGGAACTTTATATACAAGATTCCATTTAATCCTCATACCCAGGTATTACTTCATTTACAGATGAGGAAACTGAGGCTGAGGGAGCCTAACTAAGGTTGCATACCTTGTAAGTGACAGAGCCAGCTTCTTATACAGACCCAGGCGAGGCTCACTGTGTAACATTTCACATGTACCTCAAGAATAAAAAATGGACCATCAGACTATTCGTCACATAACGAAGATGGTGAGCATGGAGCAATCGCCGCGCAGCTTCAAGAAGGGTGGAATTCCGGGTAGCCTCCAGGAAGCTGGGCTGGCTGCCCTGTGCCCTGTGCTCCCTCCTGATAGCAAGAGCACTGTGTCCAACCAGCGCACAGGACCGGCCAGCCCCTGTGGCCACGGCCTCGGATGTGCAGGCAGCACCACACCAATGGACAACTCTTCTCCTTCCCCAGCACCCACTTAGTCTACGGGGCGGGAAGGGAGCAAAGAAAGAGGCACAGTGAGTGTGTTTAGAAGAAAAGCATGCCCATCTCATGATATTCTAAAGTATATTCTCTGGGTCTCAAGCCTCTGTCTCTGTTGGGCTAGGGGCTCAGCCAGGCTCCCAGTTCCCTAGCAAGAAGGTCAGAGCCTCAGTTTGCGGTTCTGAGGGTGGAGCAGGATTCCTAACAGGAATGCAGGGCTAGCAGAGGTGGGTGGGGAGCCCTGAAGGTGGCTCCGGCTGGAATGGAAGCTCTGACCCAGGACGGGAAGAAGGTGAAGGGCCCTCCGGTCACACAGACGGACTTCACGTAACACCGTCTCCTCCAAGCCTCCTTCTCCGCAGGGGAGCAAGCCATCACTGGACAACTCATCACAGTGGTGAGCGCCTTGGGAACTCTGAGCTGTTATGACTCCTACAATTGTTTTTCTAATTAAAAAATGAGATGAATGAAAAATCTGAAAATAGGCAGACAAACAACCTCCATTTTCGCTTAACACCAATTTTCACCTGGTCAATGGAACCTAGGAGGAGTGGGCGCATTGGATCGCAAGAGTCACACTTTCCAGGTAAGCCACATTTTTAAGCTGAGGAAGAAATGCAGACGTGGAGCGATGACGCGTTCCTCTTTGCCACTCCAGCATCCCCTTTCCTGACCGTGAGAAAGGTACAAGAGCTCGTCCAGGCAAGTGTCCACGTGGTCACGGAGACCGGGGAGGTAGTAGCACAGAAACCAGACAATTCACCAAAAGGGAAAAAGGCGAAGTACAAAGTAGCATGAACTCACGGCTTATTCTATACCAGCTACTGCATCAGATGCTCCACCATGCACTATTTCTTCATATCGTCAGCATCCCATGGAATAGATAGGAGATAGACATTAGGACAGACAAGAAGGAAGTTTAAAATAAAATAACTGGGATGTCTGACTACTCCAGTGTTCATTTCTACCTCTTCCTCCTTCAGGATGGGAACCCCCCACTTTGGGGCTGAGTACAAAGCTATCTGGAGTTTAAAAAAAAATTCCCTAGTCTCTTCTGTAACTACAGAAGGTTGGTAAGATATAAGAGCAAGTGTATAATAGCTTCCAGGACACCTCCTTGAGAGACCATAGGCTCTTGCCTCTCCATTAACCCTCTCTTCTTTTTACTCCCTCACGAGACTTGAAACTCAGGTGGGATCCCTGACATTCCATCTTGGACCCTGAAGATGAGGGCCTCATCCATGTATGCGGGAACAACAGGGGGTGCTCACGAAGGTCTCAGAAAGGCTAGAACCATCCTAACAGGCCCGGATTGTCTCCCTACCAACCATTTTTAAAATTTCATGTGAGAGACAAACAAACACCATCTTGTTTAAACCACTGTCTGGAGTCTCTGTAACTGGCAACTAACCTTAAAGAACCTGGTAACTTATCCCCTCAACCCAGGCTCATTGGTCTGGAAGGTCCATCCTCTTAAGGAACATCCCAAAGAATGTGTGTTGTAATTTGGGATAGAGTGGGGTGGAGGGTGTATGTTTTAAATGCTGAAAAGAAAGGTCTTCTCAGAAGAAAAGAAGGTAGTTTCAAAGTCTTTCACATCTGCACACCTGAGAAAGAATCAAAGGAAATACACTACTCAGCAATCAAGAATTCTGTATCCATCGAGAGGTGAGGAGGAGTAGCTCGGCCACGTGCCTGGAGCTGGAAATGAAAGCGAATTAGAAGCTATGCAGCTGACAGCTTCTGTGAAAGATGCTGTTGGCCGAAGGGTAGACATTGCAGAATGGAGCCCTGGAGATTGAACACAAAATGAGACAGACAAGACCTAAGGATTACAAGGGACTCAGAAACTGAAGCAGGCAGTAAAGTTCAAAAATCAACAGCCTGGAAAGGGACATGCCGAATCACGTGACCCATATCAAAGCGAGGATAAAGGTCAAGGCCAAAGCTCTGACAACTCATTTTTATTCATTTCCTTCACATGGGTTCACAGCAGCATGAGAGAAGTAAATTTAAATTGTGCTGAAAATGCACTGGAACCCTAAATGCAAAGAAGCCACAGAGCAGGGAGTTTATTATTGCCCTTTGTTCAGCTTCTAGGGGAACAGTGCGGATAAGAACTTAGGAGTAAGATTCAGTTAACTGGAATTGGGCCTACTTTTAAGAAAAATAGATTATTGTGGCTGCCACGGACATTGCTACAAAGCCCAGAGAAATCAGTCACACTAAAGGCACGTACAAAAGTTGTGAAGATAAAGGGGGAAAAAACAAAGTAGGCAGTAGCCAGATAGGGCAGCATTGTGACAGCGAGCAGGACACAAATTGCAATGTCTTTTACAATTGACTCAATAAATTCTTCACTATAATTGGGGCTCCCAAGTTCCATGTCAGTGGTCACATGCCTAAATTTTTTTGGCCAAAGCTTCTAGTCCCCTGCATCAAGATGGCACCGAGGTGCATTCTATACAAAAGGTAACGCCAACCATTGCACCAGTGTGGGGTGACATGACAGAGCCAGAAAGTCTTCGCTCATGAGAGGATCCACGTATGCTGGAAGGAGGCTGGCTAAGAGAAATAAACATCAACTGAAGACATTAACTTGTGTAAAACTAAATGGAAACCATGCATTGCATAAAGCAGGCTACCTTTTTTGGCATGGATAGTAGCAAATCAAGAAAAAAAACTATTAAAAAGGATTGAGCATAAAAATAAAACAACTTGAGTATAAGTTAAAAGTAATTTAGGGCTAAAGCAAAACTCCTCTTAATATTAAACTATTTTCCTCCCCTTCAACTTTGGGGGTGGGGCAAAAAAAGAGATGAATTTCAGGTCGGTGCCGATCAAACGGGGAGCCCTGGTGTTGACCTGCTAACTGCCAGGATGGCAACAATTCAAAACCATCTTTTGGGGTGAAAGACGAGTTTGTCCGCTCCCACAAGGATTTACAAAGCCCCAGCAACGCTATATAGATCAGTACGCGCCTTGGATTTAGAATTAGCTCCATAGCAGTGGAGTAGGGTTTGTGTTTGTTTGTTTGTCCCCAGTCTCATAGCACAGAAGAAGGGGAAGTGTCTTATGAAAACAATCGCAGAGATTAATATAAGGAAACTCAAAGGATGATCTCTTCCACATTTCATTCACTGTAATTAATGTTGGCAGTTTCATTCTGGGGCCCCTGAAGATGGAACTAGCAATCTTGCAACCGTGAGAAGCAAGAAGGAATCTTTCAAAGGCGAATCTCAACTAGTCAAATGAAAATTGCTTAAAATGTAAAAATATTCACACCAGGCTGGACATGTCGGAACACCTTTCCAACTGCAGAAAAAGAGAACTAGTTTCAAAAAACAGTCAACCTAATTGTAACGTGTAGACTTTTTTTCTCCTATAATAAAAATATATTTTGCAGCCATACCTATAAGGAGGACTCCAGGACATATAACGGATACTAAATGACGGCTTTGCCCGCTTCACCACCTGAACTAAAAGCCTTCTATTTTAGCTGAGAGGCATGCCAGACGGGTTAGGGCTTAAATATTCTTAACTCACACAGGCCCAATTAGCTGGAGGATTAGCTGTCATTTTACATCCTCGTCAAGAGTAAAGATGCTGACTAGGAAGCCAGGGCAAAGGAGAATCTCCTCAACACCAATAATCCACAGGACATTTGGGGTTCTCAGGAGGTGGTATCTGAACACATCCCAGGTAACGGAATGGTTAAAATAACGACACTGCCGGCTCACTTCTGAGAAAGTCCACCCTACACTTAGGTTTAGAAGATGGAGCCACGTGAACAAGCACATTCATTTCATCTTCCCTTAGAAAGTGGCGAACAAACTAAGTTGGTTACTGATGTGTCGTTGAAATCTTCACACTGAGGTCTTTCTTTCAGAGTATTTCTGGAGTTTGGGGCGAGGTGAAATGTGCGTGCATAGTTTTTCGTTTGTTTCTCATTTAAGTTGGCTCGTCCTTTATTGGGGGTGGGGGAAGGGAGGTGGGGGTTGGAAGGAATCTTTTTCTTTCCGACCACAAAGAAAAGACGTCCACCAACGTCCTCGGACTCAAGGCAACCTATGGACTTCGGAGAGTCAGTGGAGGACACGGAGTCGGCGCCCACACCGAGCCCCTCCCTTCTGACGGCTCCGCACCTGCTCCTCCGCAGCCGGGCGGAGGAACTCCAGCTCCTCGCTTTAAAGGTGCATCCGGTGACCTCTCCTCCTGCAATCAGATTCATGTCCAACACCTCCCTCAACTTGCAGGCAAATAAGGAGTATCCAAGGAGAAACAGGGTTGCCAGCCAACAGCTCCAGGGTTAGGGACACACACGCGGGCACGAGCAAACGCAGTCGCCCTCGGTGGGTCCCGCTCACCTGGGAAGGGCGAACCTCCAGTCCGGGCGGCCAGAGCACCTGCCTCCCCCCAACCACCCGCTCCCGCCCTGGGGACTCACCTTCAGGCGCAGCGCCTCCTCCGCGAGGGCGACGCGGGGACCGCCTCGCCGCCGCCACCCACGCCGCTCGCCCCAAATGACCCTCGCACCCAGGAGAGGTCCTCTCGGGGGGGACCACTCCCTCCTTGTCGGAGACAAGGGGGCAGCCCAGCCGCGGGGCATCTCGCCCGCCGGGCACCTGCCCGCGGGCGCGGTGCCCACAGGTAACCGCACCTGCTCAGCCAACCCCACCTGCTGCGTGCCCGTGCCCGGAGCTGCCCCTCCGCCCCTCGGGGCGGCTCGGCTCCTCCTCCGGGAGCCGGGGCGGGGGGGGGGGGTTGTCACGCTGCGACCTACCTGCGCCCCTCCGGGCCCGGCCGCCGGCGCTGCCCGCCGCGTGTGCCCCGCGCCGCTCGGGCGCCCGGGCGGCGGCCCCCGCGCCCGCACTTGCCCGGCTGGCGGCCGCTGCGGGCTCAGCGGGAAGCCCCGGCGCTGCCCGGCTCGCCGCCTCCGACCGGCTCCATTGTGACGCGGCGCGTTCCGCCGGCCAATGGGGGCGCGGCGGCGCGAACCGCTGACTAAGTTGGCGGGTGGAGGAGGAGGGGACTGGGCGGGGGCCGGCGGCGGCGGCGGCGGCGGAGGAGGAGGAGGAAGAGGCTGCAGCCACTTTGCTAGCTGCCCCTGCTGTGGATTTTGCTGCGGCCCCGGCCGCCCGCGCTGGCGCCCAGCTCTGGGGCGGCGGGGCCGGTGACTCACCGCTGGCCGCTGGGAACAAAGCGCAGCTGCCATCGCCGCGGCGCGCGCCATGTGCCCGCCCTGGCTCCCCGGGCCGCTGGGGTCCGCCGGCAGCGGTGCCGAGCGCCGTCCCGCGGGCTGGCTGCAGAGCAGGCGGGGGCGCTGATTTCAGGAGGCCGGAGAAAGGGGGGGGGGGGGGCTACCCCCCCTCCCCAGGCGCGCCACGCCAATGACTTTGAAAGTACTGCATTTCTGTGACCAGCCCCCGCCTCCTCGCGTGTGCACCCCCTCCGTAACTTGCTATTTACATAACGTCTGTTGGGCGGGGAGGAAAGGTTCGGTGGAGTGTGCGGGAACGTACCCCCTTTAGAAATGCCTGTACCGTTCTTGAGTGCCGCTACACGCTCAGAAAGGTGGTAGGGCTTTGCTACAGCGCCCGGCTTAAGTTCAAGTTCTGGGCCTCCGCATGCGCCTCTATTGGTGCAGGGAGAACATGGTAGCAAAGCATCCCTACCCTTGGACCCATGTTTTCACAACTGAGAAACTGAAGGTCCGCCCCATCTCCTGCCCTACCCTTTAAGTGACTGCATTTGGAAGGTAATTATGCGCGCTTCGTAAAAGAAACTGCTCCAAACCCAGGGCACCTAGAAGACTTTTTTTTTTTTTTTAATCATTCCCATCCATTCCACGCCCTCACCTCCATCTTGTGCCTTAACTCAGTCCCTTTGCCCAGGCCATTTATCCCCCACATCCTGACACATCAAGTTGTCAAGAGAGCAATCACCTCCGAGTTGCTACAGCGATCACATCCTCAATTAAAAAAAAAATGTGAACAGGTACCTTCCCAAAGAAAGGAAAAACGAGAACAGACTGGGCATTGGTGACATCTAATCAGTGTGTATAAAAGGGAGTGACGAAAATGACACCACTGACTTAGACGAGGCCAAACTGTTCAGAGAGCGAGCATTCAGATGGGAGGACAAGATGAAGCAGACTGCAAGGGAATGAAAAGACGGCCTTTGTCACACGAAGGGACTCGGGTGGCACAGTGGTTCAGCGCTCAGCTGCCAGCCAAAAGGTTTTCCTTTCGACTGGCCAGTTGCTCCATGAGGGGGAGAGGTGACTGTCGGCCTCCATAAACGGATTGCCTTGGAAACCTCTGTCCCCTAGAGCCCCTGAGCAGTTGTAACAGACCCCGTGGCCATGGATTTCATTTGGGTTTGTGAGTGTGTGTGTGTGTGTGTGTGTGTGTGGTTTCTGTTGATACTGCTGGTTCTGTCTGTGTCCGCTGTGAGTTGGGAGCTGTGTTCTTCCTTGGTCTGGGAGGGCAGACAGAGCATTCCATCATTTGATGATGCCACAAGCTTCTATTGAGCTGATGTGTGGCTCACTGGTAAGCTCACTGAGATATGATACCACAGCCCCAACAACAAGCCCAACTCTACCACAGATCATGACGATGGCACAGAAAAGGCAGTGTTTTATGTCCGATTGTACAGAAGTTTGCATGAGCCACAGCCTACTCAACAGCAACAAATGACAAGTACAGATGGCTGACTTTCGAGTTACCTATCAACTAGAGAACCCAAACCAAAAACTCACTGCCATCGAGTTAATTTCACCTCATAGCGACCCTATAGCATGGGATAGAACTACTGCTTTATATATCTGAGGCTGTAAGTCTTGATGGAATCAGAAATCGTCTTTCTCCCAAGGAATGGTTAATGGACCGTGGGTTAGCAACTGCTGACCTTCAGGCTAGCAACCCAGCTCAGAACCCTCTATTAAAACCAAGCTCCATCACCCAGAGAGGGAGATAAAGAATACACACCGAATAATGAAACCAGGTCCCAAGCAAGTGGATTACGAGGTATAGATGACAAAGTCATGTCATTAAAAGGTTGAAATATATATATATATATATATATATATATATATATATATATATATATATGTTTGTAACTATCTTTGAACATTTGAGAAGGGATATTTTCTAATTCCCACCTCAAACCTATGAACAACCAGTTAATTCTTCTATTAGGTGACAACATTTATTGTTGAAGAAAGAATATTGTAGCCTTTTGATTAGGTCCAGGAATCCTACTTTTAAACTGCGGCGTGAAATATGGGTTGGTCTTATTTATTCCTTCTCTGGGGCATCATACAAGCTCCCATAAGATGAGTAATCAAGAAGAGAGGCTATTCAGTAACTAGAAATGATTGTTGTCCCAGAGTGGTAGCAGTGGTAGGTATTGAGTGGGTTCCACCTCATCGTGACACTTTGTAAAACTGACCTAAGCTCCCTGTGCCATCCTCGCTGTCACTGCAATGTTTGAGCCCGTTGTTGCAGTCACTCTACAAACCATCTTGTTGGAGATCCTCCTTCCTTTTTTGTTGACCCTCTGCTTTACCAAGCATAATGTCCTCCAGAGACTGGTCCCTTCTGCTCTGCTGTCCTGTCCAAAGCACACGAGCTGAGCTGACGTTTTACCACCTTCATTTCTAAAGCACATTTTGGGCTGTACTTCTTCCAATACGGATCTGTTCATTCTTCTGGCAAGTAAAGTCCATATGTATATTCAATATATTTTGCCTGTACCACGATTGAAAGTGCCAGTTCTTTACTGGTCTTCCATATTCATTATTCAGGGTTGGCCTTGTAATTAGAAGGGAAAAAATGTTTTGTTTTTGTATGTGCCTAGTTGTTTTCACTAGATTGTACCCTCCTGAGAAAGGACTTTTAGGGTCTTCAGATAGTTAAGTTTCTAAAAGACTCTAAGATTCTCTCTGATCAATTTGTGTTGCTCAAAGAAAACTCAAAAGGATTCAAGTTATTTTATAGTCAGATCCATTTAAGTTTACATGATTAAAAATCCAAGCATTTACAAATTTGTCGTCCCTTGGTGGCACAGTAAAGAGTTTGATTAAAAACGGAAAGGGCGATGGTTTGAACTCATCCAGAAGTGCTGTAGGAGGACTGGGGTGGGGGAGGGGTGGGGGAGGAGCCTGATGACCTGCTTCTGAAGGTCACAGCCTTGCAAATCCCGTGAGGTGCAGTTCTACTTTCCACACGTGGGCAATTCAAGATTCGGAAAGGCAAAGTTCTATACCTTCGGCCCATTTCCCCAGACATTGTCTTACAAAGGCTGATCCACCCTCAGGCCCATTACATCTTCCGTAAGCTGAGAATCGAGAAAAGAAGTAGAAATAGGTTATGCTTTTCCTATTGAGTAGAAAAAGAGCCAGTGGTAGATTCTTTACCTTCTTCTGACAAAGAGGATGAGTATGAACAGCATGTGTGGCCAGTTCCTCTTCCCAACGTCTCAAGCATGTTGGCTGCTGAGTTCTGTGACCTACCTGATGTAATGCTTTACATCCTGAGCTTAGCAGGCCCCTTCTGGACTGAATCCCTGAAAGACAAAAAGCCTCTGAGTGACATCAGCATGTAACGGTCTTCCCAGTGTTTGCCTTGCTTGATCACAGTTTAGGTTTTTGGAAATCTTGAGGGAATGTTTATGATTAATGGACTGCAGGATAGGAACCACTATTAACAACTCTTTTCCAGTTCTGTATTCTGTGACTTTTTTGTTAAAATGAAAAATCTCTTCTCTTAAATTAATTGAGCATTCAATACCTAAAGTATATAAAATAAAACACTGGGGTCTGACAAAATTAGGGATAATATAAAAGTAAATTGTGAGGATGGCAGTGTTTCCTTGTATGGCACAGAGTCACTGTGAGAGCTGACTCATGCATGTAACAGCAACAATAAAGGTACGCGCACACACACATACAAACATACGCCTATATCGGTGAGGGTATTATACCCTAGTATAACCATAGCTCATTGATGTTGAATCAATTCCAACTCCTCGTGACCCTGTGGGACAAAGTGGAACTGCCCCACTGGGTGGGTGAGGCTGTAAGCTTCATGAAAGCAGACTGTCATAGCTTTCTCCCTTGGAACCTCTGTGGATCCTATACTGCAGTAGGGAAACTATATTCAGATAGCATCTAAAAAGGACCTAAGTCCTTTGCCATTGAATTGGTTCTGGCTCATGGTGACTCCATGTGATACAGAGTCCGACTGAGCTCTGTAAGGTTTTCTTGGCAGTCTTCTTGGTGAACGGTATCACTCAGGGCCATCATCGGGTGGCACCCAGCATCGTAAAGGGGCAACATAGGATTGAAAGTCGTATGGAACATGGGTCTGAGGATAGAAGTCCAGCTAACTTCAAGGCTTTACATTGGGATGTTACTCTAATTACACGTTACTCTTAGATCTTGTCTCAGTGTCATAGTTCAAGTTTGTTAGTTCCATTGGGGTGCCAGGTGATGAGAATATACCAGAACGGAAGAATCACTCATGTGTTGGCATTCTCAGAAAGTTTGCCAGGATCTTCCTGGTTGATTGAACTGTGTACGATCCGGCACGTTGCCACTGATAGAGGATTATTATTATTTTTCTGTTGCAAGCAGTTTACCATGCTTCTCTGATGTTCTCAACTTCATGGTTTCTGAGGTTTAAAATGTCCTTTCCTGGGGCCTGGGGCTAATTCTGAGAAGGAGCCCTGAGAATGAGCTGAGGACTGACAATTCCGAAATCAGGATGCACCAACCATGTGTTGAAACTTAAGGTGACCTGGTATTCCAGTCTGCACTTGTGCAAGGTCAGCTGTAGGCTTCTGTGTAGGCGATCCCTTAGCCAGGTGCCATCTGAAATCATCACAGCAGGTCGTTCTGCAGGAGCCCTATAGGCGCTGTGCATGAAGGGTGTGGCTGTTAAGCAGTGGGCCCAGACCCAGCAGCCATTCTGTGGGAGAAAGATGTGACAGCGTGCTTCTGTACAAATTGACAGCCTTGCAAACCACCGGACGGCAGTTTATGGTTTGGGGGGAGTTTTTTGGTCTGAGTTGTTTCTTCCATCCTCTGCTGATGCCCCCCTTGCTTAAGTGGAACTGACTCTTCGCTATCAGACACGTGTTACTAAGGTAACCATGATGTCCCTTCTCCTATAAAAATGCGCAATGTCTACAGCAGGATGTGTCATCCCCAGTGGATCTGATCTGTCTTCTGGGAAAGTGTCCAAATATTTCTTTGAAAGTTTCCCACGCCTCCCGTTAAAGAATACATGTTGTCATCCGGGTCACTTATTGGAACCCACTGCATAACAGCCAGCCAGATATCGACTCTTGTCCTTTCCTTACCCATACAAAATGCAAGTGACTTCTAAGAAAATCTTTGTAAGTCAAGCCAGGCTGAGAGCCCAGAATTAAAGCAGAACTGGGCCGCCTCACTCCTGGCAAGTGGTCTGAAGATGAAGTCCTGCGAGTTCTGTTATTGACTGAGACAGTGCTTACTGGAATCCCCGTGAGGATTCAATCTGTGCTCTCTGAACCGTGTCGAAATCTGGGCAAGAGGTTTCCTGATGTTGTAAATGGGACTGCCTTTTGAGGTTCATTAGACTAGATCCCGTGTCTCTCTGGTTTTGAGTAACCTGGGTCTAACCCCCCGCAAACCTTGAGTTCCTCTTTTTTTTTTTCCTTCAGCACGGTGGTTCCCTTCACTTCCAGCCTAGCATAAAGCCATCTTTTCATTATAAGACACATTGAATAGTGGGCTTCACTTCCAAGTAAACTGGTGTCCTAAGAAGTGATGCATGTGTGTGTATTATTAAAGGATCTGAAAAAAAGGAATCAAAATTAAAAATTTTTTAAATCTAAATTAAAAAAAGAGGGAGAACCCTGTAAAACTGGAGAGAAGCGATACATGCCGGAAAGAGCACAGACTACTAGCCTTCAAAGCTTACCCAGGGCCCCAGGGATAGTGCTTTCGATCATGAGACTTAATAGCAAGAAACGGAAGGTCCAGGTAGAAGTTTGTTTCTCAAGATGTGGACTCTCCCTATCCTGGCACATAAAAGAAAGAGGATCTGGGGATAGCTCAGATCTCATTTAATTGTATGGATGTATTTACTTGATACATATTTATTCTGTGCCTACCCTGAACAAATCACTCCTCCAGTTGCTTGGAATACACTTGTCCAGGTGGTGCTTCTGAAGCCCACAGCCTCAAAGAATTCTTCCAGAGGATGCTAGGAGAGTTGCAGTAAATTGATGAGGCCAGCCTGTGGTTTCTCCCACAGCACCTCCTTCTCCGGTTCTCTCTCTTGTGTCCTACAGACTCAAATGCAGACATGCTTTCCAGTTGTCTGCTGGTTCTTTTTCTTAGTTTCCTCCTCGTCCTTTTATCCATTGAATTTACTCTCTCCACCAAAGGTTCATTTGTTGTGAGAGTCGATAGGAACAACAAGATTTTTGCTTTCAAAGACCTTGCATTTTTAAAAGCCTAAATCAAAAAGACAGAGGCAAATATGTAGCCGAATATATGGGCAAAGATGAGGTTCAGCAGCATTGCATGGGTGGTACAGTTAGGCTCTGCTTACCCGTTGTTAATGATTAGCCATTTGGTTAATGAAAGGTTGGTTGTTCAAAGGTATCCATAAGTGACTCAGAAGTAAGGCCTGTAGCTTTGAAAACTCCCATGAAGCCATTCCACTCTGCACACATGAGGCCGTGATGAGCTAAACTAGATTTAACTGCGACAGAAAATGACAAGAGTTCCCATCACTGAATATTAACATGACTCAGAGCCAGAGAAAAGTTGTTAAGGACTTCATCTTGCTTGGATTGACAGTCAATGCTCCTGGAAACAGCTATCAAGAGATTAAATGATGTATTACATTGGGTAAGTCTGCTGCACAAGACCTTCTGAAAGTGTTGAAATGCAAGGATGTCACTATGAGGACTTCTTTTTGTTTGTTTGTTTGTGGCTCATACAACTCTTATCAAAGTCCACACATACATCAATTGTGTAAAGCACATTTGTACATTCATTGCCTCATCATTCTCAAAACATTTGCTCTCCACTTAATCCCCTGGCATCAAGTCCTCTTTTTTTCCTCTCCCTCCCCACTCCCCCCTCCCTCATGAACCCTTGATAGTGTATCAATTATTATTTTGTCATATCTTTACCTGTCCAACGTCTCCTTTCACCCACTTCTCTGTTGTCCGTCTCCCAGGGAGGAGGTCACATGCAGAGCCTTGTAATCGGTTCCCCCTTTACAACCCACCCTCCCTTTACCCTCCCAGTATTGCCACTCTCACCACTGGTCCTGAAGGTGCAGATAAGAACTGGAAATACAGGGAATCCAGGGCGGATGATCCCTTCAGGGCTATGGCATTTTTGATTGCTTCATGTGCATGTGAAAGTTGGACAATGAATAAGGAAGACTGAAGAAGAAGCTATGTGTTTGAATTGTGGTGCTGGAGAAGAATTTTGAAAGTGCTACGGACCGCCAAAGGGACAAACTGATCTGTCTTGGAAGAAGTACACCCAGAATGCTCCTTAGAAGCAAGGAAGGTAAGACTTCTTATGTTCTGTGGACATGTTGTCATGAGAGACCAGTGTCTGGAGAAGGATGTCTGGAGAAGGACATCGTGCTTGGTACAGGAGAGGGGAAGTGAAACAGAGGAAGGCCCTTGACAAGATGGATGGACACAGTGGCTGCAACAGTGGGCTCAAACATAACAACAGTTGTGAGGCTGGGGCAGGACTGGGTGTTTTGTTCTGTCACACTTACGGTTGTTATGAGTCAGAACTGCCTTGACAGCGCCTGACAACAAGAGAGCCGACTACTCAAATAAGCTACATCGTAGGTAAGTATAACCTGGTCGGCTTATTTCAAAGGGCAATCAAATAATAAATATGATGTCCTTTATCTATTGTAAAATTGAGGATTAAAGATGGCCAGGTTTTTATTGGTGGAAGAGTGGGATAAGGTAGGGAAGGCTTCTTAGAGTAATTGAGACCCGAGGAAGGAAGGAAAGACTAGGTGTGGAGAGGAGGCCTGCCGTGTTTGGGTGGAACAGCTTTTGGTGGCTGACAAAAGCCTTCGAGTAGGAGGGACATTACAAAGAGCTTGAATATTTTTCAAGGCGAGAGGAAGATCTTACACCAGGCTGTAGCAGAGACTACACAGATTGACTTTATCTTTGAGTGAGTGTGAGTCTTAAATAAAAGTCCTGCAGTAATTTTTTATCAATTCCATAAACAGATACAATATTTTGTTCATCAGCATTCCAGGAACAAAAAGGATATACTGATTCAGACAAAATATAATCCCAGAACAATTTGTTTCTCTTTATAGTTCACACCTATCATTAAAAATAATGTAATGCCGCCATTTCTAAATGTTATGTTCCTGTATCTGTAGGCATCTGTAACAATCCAAGATATAATGTCGTAGTAGTTCCTGTCCTTTTTAAATCACTCTTACACCTTCTTAACTCAATCCCATTGCTGTGGAGTCCAATTCTAACTCGTAAAGGCCTTTATATGAGGAGTAGAACTGCTCCATAGTTTCCAAGATTGGAAATCTTTATGAAAGCAGATTTCTACATTTTTCTCCCATAGTGGTATTGGTGGGGTTGAACCACCAACCTTTGGGTTAGCAGTTTAACACTTAACCACTGCACCACCAGAGCTCCTTCTGAAAGTAAAGGAATCACTTAGAGTCTATGGCAGGCTGGGTTCTCTAGAGAAGCAAAACCTGTGACGTGTGTGTATGAGTACAGGGAGAGATTTATATCAATCAGTGGTAGAAGTGGGCTAAGTCTAGCCCAGTTCAAGTCCATGTGTCAGATGTAAACTGAGGCATCTCCTGAGTCCTGTAGCTACAGGGACTGATGAACAGAAAGATGAAGTAGGAAGACCACAGGCTGATGAAAGTTGAGCTGAATGAATCCGAGATTGGCTGAATGAATCCGAGGACGGCAGCCTGCTGGTGGCTCCAGGGACCGGCACAAACTCTAACAGAAGGTCAGTGAACCAGACTCAGGATCTAAATCCAGCAGGAGACGTCAACTAGCTTCCGCACAGTGTCAGTTTCCACTGAGTAGGCCACTCTGCATGAAACCTCCCTCAATGGTGTCCAGGCTGTGACCAGATTAAAGAGATGTATTTGCCCCACAACTGCCTGACTGCTTCACCGGAGAGCTCCTCAGAGTTCATCAGACTATTGTTTTGTTTTCTTGTTAGGTGCCATCGAGTAATTCCGACTCATTGCTACCCCAAGTACAACGACCAAATCACCGCACAGTCCTGCGCCATCCTCACAATCGGTCTTACATTTGAACCCACTGTTTTAGCCACTGTCTGAATCCATTTTGTTGAATGTCTTCCTCTTTTCCCCTGCTTTACCAAGCATGATCTCTTTTTCTAAGGACGGGTTTCTTCTGATAACAAATCCAAGGATCGCGAGGTGAAGTCCCCCCCATCGTTGCATCTAAGGAGCATTCTGGCGTGCTTACTCTAAGACAGGGTTGTTTGTTCTGTAGCAGTCCTGGATACTTTCTGTAGTCTTTGCCATCCCCGTAATGCAAACGCATCTAGTCTTCCTCGGTCTTCCTTATTCAAAGGGCAGCTTTCACATGCATGGGGGGCAAGTGAAAACACCTTGACTTGCATCAGGGGCCCCTGACCAAGAAGGGATAGGCTGTCCACTTCAGATGCCTTAGCCACTGAACGCCTTATGACCACATTATGTTAGCTCATATCATGGGAGATGATATACAATCTACCCAAGATGACATACAACCTAACTATCCAAGCGTCTCAAAAGTTTGAAAGATGATGACTGCTGGCTGCAGATGCCTGTCATCCTGGGGAGATACACTGAGAGACCGTGGGCCCCAGAAGGGCAAAGCCACACCCATCACACAGACTAGTGTTTCCTCAGAAACTGACACAACATTTTGCCCATGACAGGCACAAAACAAATATTCACTGAGAGATGAATGAATAAATAAATGAAGCAAAGCTCGAGACCTCTGAAACATGTATCTTCCTTTTTTGAGAAATTCTAGGTCATTGCAGGATTTAACCGTCAGCGGGGTTCCCTTGAAGGTCTCACAGATTCTCCATCCCTTACTTGGTCCAGGAGCCATGTATTTAAAAGCTGGGGTTTGGAGGTGGCAAAGGTTTGTTGTTAAGATGCATTTAAATTGCAATTCACAATGAACAACCAAACTAAACGCTGCCTGTCCTGTGCCATGCTCAGGATTGTTAGGTTAGAGACCATTGCTACAGCCCATGTTACTCCAGCTCCCTGGGAGCGCAGGCAGTCTCACTCCCCCCGCCCCCCCGGACTTAGGACTGGTGGGCTCAAACTGCTCTCTTTGCAGTTAGCAGCCCAGCATGGAACCCACTACAGGACCAAGGCTCCTTCCTGTGGATATAGTGTGTGTTCAATAAAGAGGGGAACAAATGCGTCAGTGTCTCTGTCCCCAGCCAGGGAGGCTGGCAAAGAATAGTAACTTCTTCCTAAGCTTGGTCACGCTGAAAAATCTACTTGTACACGCAATTTAGAAGCCATTAGTGCTCCCTACTGGAGATGTTAATAGTGCGGGGAGTCGTGGTTGCTTAATTTTATTGATGGCAGATTCTCATGCAAGTTAAAAAGCTCTAGATTTTACAAACAGGATTTAGCAAGCAGAGATATATGGATGTGTTGAATTGCAGGTTTGGTATTAAAGTAATGAGGATGACTCGATAGGCCAAGCTTTGTACTTTTGCTTTGGATTCCTGATGCCTTGGATTTCATCTGATTAGTGATTTCTATGTGTTATATAAATGTCGTGTTTGTTTTTTTTTCTCATCCTGTGTAAATAAAAGATACCAATCCCACCTGCCCCCCAAAATAAATAAAATAAAAAACAAGCTCCCTGCCTTTGGATCAATTTTTAATAAGGACAGGATAGAAATTCCCCTCTGGGTCTCTGACACGGTAACTGCTCACTGGAGTAGAAAGCCTCCTCTTTCCCCCTAAGACGGTTTCAAATCCACCCTCGCGGGAGCAGCTCAACACGTAATCACTATACTAGCAGAGCTCAAAATTAAAGATCCAGCGCTAATTAAAATATCAACATCAAAGACACGGAGCTACAGTTCACAGAATCAGAGACAATATTTCAAGTTACACATCTAACAAAGGGACTCCAAGTCACACAATTAGGCAATTAAAAGAGAAATGAGCCCGTTGAAATATGGGCAATGGATTTGAGCAGATACTTCTCCAAAGAAGATATTCAATGACCAAGCAACACAAACTCAACATTGTTGGCCACCAGCTGGCCGCCCTCAGGTCTGCTCATTGTCATTACAATTATTGGCATGTTCAAGTCCATCAGTGTGGCTACGGTGTCTCACGGAGGGTGGCCCTCATGGCCCCGTGCTTCATCAAGTAACTGATCCCTCCTAATGACTTAGTGTCCAAAGCAAGTTGTTGGACAACATTCTACTGTGACCCAAAACATTTCCACTGATTAATTTCCCAAAGTACATCTCTAAATTTGTTTCTCTCCTCCCGTCGACACTGTTTTTGTCTGGAAACTGCTGGAAGCTGCCCACCAAGAGTGACCCTGCTGCTCTTAGAAATAGCAGGGGCCTAGCCCCCATCAGCATAGCAACACGAGTCCCCACAGCACTACAGATGAGACAGAGGGCAACATAAGCACTTAGGGGCATGCAAACCAAACCCACGACGACATGCGACTTCACCGCCAATCTCACAGGCATCCAGTCCATTCCGACTCACAGTGACCCACGGAGCCAGGGTAGAACTGCCCTCCTGAGACTATAACTCTTCACTACAGTAAGAAGCCTCGACTTTCTCCCTCGGTGTGCCTGTTGGTTTCAAACTGCTAACCTAATGGTGAGCAGCCCAACACACAGCCCACGACGCCACCAGGGCTCCTCTTTCCACCCATGGAAAGATGGCTAAAATAAACAGACCGATAACACGGGTTGAAACCTTGGAGAAATCAGAACCATCAGGCACTGCTGAGAGACTGTAAAATGGTGCGGCCACTTTGGACCACAGTGTGAGAGCTCTCAAATGACCAAGCATAGACGTATTGCCGCTCAGCAGCACTGCTCTTAGGGATCCACGAACAGAATTAGGGCCCTCTGTCCCCGCAAAGACCTGCACACGCACGTGCTTAGACGCAGTGCTCACAAAAACCCGTGTGGCAGCAACCCAAATGTTCAGCAAATAATGAATTAGCAAAGACATGTTGGGATATTAATAAAATGTTTTTCTGCCACGAAGGAAGTTGAAGTGTTACTAACGGTGTACTAAGTATGGGCCTTGAAAACATTAAAGTCATGAAAGGCCATGCATTGTATAGGTTCATTTAAATGAAACGTGCAGCACAATCAAATAGTCAAGTACCACGGAAAAGAGAGAGCAGATGAGTAGTTTCCAGGTGCTCAGGGAGAAGCAAAGAGGAGCACCTGCTAGTGGGCCGATGTTTCTTTTGGGGTGATGAAAGTGATTTCAAATGACATCATGGAACTGGTTGCACAGCCAGGTGAACATAGTAGCAACCACTGAAATGTATGCTTTCAAAGGCTGCATTTTACAGTGTGAGACATTTGTCTCAATGAAGCTGCTATGAAAGTAAATCAATGTATTTCAGAAATACCAATGAACACAAAATTGTACAAAGTTTGCTGACTGTTTTGAATCTGGATTGTGCTATAGGATACCAGGTCTCTTAGACAGGTAAGCCTATTAAATGATCCTTATTTTCTTCTTCTCATGAGATAACTTGATTTTGCTTCTTCATGATGCCAAATGAACTGGTGATACTGATTTTCTTAAATTTAATATGTTTGTTTATGAATCTATTTCAGGCAAACTATGGGGTCTATTAAATATATATTTTTTAATTAAAATGTACAAAAGAATGAATGAAGCCTTTTCTGTCATTCCCACAATTGAAATTTAAAATTAATGCTGAGCAAAAGTTGGCATAGAGCTTGTGCGTTGGGCTGCTAATTGCAGGGTCTGCAGTTCAAAACCGTCCGTCACTCTGTGGGAGAAAGACGGGACTTTCTACTCTGGAGAAGGACTACCGTCTCAGAAACACACAGGGGCGCTGCTACCCTGCCTAATAGGGTGCCTAGGAGTCTTCGACTCCATGGCGGTGAGTTTGAGTTTTGCTTTATTCAGATGTAATTCACGTACCATAAAATTTACCCATTTAAAGTCTACAATTCCATGGTCTTAAGTATATTAAAAAATACAAGCAACCATCCCTACAATCAATTTTAGAAGATTTTCATCACGTCCAAAAAAATCCCTGTCCCCTTAGCTAGATAGTCTTGTGGGCGCTGTGGGTTGGGCTCTTGTCTCCCAGGCTCAATGTAGGGGATTCTCATTTCCCACATTCTTATTCATGATGATTGTTAGACGTTTCATTTTAGCTGTCCTAGTGAGTAAAGTGCCATCCTATGGTGGTTTTGATTTGAATTTTCCTGATGACTGATAATGTTAAGCATTTTCCATGTCAATTGTCCAGTTGCATATCATTGAGAAAATATTTATTTAGATTATTTTGTGTTTCTAATTGTTATTTGTCTTTTTATTATTGAGTTGTAAAAATATTTTATACATAATAGAGGCAGGTCTCCTTTCAGATAAGTGATTTGTAAATTTTGTTTTATGTTGTAGATTATCTTTTCAGTTTTTTCTTAGGGCTTTTAAAGAATAATTTTAATTTTGATGAAATTCAAATTGTAGAAGGAGCGAAGATGGCGGAGTGAGGTGCGCCTCGCAGAGCCTGGGCAGGGCCATGGAGTCCCGCGTCTGATGGAGTGTGGGCTTCCTCATCATCAGAAGAACATTTTCCTTGACCTTTATTTAGGTGCTTTCATATTTTCTTCATCTCAGAACGAAAACAAACATTCTGAACTCAGGACTTGGCAAGCATTTCCATGTTATGTCCTGGAGCAGGCAGTCCTGCCTCTTTTATCCAGCCACTTTCCCTCTTCATCAAGCATGGGATCTCCTCTCTACAGTTGACCTCCAGGATTGAAATGGAAAAGGCTGCTTGCCCTTATTTTGTTCCACCTCTGAAATTCAACCCGAGCAGCCCTGTGGATGCAGTCATCATGCCGATTTCTCCCCAGAAACAATCAACTCATCTGGGACTTCAGTTGTTGGTGGCTTAATTGCAAAGAAACTACTTTGAAAGCCGAAGTCCAACATAAATTTGAAATGCAAAAAAGAAATTCAAATTGTAATAAATGCTTACAAAATTTTTTATCGTATTGCTTATGTTTTTGTCATATCTTCCTAATGGATTAATTCTTATATCATTATAAAATGTATCCTTAATTGCTGGTAACATTTCTTTGTACTAAAATTTATTTTGTCTCTGATATTAAAATAACCTCTCCTGCTTTCTTTTGAATGCTGTATGCATGTTGTAGTTTTTCCCTTTTTGCTTTTAATCTAGTAATATCTTTGAGTCTATGGTATGCATCCTATAGATAACATAGAGCTGAATTTTGTCTTCCTTTCTTTTAAGTTCTTCCTGGAAAGCTCTGCCTTTTGATTAGATTGTTTACTCATTTATATTGTATGTGATTATGTATGCAATTAGTTTTGATTTTCCATTTTATCCTTTTCATGTCTCAGGTCTTTTTTAAAAAAAATATTCCATCCTTCGTTTACTTCTTTCTTTTGCAGTAAATGGATATTTTCTGTTATAGCACGTTAGTGTCTTTAATTTTTAGTTACCTCCTTAGTGGTTGCCCTAGGCCTTACCGTAGCCATCTTAATTTTTAGGAATAAACAAAAAACAAACTCACTGCCATCAAGTCAATGCCAACTCATAGCAAACCGATAGGACAGGGTAGACTGCCCCTGTGGATTTCCGAGACTGTAACTAGCCCAGTCTTTCTCCCACGGAGTGGCCAGAAATTTCAAACCACTGACCTTGAAGTTAGCAGCCCAATGAGTAACCACAGTCTGTAGGGATAGCTTCAGATTTATGTGAAGTTAGTTCCAATGAGATATAAAATGCAATTTCCATGAAGTTTTATTTCCTTTGATTGTGATATTGTTGTTAGATATATTACACTTGTAAATTCTTATAATTCTTTTATGTGTTTATCCTACTTAAAATTTTGTTTTGTTTTTCTTAGTTTCATGGACGTATAGAGTAATGCTTTCCAATAATTTTGAAGAGTTTTCAGCCATTATTTCTTGGAAGCTTTTTGCCCTTGGCCCTTTCTTTCTTTTTACCTGCTGCTAATCCCATTACATGTATGTTGCTGTGCTTAATGGTGTTTTACATGCCTCTGATGCTCTTTCCATTTTTATTTATTCTCTTTTCTCCACTCCTTAGTTTGCATAATCTCTGTTTCAATTTGGCTTGTTCTTTTTCTGCCAGTTCAAATCTACTGTTGAACCCATTTACTGATTTTATTTTTCATTTGCTATTGCACTTTTCACTGTCAGGATTCCCATTTGGTTCTTTTTATGATTGCTACGCATTCATTAAAGCTCTTGGTTTGATACAATTCATTACACCTTCCTTTATATCTTCATTCCAGTTTTTGTTAGTTCTTTGAACATAGGTATGATGGCTACTTTGAAGTCTTTGTAGACAATTAATCCATAGGCAGTGATGTGGTGTTTTGCCTCCAGAGTGTGTGACGTAGTTTCGATTTCTGTACATGTCCCAGAATATTTTGCTGGAACCTGAGTGTTTTCCATGCTATGCTGTAGCAATTCTAGAAACTGGTTCTCTTCCTCTGGAGCTGGATGTTATTTACTTGTCCAGGGCCACATTCCTGGATATGCCCACAGACACTTTAGGTAAGTGTGGTTTGGGCCAAGCTCTCTCTGTCTTGTCCTCTGACCGCACCTACCTATTAAATGCAACTAATTGTTGGGCAATTGCCCTATTGTTTACAAAGTCCCCGGAAGCATCTATTTCTTCACCAGGTAATGAAATTCGGGCTCCTTTGAAGGGCCAGTTTCTGAGGTGAGTGTTTGAAATTTGTTCTAGTCCCAGGGTTAGCTTTTTTCCCTGTCTTATTCCATTTCTCTTCAGGAGACTAATTGGTCCACATTTAGCCTAGAACGTGATTTCAAAAAAAAAATCATGGAAAAAGTAGATTTAAAAGATGAGATTTCCCCACAAACTTTTTGAAGCCCCTCCCCAATGAATCGATCCGTTTTCTCTTGAGTGCCTTTCCCTACAACATCCACTGGTTTTGAGTGTGGCCTTTTTCACACTTCCTTATACACAAGGCCAATTTCTTTGGGGAGGGATTTGGAGCTCTGTTCTGTGGTCTGCTTCTCTCTCTGTCTCTGTCTCTCTCTCGGGCTCTGTTGCTCAGAGGAAGGACAATGGCGTGTTTCTGTCTGAGCGGCACCCCAGCTTTCGAGTGAGCAGAGAGGAGGGTGTTCACAATTTGTCTTTCATAATGGACAATCCTAACCCATTACCAGAGCAAGGAAGTTTCAGTGGTTTAGAGGTACCAGTGGTGCTGCGCCTGAGGTAGAGAGAGACTCTATCCCATGTGTGGGAGTTGGATTGTGCGTGGGAAAAAGAGCCTTCATTTCTCAGCAGCACGTGCCTAGAATTGAGCTCTGTTCCCTGAAGGCACTCTGGATAAACATTGGACTGCTAACCAAAAGGCTAACAGTTCGACCCCCCCCCCCCCCCCAATGCTCTCTGGAGAACCATAAGGCTGTCTGCTTAGACGATCATTTACAGTCTTAGAGTGAGCTAGAGTTGGCGCCATGGCAATGAGTGGTTTTGGTGGGAAAGGAGGAAGTAGTTGGGAACGGTATGAGAAATGCTTGCATTCAGCTGCTCCCACGGAGGCACCTTGATGACTGTGGTCGTGGTGGAGGGGAAGCTTGGTGTTCTTGGCTTTGGCAGTACAGAGGGGTTTTCATCTCAGAGCTGGGAGTAAGAAGAGAGACATTTCATAATTTACCATGTACCGTTAGGGTCATTTCCAGAGATTTGAAATAATCGTTTTAAGAATATTTGCTATCAGTTTCCCCAGGGAGTGGGTCCATTGAGCTTTCCACGTTGTCAGGAAGAAGTAGAGTCAGGAAGGGAAATTTTACATCTGGCATGGACTACATTTAACTTTAGCCTGGTGCTTTATATCTTTGAATGTTATTGGAAAGTCTAATGGCAGTTTTCTTTGGTTTAGGTCCCTGTGAACAAAGTCTAAGTGGGAAATTATTTATTTATTGATAATAAATCTTTTTTATTGGGGCCTCTCACCGCTCTTATAACAACCCATACATCGATTGTATCAAGTACATTTGTATTTATGTTGCCATCATCATTTTCAAAACATTTTCTTTCTACTTAAGCCCTTGGGGTCAGCTCCTCTTTTTTCCCTCTCTCCCCCACCCTCCAGCTGGAGATGATTGTGTTGGTAATATATTGAGGAAGTTTCAGAAGAAATATTTAGAGAAACAGAGACATTATGTTTCACAGTTCCCAGGCATCTCTAGGAAGAGGGGATATGAGTCTACAGCAGCTAGTACCTACAGCTGCTAGAGGTGGGTACTCTTTACTGGTAAATTCGCCGCAGAGAGAGCTTTAATAACCAGAACTGTGTGGAGCTTAACCCGCTTCACAAAATGCTTCTGTTAGGCGCCATCAGGCCCGTTCCTACTCACGGCAGCCCTCTGTAGGCACAACAGAAGGAGGCATCGCCTGTTCCTGCGCCGTCCATCGCCCAATAATTCAAGCCCACTGGCCAGCCATTGAGTCAGTCCATTTCCCCGACGGTCTTTCCCTGAAGCCGCCTTCCTATTTTACCAAGCACCACGACTTTTTCTGGGGACTAGTTTCCCTGGCGAACATGCCCACCACACAGAAGATGAAGTTTCACCCTTCTCGCTCTCCCGAGGTGCATCTGCCTACACTTTTTCCAGGACAAAGCTGTCTGCTCTTCTGGAGGCCTATGGTGCGTTCATCATCTTCCCCGCTGCCGTAATTCAAGGGCATCTGTTCTTTTTTGGTCTTTTCATTCACTGTCCTACCTTCACATGCCTCTGGGGCAATTGGGGGGGGGAGGGAACCAGTACTGATCATAAGTCATCAGGCAATATTCTTCAACCTCTTTAAAGAGGTCTTGTGTGTGCAGCAGATTGGTTTATGCGTACATCGTTACTTTCTGGACTGCTCCCTCCATGCACATTGATTGTGGAGCCAAGCAAAATGAAATCCTTGACCATTTCCATCTCTTCTCCAGGTACTGTGAGGTCTGTTGGTCCAGTTGTGAAGATTTTGCTTTTCTTTCCATTGGGAATAAAGTAATAGATGAAAAACATAGGGCATATTCAGGAGTGCCAGGCAGTAGCACAACCACTTTAATCTTTGGCCGAGATCGGCTTTATCACGGGCGAAACATACTGAGATTTCTTCATAATATCAGCCAAGACGTGAGAAATTTGGGAGCCTTGAAGATAGGTCCTATTTATCCATCCAAATGTTTTAATTATTCAGTTTAGCAAGTGCTAGTGGTTGCCTGAGGAGCCCTGGTGGCATAGTTGAATATGTGTTACACTGCTAACTACAAGGTCTGTAGTTCAAACTCACCAACTGCTCCATGGGAGAAAGATAAGGCTGTCTACTCCCATAAAGATTGATAGCCGGGGAGCAGCTATTCTCTGCCTATAGGGTCACTGTCGGTTAGCATGGAATCTGTGACAGTTGGCCAGGGGGTGCTTTCCCAAGGCACGGATGCTGCACAGAAAATACTCTCCTGTACAGAAAGTGTCACTGGAGAGACTTCAAGTGGTACCACATACCACCTAGTCCCCATTGGGGTTTAAGTGAGAAATATTTAGCTGCAACGTGAAAATCAATTTAAATAGCACCCTGCAGTGATTTCTTCAGAAGGAGTTATATATTTTATGAATTGAGCATAAGTCTGGCCTCTTTAATAAGTTCAGTGTACTATTTCTTAATAAGAAGAAGTGCAGGAGAGCTTGTAGATTGAGCCGTACTCATTTTTATGTGTAATAAATGCTCTTTTCTTTCATTGAAGATGTTTGGCACACTTGATCTCTGAGATCATTTTAAAAGCTTTTGCCTTTCAAAGGAGCCCAAGTGGTATAATGGTTACTTATTGGGCTGCAGTCGAAACCACCAGCAGCTCCGCCAAAGAAAGACTGAGCTTTCCACTCCCATAAACAGGTATAGTCTCAGAAAGACTGGGCTTTCCACTCCCATAAACAGGTACAGTCTCAGAAAGACTGGACTTTCTACTCAGAAAGACTGGACTTTCTACTCCCATAAACAAGTACAATCTCAGAAAGACTGGGCTTTCTACTCCCATAAACAGGTACAGTCTCAGAAAGACTGGGCTTTCCACTCCCATAAACAGGTACAGTCTCAGAAACCCACTAGAGGTCACTATGAATCAGCATTGACTGGATGGCAGTGAGGTTTTACTTTTTTGGTTGTGGTTGTTTTTTTAAGATAAGACTTAAAAAATACCATTTGGTAATAATAAAACATTGAAATTATAAGCTGGAAGCCTAACTAAATTGATAATAAAAAACCCACAGCCATTGAATCTGCCTCATAACAACCCTATTTACGGTTTCTGAAGCTGCAAATATTTATGGGAGCAGACAGCCTCATCATTTTCCTAAGGAGCAAATGATGGGTGTGAAACCCCAACCTTTCGGTGAGCTGTCTAATGCTTAAACAGCAACTTCACAAGGGCTTCAGATCCACATATATCAGTAAAAATATACTTCCAAGTAAGAATTCACTTTCTCATTCTGTCCTGCTTATTTAAAATATAAGTAAGCAAGCAAGTCTTTGCAAGGAGTCTTTAGGGAACAGAATCCCTAGCTCTAAATGGTCTGACATCTGAACACCATAGAAATATTTGAAAGTGGTGATTTTAATTATTCAAGTGTAACTCTCCTATTCTCCTCAAGCAGAAGCTCTGATTTCAGACTCAGAATAACCAGTGCAATCTGACAAGTTAATTCTAGTAACAAACTTACAAAGATCCTGTTGGCATATGAATATTATGGGAAGTTACAAAAAAAGCATTTGGGGAAAACATTGGATCCATCATATTCAAATGAAATACTTTCTAAAGTGTCTTCTAACATCTGCTTTTTCAATGCCAGCCACAGAATGGTAATATGATTGAACCATAATTTCAATCTCTTGGGTTTCACATTGTTTAAATTTGTTGAGCCTAATAATTTTTGGCAGGTGGTATTTTAATCTTTGTTTCTTAGATCTATTTCTAGGGGCGTTTAAGACTAAATTCTCCATAGAATTTAGTATAGTATAGGATATGCAAAGATGGCTGAAATGGCAAATATTTTGTTATCTATTTACTTTTTAAATGTTTTAAAGCAACCTAAATTACCTTTAGGGAGTGATTCTTTGTACCAGTAGAAATAGATTCAGAAATCATAGCTGGATTAAGCAGAGCAAGGTACTAATGATTAGTTTCTAGTCCAGATGATCACTAGGAAACTCTAAACTATAATTTGCATATCTAAATTCTAAGTATTTTGGTGAGTTTTCTCTCACGTGTCCTATTTACAGTGAATTTTATTTTCAAAGTCCTATGTGTTAAATGCTAAAAATGAATGTCTCCTTTAGCATCAGAAGAATTTAGGAGGTGAGTATGCCTATTCCTGTTTGCAGCTGAAGAACAGAGGTCAACAACTAACTGCAGTTACACCACTGGTAAGGAGTGGAAAGAAGTTCAGAATCCAGGCCCATATGACTCCAGAGTACACGTTTAGTTTTTAAACAAGGAATGGATTAACTCACTGTATCTAAAACTAAAGAGATGAACACCCCACCCCCAGAGTGCGAGGCTCCCAGCCCACCCCCACCCCACTCCACCCCCACTCCCACCCCGAGGTCCTCCTGGGGGGTGCTCCTGCTCGCCCCTGGTGGCTTGTGCCCCGTGTTTTAAAAGCTTGTCAGAAAGAGAGGATTTAATAAAACATTTTGAAGGCAAGACAAACTGAAGTTGTTTCTTCTTTTCAGAGTCATGATCATTTTCTGGTGTGGAGAAATTGCCATTAAAAATGGACAATTTTGTTTCTTGTTGGTGTGGTTAGAAATGGAGTAAAAGTATTAGAGTTGTTTCCTTTGGATGGCCTAGAACAATCGCAAAACCCACTGTTTTCACCATTGGCATTAAAATCGTGAGAGCGGTGTTCAGTGTGTACAGTGCCACTACCATAGTTTTTTCCTTGAACTGTTCATTTTTGAGGTCGTGTTACTGTGTTTAGTTTGTATTTTAAAAAAATGACAACACAACAAAACAACCCAAATCTGAAAAAAAAAAAAAAAACAACAACCAAGAAACCAAAACATAAAAACTGCGTGCCTTCTAGGTATCTTTGGTACCTTTTGGCAGTTACTTAGAGAAAAATAATGAGCAAAACAAACAAACCGACTAAAGAGCTCAGGATGGCTCCAGGAATGTCCTGAGAGGAGGATCCAGGAATGCATTGCTATTTCCCTTCTCCTCTTCCTAAGGGCTTCTCTCCTACGTACAATAACCTTTTGTGACACTGAGGTACATAGAGCATCTCCAGTTCTCAAGACCTTGTACTCCAGTTCTGTGGCAAGAAAAATTGATCTGATTGGATTATGTGCCCATTTCTGAACCCATATCTGTGTCCGGAGAACTGCATATGCTTGTGTTACTTGCTCTGTCCCAGTGGCAGAGAGTGTGAGAATATGTATGTGTCTGTTGGGGGAAAAGAAAGAAGAGGAAACACCTGGTGTACCAAGAGGCAAATAAATGAATTTTACACATAAAAACAGTTAAAAACTGTCAGTTATATTAGGGTTTTCAGTACAAAATGCATTTAACCAATTAGTTGATCAATCATGAAAAAAGATACTTTAAAAACACAACTCCAAACCCTTGATATGGGTGGAAAAACAGCACTATATATATATTTGTAATAGGTAGGTTTATTGTGTCAACCTGGCCAATAAACACATGTGGGATTAATAGGGTCACAGTTTAATTAAAGGGCAAGAGAGAAATGGCTCAGAGGACCTCACCTTTCCATGTCTTGCTCTCTGATGTTCAGACCAGTGTGCGGCTGCCTTAACTAGTTCTCTGCCTCAACTTGCAAGCTACACTACCTGTGGGACAGCCCACCCCTGGACTGTGTGCTATAGTTTGAGGTTCCTTCGAGACCTGCTTCGCCACACTGCTGGTGTATATATCACTTGAGCTAGGGACTGTCGGACCCTGTCATCTGGCTGACTGTTGGTGACCTGCCCTGCTGTTTGCTGCCTGTGGCCACCTGCCTGTATTGCTCTACAGAAGACTCAGCTGTCTGCTTCCTTGACTTGCACCCAGCAGCCCTCGTGAGTTGAAGGACTGCCTGTATATTAACTGTCTCACGGGAGTGAGTTGATCTGAGCCCTCTGTACTGTTCTGTGGACTAATTAGCTGCTTATTTCTTCATGTTATATATATCTATCTATCCCTATAGATATATATAATCATAAGTGTCCTGGTTTGTTTCTCTACAGAAGCCTGTCTAACACAATATTATTGATATGTGTACACCAGGGGTGCTCACACTTTTCAGCATGTGAGCTACTTATAAAACAAGATCAAGTCAAAATGATCTACCAACTACAAAAATGCAAAACATATTTAATTAATTTATTTACTACATTTGTTCATAAATGCACTGAGAATTCTTTATATGTACAATGGATGTTTATGTACCTTGCATAACCGCATGAGTCCATTGCACAGCACAATTAACTATGTACATTTTTTGTCATGACCTGAGCTTACTCTGATGACTTGCATTGAATGGAATGAGCCAGGGATACATCGTCTGGACAGTAGCTGCTGACAACCAGCCTCAAACACACTTCCAAATGATCATCAGTCATGGTGGAACGAGACTTGGACTTAGTGATCTTCATGTTGGGAAAGGCTGACTCACATCAATAAGTAGAACCGAATAATGCGGTCAAGGAGGTAGCACATTTTCTCATGTTTGGGTCCTTTCCCTCGGCAAGTAAGTTCCAGAACTGTTCATGCGCTCTGGACTTCAGCCGAATGTTGGCTTGTAGTATCAAAATCTCCCATTCTGTATGAAAGTGATGCGTTTTTGTCTTACCTGGTCCAGCACCCAACTCATTGTGATACCTTTTCTTACGTTTAAGAGAAAAAAACCAAGGTCTAAAAGTTGGCGACAACTTAGCTTGTCAGTTTTGCTGCACTTAGTGCAGTTGTTTGCGCAGGCGTTTGACAACTAAGATTGCATCTGATTGGCTGTGCTATATATCAATTAAGTGATGGGCTTGATGATAGGTTTATGCCTATTTTTTAATGCCATGTGATCTACCCACAGTACATTTGTGATCAACTAGTAGATTGCGATAGATACATAGAGCACCCCTGGTATACACTATGATATATGATACAAACATCTCTAGGATATAGTACATGTAACTATATATAGTATAATGAAAACTATATAGGCTTCAAAAATCGTAGGAAAATTCATACATATATATATATATAAAGGAATGAGTTGTCATCAAATTTATTTATATTTTTGGTTTTAGGATGGAGTTTACAGAGCAGATAATCAGTCTTACATTCAACAATTGATATACACACTGTTTCATGTCATTCAATGGAACCCCTTAAAAGTAACATCTCCCACATCACCTCCTCCTGTTTTCTGTCTCCATGGCTGCTTCTTTCTTAACTCATCTGAACTTTGTTCTCAGATACATCTGTCCTCGCTAATCCCAAGTGGTCTATTACTCTAAGATATGCACGCATCAATAGTCGTATTATCCTCCTTATAGAACTTAGGGATTCTTTTATTTGTTTTCCCAGCAGATTAGGGTTTGCTTAATCTCGCTATTTTGGCCTTCTGTTGATTCAGTTATACTCTTCAACTCGTGCAGTGTATTATCTATTACTGAAATCGCAGTATTCATTTTCTAGATCTCTATTTGTGGATTTTGAATGGTTTCTAAGTGTTCATTTATTTTGTCTGTTCGTTCTTGTAGCATTTGCCTAAATTTTTCCCAAGATTTTTTTCTGGGTTTTCTCTCTTTTTTATTCAGCATTCGTGATCTTTTTCAATACATTGAAAGCACCTAACTGTCATTCTTTTGGATTGCTTAGCAGGTAATTCCAATGCTACTTCTTTCTAAGAAAGCGTTTCTGGCTCAGTATTTTGTTCACTTGTTTGAACCATTCAAATGTGTTTCTTTGCATGAACTGAAACTGTCTTTGTCTCTGAAGTGTGGTGGCGATGGTGTATTCATATTTATTTGATGATTGCTCTGAGGTGCCCATCAATTGTCTGCTGTGGGTACGAGAGAGAGTATAAGTGGATGCACCGTTCTCTGTAGCAAAATTCAAGGAAGGCTTGGTTTGTGTTTAAAGATGATCACATGGCACAGAATGAAGTGTCCAAAAGGTGGGTTACAGGAAGAGCAAGTATGTCTGAGCCATGTGGGCACAGTTGTCTTCTGACTGGTAGGACAAGGGAGAAAAAAGAAGACAAAAAATGCCATAAGCAGAAGTAGAGAGTGGGATGAAGAAAAGAGAAAGAGACCTGGTAAAGAAAAAACATGAGAGAAAAGATCAAAGGAATGGAAGGGACGAGAGAAACAGACGAAAGAAACAAGGAAAGAAAAGGAAGGGTGAAAACCAGAGAAGGGAAAGAAAGAGGAAAACAAAACAATAGCACCAACAGGGCTAGGGCTCTCGAACGGAGTCGCTTCTGCTGGCTCAGGTGGTTAGAGTGAGATTAGGGTGCTTATTCCCGAAAAGAATTCTTTCAGGCCCGGAGGCTAGCGAGGCGCAGGGCAGCTGGTCCCAGAAGGAGTCCTTGCCTGGCCAGAGTGGCCAGGGTGCTTGACCGGTCTGATGAGGCCTTCAGACATGGGAGTAGTGAGCCAGAAGCCTGACCCACAAGGGCACGGCTCCAAGTTCAGGAGGACAGGGGTTAGATAGTGGGCATGTCTCTGGAAGCTGGGTGGGTGAAAGTGGGCCCAGTCAAGCTTCCAGTCACCAGAAGAGCCTAGTCACCAGCGGGGTGTGCCGGGTTGTGCCTTGATCACAGCTGCTTGCAACAGTTCAAGAAGGCTGTGCCATGACAGGCAAGCCGACAATCTGTATCTGTCTCCTATCGCTGCTTTTGTTCAGCTTCTCCTCCAAGTCAATATCTTCAACCCATTCTTCTAGCCTTTGCTGTGAACTCAGACATCCAGAGTAACCATGCATATCTTTTTCATTTGGACTCTCCGTCTCTGTTGCAGCATGACTTCTGAGGCTGCCATTTGCTGGCAGTCCCTCGATATGCACGTACATTCACGAAGCGACTTCAAAACAGTTGTGAAAAATGGAGTTACAAGATAATGGAATTTTTCACCAACATTTTAAGTCCATATGGAAAACATCTATTTTGTTTTCATTCTATTTCCACAAACTTTTATTAAACATTGGCGTGTTTGTGTGTGTTTAGTACAACAATCCAGATTGTTACCTTCCAGCTACAGGTAAAATATTTTTCTTTTCTAATTAGCTAACTCTAAAGTAAAACAATCCAGGCCCTTGACAAGGATGAGTTTAGCCACTGAAAATAAACATTGAAAATTTACCGTGCCTAAGAAATTGATTCAGTGTACCAATTACAGCCCACACACATATTAGCTGCTCAGTTTTTATGAGCAAACCATTCCAAATATAGGGTCATTTTAGCCATTGAAATCTAGCTTTATGCAAATAGATGACTGCTCTCATTTTTGCTATCCCCAGCAATCCAGATGGGCTATTTTTGCATGGTGCCAGCCCATAGAAACAACTCAGAGTGAGGCAGATTGGTCTGCTGTTTGAGTTGGATCTCACCCAACTGCCATATGATGGTTCCAGTCATCTGTTTAGATAGTCATTCTCTTCATTAATATTTATTCTTGCTCTGGGGTTTCAGTCCTCACACAAAGACCAGGTCCCTGAAAGCATCTTGTTTCCTTCTTCTACATCCCTGGCCTCAGATAATTTTTTATTAATTGTAACGTGAGATGGACCTATTACTAATAACGCTTCAAATGCCACTTGTATAATTAATTCTTTGTTCCTTCTTTATGAAAGGATTACAAGGTTTTGAAATCTCTGGCTTGTTATGATGTTGTAAGTTTTACTGCATTTTTCCTATAGAGAAAACATTTCCAGTCTTTCACAATGTGCCGAGAGATTTTTGTTGTATGACTACAACATTGTTCCTTCATGATTTCATTCTATACTGACTTTCCATTTATTTGCCCCAATGACTCCTCGTCTTTCTTCTATTACCTGTCTCCAACTTCATGTTTCTTGTCGATGTGAAAAATGTCATATCTGTACCACTTCAGAACTGTCGTGGATCTAAAGAATATTTTTTCCATGCTTTCCTCTTGGTCAAGAGTTCGGGGGTGGGGAAAAGAAATCCTAATCCATTCACTCTGTAACACAGCTCCTCCCTTTGTCTAATTTGTTGGTCCCTGTTAAGGATTGAATTGTATCTCCCAAAAGATGCCTTTACGTTATAATCTTTGTTAATACCTTGCTTGGAAATAGGATTTTTAAAAGGTATCTCCATTTATACCAGAGTTGGGTGGACTTTCATGTAACCCAAACAGTGCCTTTGTGAAAGAGAAGAGACTTAGGCATGGGGACAGCCCGTATGAAGATGCAGGTATAAGCCAAGGAATATGGGTAAATCCTGGCGCTAGTGGAAGCTGGAAGAGACAAGGAAGGCTCGTTATCTAGAATAGACTGAGAGAGCAGGGTGGGAAAGAGAGGGCTCTTCGGGTGTTATGCACAGTCGGCCTGCTCTCTGTGCCGTGGGTCCTCGGTGCTGCGCACTGTGAGCAGGGCTCCCTCTGCGACCCTCGGGGATGTTGCAGGTATGCTCTAAGGCGTTCCTGGGGCATATACGATGCCCTCCCTCATGCCAGAAACACGATTTGGGGCCTTTGGACAGCATCACGAGGATTCACTCATTTCTTGTTTGACTCCGTCATTTAATCAATAAATATTCATTAATTGATTACTGTGTGCCGAGAACTCCACAGGGACCTAGGAACACAACAGCTAAAGAAATAAAGGCTGCCTCCAGAGGTCTCACATCCTTTGCTTGCACTGCATGCTTATGGCTTTCCCCAACTGCCGACCCAAACCCCGTATCTTATTGGTACCGTTGTTTGGAATTTTCCAGCATTGTCTTATCTGTAGTAGTTATGTAGATATGTAGGAATCTCTCACCTGCATCATGATCCCGCATCATGATGGCGGTGGTTGATCCGTACCATCAAGTCGGTTCGGACTCATTGTGGCCCTGTGAACGACGGAATGAAGCACCCCCGGCCTGCACCATCCTCGCAACACTTTTGCAACCACTGGGCCAATCCATCGTGTTGAGACTCTTCCTGTTTTTAACGCCCGTTCTCCTTTACCAAGCATGGTGCCCTTCAATATTGCAATTCAAGGCTTGAATATTTTTTTCAGTTCTTTCAGCTTGGGAAATGCTGCAAGTGTTCTTTTCTTTGTCTGGCTCCGTGTCATTGTCTATTTCCTCTCAGTATTTAACCGTCTCATGCTGCTCGCCCTTCTTCCAGTTGCTTTAGCTTGGGTACATTCAAGAGCAAGCTTCATTTCTTTTTGTAGCGAAACTCTCCATAAAACTGGAGCCAGTTGCATGCTGGCGTGGACGCTGAAGCTGGGACGTGAGTACACTGTCTGTGGACACCAAACTCACTGCCATCGAGGCAATGCTGACTCATGGAGATGCCCTGGAGGTTTCCCAGACTGTACCTATTTATGGGAGTAGGCAGGCCAGTCTTTCCACCACAGAGCTGCGAGTGGTTTCAAACCTCCGACAGTGTGGATCGCAGCCCAACACGTAACCACTGCACTACAAAGGCTCCACAGTCAGGTAAATCAGGCAACTAGGTGGCTACAGAGTTGGTTATCGAGTAGCAGGGAACAGAGGAGTATCTAAGGTAAGGCAGGTATTTCACGTGCCCCGTGCATCGCTGACAGGTCTCTATTAACCGTCACTGTTTTCACTGCAGGCTGTGAGCGATGGTTCAGCAAGCTACAGCACGCACTTCATATTTTAGAGCCCCCATGGTATGATCTTGCCCTGCTGAACGTAGAAAGTAACGAAACTGGGAAAGAAATTATTCAGAGCCTATCCGAGAGTAGTTTTCATCAATGAAAGCAGTTGTAATTTTCATGTAGGGCCACGATGTGTCAGGTAAAGGATGAATGAGTTTTGTTTGCATTTGAAAGATGATATTATGGCTGAATTACCTAAAAGATGGGCATCAGATGTTTGGACAGGGGCACATTTTCGGTGTGGCCATAGGGGCTATTTTATGTAAACGTGCCTCCTGAGGGAGTGCTGGCATTTGGGCAGGCACTGCATCAAGGACTTGGAAAATTTGTTCAGGGATGTGAAGGCGAAATTCCCTATACTGATGGACACAACCAACCTGTAATTCTTGGAACGTGACTTATAAAGAGTTTGGGGGAGGTATGGGGATAAAGGCAGATTTCACAGAGAAGAAAAAGCCAACTGCAAAGTACACAGGTAGCTGCTAGAGCTGCACACTGTAATGAACGTGCAGATATTAGACCAGAGTCAGCCCCAGGGCATGAGATGGGGTAGGGAGCTGCGGGTCGTGGTAGTGTTACAACCTCAGGCCAAGAATGAACCTAGGCACTGAGCTAGCCTGTGAAGATTCGATGGAAAGGGGGAACCGATTACAAGGATCTACATATAATCTCCTCCCTGGGGGACAGACAACAGAAAAGTGGACGAAGGGAGACGTCGGACAGTGTAAGATAGGACAAATAATAATAATTTATAAATTATCAAGGGTTCATGAGGGAGGGGTATCAGGGAGGGAGGGGAAACAATAAGGAGCTGATACTAAGGGCTCAAGTAGAAAGCAAATGTTTAGAGAATGATGATGGTAACAAAGGTACAAATGTGCTTGACACAGTGGCTATATGTATGGATTGTGATAAGAGTTATGTGACCCCAATAAAATGATTAAATTAAAAAATGCTCTCATATTGCCATTGAGTTGATTATGGCTCATAGGACAGAGTAGAACAAACCGCTCCTTTGGGTTTCTGAGGTGAAATCTTAATGGGAGCAGACAGTCTCATCTTCCCCCCAGGAGTAAATGGGAGGTTTGAACCGGTGACGTTGCACTTAGCAGCCCATTGCAGATCTCATGATGCCATCCGGGCCCCTTTTCCAGGGATTCTGGGTGGGGAGAGATTAGAAGTGAACGAGCTGGGTACTAGGCCACTCACAAATAGAATCCTTTATTCTTCTACCTTATAAACTCTAAGAATTAAATAGTTATACATACTCTGGTCTCTTGATGTGATGCTTAGCTAATATCAGAGTCTGCTACTGTTATAGAATTTGGTAAAGATAATGAAATCATACTAGTGCTTTAAAAAAATTTTAAATCAGTTTGTAGTTGTTATTTATAATGATATTTTTGTATGTTAAGAATTAAATTCAAAAATTCAATAATTAAATTTGCTATTTAGATCCTTGATTTTATCCATAATCTAGCCTAAATAATATTTCCATTGATAAAATGCAACCAGTATATTGGATAAGCATGATTTGAAGAATAGAACTTTAAAAAGCAATTTTATTTTTGCCTCCTACTGTCACTTTAAAGTGTAATCAGTACGATAAATGTTTTCCCTGCTACTAGATAAAAACTCAAGGGGATTTAATGACAGAAAGCCCCATGGTTACTTTAACTTGTCAAATAGAGATGGATTCAGAAATGAAAATGTCTCACTTTTCATTTTTATTTGAAGGTAAGACTCCCCCCCTCCTCTACTTTCTAGCCTGACTGGGCAGGGAGGAGCTGTGGGTTGCTACTCCAATCTTGCTATTAGCATCAGCTCTCTTCCAGTATGAAATTCGGGGCAGGGTGAGGGGAAGTGATGACAGGGTTCTGATTTAACTGGCACTGTCACTGTCCATTTCACTCCCTGGGCCTGGCTCACATGGAAAGTTGCTATTTTCCCTTTGGGGCATGTCCTGGCTTCTTTGACAGCTCCACAGCTGGGTTAGTTTGATCACATCTCCCATGTAGACAGTGTCCCTCACTGTGCTGACTCCTCCCAATCCCCACTTAGCTTCTCCGGACTTCCAAGGACCACCCCCAAGTCCCAGACTCTCAGAATCTTCTTGCCACTTCTAAGCCCTGGTGAGCAGGCAGGGTCCCTTCAACATTGACTGCAGGCTAAGATTCTCCCAGCCCTCATTCTCCATTGGAGAGCAAATAGCAGTAAGTCAGACCTCAGACCCTTCCTTCTAGACTTAGCTCACCCGGTATGCAGTGTGCCCTTAATTGTAAGGTGCCCTTCTCAAAGCCTCCAACAGTTCTTGTCTCACTTGCAGTTAGAATAAGGTTATATACTGTTTCTTTTTAATAAACTCCTGTGCTGTTATAATTGAATGTGTCCCCTCAAGTTATAGGTTAAATTCCTGGTCCTTGTCCCTGGAGGCTGTGATCCTGTTTGGGGTGGGGAGGGTGGGGTGGGAAAGGTCTTTCTTGTGTTATGTTGATGAGGCCATAGCAGTGCACAGTGATTCCTAAAACAAGTCACTTTGGAGTTATGAAAAGGCCAAGCAGGCAGGCAGACAAGAAGACAGGTATCGTACCTGAGTCATCTACACACTAAGGAATGACCAGGAGCCAGGAAACACCCAGGGCTAACTGCTAAGAAGAAATGGACTTGGCTGAGAAACTGTTAGCTTCCAGAACAGTGGAAAAAATTCTGTTCATGAAAGTCACCTCCTCCCGGTCTTCATGTTACAGCCGTACTCAGAAACTTAGGCATATGCCTAACCTAGTGCCTGGAATACTGAGGGAGCTCAAGAAATGTTTATAAAACTAACAGAAGTATAGATTTCCACCTAGAAGACCCTGATGCTAAGTGCTCGAGTAGTTTAGAAACGTACAATCCCTGCTTCCCAGGATCCTTATGCGCAGAATGGGGAAAACACCATTATACGAATTAATAAAGATGAAAACTACAAAAAAAAGAGCTTAAATGTCCTTCAAACAAAGTGATGTATAAATGTTGGCCAATAATTCTCATTTTTCCCAGTCGCCTGGGCAGAGGGGCTGTGGTCCTCTAACAAGTCTTTTGATCTCGTAATGCTTGCGTAGTCATGATTTCTCCCGTTTTTATCATAGGAAGTGAAGCCAAGGGAACTCTCTAATTGAATTACACTTCCCCCCCCCCCCTTGGTCATTAAAAGTCCTACGGGACAACGGAAGTGGCAGGAAAGTCATGGAGTCTATCTGTGTGACATCCTTTTGTTGAAAACCTACCAAGCCTCACGGAGCCCAGCCTTGTTCATTTGGGCTTCTGTGAGCGTTGTCATTCAGTGCAGTGCCTACCAACGGGCTAGTACATACTGCTGTGTAGCCCATTATCTCCGACGTGCCTCATGACCCCACAGCCGAAAAGAACGGGAGCTCACTGTGTCACAGGGACTAGGGCTCCGGAATCCCTCAGAGGCTTAGGTGAGTGGCTGTGGTTTAGAGTTGCCCAAGTGAAGGCAGGCAAGTACCTGCCAAGGCTGTGATCAGTGTGCTTTCAGTGAATCAGAAGGACTCATGATTCATATCTTTTCCACATGCAAAGTAAACTCCGTTCCTCCTACCACCACCCCGCCCCCCAACACGCATTTCATTATGTAACTCTGCTGCTCCTTAGGTTTCTAAGTCCTGCTCCTCCATGATGGCTTCTCCCGATCGACACACCTACCAAACTAAAGACAAAAGGATGTGCCCTTCTCAAAATACCCAACAAGCAATGGCGGCACAGGCATCAGATGACCTCAACAGATAGCCCTGCTCAAACGGTGGAAAGTAAAGGCCACTGGCTTATGGCGATTGTGAAATCCAATCAGGCAAATGGCCTTGGTTAGGGCTCTAAAGCCTGCGAGTAATTCTCTTTTTCTTGGTTCCTTTCTTTGGCCTCTGTTCCCTGGGTAAGTCATACTTCTCTTCACAAACCGGAGGACTGCATGAGCCTGCACCTGAGTATTTTTCTCAGGGTATATATCCCCAGTGGCATTTTGGGAGTCCAAAGGCTGTTTTTCCTTTGTATTGTTTATGTCCTTTCAAACAACATTGGTTGGTGATATTTTGGAGCAAGTAATTCTTCCAAAAATATTATGGCTTTTCTGTGAATCTTACTGTGATGTAACAGGCAAAAGCCATCCCCACACCAATAATCATGATGGTGGCCATGAATTTGGCTGGTTTTGATTTGCGGTCTCTGATGAGGTTACAGTTGAGCTGTCAACTGCACTGCAGTCTCTGAAGGTTCGGGTGGGCCTGGATTTCTGCTTCCTACGTCATTCACTTGGCTTGTTGGCAGAAAGCTTCAGTCAGTTCTTTCTCATGTGAACTTCTCCATAGGAGGGTCCATGACATGGCTTCTCCCAGAGAATGTGTTTCAATGCAGACAAAACTCATGCCCAAGGAAGAAGCTGCCATATTTGTTACATCCCAAACTCAGAAATGCAATGTCTTCAACGTTGACACACGAGATTTGAACCTGTTCCTGAATTAGTGGGAGAACCAACAGCTTCCACTGCAGCTTTCCCTTTCTCTCTTTTAAAAATAAATTGCTGTTGTTCTTTTGATGGAAGTGGACTGAGCAGATTCATTTCCCATTCAATAGTTTGAGCTTAGACCGTTCCACTCTCTTCCCTGTTCTGCCCAGGCTTTCCCCATTTCCTTCCATCTGAATTTTCTACCATTTCCTGCCTTTTCCTCCTTGCTTTTAGGCAAGCGTTGGTTCTTTGGATCTTCTCACCGCTGTCCTAAGGAACACGTTTCTCCTGGGCGATATCATTCCTTTTATGGCTCTGTCTATTATGCGGCTGGGACGATGGCCTCTGGGAAAGGTTTCAGTTCCGGGTCAGAAGGGTCGTCCGAGGGTCACACCTCAGGGTGCAGCTTCATCTTGCAGCTTCTCTCCTTTGGATTGATGGTAAAATAATATGTGGTTAGAGGGCTTTCATCGCCCACTTTGTCATTATAGATGCATCCTCTTTGCTGACCTCGCTGCCTTTGAAACTGTGCGCCCAAAAAAGTCTTTTATGAAGACAGTTCATACATTTAAAATTGATATATAAAACTTATACCAGAAGTCACAATTTAATGCTATTATAGGATGATATGGAGAGTGTATGGTTTCATCTTTGGTGCATTTAGAGTTGTAGACTCTTACCAACTGTGGTTTTCATTTACAGATTGATCTGCATAGAAGCAGAGCAGTGGTTGGAATGGTGCAGGCAGAGTTCTGTTGTCGTGAGTTATTCTGGCGGTGACAGGAGCTCATGAGGGAAACTGAAGACTGGATAAAGAGGCATGTCCAATTTTCCTTCCTAGTCTGCATGGGCTGACGCCATTGGGTAGCCCACATTAAGGCCTTAGAGAAGGAAAAGAGAGTTATTTATTGCATTTACCAGACAAGAAGGAACAATGTTGTCTCTCGTTACTCAGTTTTTTCTAACTCACCTTCCACGAATCCGGGCAGAAACCTGTACAGCACTGGGAACTTTCCTTCAGAATGGCTGCAGCGAGTGATGAACGGCATGTGAGGGAGCTTCCTTGTAGCCTCTGGTTGTTAAGAGTTCACAGCCTCAAAATAAGCAAGCTGCGCCTCACAGCACCCCCTGGTGGCCAGACTCAATCTGCTTCTAGAAAAAGAAAAAGGTCTCATTATTGACCAACTCATTTTAAAGTTGGGCCTTTATCACTGATGGGAGTTGACCTGAACCATATTATGAATTGAGCTGTTGGAGTCTAGTGGTGGTTGGGAAGTGCTGTCAAGGGGTTTTGAACTCATGGGGATCCTGTGTACAATGCCACACGGCCCAGCCTGTGCCGCGCCCGATGGTTGTCATGCTTGAGCCCACTGTTACTGTCCGTGTGTGTCGGTCCCCTTGCGGAGGGTCTTTCTCTTTTCCACGGCCCTCTCCCTTACCAAGCAGGATGCCCTTCTTTGGGGACGGGCTCCTCTTGATGCGGATAGGAGGAGTCCCTCCGTGCTAGCTTCTCAGGAGCACCCTGGTTGTACTAGTTTCTGGACAGGTTTATTTTGATCTATCAGTCCATAGCATATTTAACATTCCTTATTCATTGTCCATATCTCCTATGCCAGGAGGCCATCGAACATCCTGCGGCATAGGCATGTCTACCACAGTGATTGCTTTTGGACACTTCAAAGAGGTTGTTAGCAGCAGATCTGCTGCTTGTTTGACAGCAGCTTCCACACGCACTGATTTTTCAGCCGTGTTGTGAGGTCCCACACAGTCGGTTCCAATTCATGGCCTTTGAAAGAGCAGTGACATCGCTCCCAGCATCACAGCAACGCACACGCCACCACCGCACGACAAACTGGCAGAGTAAGAATCAAAACATTCTCGTCAGCACTGGCTACGTTAAGATTGTTCTTGTTGCTATTTGGCTACACCTGTAATCCATATACCTGCAACTCACGGCTGGGTCTCGTGTCTTTCTTCCCCAGTGCTTGATACTGGCAAACAGAAATGTAAAGACATGCCTATAGGTATCCTGACAGTACCTTAATCTCAAAGAGATCATCCCATCACTAAAAAATCCCAATCATTTTATAAATTAATTAGCAGGGTACTGGTCCCATAGAACGTACTATGGGCATCAGAAGTGCCATTAGAAGATGTGTTAGACAGGGTTCTCTAGAGAAACAAAACCAGAACGCTAATAATTATATATATATTTATACAGATAGATAGATATATAACATAAGAAACAAACAGTTAATTAAATTATAAAGCAGTACAAATGGCTTAGTGCAACTCACTCCCGTGAGACAGTTGTCAAACACTGGCAACTCACTCCCGTGAGACAGTTGTGAAACACTGGCAGTCCTTCAAGTCTTGAGGGCCACCGGGTAGTCCTCTGTAGAACGATTCAGGCTATCCCGGCACAGGCAGCAAACAGCAAGGCAGTTACCAACAGTCAGCCAGGTGACATGGCCTGACAGTCCTCAGCTCAAGAGAGGAGTCTTGAAGGAACCTCAAATTACAGCGACACAGTCCACGGGTTAGATGTCCCACTGGTAGTGTCGCTTGCAAATGGAGGCACAGAACTAGCAAGGCAGCCACACACTGGTCCGATGATCAAAGAGCAAGAGAAAAGAGAGGTGATGCTCGCTGAGCCATTGATTGCTCCTCCTTCAATTAATCCCATATGTGTTTATCGGCCAGGTTTGCACAATAAGCCTGAGCTAACTCAGAAGAATAAGGAGATTCTGTGATGAAATGAAAGGAAAAGAAAATCTAACACGTTGCCATCTTCCCATTCGCCATTAGGTTTCTATGGTTATCACCACAGATGCCACGTAGCGTCATGACGCTTTTGTGAAATAAAAACTATTTCCCAACTCATGCTTTTCAGGGTAGAATTTTAATAGAAGGTGTTTATCTATTTTTTATGGGCTCGTGTTACTTTAAAAAAATGTTTGTGTTGCATATGCATATTGAAAGATTGCCATTTCACGAAGTTTTAAGTGTATGATCCAGTTACACTCATCACACCCACCATGCTTTATAACCATGGCCACTATTTCCAAGGTCACAATGTCCCCAAACAGAAACCCAGTGCTGCTTCGGCACTAACTTAGCCCCCCTTCCTAGCCCTTCTGGTCACCAGTCAATTTTGTCAGTGTGCATTTGCCTATTCTATATATTTCCGGCAAGTGGAATCGTATAGTACTGGCCTCGTGTGTCTGGAATTTCATTTAGTACAATGTTTAAGTATTACTCAGCTTCTCAGTCTCTCACTTGGGGGAGATCCTTGGGACAAAGGCAGCTGAGCTCTGGGCTCAACGATCTGGGTTTCTTCTCCTAGTATTTGCCCCTGTCTGGTACACACCCTGCAGCCCAGCAGGTCTTCGGACACAGTGTGTAATGCATCAAATATGTTTGTGAGATGTTCTCAAGATTGAAGGGACCACGGACAGCCACAGGAACAAACAAATCTGTCTTGGAAGAAGTCCAGCCCGAGTGCTCCTTAGGGGGAAGGATGGCAAGACTTCATCTCGCATACTTTGACATGTTGTCAGAAGAGACCAGTCTCTGGAGGATGGTAAAGTAGTGAGGGAGAGAAAAAGAGGCCCCTCAACCAGATGAAGTGACACCATGGCTGCATCCAGGGGCTCAGCTAGAAGCAACAATTGTGAGGGCGGCACGGGCCTGGGCAGTGTTTTGTTCTGTTGTACAGAGGGCTGATATGAGGCAGAACCAACCGGGCAGCACCGAGCAATGACCGTGCTCACGTGCCTGGAGATGTGGGCTTCCATGTTTTCTTCCTGCCTCTTTTCCTTGCTCTTCGGGCGTATTGCTCTGAGTACTTTGTTTGCCAGTCAGCAGCCGCCGACTCGTGTGCTCATCTCTCTTATTAAAAGACCAGATCATGCTATGTCTGCACCGAAGAGCGCATCTTTATAACAACAACAAGAGATGAGAATCTGATAGAAAATAAGAAAGGCGAATGATAAAATTAGTGAATTTGGAGGCCCTTCATATTTTATTCCTAAGGTAAATTATTTCCTCTACCAAAGGCTACTGCCATGCTTATAAATGGTACATTTTGTATTTATAATGTGTTTACTCATCCCAATTTCATCATCATATCTCTCAAAAGACTTAGGCTTTTTAATCTCAAACTTTAATATCTGGTATATTACCCTAGAGAGGTAAATGGAATTTTGGCCAGCTCCCTACAATCTCCAAATGTAAAAAATACATCACTGCTGGTGATATATTAACAAAAGATTAATAGTCACCTCTAAGCTGTGTGTATCAAGGAGTTGTTATTTAGCTTCAGCTATGTTCAAAAATGAGAAAGTCATTATACATTCATGTCTTTGGGTTCTGCTGCCCACTGTAAAATGAAGCAAGGAGTTTTTTTTTAAACATTTTATTAGGGACTCATACACCTCTTATCACAATCCATACATACATCAATTGTATAAAGCACATCTGTACATTCTTTGCCCTCATCATTTTCAAAGCATTTGCTCTCCACTTAAGCCCTTTGCATCAAGTCCTCTTTTTTCTGCTCCCTCCCCGCTCCCCCCTCCCTCGTGAGCCCTTGATAATTTATAAATTATTATTTTGTCATATCTTGCCCTGTCTGGCATCTCCCTTCACCCCCTTTTCTGTTGTCCGTCCCCCAGGAAGGAGGTCAAATGTAGATCCTTGTAATTGGTTCCCTCTTTCCAGCCCACTCACCCTCTACCCTTCCCGTATTGCCCCTCACACCCCTGGTCCTGAAGGTATCATCCGCCCTGTATTCCCTGTGCCTCCAGCTCCTATCTGCACCAGTGTACATCCTCTGCTCTATCCAGACTTGCAAGGTAGAATTCAGAATTCGCATCATGGTAGTTGGGGGTGGGGTGGGCAGGAAGCATTTAGGAACTGGAGGAAAGCTGCATTCTTCATCAGTGCTACATTGCACCCTGACTGACTCATCTCCTCCCCTAGATTCCTCTGCGAGGGGATCTCCAGTGGCCAACAAATGGGCTTTGGGTCTCCACTCTGCACTTCCCCCTTCATTCACTATGGTAAGATTTTTTTTTTATGATGCCTTATACCTGATCCCTTCGACACCTCGTGATCGCACAGGCTGGTGTGCTTCTTCCATGTGGGCTTTGTTGCTTCTGAGCTAGATGGCCGCTTGTTCACCTTCAAGCCTTTAAGACCCCAGACGCTATATCTTTTGATAGCCGGGCACCATCAGCTTTCTTTGCCACATTTGCTTATGCACCCATTTGTCCTCAGCAATCGTATCATGGAGGTGTGCACCCAATGATATGATTTTTTTGTTATTTGATGCCTGATAACTGATCCCTTCAGAACCACGTGATCACACAGGCTGGTGTGTTCTTCCATGTGGGCTTTGTTGCTTCTGAGCTAGATGACGGCTTGTTTATCTTCAAGCCTTTAAGACACCAGACGCTATCTCTTTTGATAGCCGGACACCATCAGCTTTCTTCACCACATTTGCTTGTTCACCCGCTTTGGCTTCAGTGGTTGTGTTGGGAGGGTGAGCATCATAGGATGCCAATTTAATAGAAGAAAGTATTCTTGCATTGAGGGAGTGCTTGAGTAGAGGCCCAAGGTCCTTCTGCCACCTTAATACTAAACCTATAAATATAGACACATAGATCTATTTCCCCATCCTCATATATATTTGCATATGTACATGTCTTTGTCTAGACCTCTATAAATGCCCTTTGCCTCCGAGCTCATTCCTCTATTTCCCTTGACTTTCCTCCTGCCCCACTATCATGCGCCGTCCCCACCTGGGTTACAGCTATACCTCTTCTTTACGTAACCTGACCCTTGATCATTCCCTACCAGGCCTGCCACTCCCACCTCACCAACAATTTGGATCCCTTGTTGTTCCCTTGTCCCTGGGTTTGTTAACACCACTTCCTTAGCCCCCACCTCCCCCTATCCCAAGTCCCCCCGGAACTGTCGGTCCAGTTGTTTTTCCTCCAGATAGTTCATCCAGCCCGTCCTATACAGACAGACCTGCAGAGATAACAACATGCACAGAAACAAGACAGAGGAAAACAAAGCAACAGTATACAACAAAACAACAAACCACTGACAAAGAACAAAATAAAAGAAGAAAGAAAAGCTTGTAGTTAGTTCAAGGATTGCTTGTTGGCCTTTAGGAGTGCTCTCCAGTCTGGTCTGTTGGGGCACCACACCCTGGCCCCAAAGTCCACTTTCAGCATTCCCTGGGGACCTTGCCGCTCCATTCCCTTGCTGTTCCGCTGCACTCCCCCAGTGCTTTGCCTCGGTGTGGTGGGATCAGGTCAGGTGCAATTCCCACACTGTGTCTCTGGTGCTGTCCCCTGTAGCACCATGGGTCAGTGAGGGGCATCATGTCTCATTGTGGGGCCAGCCATATTGTCCTCTCTGTGGACTGGCTGCTCCAATAAGGAACATCATCCTTGTGGCCTGGTGGGCCAGGCTGTGCTCCACTCTCTCCTCCTCCCCCTTCATCTGCTCCCATGTGCTCCGATCAGACATGTCCCTCTCCCGGAGCTGCAGAATCAACGTCATCTTTGAAACAAACTCTTCTGGGGGGAGGGGCAGGCATCCACTTAATAATTGGTACTGGGGCCAGCCTCCCAGACCTCTCCACTGGTTTCCTATTCCACGCGGGAATGTTGCATTCACACCTTGAGGCACTGGGTTGAAGTCTGGTCCCTCCTTCCCTGTGGAGGTACAAACAACACCCTCCCCTTGAGTGGGTTAGCGCCCCATGCCCCCGCTCCCCATTTCTTCCTTAGATTCATAAATTTTTTTCCTTTCCCCACCTCCTCCCCAGTTGTCTACCATGTGCATCTCTGGATTTGATCTGGTCTCTGCCATACTACACAGTCCTCACCCCAAAAATGTTTGTATACAATAGCTTTTTTCCCTAGGCCCCTTTTGCATTTTTTTTTAATACTTACCTCAGCGGGGTCATGTTGTACTTGTCCTTTTGTGCCTGACTTACTTCGCTTAGCATGATTTCCTCCAGTTCTTCCTATGCCGCTATGTGCCTCATACGTTCATCACTGCCTTTTAGTGATGCGTAGTACTCCATTGTGTGTATGGACCACAGTTTTTAATCCACTCGTCAGTTGATGGAAATTTGGGTTGCTTCCAGCTCCGGAAGCAAGGAGTTTTCTAGGTGTTTCTATTGCTTTTGAGTTGGGAGTAGCTTTTGTTACATAGCAATAGAAACCAAGTGCTTGGTGAATCCCCAGTGCACATAGACTAGGAACATTCATAGCCCCAATATCGGACAAAGAGCTTTGTACAGTGGGTGCTAGCTGTACTTAGGCTGGGATGTATCACCTTGTCATTTGATCTTCCTCTGGATCTAATGTAAATTTACTCTAAAATTTTAATATTGTTTGCTTTCATGTAGATTGAGGTCTTTCTCTGTTTTACGGTCATTATTGCTGGGTCTTTGTTGTTTACCCTTGTTTTTGTATGTTTCTCTATATGGTGAAACTGGAATGAGTGATTTATGAAGATAGGAGGTGGATGTTGTTGATAAATGGTATAGTGGTTTTGAGTTGGGCTGTGATTCTCCTGGTCAGCAGTTCAAAACCACCAGCAGTTCCTTGGGAGAAAGTCTGGTCTTTCTACTCCTGTAAACAGTTCCAGTCTCTGAAACTCGAGGGCGGTGAGAGTTGAGGAATCCTCTATGGTACAGGTCCCCTCCTGTGGATGGCAGTAAAGTGCCGCTTCCTCAATAGCATCAATCCATCCATCCAGGTGGCTCCCTTTACCCATCTACAAGATAAAGAAATGTTGTCAGAGGTTAAGATCATGGAGGGAATATCAGGAAGAGGTAAGACTTAAAACACATGTCTTTCAATTCCACTATCAATGCAATGCTAAACAATTACTGATTACTATCACTATGAATGCTTTGAAATAACTATATATATTTCTAAATTGATTATTAAAATGTCTTGGTAGGATACTTTAAAAATGCAGCATCTGTGATATTTCTGCAACTTCTTATGGAGAATCTGTGGCTTTTAAGCATGTAGGTTACTTGCTCATAAAGGTAACTACAACACTTATCAACATAATGGATCACTAGGTAGGGTTATTCAATCTAGAATTTACAAAAATAATTAAAATAACACTTAATGTTGTTAGTTGCTTATGAATAAGCATTTGGAATACAAATCATTGCAAGTCCATCAAGTTGACAATAATGTATCAGGTTGTGGAACTACTTTGACTATAAATGTCTCTGCCCATAAGTTCTTATGTAATTATGTTTATAGAAAATGACATTGACAATACCTTCAGGACCAGGGGTGTGAGGGGCGATGCTGGGAGAGTGGAGGGTGAGTGGGTTGGAAAGGGGAAACTGATTAAAAGGATCCACATGTGACCTCCTCCCTGGGAGATGGACGGCAGAGAAGGGGGGGAGACTCCGGATAGGGCAAGATATGACACAATAACAATCTGTGGGTTATCAAGGGCTCATGAGGGAGGGGGGAGCGGGGAGGAAGGGGAAAAAAAAAAGAGGACCTGATGCAGAGGGCTTAAGTGGAGAGCAAATGCTTTGAGAGAGATTAGGGCAAAGAATGTATGGATGTGCTTTATACAATTGATGTATGTATATGTATGGACTGTGATAAGAGTTGTATGAGCCCCTAATAAAATGTAAAAAAAGAAAAGAAAAAAATGATTAGGGCAAAGAATGTACAGATATGCTTTATACAATTGATGTATGTATATATACATGGATTGTGATAAGAGTTGTATGAGCCCCTAATAAAATGTTAAAAAAAAAAAGAACAAAGCAGATAGCTGGAAAAAAAAAAAGAAAATGACATTGGAGAGAACCTTCTTCCCTTCAGCAATTGCCAGTCATGGTAGAAAGCTGGAATAAAGTCCCTAAATCTATGTTTTCTCTCATTGTTATTTAAAAACATATACCTGGTTCTCAGTGACAAATGGAGAGGGAGCCTTTAATGTTAAACAAATGGAGATTCAATCCGGACTCGCAGAATGTGTTTCTACAAACAAGGGAATTGCAGTCTGTGTAAAATTACTATGCTGGCTTTTTTCAACTGAGTGGAAACATGCCCTGCATTTTAGAGCAAAAATTAAACCCATAGACTGTCACTCAAATGAAATGAACATATACTTACTCATCATTACAAAGAGTTCAAAATATTTTCTACATCTTTTTATTTCTTTTTTGATCGATGGATTATTTAGAATATGTGGATTATTTAGTCATATTTTATTTCTTTTTCTTTTTAGCTTAATTTCTTATTGACAAAAATATAATCTGTATGGTTTCACTTCTTTGAAATTTGCTTAGGATTGTTTTTCAGATGAGGTTGTGTGTCTAAACATTTAGCATTCTTATGTCTTTCTCATGAATTAGAACTTTCTTGTGAAATGATCCTCTTTATCATGTTCCTTGTCTCCTTCCCTTCCCTTTCCTGCCTACATCATGTTTCCTCCTTGTGGGAGTTACATCATTTCATGTCGCCTTGAAGATATACATTGTAGGTGTGGAGTCTAGCCTGTCAATCAGGTCACAGCCTGAGTGAGTCTCCTTGTGGGCGTGGCCTTCTCATGAGGAGGGCCTTGGGAGCCTCCTGCTCATTCTCTGCCTGCACCTTCCTGTTGAGGAACCATGCTGAGCCCTGCCCTGTGATGCAGCCACTGCCATTGGATTCATACAACTCTGCACCCACTGACCTGGGATCTTCCTGTGTGAAGGGGCTTTATGGACTACAACCAGGCTTATAGACTTGATCTGGACGGGGCTGGGATGTGTGCCTGATATATAATTACTTCTTGATATAAAGTTTTTTCTTACACATATATGAGAGTCACTGGATTTGGTTCTCTAGTTAATTTAGTGTAACACACACCCCTTTCTTCCACATACTCTTCCACATACTCCCACATACATTGCTAAGACAAAGCCAAAGAAGCTGCCTTATTGCTTGCACAACAAACCAAAGTAAAAGAAATAAAAATTTCCCTGAAAGAAAAGGCAGTGATCTACAGAAACCAGGGAAAGCGCATGAAAATCAAACCGGCAGCTTACATCCCTTATGATGTCACATGATGGTGTACAGTCAGGGAGTAGGGGCGTGATGACAGGACTGATTTGTCATGACCCACTGCTCTTTCTTTGAGGTTGATGATGTATCTGCTCACGACATAATATCTTCAGTTCCATACATAATAGGTTCATGTACCAATACGGCAGGAGAAACCACTATGAATGATTGTGTCCTAACACGAGTTTGCTGGTAATTTTGCTGGCGTGTTCCCGGTTTGCATCAGGTTCCGCAGTGCACAGGATTGGCAAATGGCTTCTTCCACAGCTGGAAATGTGGTGGCTTGATCCTGTGGTTTCAACACTAGTGCCCTGAGTGCATGTACTAGTGACCAGAGAAATTGCTAGCGTTGTCTTTTTGAGAAGCTACTGATAAATGTCTCTTCTTTTAAAACTACACAGTTGTTAGCCCTCAGCTTGTGCTAGGAATGATGGAGGTCTGTTTAGAGGAGGGATTTAGTGCCTGACTTGCTGCGACAGTTGTGTCTACGCTTTTGAGAAAAGAGCTAAGTGAGGCGACACACATGGCTCGGCTCGAGGAAGCAAGAACATTCCTACGAAGTGTATGTTTTCAAAAGCTTGCAAAACTTTTTCTCATACTTGGCTAATCGTTAGGATAATTTTGGGGGTAAATATTATCCTTGAGATCTTACAGGACAGGGAGTACAGGAAATTAAAGTTTGGAGATGGTCGGTGGCTCATGCAAGGTTCCTTGGGTGGTAGAGTAAGAACTGGGCCAGTTCAGGTAGACTGTATGTCAACACAGACTGGAACTCAAGTTCCACCACCTGTACCTATTTGGGCTGGCATGTCTGTCATATGGCACACTTTCACCTGCACCAGGCTCTCTTGAACTCAGTATCTCGTTCTATAGGTCTGTGAGTCTGTCCCTATCAGTAGGAGCTCTGCTGTCATACTTCATTACATACCAAGTCACTAACCACAAGGTCAGCAATTCAAAATCACCTGCCACTCCCTGGGAGAAAAATGAGGCTTTCTATTCCCAAGTCATGGTATTATCAATCACCTCATATGCATTCGAAAGCTGGAAATTAAATAGGGAAGACCAGAGAAGAATTAATGCACATGAATTGTGTTACTGGTAAAGAATATATAAAGGGCAATGGACTGCCAAAGAGCAAACAAATCTGTCCTGGAAGAAGTACAGCCGGAATGCTCCCTAGAGCAAGAATCGGGGGACTTTGTCTTGTGTACTTTGGGCATCTTGTCAGGAAAGACAAGCCCCCGGAGAAAGACGACATCATGCTTGGTAAAGTAGAGGGTCAGAGAAGAAGAGGAAGACTTTCAACAAGATGGGTCAACACAGTGGCTACAACAATGGGCTCAGACATAACAGCCACTGTGAGGACGGCGCAGGACCAGGTTGTGTTTTATTCCATTGTGCATCGGGTCCTTGTCAGTCAGACTTGATGGCACCTCGCAACTCCCAGGAGGAGGTACAATTTCAGAAACCTACAGGACAGTTCTACTCTGTCCTATCAGGTTTCTGTGACCTGAAATGGACTTGAGGTGTGTTTTTAGTACAGTGACATATGTTTCATTAAGCTATTGTCACCCTCAGTATTGTGTGTGTCAGATATATATTCTAATGTAACTGCTATATCTTTCTCATTTCATTCTCATTTACTTCACTTTATTCTTAACAAACTCTAATGTGCTTGCTGTGTACCTATTCTTCTAAAATGCTCCATGTTTTATAGAGGCATGTGCATCTATTGAATTATACATTTTCTTATGAAATATACAGTATTGTTTGATATATATGCTTTTCATTAAATAAGATTTATTGTACTACAGAGCATGCCAGTTTCTTACCCTTTAAAAATCCATTGTCTTATGCAAGGCTTGTCTATGGTAACATGCTAATTATGCAGTCCATAATGATGCAGATACATGAAGGAAGACGTTGAAGATGTACTGAAAGAAAGCCAAAAACAGATTCTAGGAATTGATGGAATACCAACTGAAAGATTTCAACAAGCTGATGAAACACTGGAAGAAGCCACCTGTTTAGACCAAGAAATTTAGAAGAAAGCACTTGACTAGCTAACTGGAAGAGATCCACATTTGTCCCTATTCCAAAGAAAGGCGACCCAACCAATAGTGAAAATTATAGAACAATATCAGTGATATCAATTGCATTAAGGTTTTGCTGAAGATCAATAGCAGTAGCAATAATAGTACATTGGCAGGGAGTTTCCAGAGGTTCAGGGCAGATTCAGAAGAGAACGTGGAACAAACGATACCATTGTTGGTGTTAGATGGATCTTGGCTGAAACAAACAAACAACCCCAGAAAGATGTCCTGTGTTTTATTGACTCTGCAAAGTCCTGTGTGGATCATAGCAAACTGTGGATAATCTTGAGAGGAATGAGTACCCAGAACACTTCATTGTGCTCCTGGGGAGCATGTTCGTGGAGCTAGACACAGTTGTGAGAAAAGAACAAGGAAATGCTGCATGGTTAAAGCCAGGAAACGTGTACCTCAGGGTTGTGCCCTCTCACCGTACTTACTCAGTCTCACACGGAACAAATCACCAGAGTAGGTGGATTCTATGAGGAAGAGTGCTATACTAAGATTAGAAGAAGGCTCATTAATAACCTTCCATATACAGATGATACAGCCTGGCTGGCTGAAAGTGAGGAGGACTTGAAGCACTTGCTGATGCCGTTCAAGGATCAGAAACTTCAGTGTGGATTTCAATTCAATGCAAAGAAAACCAAAGTCTTACTACATAACATCATGATAAGCAGGGAAAGCACTGAATATGCCAAGAATTTCATCTTATTTGGATCCACAATGAATGCTCATGGAAGGAGCAGTCAGTAAATCAAACTATGCAGTGCATTGGGTAAATCTTCTGCACGAGACCTCTTCCAAGTGTTGAAAATCCAGGATATTCCTTTGAGGATTAATATGTGCTTAACCCAAGTCACGGTGTTTCCAATTGTTGACACAATCCCTAACCACCCCAATCCTTAAATTAAAAGCACAGTCTCTTGGATTATGTATCTATGGTTATGTAAACATTTATTTCACCATAGGCTTCACAGTTATTTAAATATTACCGTGACACATAGCCTCTTTACTTATCTCACCAAGGCACTTCCTACCTGTAGGAATAAATGTTCTGTAAAATGTAATCGCAAGAATAGACCAGAAGCAATAGTATATCAAAAAGGCACATAAGAAACCAGGTGACTCTTTTCTGAGGAAGGTTGATGTGCACAGAATTTTTCAGTAGTGCAATTTGCTATCAGTGATCTATCTATCTATCTATCTATCTATCTATCTATCTATCTATCTATCTATCTATCTATCTATCCTTTTATATAGATCTATGTTCACTTTCCTCAGAGGTATTAATTCTCCTACTCTTTCTATGGTTGGAGGCTTTTCTGCTGTTAAAAAAAAGGCAAAATAAATAAGAGGATGGTTTAACAGGATATTGCTATGGTTTCATTTCGTAGCTTGTGAGATATACATATAAAATATTTCTTTAAACGCCTGACACCCCCAAGAAAAAAAATCCACCCAGATGCCTTATCCTTCAAACCTAAAGGGTGGTTTGCGTGGCTTAAAAAAAGGAAAAGAAAAAAATAAATCCAAGGCTTGTGGCAGCATCAGCCCTCCGTGTGTAGCTTCACCCGGAAGGAGGAGACCATCATCAACCAAAGCAGCTGCGCTGACTGCTGAGATGGAAGTACAGCACACCTGCACCCTCCGTCCTTTCCACCTGTTCCCACTGGGCGCCATCCGTTGTGGCAATGGCCACGTGGAGCTCACGGGCCGGACTCCGTACGGACCAGGAAGGACTCCGGCTACAGTTTTCCAGGCAGGACAACTCGGCCAAGCCCCCAGACAGCCTTCTCTCTCTCCTCGGCGCCTGTTCTCTCTTGAGCCCTGCGAGTCTCACACCCTGGCCTGGCTTCAACCCTGCTCATAAAAGTGTTTTAAAAAAAAACCACAACAACTCGTTAGCATTGCTCATACGTGCTCAGACGCACCCCCTCGATCAGCAAACTTGTAGGTGAAGGGGCTCAGCTCTTCTGTTCTGGCTGTTGGCACCTGGACGGTACCTTCCTTGCCCTGTGGACCAGAAAGCCCAAGGGCCCCTCCTGCCAGTCTCTTTGTCACTATGTCTCGCCACTTCTCGTGGTCTCCAGGATTACAAGTCTCTGTTTCTGTCTCCTGGGTCTAGAAAGTTCTAGCACAGGGATCCCAGGTCAAAAGGCCATTCCTACATGTAGCTCTTCCTTCCTGTGGTACTAAGTCCCCTTTTCTACCTCTGGCCTGGCTCGTTTCAAGCCTGTGGATGGCAAAGCTGACGGATCCCCTCACTAGGGTTCCATAAGCCTTTTTTTCATGGTCACACCCTACAAAGGGGCCATACACCTTATTTGCATTTTTGGCAAGTGGTTCAGTCCCCTTGGTGGGCTTCAGTAGATTATTTGCATCATCTTACCCAATCATTTATAGAAAAACCATATAAAAGCAATCTGTCTCTTTGCAGCTGCTCTCAGGAAGCAATCGGAAATCATCCGGACCATGGAAACAATCGCCAAGGCTCACTGGATTACTCTCCCAGTGGCATTTGCATTCTGAACGGATGTTCCATCTCATTCAAGATGTGGACCCTGTAAGCTGAAGAGTGTTCGCTTCTGGAACTTCTAAAAGTGTGACCCACATTAAATGTATACACAGTCTCATCTCATCGTTAGAAATGAGGAAAGGGCTACAGGGGAAACAAAGGGTTGGCTCTGTGTTGCTTTTGGGAGTTGCTGTCTAGTTGACTCAGACTCATGGTTGCCCCATGAACAACAAAATGAAGCATCGTCCCGTCCTGTGCCATTGTCATGATTGGTAAGCGTGAGCCTGGTGTGTGGCCACAGGGCATCTTGAGAGGCTGCTGAGCAGTCACTTACCTTCCAGCACCCAGTTGTTGTGGAATTGGTTCCAACAACGCATGAAGATCCTACATTTGTAGAACAACATTGCTTCATAAGGTTTTCAGTCTGTGGCCTTCGGGAAGCAGATTGCCAGGCCTATGTTTTCAGGTTGCTGAGGGTGGGTTCGAAGTGCCAAACTTTTGACTAATAGTCTAGTGCTTAACCATTCTTGGCATCCAGGTAACCTCCAGTACTGTATTGGACGATGATCTGTTGTAACCCACAAGCTTTCCACTGGCTAGTTTTTGGAAGTATATCACCAGGCCTTTCTTTCTAGTGCGTCTTACTCTGAATCTCTCCTAAGACTTGTCCCCCATGGGTTACTCTCTTTCGACTGCTACGTCGGCTGAGTAGCTTTTACTGACTATGCCAAAACATTCGACTGTGCATCATAACGCACCGTGGACAATTTTGAGAAGAATGGCAATCCCAGACCACTAAGGGTGTTCATGTGAAACTTGTAAATGAGCTAGTAGGCTGCTCTGTGGAAAGAAGAGGTGGTTATCGATTTCTGTAAAGATTGACAGTCTTGGAAGCTCTTTGGGACATGTCCGCTGTGTCCTATAAGGCATCTATGAGTCAAAAGTGATGCTGCAGCAGTGGGTGTGGTTTTCTGAAATGACAAATCATCAAAGTAACAAAAATACTCGAGGTATAGGCTGTTGGGGCTTTTGATGCCCCTCAGGTGCTGCTATATAGCGATCATCCCCAAATGAATCTAACACTACCATTGAGCATAGTATGGTAGGATGTTTGCTTTCATTCCTCATATTTCTCCTGTCTCCCAGAAGGTTTATCTTTCTACTGTCTCCCATTTTGTTTTGTTTTCAGATCATCTATGAGATTTTCTTACTGCTTTCTTCTACCCTGAACCAATTTCTGAAAGCTTGTTTCTTTATAATATTCTCTCCACACCCAGAACTTCCACTTCTGAGAGTACTGTACTGCTTCTTGAAAATCCGGGCATTCCCCACACAAAGAGCAGTAGTTACACGCTTCTGTAAAAGAAGGGCTCAGAGCTTTGAAAATTCTGCTGCCCTCTCGTGGCCATCTGCAGGAATGCCCCTCACAGCTGATGGGAACATAATCATGGACTCCCCTGGAAACCAATGGTTTTAATGTAAACTGATTAAAATCAACCAACCAACTCCAAATCTTTGCGATGGATCTACACTTTTTTAAAAGCACTTTTATTGGCACCCAATCCACAGATGATACAACTCAATAGTTCAATCATATCAGGAAGAGTTGTATAATCATCGCCACGTTCAATTTTAGAGCACTTTCTTCCATCTCTACACCTTGTGATTAGCTCCTCAATCACCCTCACCTCCCTGCCACACCCCCAATAAACCATCCATCCAATTACTGTCTCTATAGGCCTACCTACCCTGAATCCATATACAGGAAATCATGCCCACCCCAGCCTCAAAGAAAACAAAACTAAACTAAACTAACTTTAATAACAAAATAAAACAGTGGAAAACCTCAATAGAAAAGAAAACAGTGGCACAGATAGGAACTGTAAACACAGGGAATCCAGGACAGGTTACCCCTTCAGGGCCAGTGGTGAGAGTGGCAACACCTGGAGGGTGGAAGGAGGGTGGGGTAGGAAAGGGGAACCGATTACAAGGATCTACATATAACTTCCTCCCTGGGGGACGGACAACAGAAAAGTGGGCGAAGGGAGACGTTGGGCAGTGTAAGACATGACAAAATAATAATAATTTATAAATTAGCAAGGGTTCATGGGGGAGGGGGAGGGAGGAAAATAAGGGGCTGATATCAAGGGCTCAAGTAGAAAGCAAATATTTTGAGAATGATGAGGGCAACAAATGTAGAAATGTGCTTGACACAATGGGTGTATATATGGATTGTGATAAAAGTTGTACAAGCCCCAATAAAATGGTTAAATAAGTAAGTAAGTAAAAATAACAAAATATTAAAAACTAGAACAGCTTCAAAATGGGTCAAAAGAGAGATCACCTGGTAAGGTGTTAAAAAGTAACCTAACTACACCTGCCATAAACCACTTGCCATGGAACTACTTTTGACTCATGACAGCCCAGAGTGCTTCAGAATAGCGCTCTCTCTCAGGACTGTGGCCTTTCAGAAGGCAGATAACCAGGGTAGACTCCTACGGTTGGGTTTGAATCACCAACCTTACATTAGTTACCAGGGATTAACTCTTTGAACCTTCCAGGAACTCCAGATACCACACGCAACGCACTGCCATTGAGTCAATGCAGACTCTTGGTGAGTTTAGAGGGCAAAGGAAAGCTGTCCTATCACAGGACTTGCGAGGTTGCCAGTCATTACGGAAGCTGGCCACCCCAGCTTTCCGATGCAGAGTGGCTGACAGATTCGAACCATGGGCTCAGAGTGTTGAAACTGAGCTTTTAAAGAGCGTACCATCAGGACTTCTTCACAGAAGCTGATAGTCTGCCCAGAGTCAAAATCACCCACTGCCTCTCAGAGTAATTTGATCATTTTAGCTTATTTATTTGAGCAATCATCAAGCAAGTTTCCTGCCATGTAGTTCTATGTTGGTCCTATGTCTTCTTACAGGTGCAGCCAGGTGGGTACAAAATCTAATGATCACAGTCCATTCTGTGTCAGCTTGGTACTTGTATATATGCCTTAAACCATATATAAATTTAAAACAAAAACAATAATAAAGTCATGCTTGTGCCTAACATAACACAACTAATAGGCACACAAACAAAAATGTAATACTTCATTTAGTTCATTCTTATGTGTTTCAAGGAATTTAATGTTTTAATTCTTTAGTTTATCACTTACCCTATAGTTGTTCAGTTTCCATGCATTTGCTCTTTTCTATTTTCTCTGTTTCTATTGTTGATTTCCACTTAGTAGCATTACAATCTGGAAAAATGGATTGTAAAATCTCAATATTTTAAAATTGATTTACAGCTTGCTGCATGTATTAACATACGATATATTCTCACAAATGTCCCATGTGCGCTTGAAAAGAACGTGTAGTGTGCTGTGGTCTGTTATATTGAAGAGGCCAATCTGGTTACCTGTGTTGTTTAGAAGTGTGTGCTCTGCTGTGTTTCTTTCCCAATGACCTGTCCTAGCTTGAGAGTGCTGTATTCAAGTTTCCCATTGTTATGTCAAATTGTCTATTTCTTGCTTTAGTTCTTTAAGTATTCGGTTAACATATTTCAAGCATCTTTTGTTGAGTGTGTATATGTTAATTATAGTTATATATAAATATATTTATTTGAAATATAAATATATATACTATATTTTAAATTTCATTTATTTTATATATAAAATAAAGTTTTATTGTCCCTTTAATCATTACATAGTACCCTTCGTTGTTTCTCAGGATTGATTTTTGCCTTGAAATTTGTCTTTTAAAAAAATTTTTATTAGGGGCTAATACAACTCTTATCACAGTCCATACATACATCAATTGTGTAAAGCACATTTGTACATTCATTGTCCTCATCATTCTCAAAACACGTTCTCTCCACTTAAACCCCTGGCATCAGGTTCTCATTTTTCCCCTCCCTTCCCGCTCTCCTCTCCCTCATGAACCCTTGATAATTGATAAATTATTATTTTTGTCATCTCTTGCCCTGTCTGATGTCTCCCTTCACCCATTTCTGTTATCCATCCCCCAGGGAGGAGGTCACATGTATATCTTTGTAATTGGTTCCCCCTTTCAACCCACCCTCCCTCTATGCTCCTAGTATCGCCACTCACACCACTGGTCCTGAAGGGATCATCTGCCCTGCATTCCCTGTATTTCCAGTTCCTATCTGTACCAGTGTAAATACTCTGGTCTAGCCAGACTTGCAAGGTAGAATTGGGATCATGATAGTGAGGGGTAGGGGATTAGAGCATTTAGGAACTAGAGGAAAGTTGTATTTTTCATCATTGTTACATCGCACCCTGACTGGCTCATCTCCTCCCCGAGACCCTTCTGTAAGGGGGTGTCCAGTAGCCTACAAATGGGCTTTGAGTCTCCACTCGCACTCCCCCCATTCACTATGGTAATATTTTCTGTTCTGATGATGCCTGATAACTGATCCTTTTGGCACCTCATGATCACGCAGGCTGGTGGGCTTCTTCCATGTGGGCTTTGTTGCTTCTGAACTAGATGGCTGCTTATTTACCTTCAAGCCTTTAAGACCCCAGATGCTATATCATTTGATAGCCAGCCACCATCGTCTGGGAAAGGAAGAGGTGAAACTATCGTTATTTGCAGATGATATAATTTTATATATGGAATATCTGAAAAGCTCCACAAGGGCAGTACTGGAAGCAATAGAGGAATATGACAGAGTGGCAGGATACAAGATCAACAAACAGAAGTCCATCGGACTGTTATACACATCAGATAAGACCACAGAAAAGGAGATAAAAAAGGTGGTACCCTTCACAATAGCCAAGTACAAATTGGAATATCTAGGGATATACCTGACTGAAAGACCAAAAGATCTATATAGGGAAAACTACACTATTACAAGAAACCAAGAGTGTCCTCAACAAATGGAAGAATATCCCATGCTCGTGGAATTGAAGACCCAATATAGTCAAGATGTCAGTTCTGCCAAGGGCACTATATAAATTTAATGCAATACCGGTACAATTATCCTTATCTTTCTTAAAGGAAATGGAAAAACTGATTACCAACTTCATATGGAGAGTGAAGAAGCCCAGAATTAGCAGAGACTCCTCAAGAAGAAAGACACAATTGGAGGGCTTTCTTTACCTGACTTTAGCACATATTATACAGTCACCATTGTCAAAACTGCATGATATTGGTATAAGGACAGATACTCAGACCAATGGAAAATAACTGAAAACCCAGAAATAAAATCATCAGCATACAGACAACTGATCTTTGATAAGGGCCAAAAAATATCCAATGGGAAGCAGATGCCCTTTTTAACAAGTGGTGCTGGAAAAATGGATATTTACCTGCAGAAAAATGAAGCAAGACCCTTATCTCACTCCATGCACAAGAATAAACTCAAGGTGGATCACAGACCTTGAAGTTAAACCCCAAACTATTAGGGCCATCAATGAGGGGATTGGGACCAACTCGAGAACTTTGGCACAGGGAATACATAGGCTATCAGAAATAGGGAAGGACACAAACACAGAGGAGGCACAAATGAAGAAGTGGGATATGCGGGAGATACAATACCTGTGTACATTGAAAGAATTTACCAAGAGAGTAATAAGAGAGTCCATGGACTGGGGAGATATCTTTAGCAATGACACATCAGACAAAGGCCTTATTATTAAAATCTACAATATTCTGCTAGCTTCCAAAAAGAAAAAAACTACCGTATATACTCGTGCATAAGCCAAGTTTTTCAGCACATTCTTTGTGCTGAAAAACGTGTTCAGCTTATACACGGGTCAGTGGTACTCCAGCGAGATGTAATATCCCATGCCCCCCTGCCCCGAGATAACGGGACGAGCGCCCATTATCTCGTGGGTGATTGCCGTTTCTCTGATGTTCATTCAAAGCCCCACTGACACTGCAGGGCTTTGGATGTTTGTTTACTTACATCTAACCAGTCAGAGCCAACCTATGACGTGTATCTTTGAATAAGCCTTTTAAAGACCATGTGCGAAGGATGTGCCATGAATGGATGCCATCTGGTCAAGCCCGACTAACAAAAGGAGGAACTCTCATGAAGCCTGACATAGAGTTAATAGCAAAGTGGGTTCGAGATGCATGGGAAGACATTCCAGAAGACATGGTGCGACGTGCCTTCCAGAAATGTAGTATTAGTAATGCTGTGGATGGCAGTGAAGACTGTGCTTTGTATGAAAATGACAGCAGTGATGGTGATGACGGCGATCTCAGTGAGGACAGCGTCTATGATGACCTCACACCAGCTGAAGCTCTGCATTGGGATATGGATGATGATGAGGAATCCAGTTTTGAAGGATTTTAACTTTTTACATTTTAGCTTGGTTGCTGATTGAGTTCAGGGAATTGTACTCTTAAGGTATCATTGTTGATACCTTATTGTTTTTCTTGAACCTATTTTCCACTTACTGTGTGCTGGTTTACTAATGTTGAATGACTTGTTGTCCTTTTATTTATGTTTATTATTTAAAATAAATATTTAAATACATTACCCCACTGATGTCTCAATATTTAGTAATTTTATTTTCATTTGTTTTGATTATTGAAACTCACCAATAGCTTCTGCATTTTCCACCCTAGGCTTATACTCGAGTCAATCAGTTTTTCTGGTTTCCCAGGTAATAATTAGGTACCTCGGCTTATACTTGGATTGGCTTATATTCGAGTATATACAGTAATTGCCCTCTGAGCAGGTGAGCAAAGGACCTGAACAGAAGTTTCACAGGGGCAGAAATCCAAATGGCCAACAAACATATGAGAAAATGTGAAATAAGAGAAATGCAAATTAAAACAACAATGAGGTACCAACTAACACCCTCAAAGGTAGCCCAATTAAAAAAATCAGAAAGCAACTAGTGTTGGAGGGGCTGTGGGGAGACAGGAACTCTCATCCACTGCTGGTGGGCCTGTAAGTATGTACAGCCACTATGGAAATCAATCTGGCGATACCTAAAACAGATGGAAATAGAGTTACCATATGACCCAGCAATTCCCCTACTGGGCATATACCCAGAAGAGGCAAGAAACAAACCAAGGACAGACATCTGTGCTCCAGTGTTCATTGTGGCACAGTTCACAATTGCAAGGAGTTGGAAACAATCCAAATTTCCATGATTGGATTAAAAAAGCTGTGCTATTTACATACAATGGAGTACTACGCATCGCTAAAAAGCAGTGATGAACTTATGAAACACATCGCTAACTACAAGCTTTTCTTGTAGTTAGTTGAAGAACTGGAGGAAACCATGCTAAGTGAAGTAAGCAAAGCACAAAAGGACAAATACAACATGAGTCCACTGAGGTAAGCTTTAAAAAAAAGAAAATGCAAAAGGGGCATAGGGAAAAGGCTACTGTATACAAACATTCCTGGGGTGAGGACCAGGTAATATATCAGGGACCAGACCAAATAGAGGGATACACATGGTAGACAACTAAAAAGGAGGTGGGGAAAGGAAAAATAATAATAATGAAAAAGAAATTGGTAGTGGGGGCACAGGGCACTAACCCATCCAAGGGGAGGGTATTGTTTATATCTCCACAGGGAAAGAGGGACCAAACTTCAGCCCAGTGCTCCAAGATGTGAATGCAACATGCTGGTGTGGAATAGGGAGCCAGTGGAGAGGTCTGGGGGGCTGGCCCCAATCCCACCTACTAAGTGGACACCTGCCCCAGAAGAATTTATTACAAAGGAGGGCATTGAATCTGCAGCTCTGGGAGAGGGACATAGCTGATCAGATCACACGGGTGCAGATGAAAGGGGAGGAGGAGAGAGTGGAGCACATCCTGACCCACCAGGCCTTGAGGACAATGTTCGCAATTAGAACATCCAGTCAACAGAGAGGACCACATGGCCGGCCCCACTAGGAGACATGACGCCCCTCACTGACCCATTGTCCTACAGGGGGAAACACCAGAGACAAAGTGTGGGAATTGCACCTGATCTGATCCCCCCACACCGAGGCAAAACACTAAGGGGGTGCAACAGAACAGCAAGGGAATGGAGCGGCAAGGTGGCCAGGAAATGCTGAAAGTGGACTTGGGGCCAGGGCATGGCGCCCCAACAGACTGGAGTGGAAAACACTCTTAAACGCCAGCAAACAATCCTTGAACTAACTACAAGCTTTTCTTTCTTGTTGCATTTTGTTTTGTTGTCATTGGTTTGTTTTTGTTGTTTTGCTGTATATTGTTGCTTGGTTTTGCTCTGTCTTGTTTTTGTGCATGTTATTATCTCCTCAGGTCTGTCTAAATAAGATAGGCTGGATGAACAATTGGAGGAGAAAACAACAGGACCGACAGTTCCAGGGGGACATGGGAGAGGGGTATGTGGGGGAAAAGGTAGTGGTGTTAACAAACCCAGGGACAAGGGAACAACAAGTGACCCAAATCTGTGGTGAGGAGGGTTTGGGAGTCCTGGTAGGGCATGATCAAGGTTAATGTAACAAAGAGGAATTACTGAAACCCTGGTGGGGACTGAGCATGATAATGGGACAGGAGGAAAGTCAAAGGAAATAGAGGAAAGAGCTGGGAGGAAAAGGGCATTTATAGAGGTCTAGATAAAGACATGTACATATATAAATATATTTATATATTAGGATGGGTAAATAGATCTATGTGCATATATTTATAGGTTTAGTATTAAGGTAGCAGAAGAACTTTGTGCCTCCACTCAAGTACTCCCTCAATACAAGAATATTTTCCTCTATTAAATTGGCATTCTATGATGCTCACCTTCCCAAAACAACTGCTGAAGACAAAGTGGGAGAATAAGCAAATGTGGTGAAGAAAGCTGATGGTGCCTGGCTATCAAAAGAGATAGCACCTGGGTTCTTAAAGGCTTGAAGGTAAACAAACGGCCATCTAGCTCAGAAGCAACAGAGCCCACATGGAAGAAGCACACCAGCCTGGGTGATCATGAGGTACTGAAGGGATCAGTTATCAGGCATCAAGAACAAAAATCATATGATTGTGTGCTCACCTCCATGATACAATCTTTGAAGACAAATGGGTGTATAAGCAAATGTGACGAAGAAAGTCTTGCAACTTGTATTATTGGAGATTAATATTGCTACTCCTGCCTTTTATTATTGTCATTAGCTTGATATATTTATTTTTATATTTTGATTTTTAGTCTACTTTTGTCTTTGTGTCTAAGGTGTGTTCCTGATAAGCAGCATATTGATAAGGTCTAAGGTGCGCATGACCCAAACTGGAATTTTCAACCCCTCACATTGATGGGAAAGCCGGACAATGAGTGAAGACCAAAGAAAAGTTGATGCCTTTGAATTATGTTGTTGGTGAATAATATCAAATGTCCCCTAGACTTCCAGAAGAAATGTACTGTGAGGGCATTATTGCTTCAAGGATGCCTAGACTAATATATGAGGAAACAAAAAAAATGTGGAAAAATTCTATTATATTTTTCAATTCAATTTTTTCATGAACTTTTAAAAGTCCCCTTGTGTTTGTGTGTGTGTGTATGTGTATGTATGTGTAGAGAGAGAGATAGAGAGAAATAGACAGAGAGAAGCAGAAAGAAAGTTTTCTGCTCCCAAAAGAATATAGTCAAAATCTCAGAAACCCAATGGGGAAGTTCTACCCTGTCCTCTAGAGTCACTATGACTTGTCATCAACTTGATGGCATTGACTTTGAGTTTGAGATACACTTTAGATAAGACGAGCACCCTGGCAGCACCCTCATGCAAGTGTTTGGCCCCTGGCTGAAAGGTTCAGTCCCACCAGCACTCCCTGGAGGAAAGGCATGGCAATCTCCGCCTTGGAAACTGTACAAGAGTCCTCCTCTCCTAGGTGGGGTGCATTAGGTGGGCTTGAACTTAGAGAGTTTGTCTTGCATGCTATTGTTTGATTCAGCTTATCTGTTTTGTCAGTCGTAGGACAATTTTCTAAGTTGTAGTTTCTGTTTCAGTGATTAATCTGCCCTCTCTGTTCAACTACAATAGTTATTTTGAAAAACTTCTATCCTATTTCTCTGAAAGGCACCTAACAAATATCCTCTTTCTCTACCAAAAATTCATTGTCATGATAATGATAATAAATATGTATGTACATATACATGTACACACACTAGGAGGGCTTGATTTTCTATAAAGTTAAGTTTATATGCTTTTATTTATATAGTTTATTATTCACTTTTTTGTATTTTGATTTAATTACATTTTTCTATAAAACATGTTTTATATATAAATGTATTATAAATTAAGAATATACTCAGATAAATTAACAAATTAAGAATACATTCAGATAATTGTCACTCACTTCCTTCTCCCTTCCACTTTTCTCCCACTCATAATTTTCACAAATTCCTGTATTGCTCCTTTAGAGAAAATTAAGCTAAATAAGCATGTGTATCATCCTCTATTGAGAGAACTAAGTGAGACTGATTCAAGTCATGGGCTTTTACTCACTTCATATGCATGGGAAGCTGGGCAATGAATAAAGGAGACTGGAGACGAATTATGCGTTTGAATGATGGTCTTGGCCAAGCATATTGAAAGTTCCATGGACAGCCAGAAGAATGAACAAATTTATACAGCCAAAGCGCTCCTTGGAAGCAAAGGTGGTGAGACTGTCTCACATACTTTGGACGTGTTCTCAGAAGGGACCAGTCCCTGGAGAAGGACATCATGCTCGCTAGAGCAGGGCCTCAGAGGCCAAGGAGACGGCCCTCCGTGCCCTAGACGGACACCATGGCTGCGGCAGGGGCTTCCACCTAGGGAAGTTTGGGAGGAGGATGCGGAACGAGTCCGTGTTTCATTCTGTTGTAATTATGATGTAGAACTTTCTTGACCTTATTGTATTTTGCCTTTCCCCTTCACCCATGTCGACTCTCTAATTATTTGCCCCCATATCCCTTTCCACCCTGGTAACCTTTAAAGAATACTTTTTGTGTGTGTGTAAACTCTTCCTTGACTTTTTACAGTAGTTGTTGCATACAATACTCATCCCTTTTTGTAATTGACTACTTTCACTCAGCATGGGGTCTTCTAGGCTCAACCATCTCCTGAGGTATTTTTTCAGAGTTGTCATTATTCTGTAAGGTTACATAACATTTCATTTGTGTCTATGTGTCATAGTCTGTTTAGGTGTGCATCCTCTGATGGATATTTAGGTTGTGGTCAGTGTTTGTATATAATGCTGATGAATATGGGGTGTGCATATATCTGTTCTTTTCATGACTCTCAATTCTCTAGGACCAATACTGTACTACATTGAGGAGAATTGGTGTCAGCTCTTCTCTGAAGGTTGGTAAAGTGTGCTAGTGCAGCTGTCTAGGTGAGAACTTATTTTCGGACTAAGACTCCCAGCATGATGTTGACAAAGCAGTGGTAAGGGCATCTCTTACTGGCTCCTGTTTGCAAGGGGAATGCTTTAATTTGTCTTCATGAAGCATGATGTTGACTGGTGGTTTTGTGCATATGGGCTTTCATTGTGTTAAGAAAGTTTCTTTTTATTCCTATTTTGTTGATTTTTAAAAAATCACTAAAGGTGTTGGATGTTGTCAAATGCTTTTTCTGCATTGATTGATATGACTGCATGATTCTTAGTTTTTGTCTTGTTTGTGTTATAGATTACATTGATTGTTTTTCTAATGTTGAATCATTCGTATATTTCTGGTATGAATCTCACTTGCATCATAGTGCATTAATTTTTGGTTGATTTTTTAATTGTTGGATTCTATTGGCCAGAATTTTGTTGTTTTTTTTGCATTTATGTTCATGAAGGATATTGGTCTAAATGTTCTAACTTAAGAGAGTCTTTGCTTGGTTTTGGGATCAGAGTATGTGTACTCTGTGAAATGAGTTTGGAAGTCTGTTGTCTTTTTCTATGTTCTGGAGTAATTTGGGTAGAATTGGCATCAACTTCTCTCTGAATGCTTGGTAGAATTTTCTGGTCAAGCCATCTGACCCTGGAGTCTATTTGTTGGAAGTTTTAAAGGTTATATTAGTCAGTGTTAACCCCAGTTGATTTTTATGTACACCAAATATTTAGGATTACTGATTCAGGCATATAATGTCAAAAGAAAGTCTATAGATAGTTTCTGAAAAGATCTGTTACACTCTTTTAAGGAGGCCTGGTGGCACGATGGTTAAGCACTTGGCTGCGATCTGAGAGGTTGACAGCTGAATCAACTGGCAGCTCCAAGGGAGAAAAGGATTGGTAAGATGCTCCTGTAAAGATGTGTACCTTCAGAAACCCTAGGAGGCGATTCTGCTTTGTTCTAGAGCAGTGGTTCTCACCCTTCCTCATGCCACGACCCTTTCATACAATTCCTCATGTTGTGGTGACCCCTCAACCATAAAGTCATTGTCGTTGCTACTTCATAACTGTCATTTTGCTACTGTTATGAATCGTCATATAAATATTTGATATGCAGGATGTATTTTCATTGTTACAAATTAAACATATTGGAAGCATGGTGATTCATCACAAAAAACAAGAGGTAGTTTCGTACTGTGAAATATTTATTTCCAATTACAAATAAATGAAATTTTATCTTGAAGCATGGTGTAGCATGGGTAACACCTTAACACCATGCATTGGTATGTGAGCATGTCTGCATGTAGGTGGACCCGCCTAGAGACGGAGAAAGGAGCGGGGTCTCGGTTCCTGAGACCATCGGAAATATGTGTTTTCCGGTGGTCTTAGGTAACCCCTGTGATAGGGTTGTTCGACAACCCCCCAAGGGGTCACGACCCACAGGTTGAGAACCACTGTCCTAGAGGGTCCCTGTGAGTCAGAGTAGACTCGATGGTCCATAACAATAATGCTCCGTACTTTGAGCAGGCTCTGGCTTTTCACCTCTACCTTCTGATTTGACAATACCTTTAAATGTAAAGTCGATGCCCTTGATTGGCAAATACGTGTGTGCGCGCGCGCATGTGTATTCTTTCAAGGCAGGGATTCTTACAATGCTCCAGTTACCTCACTGGATTCCCACACTCTCCATTAGATTTTTGTTTAGTAATGTAATGTATTACTATTTTGCCATTTTAAAATTGCTTTTAGATGATTAAATGAAAATTTCATTCAGAATCTGTAAATGTTCTTAGGCGATCATATTCCCCAATTCCTAGGTTTAACTTATTGACAATATTTATTATATTTTCATTTTATCATTCACTTCTATTCTCAGACCACCTGTAGTAGGGAGACCATGGTACATAATTCCAGTATTCTGTTATATCCTAAGCCAAGTGTCTTTCTTATTTTCTCTCAGGTTTTTCTTTAAGATGTGAGAGCCTATTAGTTTTTGTGGATTTATTTTTGCAAACCTATCTTGCAAGTTCAGGAGAGTTAAAGATCCCTGATGCACTTCTCAACCACTGGGAGACAAGTGATAGTAGATAAATAGATCACTTTGCCCTTCAATGACATGGCTCTATAAGGCATTTTTTGCATAGTTCTTCAAAATATCCACACTAGGGTTGATCTCCAATTGCCCACAATGGTATTAATCTCTCTTTTTCCTTTCTTTCGTGCTCTGACTTTTTATTACTCCTTAGTAAATGACCTAGGAGCCTGGTGGTATAGTGGTTATGCGTTGGGCTGCTGACCGCAAGGTTAGCAGTTTGAAACCACCCGCTGCCCTGGAGAAGAAAGACAAGGTTTTCCACTCCTGTCAAAAGTTAGTCTTGAGAGCTCATAGGGACACTTGTGCCCTGTTCTACAGGTTGCGATGAGTCCAATGAACTCGATGGCAGTAGATTTTGTTTTAATAAATTTCGTATATCTGTCTTTTTTTCTCTCGCCTAAAGGAAGAGGAGAAATTGACCTAAACCACATCCTTTCTCCACCATCCAGCCTACTCCCATTGAGTCCATTCTGCCTCGTTGATGCGCGATACAGGGCTTCCAAGGGTGTGACTCTTCATGGGAGCAGACACATTCACTTTTCTCTAGCAGAGCATCTTGTCAGTATGGTTAGCAACTCAATGCCTGACCCACAACGCCACCAGGGCAGCTGCTGCTCTGGAATACTTAATGGTAATAAGGAAGAGCCTTGTCATCATTACTAGGTGTATTCTCTAGATATATTTGGACCTCCACTTTATTATGGTCATCATTTTCTATGTTTATCTTGATATCAGTAGTGTGTATTTTAACAGGATATTTATATATATTGCAGGAAATATTAAGATTTTGAGTTACCACATGGTGGCAGCGTTTGTAAGCTTTCATGGCTTCAGTAGCCTAGCCTGGTGCTTTACCCAAGGTAACTGTTATTCCTTAAGCTGTACTCAGTGTGGAAGGGTCATGCCTGGAAAAGGAAGGCTATACAGACCCGGTAAAATGCCTGGTCCTTACAGATGAACTTGCAAACCAAAGAAATGATACACAGATCCATGCCCACACAATGTCAAGGTCATAGTAAGGAAGCTATGCATGAGGTTTTCAGCGTCTCTTCACTCAGAGGTGAGCAGTCGGGTCCTTCTTAGTCTGTTTTTAGTCTGGAAGCTCATTAGACACCTGTTCACTTTGGGTGACCCTGCTGGTGTTTGAAATACCAGTGACACAGCTTCCAGCATCACAGCCACACGCAAGCCACCAAATTGACAGACAAGTGGTGGTCAGAGTGTTCCTTAGAGTCAAGGATGGCAAGACTTCAGCTCATAGACTTTGGGCATGTTGTCAGGAGAGACCAGTCCCTGGAGAGGGACAGTGGAAAAGAGGAGGCCCCTCCATGAGATGGACTCACTGAATGGCTGCAACAATGGGCTCAAGCAGAGGAATCATTGCGAGGATGACGCAGGACTTGGCAGTGTTTCATCGTTTGTGCTTAGGGTAGCCTTGGGTTGGAACCACTTGATGGGACCTAACCGCAACATGCATCCTATCATCACCAAGTAGTGGGCCTTCTAGAATGGCTTCTTAAAGTCATCCGCTGGGAGACAGTGCCTTGAGAGGTTGGGTGCCCTTTGAAATGTGGATTATGGTCAGAGTTAATAACCACGGCGGGATACTTTTTTTCCATAGTCAGATGGCATGTGTTTAGAATCAAGAGTAGGAAGTGGAAGTAGAGTCTCTAAGAATACATTGTAAATTGATTGCTCACTATGCTTACATCTAGGAAATCTGATGATTTAGAAGTGTAACAAAGGCAATGTGCTTCTACCATAAAATTCTACAATGATTCTATGGGATTGGATTTGAGACTATTACAGGGCTATTTTGAGTCCATTCTTGTTATGTATGAGACCTAAAAAGGGATTTAATGACACAGATACTGATTATCAAGGGAAATGTGACTAATGGTACAGAATTATAAAAAACCTACTGTCATCAAGTTGGTGCTGACTTATAGTGACTGTATAGGGTAGAGCAGAATTGCTCTTTTGGCGTTCTGAGACTTAAATCTTCCTCCCCCCCAAATAATTTTATTTGGAGTAAACACAGACGATCAATCCTTAGTAGGATCACATCGAGCAGTATTGTAAAACTGCTACCACGTCAGTTTCAAAACATTCTTTTCCTTCCTGAGCCCCTGAGACCAGCTCTCCATACCACCACTGTGCCCCCCAGAAACCCTTATTCTACCTGCTGCCCCTGTAGGTTCCTAAGTCTTGGGTTTCCTAGGCGGAAAAACAGACTTACATGCTTCAGAGGGGGGATCAACCGACAAGGGTTTACCTGTTCAAGTCAGGTTTATCCTTTGCACATTGGGCCTGATCTGGTTTTGAACATTTTCTGTATCTTTGTTTTGTTTTTTTTATTGTTCATAATGGAGTTCATCTCACATACATTTGTCATCTAGAGCAACCCTCCTAAATTCTTGTAATAGTTTGGGTTCCACTGTGCAGTCTTGAAAGCAAGGGCAGCTGTAGGTGGAGCGTACCTCACTCCTCCAAACTCAACCACACCCAGTCCTTCTGGACACAGAGGGCATGGGAGATGTGGGAAAGGTAAAATGATGTGTAAAAGAAGTGCTCCAAGATGTGAATGCAACATGCTGGCATGGAGTGGGGAACCAGTGGAGAGGTCTAAGGGGCAGGTCCCAATCCCAACTATGTGGATTCCTGCCCCTTCCCACAGAAGAATTTATTTCAAAGACAGACTGAAGGTGCAGCTCAGGGTGAGGGGCATATCTGATCAGAGCACATGGAAGCAGATGAAGGGGTAGGGAGAGAGAGTGGACCACATCCTGGCCCACCAAGCCTTGAGGACAATATTCCCATTCAGAATAGCCAATGCACAGAGAGGACCACATGGCCAGCCCCTCACTGACCCACAGTCCTCCAGGGGACAACACTGGAGACACAATGTGGGTATTCTGTCAGATCTGATCCCACCACACCTAGGCAAAACACTAAGGGCGTGGAACAGAACATCAAGGGGAACAGAACAATGAAGTCCCCAGGGAATACCAAAAATAGACTTTGGCACCAGGGCTTGGCGCCCCAACAGACTCGACTGGAAAACATCCCTAAAGGCAGTCATTGAACTAACTACAAGCTTTTCTTTCTTGCTGTTGTGTTTTTTCTGTCATTGGCTTGTTGTTGTTTTGTTGCTTTGTTTTGCTCTGTCTTGTTTTTGTGCATTTTATTATTTCCACAGTGATGTTTAAATAAGATAGGCTGGATGAACAATCTGGAGGAGAAAACAACAGGACTGACAGTTCCAGGGGGTCATGGGAGAGGGGGAGGTGGGGGGAAAAGATAGTGGTGATAACAAACCCAGGGACAAGGGAACAACAAATGATCCAAATCAGTGGGGAGGAGGGTGTGGAGGCCTGGTAGGGTGTGATCAAGGGTAATGTAACCAAGAGGAATTACTGAAACCCAAATAAAGACTATCATGATAGTGGGAAAAGAGGAAAGTCAAAGGAAATAGAGGAAAGAGCTAGGAGGCAAAGGGCACTTATGGAGGCTTAAATAAAGGCATGTACATATGTAAATATATTTATATACGAGGATGTGGAAATCGATCTATGTGCATATATATATATATATATATATATATACATTTAGTATTAAGGTAGCAGATGGACATTGGGCCTTCACTCAAGTACTCCTTCAATGCAAGAATACTTTGCTCTATTAACTGGCATTCCATGATGCTCACCCTCTTGACACAATTGCTGAAGACAAAGTGGGTGAACAAGCAAATGTGGTGAAGAAAGCTGATGGTGCCCGGCTATCAAAAGATATAGCATCTGGGGTCTTAAAGGCTTGAAGGCAAACAAACGGCCATCTAGCTCAGAAGCAACAAAGCCTACATGGAAGAAGCACACCAGCCTGGGTGATCACAAGGTGCTGATGGGATCAGTTATCAGGCATCAAAGAGCCAAAAAAACATATCATTTTGTGCTCACCTTCCTGATACTATTGCTGAAGGCAAATGGGTGCATAAACAAATGTGGTGAAGAAAGCTGATGGTGCCTGGCTATCAAAAGATATAGCGTCTGGGGTCTTAAAGGCTTGAAGGTAAACAAGTGGCCATCTAGCTCAGAAGCAACAAACCCACATGGAAGAAGCACACCAGCCTGTGTGATCACCACCTGTCGAAGGGATCAGGTATTAGGCATCATCAGAACAAAAACTCATATCATTGTGAATGGGGGGTAGTTCAGAGTGGAGACCCAAAGCCCATCTGTAGGCAATTGGACATCCCCTTACGGAAGGGTCTCGGGGAGGAGATGAGCCAGTCAGAGTGCGATGTAGCAATGATGAAGCATACAACTTTCCTCTGGTTCCTAAATGCTTCCTTCCCCCTGACTATCATAATCCCAATTCTACCTTAAAAATCTGGCTAGACCAGAGGATGTACATTGGTACAGATAGGAACTAGAAACACAGGGAATCCAGGATGGATGATCCCTTCAGGACCAGTAGTGAGAGTGGTGATACTGGGAGGGTGGGGTCAAAAGGGGGAACTGATTACAAGGATCTACATGTGACTTCCTCCCTGGGGGACAGACAACAGAAAAGTGGATGAAGAGAGATGTCAGACAGTGCAAGATATGACAAAATAATAAATTTAAAATTTTTAGGGTTCATGAGGGAGGGGGCAGCGGGGAGAGAGGGGGAAATGAGGAACTGATGCCAAGGGCTTAAGTAGAGAGCAAATGTTTTGAGAATGATGAAGGCAATGAATGTACAAATGTGCTTTACACAATTGATGTATGTATGTATAGATTGTGATAAGAGTTGTATGAGCCCCTAATAAAATGATTTAGAAAAAGAAATATAAAAAAATGATGTGGAAAAGAGATTCACAAAGAGATTTTCCACACTGGATTTTCTTTTCGTTTCTTCTTGGTCTGTTGTAACTGTTGTGGTCTGTTCCTAAAATGTAAAACTCCAATGAGAACAGATGAAGCAAATGTTTATCTCTTTGGATCTCACTTTTGGGTCAGGTCAGCTATTATAGTCTATTTGGTAAAATCTTATTCCATTTCTTGGCATTGGGAACAATTGAGTTCAATTTCATAGACTCTTTTGAGCATCTCTTCGAGGCCTCCGGGGTTAGTAATACAGATTTTACAGAATAACATAAAGACTCTGTCTTCAAAGGACCTTATGGCCAGTTGAGCGGAGCATACATATTCTGTAGGATTTTTGATAGTGTGATTATAGGAGAAGTAGGTGAGAGAGGGAGAATATTCATTGCAATGTAATCCCAAACTCAAAACCCAAACCAAGTTCACTTCCATAGAGTGGATACGATACACAGTGCCCCTACATGACAGAGTAGAACTGCACCTTTGGGTTTGGTAGCAGAAAACCTCATCTTTTTTCTGAAGAGCATCTAATAATTTTGAATTTCTGACTCTGCAGTTAACAATCCAACTCATAATTCATTCTGCCACCAGGGATTCTTGGGCAATTTCCAGACCCTGGTAAGTTCCAGGAGTTCCCTGCGAGTGGCCTTTGTGAGATCTTGAATTGCATCTAGAGTGATGGGCCCTTATCTCCAGCTACTTCTATCACAGGAATATTGCCCTGGAAGGCTCCCTCATTAAGAGAATTGACAGCTGAGAGCTATCTTCCATCAATCCTGAAACTAGCTGGGGAATAAGTCCTTTATAAAGTGCAGAGGGAGGCTCCTGTTCGCATGTCTCAACTTCTACCACATACACTTCAATATTTGGGTGACTTGGTAAGAAAGAGGAGAGACATCACCCCATTCTAGGAGACCACCAAAGGCTTCTTCTGATCTACCTTTAGAAGTACCTAATGTATGTGCATTTGAGGATTCATATAATTTGAATCCCCAGATATACCTAGTATTGCATATTTTATATGCGGTCCATCATAAATAAATGTGCATTTAATCAATAATTACTAATTGCTCACCTAATGGCCCTATGCAGTTTTACTAGGTATTCATTATAAGTTAATTAAGGTCATCCCGTTGAGGACAAAGAAAAACCTGTGAGAATTAGAATCCTTTAATAGATTAAGAAATTGCCATCACAAGAGATGCCATTATAATGGTCAAATTGGAGAATTACATTCATGTCTGCCTTCAGATCTGTTTTAGGGCTGCCATCACAACATGTTATTATTGAGTGGCTTCAAATTAATTTTCTCTTAATTCAGAAGGCTCTTATTGCTGCTGCTAGTTGCTACCAAGTCGATACAGGCTGACGGTTGATTATGAATTCAGAGCATGGCTCTGGGAGGAGCTCCTTCTTCGTTTAGTGGAGCTTTTACTTACCTACTGACAATCCTTGTCACTCCTGATTAATAGGGGTATCTGTCTTCTCCCTCTGTGCCTGAGTTTAATCTGCTCTTTTTATAAAAGATCACTCAGAGGTGGCAATGTTCAGGACCCATATCTGATAAGACTTTGTTAACATAACAATGAACACTCCTACTTCAAGCAACATCATATTTTTAAAAAGTCATTTTCTTGAGGCTCTTACTGCTCTTATAACATTCCATACATTGATTGTATGAAACACATTTGTACATATGTTGCCATCATCACTTCCAAAACATTTTCTTTCTACTTGAGCCTTTAAGGTCTTCTTTCCCTTCTCCCTCCCCCACCCTTCCACCCTTGTGAATCCTTGATCAATCATATTTTTAGTGTTAGAACATCCACTTCTTTGGGTGGGGCACACAATTCAATCCATAACAAAACGTATTTTACTGTGCATCAGTATAGTAGTTGAAATAATAGGTGAAAAACTGGTAGGATAAATATGAATCAATTTCCATAATGTAATCTCCTAATTCTTTTACTCTAATGCAGTGGTTCTCAACCTTCCTAATGCCACAACCCTTTAATACAGTTCCTCATGTTGTGGTGACCTCCAACCATAAAATTATTTTCGTTACTACTTCACAACTGTAATTTTGCTACTGTTATGAATCAGGCAACCCCTGTGAAAGCGCTGTTCGACCCCCAAAGGGGTCATGACCCACAGGTTGAGAACTGCTACTCTAATGGGTTTTCTAGGTGTACTGGTGGTATAGTGACTACAAGTAGGGCTGCTAACCACAAGGTTAGCAGTTTGAAACCATCAGCCTCTCGATGGAAGAACGATGGAGCCTTACAGTCCCAGATAAAGAGTGACAGTCACAGAAATGCACAAGGGCAGTTCTCCTCTGTCCTATAGAGTTTCTATTAGTTAACATTAACTCAATGCAGCGAAAGAGCGAGGTTAATGTGTTTTCTAATCTCCCCAGACTAACACAATAGTCTAAGAAACCTTCCAGAAAGGGAGGAGGATGTAAAATTATAAATATTTATACATTTATCCAAGTTGTAATATTATGTGATGGGAACAGGCCCAAGCAGATGAGCATATGTGTAAAAGCACCAAAGTGTGTGGGTGTCAAGAACTGATTTAGTTCTGACTGACTGGAACCAAAGCAGGAGGATGGAAGTAGCATTGGAAGAGAGATTGATGGGCGAGAAGTTTCTGGGTCTACTACGGAGCTTAGATTTTGCAGGTGTGTCCTGCAGGATTTGAAGCAGGAAGCAAAAAAGAAGACTGCTTTATGCAGAACTAATCTCAGTGGACATTTAAGTATTTTACTCTTTCTTGTCTCAACAAAAGGTTCTCAAGAGCTTCCTGTAGTCAGCAGAGCTAATAGAAAAACTCCATTCTGGAGTCAGACAAAACCATCACAAATGCAGGAAGATATTCCTAAACAATAAGCTTCCTCTCTTTCTGTGAAAGTGGAAAATACATTCTGAAATATCTGAAAATAACAAGGGGTGTTGTGGTTGTCTGTTCAACTAGACAGGCAGGGCCTTTCCCATCACGATTTTAAACCTGCTTTTGATGTCCAAGTCGATACTGGTTGAATTACAAAATTTCACTTTCAAATTTTGTCTGGTCTCTGATCTCGGGCTGGTAGAGTTCAGGCCTGACCTATTGTCAGCTTCCATTTCTAAATTCTTTCTGGACAGTGAGACAAGCTAAGAAAGAGTACGGAGAGACTTTGTAGGGACTTGTAAGAGGAGCAGCAGAAGACGGCTTTAGAGAGTTTAGAAAGCCAACTAAGTGAGAGAAACTGAAGAACTACAGAGAGATGGGAGAGAGGATAGAGCATCAGCTGAAGGTATGCCTAGCCAAGACGTTGGCAATACCTGAAGTCGTTGGCCCTGTGCCTCAGAAAGGAATGGGTGAAAGCCAATGCACTGTAATGCATTTACTTCTTAATCTTTTACTGCATGATCTAGTAAAACCCACAACCAAAGTGACTGCCATCGAGTGGATGACAACTTGTTGTGACCTCTAGGGCAGGGTAGAACTATCCCTGTGAGTTTTCAAGACTGTAACTCTTTACACAAGTAGAAATCCCCCTCTTCCTCCTCTGGAGGGGCTGGTGGTTTCAAACTGTTGACCTTTGGGTTAGCAGCCCAACTCGCACCCACTGCGCCATCAGGGATCCTTGCAAGATCTAATAAAAGCCCTGAACTCTAGTTTGCCAAGAGGCCTTTGCGTTATGCTCCACAACGAGACTCTGGAGAGCTGACCATGCCTTTGGTCCCTCCAGGCCTCTGGGGAATATAAGTAGGTTGAGCTGCTGCTTTTACTGATGTTGTTGTTGCTCATTTGTCTCTTTCCCACAGTTTTATTGGCATATAATTCACACATCATACAATTCAACCACACCCAGAAGAGTTGTATGATCAGCATCACCACCATCGATTTTAGAACAGTTTCTTCAGTCTTGTACTCATCACGGTTAACTCACCACTTCCGCCTGGAACCAACCCAGTTACTGTCTCTGCAGATGTGCCTATCCTGCAGTTCATACGTAGAAAAACGCTAAAAACATAACTAACTACAGCAACAAAGTAAAATATCGCACATACTCATGTATAAGCACACAAAAATGTGCTGAAAAACTGGGGTTCGGCTTACACACGGGTCAGTGGTACCCCACCGAGGTGTAACATCTCGCTGGGACCCCCCAAGGTAACAGGACGAGCGCCCGTTAACTCGAGGGTGATTGCTGTTTCTCCGCTGTTCATTCAAAGCCCCGCTGACACTGCAGGGCTTTGAATGTTTGTTTACTCACATCTAACCAATCAGAGCCGTCCTGTGATGTGCATCTTTGAATAAGCCTTTTAAAGACCATGTGCGAAGGATGTGGCATGAATGGATGTCATCTGGCCAAGCCTGACTAACAAAAGGAGGAAATCTCATGAAGCCTGACATAGAGTTAATAGCAAAGTGGGTTCGAGATGCATGGGAAGACATTCCAGAAGACATGGTGCGACATGCCTTCCAGAAATGTAGTCTTAGTAATGCTATGGATGGCAGTGAAGACTGCACTTTGTATGAAAATGACAGCAGTGATGGTGATGATGGCGATCTCAGTGAGGACAGCATCTATGATGACATCACAGCAGCTGAAGCTCTGCATTGGGATACGGATGATGATGAGGAATCCAGTTTTGAAGGATTTTAACTCTTTACGTTTTAGCCTGGTTGCTGATTGAGTTCAGGGAATTGTACTCTTAAGGTATCATTGTTGATACCTTATTGTTTTTGTTGAACCTATTTTCCACTTACTGTGTGCTGGTTTACTAATGTTAAATGACTTGTCCTTTTATTTATGTTTATTATTTAAAATAAATATTTAAATACATTACCCCACTGATGTCTGAATTTTTAATAATTTTATTTTCATTTGTTTTGATTATTAAAACTCACCAATAGCTTCTGCATTTTCCACCCTAGGCTTATACTCGAGTCAATCAGTTTTTCTGTTTTCCCAGGTAAAAATTAGGTACCTCGGCTTATACTCAGTTCGGCTTATGTTCGAGAATATACGGTGGGTAAAAACCTCAGTTGTAAAGAAAGCAGAAAGTATTAAAAAACAATGACACATTTAAACGGATTATAAATAGATGATTAGGAGAACAAATGATAGGGTGCTAAATTTAAACCTAACTGCATCTGCAATCGTCCACTCTCCAACACCTTCTGTGTGATCGCAAGGCTACTAACATCCTTGGTCCATGGTCAGAGGGGGTGCGCCAGGGCCTTAATCCAGGTGTACTTCCCCTTCGCTTTTTTTTTTAACGGAAACAGCTTGAAAATCAGCCAACAGGACATCAATGCTAAGATATTACATTTTAACCTAACTGCGCCTGTCACCATCAGTTTTGCAACGTACTCTGTCTGATAACAGGGCCATTTACATCCCTCAGAAGCGTCCCTGGGATCAGAGGGGTTCCTTGCAAGCTTAATGCAGTGACTCTCAGCCTGTGCGTGTGCCCCTTTCACGGGAGTCGCCCGATTCATAACTGTAGCCAAATAATTGTATGGTTGGGGGGGGGTGGTCACCACAACACGAGGAACTTCATTAAAGGGCCGCAGCATGAGGAAGGGTGAGAGCCACTGGTTTAATCCGTGCTTGCACCCTACAAATGGATTTTGGGCTTCCACTGTCATCAATAGCCTCTGCCCACCAGGCTGACCTGCTGTTTTGGGTGATTTTAACCAGATTTCACAAGGCTGAGGGCACATCTATTTTAAATAGGTATACCTTATATAAGCCATCATTGGTTTGCTTTACCAAGGTTACTGCCACTTACTAGGAAACAAAAGACCCTGAGTTAGAGCCACAGTGATCTAAAACTATCAGATATGTTACAGCTAGAAATACAGGCAACTCTTAAAACCGCCTTGTCTTCATTGAAGATGACTTGAATAAGTCATCACCTACCCCAGAGGGAAGGTTCTCATTTCCCCTCGGGTACAAGGGTAAGTCAAAAAGTATTACTATAAATCATAGAAACCTTGATTAAACAAATATTTCAAATATGAAGCTATTGTTACTTGACATATCCTTTCCACCACGGGACCAGGCCATGTTTGCTTGGATAGGGTTGCTATGAGTCAGAACTTATAGGATGTTATCTAACAACAACCTCTTGCCCAAAGAATTCTGTGCACTTATATTTAGACATCAAAATGGCTGCTTTGCCATCCTCGGCTGACGCACATTGTGTTCTTGTTAAATGTTTTTTGCGTGTTAGGAACAGAAGGACATCTGAAGGGCATCGAGTAGAAGGGGTAAGATTCTCAAGGACATGCTCCTAGGATAACCCTTGTCACCCTTAAAGAATGAACAGGTGCACTGTTGTGATGGAAAAAAATTATTGCCACAAGTTTGCTGGTCTTTCCCCATTTCCTTAAAATTTATTAATAGGCCCAGACCCAGGATCATTCTTTGTGTCTTAAGAAAATTGTTTAGGATTAACCCTTTGTAATAATGATTTGAAAAAGTCACCATACCTTTCTGAGCTGGCTTCTGTGCTTGGAATGTAATGAGTCAGCAGATCCCCATGGAAACCAGTCTTGACTGAAGCTTATTTTTTTATGGTACCCTAAGAAGACTTAGACAAGTACATTATTGACAACACCTGCCTGCAGCTGTCAGTGATCATTTGTTATTGTTGTTGTGTGCTGTTGAGTTGGTTTAGACTCATAGGTACCCGATGAACAATAGAACAAACACTACTCGGTCCTGTGCGGTTCTCATAATTGTTCTTAGAAGTGAGCCCACTGTTGGAGCCACTATGTCAATCTAGCTTGTCAAGGATCTTCTTCTTTTGTGCTGGCCTCAGCTTTACGGAGCATGAAGTCTTCTTCCTGAGACCGGTCTCTCCTCTGTGTGTCTAAATTACGTGAGACAACGTCTTGCCATCCACAGGGAGCATTCTGGCGCTACTTCCTCCAAGACAGATTTGTCCGTTCTTTTGGCAGTCATATTCTAAGTACTCCTTGGCAGCGCCACAATCCACATGCATCGATTCTTCTTCTGTCTTCCTTATGCCCAACTTCCCCGTGCATATAAGATCATTGAAAACACCACTGATCATAGAGACAGTTTAAGCAGGATTTGTTTGAAATAAACCAGTGCATGTATGAAGTGGAACCATAGTAACAATCTTTTTCCTACCTCATACTTACAAATATTTTCAGATTCATTTATTAATTGCCATATTTTATAGATGATGTGCTGTCCTCCAGGGGACTAAGGACTACCACCGTCACACCAATGACTTTCTCTCACTTTGCATTTTTAACTGGAACATATTGCAGCATTTATTCTTTTTAAAAAATCATTTTATTGGGGGCACGTACAAGTCTTATCACAATCCATCCATCCATCCATTGTGTCAAGCACATTTGTACATTTGTTGCCATCATCATTCTCAAAATATTTTCTTTCTTCTTGAGCCCTTGGTATCAGCTCCTCATTCCCCCCCCCCCTTCCTGTCACCCCCTCCCACATGATCCCTTGATAATTTATAAATTATTATTATTTTGTCATGTCTTACACTGCCCAATGTCTCCCTTCACCCATTTTTCTGTTGTCCGTCCCCTAGGGAGGGGGTTATATGTAGATCTTTGTGATGGGTTCGCCCTTTCTCCCTCACCTTCCCCTTCCCCTCCTGGTATCGCTACTCTCATTATTGGTCCTAAGGAGTTTATCTGTCCTGGATTCCCTGAGTTTCCCGTTTTTATCTGTACCTGTGTACATCCTCTGGTCTAGCCGGCTTACAATTGGGATCATGACAGTGGTGGGGCGAAGGAAGCATTAAAGAACTAGAGGAAAGTTGCTATTCTGCACCCTGACTGGCTTGTCTCCTCCCCATGACCTTTCTGTAAGGGGATGTCCAGTTGCCTACAGATGGGCTTTGGGTCCCCACTCCGCACTCCCCCTCATTCACAATGATATGATTTTTTTGTTCTTTGATGTCTGATACCTGATCCATCAGCAGCATTTATTTTTATGCTTGATTTAGCACTCTCAAATCAAACTCATTGCCATCTTTTCCATTCCAATTCAGAGTGACCCTATAGGGTAGCCTCTTTTTCCCCAAGGAGTGGGAAAAACCTCGTAAAATAGAGAGCTTTCTTTACAGAGTTCTTAAATTAAAAAATGTGATTCTTTTAAAAATTCAGATTTAAAAACTGGATTCTTTTCCCATCTTTTATATTAAGTCTAAGAGGACCTGGCCAGGGAACGATTTTAAAAGATATCTGAAGAGATGAAAGCAGCGATAAGTTATTTTTAAAATATTGAGAGCATGAAAAATGTTCCTTCTGCCTGGATTTCATGGGCTCTGGAGTCAGCATTGGCTAGATGGCATTGAGTTTGGTTTTGGAGTTTGGACATATCTGCCAATGATATGTCCATATCACTCCAATCGTCTGTGCTTCTGCTTAATTAGTTATTCGTGGCTGTGAAAGGCTTTGGCTGAATCTTTGAAGAATTTTTGCTATGTGTTTTTCTTTTTTCAGTATGTGAAACCCAGGGTTGATTAACCTATAGAGACAGCAGGTAAACTAAGGATTCCTAGGGGGTTACTGTGGTGGCGGTGGGGTGGGTGTAGAAGAGAGCTGGTGTCAAGGGGATCCAGATGGAAAAGAATATTTGGAAACTGATTGTGGTTGCAATTGTACAATACCGCCTGATGTGATTGAACTACAGACTGATATGATATTTTTAGTAACACCCTATAAAATGGTTTTGAAAATAAAGATGATTAATTGTGGAAGGCTAAGTGGTCACAGTGCCTGAAATATAGAATATGAATATATGTTGTATATGTGTGGGTAGGTTTTACATTTCTATTCAGCAAAGTCTTGAACTTAACCAATGCCTACTAATGGATATCAGTGTCTGGCACACCTTAGATGAAATAAACGCTGATTTCATGAGTTAATTTAAGGGAACAGCCAACAGCACTTTAGCATCGGTGCTGGCAGATTCTGGCAGGTGAGGCTAATGAGGCTTGTTACCTACTTTTATCAACAAAGCTTTATTGGAACACAGCCTTGCTCATTTGTTGGAACACAGCCTTGCTCATTTGTTCATAGATGCTCTTATGTCACAAGAATGAAGTCGACTAGTTAAAACTAACAGTACATGATCCCCAAAGCCCTCCCCCCTCTTTTTGTTTACCTGGCTGTTAAGTGGAAAAAAAGTTGGCTATCGTTTAGAAAATAAGATCAAATTTGTGATAGCAGTAAAAACAAAACAAAAAACTTTAAATAAATTTATCAAGAACGCTGCTGAAAGTCACCAGAAGAGTTATGTAGAATGTACATATTCAAGTCGATTTCCCTACTCACCTGCAAATGTCATGGTTCTGAGATAAAACATCATATATTTTTTGAAAGTAGGCACACTTTCAGTCATAAAAATTTATTTAAGCTGAGATTCTTAAAATGCTCATTACAGTTTGCCATGATGTGGAAGGAAAGTAGTAGAAGGGTCTTCTAGTCTCGACATGAAAGACCCCCGGCCATATCAGTGCAGACCCGGCCCGAGGACGCTGGGCGAGAGCCAAATAGCGATGGTGCTGTGACTAGGTGCCCGAGTCAGTTCGGACTCATAACGACCCTCTGCACAATAAAAGGAAACACTGCCCAGTCCTGTGCCACCCTCGCCACTGTGATGCTTGAGTCCATGGCGCAGCCACTGTGCCAATCCATCTCGTAGAGGGTCGTGTCTTTCTCTTTTTGCCCCTCCCCCTTCCCCACGAGTTATGTCCCTTTCCAGGACTGCGCCTTTCCAGGTACTGGCCTTACGGGAACCACTTCTCCTGACCGTTTTCTTTCAGAGCCGTGGCAAAAGGGGAAGCGTCTGGTATTTTCATTTGTAGCGTTGTTCAACATGAGGGTTTCAGTTTCCACGATCCTTTGCAATCTCAGCTAGAGTGGCCTCTATTCTCGACTTCTGAATTACTTACAGTTTCTGATGTTAAAAGTAGAAATACCAAACGAGACAACCATTCTTTTGGGGGAAAGGAATGCCACTGTCCTCACCAAGGACAATGGTGTCCTCTGCTTGGTACACTTGGAAAGCGTGCCAGTACAGAACTGGCCTGTGTGGGCATGATAGATCCTGACAAAATGAAGGCCAGGGGGTAACAGTTATCAGAAGCCACGTCGATATCCTGACAGTACTAAGAAGCACATTTGAAGGAGCAGTGAGGAGCTAGGGTGCCCAGTGGCACATTCTAAAGAAGGTGAGTAGAATTGGCAGTATTGGACTGCCCAATCAGCAAGGAAAGCATGGACTCACTTGTTACTTACTTACTGATTTGTAGTGAATGTATTCCTATTTCCTGCTGTAGGTGTCTTGAGGTAAGCGGACTCCTTACATGGCAGTTCACGAATCCCTCCCCTTCCTACCTTGCTTTTGTTTTAAAAGCTTTCTCAGCAATCAGCAAAAGTCACCCAGTTGCAAAATCCCAAACTACCACAGCCCCATGTTGTTCAGAGTCCCAGAACATCACCTAGTGCTTCATCTTCCACCTGCCCTGCATTTGGATTCAGCTCCTTGCGGAAGATTATCACCATCCCACTTAGCATCAGCAGGGAAGCCCGTCTGAGCCCTGGGGGTTCTTTAACCAGCAAGGGACCCGCTTTAAAACTACAATCACAGGCCTGCTTTTGAGGAATCGATCTAGCTGCGAACAGAAACCAGATCGAATCTATGGGGTGGGTCGCCTCAGCCCAGGTTCTCCAAAATCCAGCAACTGAGGCAAAAGTCTGAGTGAGGTGAGTTTTATTTTAAAGAAAATGATCCCAGGCTAAGGGATTAGGAAAGTAAAATAAAGAAGAGAGTAAAAGAATAAATTAATTAGTTGGCGATTTGATCGCTGGGTTTGATAACGCATTGTATGTCCGCTGCTGTAAGCAGGTGGATGGATAAACAAAACCAGCAGAGACTGAGGACAGCTTTGAGAGGTGGATTCGGTTCCAACCCAGACTCGGCCCTGGGGGCCCACCCCAGCCTCTGTCAAGTACCGAGTATGGACCCTGAGCCGGACCCGGGACAAGCTTTCACAGGCATAACGCACAGGTGTCTTTTTTGAAAAAGGTGAACTAAAATCTGCTTGTACTGGCATTTGGTTTTTCTAAAAGCTAAAGTGTACAAAAGCGGAATATTTCATCACAAGGCTGACGTTTGCGGACGCTTGGGCACACCCTGACGTCCACTATTCTTATTTCAGACCCAGACTCAATTTACCTTCCTTATCACATCCCCCACTGGTCTTGAGTCAATACTGAGGCTCCTGACTCAGTTGTACCCTGTTCTTTTAAAATTAACTCAGTGTCCTGTATTGGAAGTACTTCATAGTGTTGCCTCAGGGCCATAACTTTACTGCAGTTACTCGGTCCTGCACACATTTTACTAAAGCATTTATATAACAAGAACCTAAAATTAACCAGAGAATTAAAATGGCTATTGGCCCCAAGACAGCAGACAGAAGGATGGTTAGCCATGGGGACACATTAAACCATTTTTCAAACCACCTCTGCCCTTGTTCTCTTACTTTCTGCCACAGGTCCAATTGTTTTCTGACTTCTGCTTACGTCTGTTTTACAATTCCAGGCTTCTTGGCATAAAAAAAAATACTTTTCCCCTAGGGCAAGACAAAGTTTTTCTTGTTTAGAAAACAGCAGGTCTTCTATTGTGGAGGACAACCTCCGCTAATGAGGTCCATTGCTTCAGATAGAATATCAGGTTTGTTTGTTTTTCTCTCATTTTTACAAAGACTACGTAATGGGGTAGGCCCTGTTGGCCAGTGACACGAGCTGAGGTTCCAATGGCTGAGGAGCCTGCCACTCCCAGGCCCACCTGCAACGGGACTAGAAGTGGGACAGCTCGGCGGTACTGGCTCCCTCCTGTGATAAGGTTTAGATGTTCTCTTCCCTCTGCGTCTCTGAGCAAATACACCTGGGGCACCATGTGGAACAATATGTACAGCTCTGAATGTTTTCTCTGGTTAAGGAGAAGAACATACAAACTCGGGGTGCGTCCGGACGTACAGGCAAACCAGGTGTTATTGGGACTTTTAGGCCATTGGTGTTCTTCATTGGGGAGCAGGGTAACGTTAGCTATAGTCTGGTTACCATTGTCGCGGTAATGGCTGGAATCGGCTGAGTAGGCACCACCTTCAATGCCAGTTCCAGTCCCTGAGACATCTCCCAGAGTCATTCAGGGGTTGGTGCCCAGCGGCAGACCGTTTCCAAAGACTCAAACTTTACAGGCTTACTGGGCTGCTGTTCAGTTAGCTTACGGCGATTCTTCCACAATAAGGAGGTCTGGGATCTAAACATTAAAAATAGTCATAATATTTGGGTTGGTGTGGTGGGAAAAATCAAACACTGCATCTAAAAGCTGTGTGAGTTCCTCTTTGTCTGCACTAACAAGGGAAGGTGCTTGCTTGGGCTGACAATGATTTATAAAGGCTGACTGGTTTGGTGGACGGACCACAGTGGGTGCAAGAGGGCCCATGGGTTTGAATTTGGGCCAACTATTTGTGCCTCTTCGGTTCAAGAGAGAAAGTTTTCCTTGGGTAGTGATCTCTGTCCCTGGGTCAGTGCCTGAAACCTAGCATCTAAATCTCGAAGTTTTTCCCAAGTCCCACTCAGATACCTTTGAGGTTGGGTCATACATTTGAGTTGAATATGATATGGATTGGGTTAATTTACAGGATTTCATTACATTTGTCTTCGCTGGAAAAAACATATGGGTCAGAGGGGGAAACAGTCTAGCCAGTGGTTCTGATACACAGCTTCATGATGCGCAATGAAATACTCTGGCAGGATCTGGAACCGGTGATGGGGCACACATAGGTAGGCTTCCGTTCCCTGCCCAGACTTTTCATCTCTGAGATTACCACACCCTCTATTGTGTTTCCAATATGATTTCTGCACTGTTTTTCCAACCCCGCCCATCTTGCAGCTTTTATGCTAAAATCTCCTTTTGTTGCCCACGACCCATAGCTGGGCCACAACTGACCCAAGTCAAATCTGAATATGGGACATTGGTATCCCTGTATGAAGAGCTGATACATCCGCTTTTACTATCAGTCAGTGTCCACGAGGCCGTCACCAGCTGGCGGTCACTGGGAGTGGTTGGAGTAGCTGCACCGGGATTAGGGAGATGAGGCTCATGGCTGGAGGTGATGGTCAACTTTAGTGGGTCCCCGAGATGGGTGCTGCTGGATCCTCTAAAACTGAGAGGCATCAGGAGGTGCTGGCTTTAAGGGGCTCCAGTAGCTCCATGGACGGAGTCCTGCTACCTTAATGGCGGTAAGGGAAACACAGACAACGGTGTAAGGGCCTTTCTGGTGGGGTTCTAACCAGTGGGACCCATGTCTTTCACCAGAACCAGCTCTCCTGGGTTATATAAGGGGAATGCTCCGAGGACCTGGAGTTCTGGTACTCTGCCTTGACCTTCCTCCAACTTTCAACTTGTACGAGGTGGAGCGCTTGCAATTTCTGGATAAAAACTTCGTTAGACAACTTAGTTTCTGCAGCATCAGTTGGTAGGAGTCCAAATACAGTTTCAAATGGGGTTAACTGAGCTTTAAATGGGGTGCAATGGACACGTAACAATGCGAAGGGTAGGAGCGCCACTCATCCATCGCCGGTTAATTTAGCTAGGGTTCATTTAGCTCGGGTCTCTTTTAGGGTCCAATTCATCCTTTCAACTTGCCCTGAGCTCTGCATAAGTTCCTATTTGTGCCTAAAATTTTCCTTAATGTTTGTATAGTTTTAGCACCAAATCCGGGTCCATTGTCCGACCCAATGGTGTCAGGCTACCCCCACCTAGGGACTACTTATCTAATAACGTCTTTCCTGTTAGCAGTTTCTTTCTTGGTGGGGAATGCTTCTAACCCAACCTGGAAAAGTGTCTATAAAGACTAATAAATACCTGTAATTCCATCGTCCTAGTTTAATCTCTGTAAAATCTACTTCTCAGTGCTTCCCTACCTTGCAATCTTGTTCTCTGGTTCCAACAGGGCGTGCAGCGCGGGCAGCTCAAGCCTCACTTGCAGGTAGCTGTGGGAGGCAGCTACCACTTCTGCTGTTGTACTGAGTGGAGGAGCCCAAGACGCAAGTTGAACTAGTCCGTCCCGCTTGCTGGGACCCCAATGCCTGTCGTCGTGCAGCTGCTTCAAGAGTCTCACTTTCATTTCTTGGTAGAATGTGATGGCCGTCAGTCAGGCAGCAAGCACCAGCCATTCCTTTTTGCTTGTAGCCGGTACTGGTGATGTTCTTGGGGAGTATAATTTTTAGCTAGGGTAGTTAGTTTAGCTAGGGGAGTCTGGGCAGACAGAGAGTGGCTAGCACTAGATTTGCACTATTTATTTATTTATCAAAAGATCATTTTATTGGGGACTCTTACAACTCTTGTTACAATCCATACATCGATTGCATCGGGCGAATTTGTACATATGTTGCCTTCGTTCTTTTCTAGACAATTACTTTCTATTGAGCCCTTGGAATCAGCTCCTCATTTTTTCCTTCCCTCCACCCACCCACCTTCATAACCCCTTGATAGATTATAAATTATTAGTTTCATATCTCACACCATCTGGTGTCCCCCTTACCCCATGTTCTCTGTAGTTCTTCCCCTGAGAGGGCTGTATGGTTGTGTTGATCATTGGAATCAACACATAACCTTTCTCCCTCCCTCTCCTCCACTTCCCCCTACCCTTTTGGTATTGCTGTTCCCACTCCCGTTCCTGGATTCTGTGTGGCACGAGCTCCCATCTCTTATCTATACCTGAGCACATGCTCCAGTCTAGTCTGAATTGAGAAGCAGCACTGAGGTAATGATAGTGGGGGGTGAGGAAGCCTCAAGAAACCAGAGAAATATTGTGCGCACCCTGGTTGACTCATCCCTTTCCTGTGGTCCCTCTGAGGGGGAACTGTTCCATTGTCTACAGATGGGCTTTGGGTCTCTGCTCCAATCTCCCTCATTTTCAACAACATGTTTTTGTTTGTTTGTTCTGTGTTTTCGGATGCCTATTACTCAGTTCCATAACTCCTCGTGAGCACACCAGCAGTGCGCTTCTTCTATGTGGACTTGTTGCTTCTCTGCTGAATGGTGGCTTGTTTAACTTCAAGCCTTTAAGACCCCTATATTTTTAAATAGCCCGGAACCATCTGCCTTTTTCACCACGTTTGCTTACACACCTGATTTGTCTTTAGTGATTATGTCGGGAGGGTGCACATCTCAGACTGATAATTTGTTACAACAAAGTGTTCTTGTATTGAGGGAGGCTATGAGCAGGGCCCAAAGTCTGTCCACTACCTCAGTGTATTGCCTTATAAATATATGTACATAGGCCAATATCTCTATTTTTGTTTTCGTTTACATATGTACACCACTATACGTATACGTCTGTCTATTGCTTTGCTTCCCAGGTCCTTCCTCTGTTTCCTTTTACCTTCCTCCTGCCCCATGGTCACTTTCCCCTTATTTCCACCTCTTGGTACTTCCTTTTAGCTAGTTTGCTGTTTCTCTGACAACCCCCCACCTCACCGACGCGATCCCCTATCTCCTGCTTGTTGTTGACTCTAACACCCTAGTTGTTGCTCTGTCTATGGTGCTGCCTGCTCACTGCCCCTGCCCCTACCATCCTTAACCCCCAGGTCTCCCCGGGACTGTTGGTCCTGTGGCTTTCTCCTTAGGCTTGCTTTCCCTATCTATCTTATATAGGTAGGCACACCGACTATGACATAGCCCAAACTGACATAATAATAATAATAATAAAAGATTGAAAAGAGATAAGAGAAGAAACAAGAAGAAAAAGAAAAGGGAGAAAAGAAAAAAAAAGAAGAATTGTACAAAATTCCAGGTCTGGCCGCTGGCCTTCATGACTGTCGGGGAACTGCTCCTCCCAGCCTGGAGTCCCTTTTGGGGGGCTCTACAAGGGCTTCGTAGCTTTGCTTTGCTCCAGTTGCAGGTCTGCTATGTTTCCTTCTTGGCTTGCCCATCGGTGGGGAGTTCAGACTGCACTACCTCCCCACCGGGTGACCCCAGAATTCCTCTCTGTCGCAGTCTGCTCCTGTAAGGGGGCAACGTGACACCAGGTGTTGTCTGCTGCACAGCCCCTCTGTGTCCCATTAGCCTGGTGGACCAGCGTGGGGTTCAGTCCAGCTGTCTCTTTCTCTTCTTCCTTCCTGGTCTGCTGCCGGGTGGGTGTGGCATGCTGGACTCTCTCCCCAACCTGCAGGTTTTGTGTTGTTTTCTGTCACACCGATTTCTAAGGAAGGGGTCAGTTTGGCTCTGGTTGGGGCCAGCCCTGGAGCTTTCCCTGTTCATGCATTCTTCCATACGGCCAGGTTGTCCTCATGGTTTGGTACACTGTGGCAGGGTCTGCATGACCACTCCCAAGTCTGTGGAAATCAAACCAGTACTCTCCCCCTGGGTGGGTTCACGCCCTGCTTGCCCCATCATCATCTCATTTTTGCCCCCACCTTTTTTTCCTCCCCCCGCCCCACTTTCCCCTTTTTTGTGTTGAATCAGCATGTATCTCCTTGGGTTTGGTCTAACCTCCTCCAGACTCCCTGTGCCTCAACCCAGGTGGCTTCTCTTCTGTACCTACCTTGCTGATAACACTTATCTCAGGGGACTTGTGCTGCTTCTCCTTTTGTGATTGGCTGACTTTGCTTACCATAATTTCCTCCAACTCTTCCCATGAAAAGACGTGTTTCTTGTGCTCTACCAGTGCTTTTTAGTGATGCACAGTACTCCATTGTGTGAATGTGCCAGAGTTTACTGATCCACTCATCTACCGATGGAAATTTAGGTTATTTCCCACTCTTTGTGATTGTGAATTGTGCTGCAATAAACATTGGAGTGCATACAACTGGCCGTGGTTTATTTTTTACCTCTTCTGGGTATGTGCCCAGTCAAGGGATAGCTGGGTCATAAGGTAGATCAATTTCCTTTTTTTTTTTTAAAGCATCACCAAATCACTTTCCATAGCAGCTGTACATATCTATAGGACCACCAGCAATATAGGAGAGTTCTATCTCACTATATCCCCTCTAACATTTGTTGCTCTCTGATTTTCTGATTTGGGCTAGCCTCAAAGGTGTTAGGTGGTATCTCATAGTTGTTTTGATTTGCATTTCTCTGATGGCTAATGATGAGGAGCATTTTCTCATATGTTTATTGGCGATATGGGTGTGTTTCCTCCCTAGAGAAATTTCTTTTCCATTCTTTTGCCCACTTCTTCAAGGAGTTAATTGATTTCCTCTTTTTTTCAGGCAAGGAGCTTATTATAGATTTTTGTAATAAGCCGTTTGTCTGTTGTTTCATTGCTAAAAGTCCTTTCCCAGTCTTTGGCTTGTCTTGTTACTCTCTTGGTAGAGTCTTTTGACACACAGGTGTTTTATCCTTGTAACTCTCATTTGTCGATTTCAGGTTCCCAGGTGTGTGTACCCTTCTCTATTGCAGTTAGCCTTTGTATTCCTTGGGCCAAAGTTCTTAGGCTTGTCCCAATTTCTTCGCTAATGGTCCTGATGATTTGGGGTTTTACTTCTAAGTTTGTGATCTACCTTGTGCATGGGGTGAGGTAGACATCGTGTTTCATTTTTCTACATGTGTATATCCATTGTTTCTAGCACCACTTGTTAAATAGTGGGTTCCTCTCCCACTTGATACTTTTGGGGCCCTTGCCGAGGATCAGCTGTTTATATGCTGATGGTTTTATTTCTGGGGTTTTCTATTCTTTTCTATTGGTCTGTGTATCTGTTATTATGCCAGTACCATGCTGTTTTGACCACTGTGGCTGTGTAGTAGGTGTTACAGTCAGATAACACAAGCCCTCCAACTTTGTCCTTCTTCTTGAGGAGTTCTCTGCTAATTCTGGGCTTCTTCCCTCTCCAAATGAAATTGGTGGTCAGTTTTTCCAATTCTTTGAAGAAGGTTGTTGGTATTTGAATCAGGATAGCATTAAACTTATAAAGTGCCCTGGATAGGATAGACAGCTTTATTATATTGAGTCTTCTGATCCATGAGCATGGGATATTCCTCAATTTATGGAGGTTGATTTTGGTTTCATGTAGTAGGATCTTGTAGTTTCCCTTGTATAGGCCTTTTTTTTTTAGTTAAATAAATCCCTAAATATTTCAATTTTTTCCTGGCTATTGTGAAGGGTACTGACTTATTGATCTCCTCTTCCATAATCTTGTCCAATGAATTCTGTTTGCTGATTTTGTACCCTGGTCTCTTCCATATTCCTCTATTGCTGTCAGAACTCCGCTTGTGGAGCTTTTGGGATTTTCAATGTACAGAATCATGTCATCTACAAATAGCAATAATTTCACCTCCTCCTCACCCAGTAGGATACCTTTGATGTCTTTCCATTGTCTTATGCTGTTGACTAAGACTTCCAGTATTATATTGAATAGAAGGACAAGGGATAACCTTATCTGATCCCCCTTTTCAGTGGGATCGATTTAGTCTTTTCTCCATTGACTATTTTAGCTCTTGGCTTATCGTAGTTGGCTTGTATTAACTTGAGAAATTGACTTTCCATTCCTATCCTCTTGAGCATCTTAATTAGGAAAGGATGTTCGGTGTCATCAAATGCTTATTCTCTATTGATATTATCATATGATTCTTATACTTTTTCTTATTCATGTAGTATATAATATTGGTGAATTTTCAGATGTCAAACCATCCCTGTATCCCTAAGATAACTCCAACCTTATCTTGGTGGATTCATTATGAGGTTATTAGTTGTCAGCTTAATCCATGTAAATTTTCTACTGACAGGGTTGTATCACTGTCAAGACTGAGCAACCTCCACATAATCCATAACTGTACATTGTCCTAACTACGGATCTAGCTAGGTTAACTTCCATGACTGTTAACACCACTATCTGCTAGCATTCAATGCATGACCACTTGACAGAAGATATTGGTCAAGTGTCATTTGACTTAATTAGGTGGTTATATTCTATCACACACAACACTTTCTATACTTTCAGTTACTGAGTTCAATGATTCATCACAATGTCCACAGAGAACTCACAAACAATATTCATGATTAAAAAGATTTATTAAGGAAGTTAACAGGTTATAATGCAGATGAGAAATAATCAGGATACAGATGTTCAGTCAGGACATTTTACAAAGTTCCTTCTGGGCTGCTAATAAATGCCCAAAGGGCATGCCACTCCACTGTAAGTGTCAATCCGAAAGCATTCAGCTCAAGCACCACTGCAGCATCAAACCCAGCTCCTTGGATTACATGCCCAGAGGCACCCTACCCCAGTAAAGCACAGCTTGAAAGGACTCAGTTCCACCTTCATATATCAGCCGACCTGCTCCCCAATCAAGTGCTCAGAGGCATCCTGTTCCAGAAGCCAGCCGAATCCACAACAGCAACCGGCTTTATTTGCTCTGCAGATGAAATCCACCATTCTGGGTCTCACACTCTAGCTCCTGGTTCTACTGCTGCTGCTCCTCTGCCATCCTCAGATGTGAAAGCTGTTTCTGGATCAATGAGGCTCACTGCACAGGCATCTGGGAATCCAGAAGATGCACTCTCGCCCTGGCTCTAGATCACAGAGAGATTCCCCCCTCTTCCTTCACAGAGGGCTCATGTGATACTCAACAGGATGGCACTCAAAATGAAACTTGTTAGCACTTACACACAGGCGGATCCTGTCAGAAGCCCCACCTTCTTACCCAGATCCATGCATGACAGGGTGGTTTGGTAAGAGTCAAAGACATTGGATTGAAGAGACCTTTTAACTAACTCGTTGCCCCTGAAGGTTAACACCCCTAGGTAACGTGCACGCTTCTGAAGAGACGCTGAAAACTAGAAGGGTGGCGTGTGAGTGGAAGAGACAAGTCTCAGAGCACCTTAAAATAAGGCAGTGATGAAACGTCAGCTCATATGCAAGTTATAATCCACTTCAGAAAGCATAGTGTTAACTACTGAACTTTTGAGATGTACATGTTACTACGTACCACACCATTCTTCTGAAGTCAATACGAATGTTCTACATATTCATTATGAAATTTATTTAACTGGAAATTGTCCCAACATCTATCATTTCTCTGGCCGGCTTTGCCCTCAGTGAGAGTGAACATAAAAGGACACGCTGGTAGTTAGCTCTTTACAGTAGGATGCACTCATTTGAAGAGCTATTAGTGTTCTGAAGATGCTGGATCTCATTATGAAGTCTTGCAGTTTGGGCTTCAAGCGTCTGTCTGATCCTTTGGGCTTCTTCCTAAACAACAATACAGGAAGAATTTATAACTTAGTGCAGAGTATGGTCACATAAATTGATTTCTCATTACTTATTTTGTTATGAAAATCAAATCTTTAACTTCTCCTTATGTTAATCCATCCACAGTATTAGACAGTCCTGCATCCCTCTCTTGCCTTCATCTTCCCTTACCTTCCATCCTTGGATGTGCTCCTTTGTAGTCATCCACCTTGTACCTTTTCTCTGCTACAGAAACGTGCCCACCTGCTAGCCTCTGAAGTGTCAGTATGCCTTGATTCCATCCAGAGGTTCCTTCCTGCCTTGTTCTAAACACTCTTCTTGGGGAAACTGAATTACCACTTGACTTCAAGCCTCTGCTACACAGATGACTGTCTAGCGTATTTCTATGAGGGAAAGGGTTCAGCAACAAGGAGTCATCCAGAATCAGGTGGCGTGTCTGAGCCTTAAATAGGGGTATCTGTCTCATATTTGGGGGAGAAGAGGTGAAGGAAACAGTCAGGAGCTTATGGATTCTAGTTGCCTTTATAGCAGAGCTGCAATCTTGAAACTGTCTTCCAAGTAGCAGCCAGGTCACCCAGGGAGAAGAAGGTGACCGTTGTCCCAGAGGGAAGGGAAACACAGCAGACCCACTAGAAGGGGTCAAGGCATTTTGATAACCTGATAGGCTGGCTGCAGTATGTTGGCATTTAGTTATCTCTGGCTTTTCACTTTTTCTCATCTGATAAATGGTAACATCATGGTTCTGCTACACAATGAATAGAGTAGATGAAGGCAAAGCAGGTAAAATATTTGTACAATTCTTGATCGACTAAAATACTTGTTTACTAAGAAATAACATTAATTGATTAAATAAAATCAGCAAAGTAAATTTATATCCAGAGATGATCGTGTCAAGGTCAGCATCATAGAAACGGAATGTGAAGTTAATTAGTACAGTAATCGATGGCTAAAGCAAAAGATTACTCACAGCAATTGAGAACTTACCACCAAAGACTGAGTATTGCCGGTTAGAAATGTCCTTCTCTTTTATTTAGCAAATTACCGTATATGCTCGAGTAGTAGCCGACCCGAATATCAGCCAAGGCATCTAATTTTACCACAAAACTGGGGAAATGTATTGACTCGAGTTTAAGCCTCGGGTGGGAAATGCAGCAGCTACTGGTAAATTTAGAAATTAAAATAGATACCAATAAGATTACATTAATTGAGGCATCCATAGGTTAAGTGGTTTTGAATATTTATTTCAAAGGAAAACAGTAAACTAGCTCTGTAAGTGGACAAGAGGGTCAACAAAAACAATGTGGTATCAACAACTCTCCGTGCTGTGTTACTGCAGGCACTGCATGACTACATGCGCTGCTTTACCGCAGGCACACAACGCAGCTGGTACAGTTTGAGGCCTAATGCAGAATGATGACATTCCACATGTGATGACATGACTGCTGGCACAGAGCAGCCTGTGTCAGGGCTCATAACATACACGCTGCGTCGTGTTTGCACTGTTGCTGCATGCGCTGCGCTGTGTTACTGCACATGCAGCGCTACCGCATAGGTATGGGAAGTGCTAACACAGCACATGAGTCACACAGGGCATACACAAAGCAGCCTGGGTATGATGAGCCCTAATACAGGCTGCTCTATCCAAGCATAGTCAACACTGGGTGCAGAGAAAGGTTAAAAATAAAATAAAATATAGCAGACTAAGTACTGTAAACCAACGTACTGTATAACCAAGACCAGAGATATGCTGATACTTGTATTCAGCAATGCTTGGGTGGAGCCAGGGGGTGTGACCAAGCACAGGTAAGAGGGTAAAGGCGACGTCATTGGTCACATCCCTGGAGAAGAGCGGGAGAAGAAGAGCAGCCGCATCGATGTTCATCCGACAAGGATGCGGTGCGCCCCAGGGACCAGCACACAGAAGCGGGCAGTTCCTTGCCCAGTACAGCGTGGACAGGATTGAGGCTGCCAGGTGCAGGTGAAACGAAGAGTGGTGGTATCAATAGTCATCAGAGAACCCACAGAGGCTGCAGTAGCCAGAGATGAGCAGAGAGACCGGAGAACACCAACCCACACTACACCAGAGAATAGGTAAGTGAGACCCTCACTCGAGTGTAATCCGAGGGGGGCTTTTACATCATCAAAATGTGCTGAAAACCTCGGCTTATACACAAGTATATACGGTGCATCTCCTGCTCTTTTCTAGGCACTGTTCCATTTCAAAATCAGATATTAACTCAATTATAAAAAACCTATAAAATAGATATTGTTACCATCTCTATTCTACAGAACAGATAACTATGCGACTTAGCAGTTAGAAGTGATTTGTAAATCATATATTAGTCATCGGTGGAAATTGAAGGCAGACCTGGCGATCTACTCTCCAGAATCCTTACTCCGGGTCACACTAGCATGTGGTCCCGCTCCCCGTGTCATTGCTATATGTACTCATCAGTACAGAGAGACGACTGCAAGTTGAAGGTGCTACCCTCGCCGCACACCTGCATTCTCCGCTGCTGCTCCTGCTCCTGTTCCCTCTGCTGCCGGGCCAGCCTGTTAATTCTGTCTTGCTCCATCTGTCTCAGTTGGTTCTGGTGGTTTCTCTCCATCTCCTCCATTCTGAGCTGATTCTGTCTCTGAATCTCCTCCTGTCTTCGTGCCTCCGCCTGAGCAGCTGCGGCTTTCACACGGGCCTCTGTGGACGAAGGACAAACACAAACGTCTCTGAGATTCCAGTGCCCTTTTCTTCTGCTTCACACTCTGATTATGGAGAAAATTCCCTGGGCTCCTTTTTACATATCTGATCCCATATGTGGATCGCATGTGATCAACATGGTCCCTGAACTGAGATGATCCCAGAAAGAACAGGCTAAGTCATTGCAGCATTTGTTTGTTTGTAAAGTAATGTCTGATGTAGCTGCCTTCTTCTCACCTTCCAACTCCTTTTCCTTTGCTGTGAGCATCAGGTCTGTCTGTAGAATTGTGTCGCTCACAGACTTCTTGGACATTAAATATTTCTGCAGAGTCTCTTCAGCCTAGGAATGCCAAACGACATGCACTTAGAGTTGCAAATAGTGGTTGCACATGTGCACACCTTCCTGTCTGAGTTCTTGCATGATCTCCCTCCCTGACAGTGCTCCTCTGCCCTGCTGGAGCGCTCCGTCCCCTCTCCTCTCACAGGGTTGTGGATTGTTGCAGGCTGGCCAAGCAGATACACAGTGACCTGATACAAAGAACTGGCTCACCAGCTGGAGCTACTGCAGTCTGAGTGTTAAAGGACAGATATGGCTGGGTGGGTGGGGAAGGGGATCAAGGGCCCAAATCCTGTAACCCAGGCCCCACGGACTCGCTGAGCTCAGAGCTGTGGGTGCTGTGTTTTCTATCATGCGGGTGGGTTTCAATGGAAATTAAGTTAATAAGGAGGCAAAAGAACAAATTTTGAAAGTGCAGTTGGATGGGGGTAGTACATACAAAATGGAACTGATGATATTGTATAAACTCCCCAATATAGCTGTACCTGAAGCTAACTTAAAGCTTCTTGCTTTCAATTTTTGTGAGCATAAAATGACTTTTTTCCCCTGCTTAAGTTACTTTTCATAGTTAGATTTCTATCCTGTGCAAGGAAAAAGAATCTGCTCTACTAGACGCTGCAATAAAACTTTGGTGATTTTGCTGACATTTCCATTTAATTTCATCGTTATCTATCATTAAATCAAAAGCATGCCTCAGGAACATTAGTATACGTAACCATGTAGTTTTCTATCTGCTTACTGAGTGAAAGTGCGCCTAACCTCAGGACCCTTCCTCACGCCACGACCCTTCCATACAGTTCCCATGTGGTGGTGACCCCCCAACCCTCAAATTACATACGTTGCTACTTCCTAACTGTAATTTTGCTACTCTTATGAATCGAAAGATAAATATTGGATATGCTGGATGTATTTTCATGGTTACTAATTGTACATAATTAAAGCATAGTGATTAATCACAGGACAATACGTAATTATAGATTGTAAAATGCCTATGTTTTTTCTCATGGTCTTAGGCAACCCCTGTGAAAGGGACGTTCAACCCCCAAAGGGTCGTGAACCACAAGTTGAGAGCGCTGCTCTAGACGAAGACAGAAACCTCAATTGTGTGCAGTCTCTGTGTCTTTTCTCAGGTTCTCCCTGAATTTTTAGAGTCTGTTCCTCACTCCCCAGAAGGCTTTCAGAATGAATAGATGAAGTAGGAATACCTGTATTCCCTTTTGGGGCTTCTGATAGTAAGTGTTTTTCAGACTTTCTATCTTGTGAATGTAGCGGCAGTGCCCCCCTGGCTTAGAATAGACCCCCTGATTCACTTCTTCTTCCAGGGGACCAAAAATCTCCCGCAGCAGAGCTGCACAGCGCTCTGATGATGCTTGCAGGTTCTGCTGACAAAAGCCCTCCTGCTTTGCTTCCAGCTGGGTCTGCAAGGAACAAAGACACATCAGGAGGAGACAGCAGCAGCACAGCTGCCTCTCTGGGAGAGATGCTCAATAGAATCCAGGCATTCTCTAGAGTTAGACATCTCAAACCCCTTCCTCTGGTCACTTCTCCTCTAGCTGTGACCAACAGAACACAGTGGCCTAGTCTCTTGTCCTTTTAAATACAAGCTAGTCCATGGGAATATGCTTGCTTTTACTGTTATACAGACTCGGGATGTCAAAGGAGGAGGCTAGCATTGAAGTATTGTGGGATGGACGACTGGGTTGCTCTGGTTTGGGAAGACATCCATTTCTTACCATTTGCCTGGAATTGTACTTCATTTTCAGAAGACACCTCTAACACTTTGTGAACTCAGTAAAAATGAGGAGCAACACTTAAGAAATATAATTTCTAAAAGTGTAACATAATTTCAAGCAATGAGACCAGTGGGAATATCAAGATAAAAGTGAATTATACACACATGCAATCTTCACAATGCACAGAGTCCAGAGAAGTGATTTTCCCCGTCCCAATAAAAATGACTGCTTGGCCATACAGTTACTTTCTTATTCAGTAAGAATTGATTTTTTTAAGGAAGTCTCTGTGCTTTTCCCCATTCATAGTAATATGTTGTCTCTGCTAACTAGCCTCCAGGAATTAGAGCAGGGGTCAGCATAGTTGTGAGAAGGAAGAACAAATTCTGTCTCCCACCAAATTTAAAAAATAATTTAGAGTCGAATGTATGTTTTTCACAAACGAGTTAAGTGACCATAATCTGAATAGGACCCTTGAACATTTTTCAATTGTACTTCTGAGTCACATGTATGTACTGAAAGGGCTGTTTGTAGCCTTCAAGCCACAGCTTCCCAACCCCAGAACTCGACCAATAACAAGACTTACCTCTAGTTCCTTCTGGAACTTTTGGTCCACATCCTTGAAGGAGCTCTTCATGAAGACGGCGATGGCCTCCCTCTCCACGGCCCTGTGCAGGTCCAGCAGCTCCTGGAGGGTCTCTGCGGGCAGCTGCACCTTCTGGCCCATCTGCTCGTCATAGTGGGCAATGGCTTTTTGCACTGCAGCCGTGTTCTCTATCTGGGCCAAGGCCAGGACTGAGTTCTCCATACAGGGCAGATTCCCACTGTTGATGGCGTTGACATAGGTCAGCACCAGGCTCTCCAGACCTTCATGGGGGAGAAAGATGCTTACGCTATTTTCAGGGAGAGAAGGCACGTTCCATAGTAGATTGTTCTGAGTACACACATCTAACAAGGCATTCTCTGAACTTTCTTACTATTGTGCACAGTGCCCAGCTACCCCAGGACAGTTCCTTTCAGATACTCTGTCATCAAAACACCTGACCATGCATTCTTTAAAAAGGATCTATGTTCACAGAAAAAAAAAGGGGTTGGGTGGGGGACCACTCAAGGTAATCATGTCATTGCCATATATCAGCCATCACCAATGGAGAAATGAGAGGTGATTATTTACACAAAAGGGTTTCATTTCATTAGAATGCCATTAGGCCTGTAGCCCCTTCACTCTTTCCTGGCTTATCATCTTCCTCTGATTTCAATTCTCTTTATACACCCTTTTGTTTCTCACTCATTATGGTGAGTTTGCACGAGAGTTACCCTCCATGAATAGACACAAAATGAGCAAGTTATACCAGATCTCCTCCATTTTTGTTGAAACTTCCATGTTTTCCTTCCTTGTCTTTGACATAACATTCGTTACATTCAACTTCTTTCAGTCTCACAGAAACACCTTACCAAGGTCTATGGCACAGGACCTTAGACACAATCCTAACTTGTGTTCATCAGTACAAGCGAGGGGGGTTAGAGGGAGACCCAAAGCCCATCTGTAGACAATTGGATATCTCCCCACAGAAGGGTTATAAGGAAGGAATGATTCAACAAGGTGTAGAATAGTACCAGAGAATCATTCCTCAAGTTCCAGAATGCTTCCTCCCCACCATGACCGCTTCCATCTCACAAATCCCGCTAGACCGGAGAACATATATTGGTACAGGTAAGAGCTCTCCACACATGGAATTCAGGACAGATAAACCCCTCAGGAACAGTAGTGGGAGTGGGGATATCATGAAGGGAGGAAGTGGGAAAGGGAGATTCCATCAGAAGGTTGGATATATAGCCCACCCCCACTCCAAAGGGAACAAATAACAGAAATGTGGGTGAAAGGGAACAATGGACAGTGTGACATAGGAAAAAATAGCAATATACAATTGATAAAGATTCATGAAGTGAGGGAGGAAGGGGGAAAAGAGGAGCTTATACCAAGGACTCAAGTTGAAAATGTTTTGGAAATGATGATGGCAACATATGTACAAATATGCTTCATACATTTGATGTATGGAATTTTATAAGAGCCCCCAATAAAATGATTAAATTTAAAAAGTCTGTTCAGACTTCCATGAGCATTTTGGACAGTTGGGGCCTCCATTTCTGTAAGGTTGTATTGATTACCAACTATTTGATACTTTGTCCTTAGCACAGTCAGAGACATACTTAACACCCAACATCTTAGTGGAACAAATGCTTCCAAAGCACATGATGTGCGTCCACAGTGGACCAGGTATGTCCTTCTTTGGGTTGGCTTCCTATTTTAGCCTCCTTTGGAAGCATAATTAAGAAAGTACTAGAAACTTTTTTGATGCCCACTTAAACTTTAAAATATTATAGTATTTGCTAAGTTTATGCTCGATGGTAATTGCGTGTGCTTTTGTCAACCATGGAAGGAGAATCTCATGACAGTGTTCCATATTCATCATGTTGGATGGAAGGACAATCAACTTAAAAATACTCACAAGGTCCATTGACCTTGATGTCTCCTGGAAGAGTCTTGAGCTTAGAATGGTTGAAGATATAAGAACAGAATTCTGAGACTGTTTGGACAAATTCAGGCTGCAGCTCCTGATCAGGTAGAGTCTTGAGTTGGGAGAGCTTCTGATGACTGGGCAAGTCAAAGAGAAAGCATTTCTTTTTGGGAAAGAACTTTTGAAGACATAAACGAGGCAAGTTGAACTTGTGAGCTCCTCCATCTGTCTCTGGTCAAGGGAAAATAAAATTTGTTTAGGATAGTGCTCATGTTAATTTTCATCTATTCCCTTCAATAAATATTTCTTTTACCTGTTGTTATGTATTTCAATAGAGCTTCATAAAATTTGAGCAAAAAGATAGAAAGTAAATTATCAAGGAAAGAGAAAAATTTTAAAAGTGCTCCAGGAATCTAAGAGTAATGCAAAGTAATGCTGGATATATTTGTTGGTTCTCAATTAATGCTATTTATTTATTTCAGTGTGCTAAGGGGCTGCTAACCACATATAGGTTGCTAGGGTTGGAATTGGCTGAATGACTACAGCTGGATTTTCCCCAGTGGTTTGTGTTTATTAAGCTTGACAGATGATTACATACAGGAAACCATTCATTTAGAAACCCATACAGAGATAATGAGCCCTGATTAATTTGATAGCAGTTAGTTACTGGTTTCTAAGCAAAAGACGTTAGCACTTCCTTTTCTAGATGATTTTTTCCTTTTTCAAAACTCGTACCTTGCTTTGGCCTTAGTGAATTCTCCAGGTACTCATCTGCTGTGAGGAGTTGCCCATCTGCTTCCAGCTGTAGGTAAAAATCTCGCACGATCCACACTAATTCTGGGAAGAAACTCTCCAAGTTAGCCGCGTCTTCACCCTCAGCAAGATCAGAAGAGCATCTTGCCAGGAGCAGATTTGTGACTTCTGTAACATTGCTGACATGCCATTAAGGATAACTGCTGGAAATACGGCAGGATCTGAGCTCATGCTTCATTCTACGTATCTCTGAACCTTAACTCCCCGACCTGTGAACTGGTTTAGCTTGTTTACTCATGTCCGGGAAAGGACTCTGGGCCAGCCCATATGTAAGATTTGAGTAAACTGCAGTGCTAACTGGGATGGCGTAAATGACAGGTGCTAGTCTCCTGCAAATGTAAGCTCGCTCTAGGAAAGCAAGGGCAGCTTGTGTATTGCATGACAGCCAAATATGTTGCTGGTGGGTGTTGAGCAGAGCCAGAAATAGCAATGATGGTGACTGACGTCACCCCTACTATTGTGAGTCACACTATTGCCCACCTTGCAGTTCCCTACACCAGGCTCCTGAAAGACTCCCATTCCTGGGTTTTGACTTCGAATGATTCCCACCGCAGCTTTCCATTCCAGTTCACCTACATGTTAAAAATGCAAGTCTGTTTGGTGTTGGGGTTCTTAATCTTAGCAAAGTGGTCCCGTGTTGTCCCCTTGAATCGGAAGCAGCACATCCTCTCTTCAGTAAAGAAGCAGAGCGTTTCCGTGCATTTTGAATAGTGAACATGCTTGCAGCTTAGGCTTCCCTTGCAGTGATGGCACACATAGAGCAGTTAATGCTGGATTCTCTCTGGCTGTGTGCTGTCCTAAACCAAAAAAGATACTGCAGTAGGTCAACAGCATGCTGGTCGATTTGGTACTTGGTGTTGTACACGAAGGTGCTGCTCAGTAGCAAGGCCAGGGCAAAGATCTTGTAATCATGCGCCTCGTCCACCTGGAAGTCAGAACAGTTGTAAGTCTTACCTCATGGCATCTCAGAAGAGTGGTCATTGAAATAGACCTGTGATTTTCATGTAGCAAACAAGAGACCTACAACAATGATCATTAGGCAAATGAGAACTTTCTGCTTTCATCAGAATTGATCATTTTATACAGAACAATATGTTGTGTACTCATCACCCCCATGGTAGCTATTGCTGTATATTTACCAAATGGGGAGTCAAAGTAGTGGGATAACCAACGTTCTTAAAAGTAGTGTTTGCATAATCTTTATGTAAAACAACTTGGACCTATAAGCACAAACTTGGAGCTGGGGTGGTTGCCACTGAGTTGATTTCAACCTGATATGGAGGTCATGTACAACAGCAGCGGTTCTTAACTTGTGGGGCGGGACCCTTTGGAGGTTCAACAACCCTTTCACAGGCGTCGCCTGAATTATATCAATAACAAAATTATGGTTATGAAGTACCCACGAAAATAATTTTATGGTTGGGGAGGTCACCACAACAGGAGGAATTCTATCTAAGGGTCGTGGCGTTAGGAAGGTTGAGAACCACTCATTTAGAATCTATTTTTTTAAACAAGCAACTCACAACAGGGATTTTCTATAATACTCAAAGTAGCACTGTGAAGCGAGCTTTACAAATGAGGAAACATTCGTTTTGAAGTTGACCATCTCTGAACGCTGTTAGCAAACTGAAATTTACAAAAAGAAGTAGCAACGTGGAGGGACAGCTCCAGGGAAGAATTGGAGCCCGCTCTATTACTTCATAAGAGGTGACTGTGCACTTTTCTTCCCAACGGGAAGTCTGTCGTGAAGGTGGTAGAAAGGCATCTGTAAGTGCTACCATTCAAGTCTCCCTGCCCCCTACCCCAGTGATCTTGGTGTGCTCATCAGCACACACTCAGAAATAGCACAAGTATCTCAAATTATGTGTTAGAGAAACCCCTTCCCCCCAAAAAGATGGAGGAGCCTTGGGCTCTGTGCTAAGGCATATTTTCTCTGTGTTATCTGTCTGGAAGATTGGAGTCAAGTTGATCTGACACAGACCTCCAGCTTCTCGCCAGTCACTGCCCTGTGCACGTGGAGCCTCTTGATACCTGCTCTCCACATCTGGCTCATTGCCTAATTCAACACCTGGGTCGAAGCCCCTAGTCATGGTTCTGGCTTATAAATATTTTTTCTTGCTTCAGGATTCCTAACTTGGACTATTTAAAACTGGAGAAAGAAAAGGTTTGCTCCGGTGAAATGGAAGTCCAAATTTGGGTGAAAACTGCCTGTGCAAAGAATGGTCAGCAACGGGGTTGTTCACCCCTCCCTTACCTTCTCTACATCGCCCAAGCCCTCGGTGTCCAGCAGAACGAAGGTGTGGTCGGGCGCCTCTCGGGGAGACACACACCACATCCAGATGCCCTTGGTGTGAGACTGCACAGTGGAGCCAACGGAGAAGCCTGCAGGAGAGAGTGGGGATGCAGCAGGGGGCTCAGAACAACGGGGGCGGGTCCCGGAGAGAGTCTGTGGAGAAAGTAGCCCGAGGAGACCGTGGAAACTGCAACCAGTCGAGATCTCAATGACAACTAGACAAATGGGAACACGGCAAGGGCACTGGACACTTTTCAGCACGAATGAAGAGAGAAGTACAGCAGATCTTCGCTGGGCGCACTTACCTTGATTGGTCCCAGCCAGCTTGTTCATCAGGTAGGATTTTCCTGTGCGGTACAGGCCCACGATAGCCACCACCACCAGAGGCTGCTGAATGGCAGACAGGATCTCCAGTGCGTCCTGATTAACGACCAGTTGCTCATCAATGTTCTCAATGAGGCACACTGGGTCTGGCATGTGAACCCCTGGGGCCATGTCCAGGAACGTTACTGTAGCTGCAAAGATGAGAATCTTGTTGTTATGGTTGTTGATAGGTGCCATCAAGTGGGTTCCGACCTATTGCGACCCTATCTAAGGTGACCAGAAGTCCTGCTTTTGGCGTGACAGCCAATTGATTTTGAACAATTTGTCCCGCGTCCCGCGGCGTTTTACAAAAGTCCCGATTTTTGGAAGGAATGCACGACATGCAAGGGAACGGCGGGAGAACGGGAAGGGAATGTACAGTTTTCGGGTGCCATGTGGCTATTTCGCCAGGATAGGAGATTTATATTATTTTTGTTAATTTTATAATGTTAAACTTTAATAATAACAAAACTTGTTGAAAACAGATTATCTCGAACTGCTTATTAAAGTTCGCATTGTTGATTAGTTGTAAGAATTCGTCCACCATTGTTTGGCCTTAATGAACAATGGCATTTTTTGGCATTGGCAATGACGAAAACAGTTTGGAACTGTCTCTCAGACCATAAACACCGTACTGCGTGCTAGTGCTAGTAAAACAAGTGAGGGCAACAAATCAGCTTTTCAGAGAATTTAGGTAAGTAATTTACTTATTTATTTCATAAATACATAAATTTTCTTGAATTTAGCAGACAGTACTCGTATTATTTATATTTTATAGCGGCGGCAAAAAGTATAGCACCGGCCTTGAAAGTGACACTGACGACTTACATTACAGCAAATTCAGAGAAAAAAATAATACAAGTTAGTATTGTTATTATTTAGAAAAAAAATAGAGGAGTCCGGGAAGATGGCCGACAGGGACACCCGCATACTCTGAGAGCTCCTCCAAACAAAGCGGGATTGGCGACCAGGTAGCTGAATAGTAAGAGTCTGGTGAGTGAAATATCCCCCATGGACAGCACCCCAGTCCCACCCCACGTATTTGTCCTGAGCAGGGGTCTAGGTGAAAGAGGACCGGACTCGTGGGACATCTCTGGTCACTAAGCTGCTGTGAGCTCACTGGCGACCGGCCTAGGCTCCATCCCCAAACCGGACCCCAGCCCAGAGCCGCTTGCCTGCCCTGCCTAGACAGGCGCAGCAGGTCACGCTCCCCTACACCAGCGGCCCACTCCCCACTCGCGGATCCCCACTGGGAGAGAAGCTTTCTTCTCCCGAGGTTCCCCTCTCCCTGCAGGGCAGCGATCTGCCCTTGGGCTCGCGTCCCTCCCTCCATTCATCCAAGCTCAGGGGAGCGGACCCGCGGGTTGTCTGGCGACCCCCACGGGGGACCATCCACCCGCACCGCTGCCGCGGACCTCTCCACCTGCCCTCCGTGCGCCAGCCTCCCACCCCTGCCCGCCCCCGCCCGCCCCTGGCAGCCTAGCGCCAGCTCCACTCCTGGCCGGGACCCTGCGCTGAGCACTTCCCGCCGACGGGAGCCATAGCCCAACCCGCGCCTGTCCTGGACCCTGAGCTTCCGCGCGCTGCTGAGTCTGCCCACCAAGGGCCCCTCCCTGCGCAAGGCACAAGAGTAGGTGCCCTCCGCAGGGTGCTGCGGGGACCCCGGCGACCGCGACTCTGAGCCTGAGCGGAGGAAGGGCGCCATTTCCCCCTGCGGTTTCGCACCAAGCCTCCTTTGCCGGTGCCATTACCCCCTGCGGTTTCGTGCCAAGCCACTACGGTCCGCGGGGTTCTGAGCTCAGAGCAGGGCGGAGAGAGAACACCATTGTTCCCTGCAGTGTCGCGCCGCTGTCTGCGCAGCTGTCCGAGGGGCCTCCCCGCGCCCGCTCACAGCCCGGGCAGATCAAACATTCCACCTGCAGTGGAGCCTGGGACTCGGCTTTGCAGTCCCTGAGGAGCCGTCAGTGAGCTCCAGCCAGCTCTCACCACCTGGGGGCCCTGTGGGGTACCCAGTGCCAGCCCTAAGCCTGCCGCAGCCCGCCCCAACCACCCCAGGAGACGGCACAGTGGCCTGAGCCTCCACACAATAAGATTACTCCTGTCTCCCAGAAGCATGGGGCCTATGAAAGGATCAAGGAAAAATCAACAGACCACATCACTCCCAACAAAAAAATCAGAGAAACGAGGCACTTTAACAGACCTAACGTCACTCATAGAAGAAACAGATATAGATCAGCCACAAAAGGAAATCTTCAGAACTCTGCTTGCAGTAATACAGGAGCTTAGAGAAGCAAACCAAAATAAGGATGCAACGATAGAGGGGATGAAATGCACAATAGAGGGGATGAAGTCCACAATAGAGGGGATGAATACTATCCACCAAAAGGAACTGCAGAAACTAACAGAGGAGGTAGCAGAGGCCACACAAAAGGTCACAGAAGCTATATCTAGGCTTGAGGAGGCTGAGAACCGTATCAGTGAACTCGAGGACGCTCAAACCAAACGAAGCAAGCGAGAAAAACAATCAGATAGGAAAATTAAAGAAACAGAAGACAGCCTGAGATCAATGACAGATGCTATGAAGAGGAATAATATTCGAATAATCGGTCTACCGGAACACAACATAACACACAAATCGACCGCCAAGATAGCAAAGGAATTTCTGGAAGAAAATTTCCCCAACCTAACAAAGGAGAATCCGACTCTCATACAGGAAGCAGAGAGGACGCCGGCTAAGCTAAACACCAAGAAGAACACGCCAAGACATATAATTGTAAAATTATCCAACTTAGAGGAAAAAGAGAAAATTTTACGAGCATCAAGAGAAAGGAAGACAGTCACATACAAAGGAGCGCAGGTAAGAATATGCTCAGACTTATCAGCAGAAACCATGAAGAGGAGGAGAGAATGGAGCAACATCCTCCAAAAACTGAAAGATAAAAATGCCTCCCCCAGAATCCTATACCCTGCCAAGTTATCCATTAAGATAGAGGGTAAGATAAGGGTCTTCCAGGACAAGGAAGAACTCAAAAAATATACTGCAAGTCACCCGACCCTGCAGAACATACTGGCTGACTCACTATGGCCAGAAGATCAAGCTCCAACTAGAACCACCAGGAGACCACCATATAGCCCATCTCCATCTAGAAGTCAACATGCCAGCAACACGTACCAGGACAACATGGTCTCAGATGGAAAAGAGGACAGGATAGAAACCCTCCACTCAAACGCAGTACACTGATATGAAGGAAGATAGGCAAAGACCCAAAACACAAAACAGAATATGGCAACCATGAAGCCAGAGATTGTAATAATCACTCTGAATACAAATGGGCTCAATTCATATGTTAAAAGAAAGAGGCTGGAGGATTGGATTAGAAAACATAACCCATCAATCTGCTGCCTGCAAGAGACACACCTTAAACGAGCAGACAAGCATATGCTGAGAATAAAGGGCTGGCAGAAAGTTTACCAAGCAAATGGTAACTCCAAGAAGGCAGGAGTGGCTATCTTAATCTCCGACAAAATGGATCTCAAGATCCAAAACATAAAAAGAGACAAAGAGGGACATTACATAATGCTCAAAGGCTCAGTAAACCAGGAAGCACTTAGCATACTGAATATTTATGCACCTAATAATGGCGCGGCAAATTTCGTCAAACAAACTATTAAAAAAATGACAGAAGAAATCACGGAAACAACAATAATAGTGGGGGACTTCAACACTCCACTATCAGAGAAAGACAGGTCACAGGGAAAGAAGCTCAGCAAAGAGGCCAGAGAGCTAAACAATGTAATTAGGCAACAGGGCCTGATAGACATCTATAGAGCCTTTCATCCAAAAGCAAAAGGTTTCACATTCTTCTCCAATCCACACGGATCTTTCTCAAGAATAGATCACATGCTGGGACACAAGGCCAGCCTGAGTAAATTCAAACACATAGATATTATCCAGACGTCTTTCTCAGACCACCATGCCATAAAGCTGGAGATGAACAGGAGGGCACCCAGAAAAACAAGGGCCACCAATTGGAGAATAAACAACGATCTCCTGCAACATGAATGGGTTAAGGTCCAGATCAGAGAGGATATCAGGAAGTTTCTAGAAACTAATGAGAATGAGCATACAACATATCAAAACTTATGGGACACTGCAAAGGCAGTTATCAGAGGTAGCTTGATATCACTGAATGCATATATGAAAAAGAAGAAAGGCGTATGACAGATATGTTAACACAAAACCTCCAACAACTAGAACAGAGTCAACAGAACTACCCCTCCAATAGCAAGAGAAAAGAAATAATAAAAATCAGGGCAGAGTTAAACCAGTGGGAAGACAAAAGAACAATGCAAAGGATTAATGCAACTAGAAGCTGGTTTTATGAACGAATTAATAAAATTGACACTCCCCTGGCAAAGCTTACCAAAGATAGAAAGGAGCAATCATCAATAGCCAGGATGAGGGATGAATCGGGGGCAATAACAATAGATCCCAATGAGATAAAAAGGATAATCACAAAGTACTATGAAGGTTTGTATTCTAATGAATTCAGAAACCTGGAAGACATGGATAAATATTTAGAAAAACAATCTATCCCTAGATTATCTGAGACAGAGATCAAGAACCTCAACAAACCCATAGCGAAGGAAGAAATAGAGAGTGTCATCAAAAACCTACAAAGGAAAAAGGCCCCAGGGCCAGATGGCTACACAGCAGAATTTTACCAAACATTCAGGGAAGAGCTGACACCGATCCTCCACAAAGTATTCCATAACATAGAAAAGAACGGCAAGCTCCCAAACTCATTTTACGAAGCCAGCATTACTTTGATACCCAAACAGGGAAAAGACCCCACAGGTGTAGAGAATTATAAACCAATATCTCTAATGAACATAGATGCAAAAATCCTTAACAAAATATTGGCCAATAGAATACAAAGGAACATCAAACATATCATTCACCACGACCAAGTAGGATTCATCCCAGCGATGCAGGGATGGTTTAACATCCGAAAATCCATCAATATCATACACCACATCGAGAAGAAAAAGGATAAAAACCATATGATAATATCCATAGATGCAGAAAAAGCATTTGACAACATCCAGCACCCATTCCTAATCAAAACACTCATGAAGATAGGATTGGAAGGTAAGTTCCTCAAGCTCATACAAGCTATCTATGAAAGACCAACAGCCAACATCATAGTCAATGGAGAAAAGACAAGAACAATACCACTGAAAAAGGGTACAAGACAAGGATGCCCCCTGTCCCCTCTTCTATTCAATATCGTTTTGGAGGTTCTGGCTAACAACATAAGACAGCGGAAGGACATCAAAGGGATCCAGTTGGGAGAGGAGGAGGTGAAACTATCGTTATTTGCAGATGACATGATCCTATACATTGAAGACCCCCAAAACTCCACAGTTGGAATACTTACAGCAATAGAGGAATACGGAAGAGTAGCAGGATACAAGATCAATAAACAGAAGTCGGTAGGGTTTCTATACACATCGGACAGGGCCAGGGAAGAGGCGATTAAGAGGGAAGTACCCTTCACAGTAGCCAAGAACAAACTGAAATACCTAGGAATATATTTAACAAAAAATACTAAAGACCTTTATAAGCATAATTATAAAACCCTATTACAGGAAACCAAAAGTGACCTTCACAAATGGATGACCCTCCCCTGCTCATGGTTAGGTAGGCTGAACATAGTAAAGATGACAGTTCTTCCTAAAGCACTCTACAAGTTCAATGCTATACCAATCCAATTACCATCAACCTTCTTCAAAGAATTGGAAAAACTGACCACCAACTTCATATGGAGAGGGAAGAAACCCAGAATTAGCAGAGAACTCCTCAAGAAGAAGGACACAATTGGAGGACTCGCCCTACCTGATTTTAATGCCTACTACACAGCTACAGTGGTCAAAACAGCATGGTACTGGCACAATGATAGACACTCAGACCAGTGGAAAAGACTAGAAAGCCCAGGAGTAAAATCATCAGCATATAGACAACTGATCTTCGACAAGGGTCCCAAAAACGTCAAGTGGGAAGCAGATGCCCTCTTTAATAAGGGGTGCTGGAAACAATGGATATCCACATGTAGAAAGTTGAAACAAGACGTCTACCTCACCCCATGCACAAGAATACACTCAAGGTGGATCACAGATCTAGAAGTCAAACCCCAAACCATCAGGACCATTAAGGAGGGAATCGGGACTAATCTCAGAGCACTGGCCCAGGGAGCACATAGGCTCACTGCAACAGGGAAGGGGACACACACAGGTGATCTGGAAATCGACAAATGGGATCTAATAAGAATAAAACACCTGTGCACCTCGAAAGACTTTGCCAAGAGGGTGACAAGGCAACCCACAGACTGGGAGAAGATTTTTAGTAATGACACGTCAGACAAAGGGCTCATTACTAAAATCTACAACACCATCATGACCTGCAAAAAGAGGAAAACAGTTAACCCCCTAAGGAAGTGGGCAAAAGAAATGAGAAGAACTTTCACTAGAGAGGAGATCAATATGGCCAATAAATATATGAGAAAGTGCTCGAAGTCCCTTGCCATAAGTGAAATGCAAATCAAAACAACCATGAGATACCACCTAACACCCCTGAGGCTAGCCCAGATCAGTAAATCAGAGAGCAACAAGTGTTGGAGGGGCTGTGGTGAAGTAGGAACCCTCCTCCACTGCTGGTGGTCGTGCAGATTTGTACAGACACTGTGGAAAGCAATCTGGCGATACCTAAAGAAAATGGAAATTGATCTACCTTACGACCCAGCCATCCCTCTACTGGGCATATACCCGCTTGAAGCAGCAAATAAAACACGACCAGTCATATGCGCTCCAATGTTTATTGCGGCACAATTCACAATAGCAAAGACTTGGAAACAGCCTAAGTTTCCATCGATAGACGAGTGGATTAGCAAACTTTGGCACATACACACAATGGAGTATTATGCAGCACTGAAAAGCACCGATGAGCACATGAAACACATTATTTCATGGGAAGAGCTGGAAGGAATTATGTTAAGCGAGGTAAGCCAGACCCAAAGGGACAGGTACAACATGAGTCCCCTGAGGTAAGTACAATCAGCATGACAGAAATAGAAGAATAAGCATCCATCCCACAATAAACGGGAGGAAGCATAGATAGTGGGAGGGAGGACAGGCCACACCTAGGGAGGTACATGAGAGCCCAGCATAAAGAAGGAGTAGTGGGGTAGAGAGAGGGAGAACCGGGAGGGGGAGAATCTGAATGGATGGTATGGGGGGGGGCAGGGTACTAACCCACCCGGGGGAGAGTATCGGTTGTGTCCCCACAGATCTGGAACATGATACGGACCCTAACACGACACACCAAACAAGGAGGGCAACGCAAAGTACAGAGGTCTACACAAAGAGGCTGGACGACAAGCCGGCCCAAACCAGAATTAGGCCGACCCCCACACTCGAAGGGAATACCACAGAAAACAAAAATAGATCATCTGGAGTGGGAAAGGAACTGACCCACCACACCACATCCAGAAGGAAGCTGAAACAAAAGAAGGAGAAAGGACGTAGTGGAGTACACCTGGGTCCACCAAGCCCAAAGTCGATAGACCAGCTAGAAGGGCCCGTCATACAGAGAGGACCATTCAGCTGACCACACTACGAGATACGACATCCTGCACCAACACATGGCCCTACATGGGACAGCACCTGAGACACAATGGGGGATGGGCAACTGAGCTGACCCCGCCACACTGAGGCAAACACTGGGGGCGTGCAATGGAGCAGCGGAGGAAGCAGAGCAAAGGGAGCCCGAGGGAGTATAAAGGATGGTCTACAGGCCAACGAAAGGACCTTGAACTACTAGCAATTTTTCTTTTAATATTTGCTATCTTTTTGCTTAGTCTTTTTTAATTTGTTTTGTTTTTTACCTTGTAAATTTTGTATGTTAGTGGCTTTTCTGCTTATCAGCGTGTCAATGTTGCTTCTGTCAAAGCCATGTTCTTATGGGCAACTTGGGTACAGTCAAAGTCATATCCATTTGTATGCACATATTACTATGTCAGCAGGTCCACCTAGACAAGATAGGCTGGACAAATAATGAGAGAAGAAAACAACAGGACCAACGGTCCTGGAGGGACATGAGAGCGTGGGAGGTAGGGGAAGGGAGGAGGTGTCGCCCAACACAGAAACAAGGGAACAGCGAATGGTTCTAAACCAGAGGAGGGAGGGGAGGGGAGGACTGGAAGGGAGTGACCAAGAGCAAGGTAACTGAGAGGAACTACTGAATCCAGAATGAAGGCCAAACATGGTAATGGGTCGGGAGGAAAGCGAAAGGAAATAGAGGAAAGGAGTAGGAGGCAAAGTGCATACAGAGAAGCCTAAATACAGACATGTACATATGTAAATATATTTATGTTTATGGGGGCAATATATTTATATGCATATATTTATAGGTTCAGTAGTAGGGTAGCAGATGGACATTGGGCCTCCTCATGCATAATCCCCCAATACAATAGCACCTCACCCTGCTAAGCAGCCATTGCAGGATACCCATCTTCCCGACATGATCACGGAAGACAGCCGTGTGTGTAAGCAAATGTGGTGAAGAAAGCTGATGGTGCCCGGCTATCAAGAAAAGATATAGCGTCTGGGGTCTTAAAGGCTTGAAGGCAAGTAAGCGGCCATCTAGCTCAGAAGCAACAAAGCCCACAGAGAAGAAGCACACGGCCTAAGCGAACACAAGGTGTTGAATGGACCATGTAGCAGATACAAAGGAACAAAAACAATCATTGTGTGATCACCTTCCTCACATAATGGCTGAAGACGAAAGTGTGCATAAGCAAGTGTGGTGAAGAAGGCGGATGGTGCCCGGCTACTGAGAGATATAGCGTCTGGGGACTTAAAGGCTTGAAAGCAAACAAGCGGCCATCTAGCCCAGAAGCAACCGAGCCCACACGGAAGCAGCACACCAACATAGGTGACCATGAAGGACAGAGGAGACCAGGTCTCCAACATCAAAGGTGGGGTGGTGGTGAGAATCACATCACCGTGAAAGAGGGGGAGTGCATGATGGGGACACAATGCCCACCTGTAGAGAGCTGAGCACCCCTTCCAGAGGGGTAGTGAGGAGGAGATGGGCCACACAGGGTTCAGTGTAACCACAATGAAACTCAAAACCTTCCTCTAGTTCCTAACGCTTCCTCCCCTCCCAATCATCATGACCCCAATCCTACCTTGCCTTGCGGACCTGGTTGTACCAGAGGATGTACAGTGGTGCAGTGGGGATCTGGAGGCACAGGGAATCTAGGACAGACGAACCCTTCAACACCAGCGGTGGGAGAGGCGACACCAGGAGGGAAGGGCATGTAGAAAGGGAGAACCGATCTCGGAGATCTATGTGTAACCTCCTCTCTGGGAGATTGTCAAGGGGGACGCGGGTGAGGGGAGACGCTGGGAAGTGTAAGATAAGAATTAATAATTATTTATAAACTATCAAGGGACCAGGGGTGGGATTGGGGAGGGAGGGGGATGGGGGAAAAAAAAGGGAAACCGAGCTGATTCCAGGAACCCAAGTGGAAGGTGAATTATGAGAGTGATGAGTGCAACGAATGTATAAGGGTGCTTTGCTCATTTGATGTATGCACAGATTGTGATAAGAGCCTTATGAGCCCCAATAAAAAGATTTAAAAAAAAAAAGAAAGAAAATGATTAGGGCAAAGAATGTACGGATGTGCTTTATACAATTGATGTATGTATATGTATATGTATGGATTGTGATAAGATTTGTATGAGCCCCTAATAAAATGTAAAAAAATTAATTAATTAATTAATTTTTAAAAAAGAAAGAATATAGGATTAAAATTAATTTTTTTAAATGTTAAAATAATTTTAATAATCAAATTAATTTAATTTATAAATTAACAATAAAATATGTTCATGTAATTATGTGCCTACCTGCTGTTTTTAAGCAATATGTATATAATAATTTACAATATAATTTAAAATGATTTTTTTAGATTTTTAACATAATGAGTAAGAAAAGAGGATGCAAACTCAACGATGATCTAAGAAGTCAATTTCCTTTTATTAAAAAAACCAAAAGCGATTACGTGGTAAAATGTGGGAAATGTATTGGTGAATTTTCTATTTCGCACGGCGCCATGAATGATATTGCAAAGCACCTGGAGACACATAAACATAAAAGATATTTAAATACTGCAACATCTTCCTCGAAAATACAGGAATTTTTTCACAAAACAGCTTATGTAGATGAAGAAAAGAAATTAGCATTAGCAGAATGACTTATGTCTTTTTGTGCTATTAATCAAAGTCATTCCTTCACAGGTTGTCAAAAGTTAATCAACAAAAAATTTGCCTGTGCTACAACAATGTCCGAGGCAATTGTGCGTAATGTGCTTTCCCTATATGCATTTTCAGAATTAAACAAAAATCCAGAAAAAATAATTTTATATATCCATATATTCTGACGCATGTAATCATAAGCATATAAAGTTATTTTCAACCATTATTAGATTTTTTTATTTGGAAACTGGAATAAAATGTAGAATTTTAGATTTCTTTTCTGTGCCCAGTGAAACTTCTGAAATAATTTTCAGTTCCATTATTAATATTTTGGAAAAAACAATTTAAATCATAAAACGATTGAATATTGTGCAGACAACTAAAATGCAAATTTTGGAGGAAAAGCGAGAAGAGGTACAAATAATATTTTTTATAAATTAACCAAAAACCTTAATCAAAACATTATTGGTGTTGGCTGTGCAGTGCACATACACATAACACCATTCAAACAGCTGCTGATTTGTTGCCCGTAGATGTGGAAAATATTGATATTAAAATATATTCTTATTTCTATATATACACTGTGGCATTGAAATGCTTAAAGAATTTTGTGAAACTGCGGAAGTCGAATATCAGAAAATACTTGGGTACAGTAAAACGTGCTGGTTAGCTCTTTTGCCAGCTGTCAAGAGAATTTTGTAAGTATACGAACCTTTGAAATCCTACTTTCTATCACAGGATAAATATCCTAGAATTTTAGAAGAGTTTTTTGATAAAGAATCTTCAAAAAATTGGCTAGAGTTTGTACACAATCAAGCAGCTCTTTTTCAAAATGCTATAAAAAAGGTGACAACATTTGGTAATTGAAGTCGTAAATGAAGTTAATAATTTAAAAATTCAGTGTCAAGAGTGGTTACAAAATAATTTTCTTCCGTGTAACTATACGTAATACTATAAGTCAGCTAGAAGAACAAGGTGCAATAAATCGTGTGGATATCATGCATCACGTTAAAAAGTTCTATAGTAACTGCACAGATAATTTAGGAGAGCGGACGGTACATTACAATGATATTGAACATTTTCATTGGATTACATTACAACAATAACTTAATTGGGATGATGAACAAAAATCATTCGATCGTATTACTCAAAATTTTCCATATAGTAAATATTTCCGAAAATGATCTTTTTAATGAGGTATCATTATTAAAAAATATATTGAAAAGGTTAAATCTTGGGCATCAGCAAAAATCACAATACAGAATAAATGGTTAGAAATATTTCATCATTTTGAAACAATGTTCCATACAATAATGCATTAAAAATTGTGGAATGCACGCTGTCCTTACCAGGAACTAATGCTGCGACTGAACCCTTTTTTTCTACGGTAAATAAAGAGTGGATATCAGAAAAATCACAATTACGTTTTCAGACATAGGAAGTCATTTTATGTGTGAAATATAATTTAACAAATTCTTGGGGAAAACTTCATGACCTTTTACACAATGACAGCAATTGACTAAAAAAATTCACTCAAATGAGAAATATGCCAAAGAATAAAATAATACTATTCATAATTTTTAATGTATTGTATTTGTAAATGTACTTATGTGGAAATTAAAAAATATATTACAATACTATTTTGCATTCTATGAAAATTTTTGTTGCTCCATATAGACCAAATTTTTAGTCAAGAACCACCCCACCCCCCAATGTTAAAATCTGGTCACCGGATTCTCAGCACAACAGAGGGAAAGTGCTCCGTCCTGTGCGGTCCTCACAACTGATCCCTGACTATGGATGGACTGAAATTCCAGTGTTGACGCAGAACAAAGCCTGTTACTCCTTAAAGCTGACGTCATACTATTCCCAGCTACCGTCCAGTTCTGAATAAAAATATATTTTTTTACCTGATAGCAGGGAATTTCTCAGAAGAATAGGTCTTAAAGCTCTTTCCAAGTCTCTAATGGGCTACCCCACCAGGTCCTCAATATTTGCTGAGCCAGGGAAGCCTGTGTCCTGCGTCTCACCTCGTACTGCTGGTTTGACTCTGACTCTCCATTGGTTCCGGCCTGTTTTAGTTTCTTACTTTTTACTGAATCACTAGAAGGATGCTGTATAACGGTTATTTCTTACTCCATGCTTTTTGCTCTGACCTCCATTTTAATTTGCTTTTCTCTTTTTTAGGACGACATGCACTCCAATTGCGTTACATGAAATACTGGCAGGTACGAGAAACACAAGTGGAAAACCCAGACAGGTACTATCTAACACAGTGGTTCGCAACCTTCATAATGCCGTGATCCTTTAATAAAGTTCCTGATGCTGGGGCGACCCCAGCCATAACATTAGTTTCACTGCTCCTCGGTAACTATAATTTTGGTACTGCAGTCCATCGGTGACCCCTGTGACAGGGTCATTGTTCTCCCAAAGGGGTTGTGACGCACAGGATGAGAACCGCTGACCGAACACATCACGGTTGCTTTCTTCTTAGAGATATGCTTTTAAAAAAGCATTAAACATACTTCCTGATGTGGCTTTCTTCAGCCAAATGTTAAAAAATGGTCATGTTGTGTATGAGGACATGAGTGAGAATGCTTTGTTTAATCCTGCCTAACCACTGATTTTCTAAGTTGTGGGTGTTATTTCAGGTACTCTGATGAGTCCCTGACAAAGTATTTGCAGGCTCTAGAGGAAAATATCAACTACAGAAGCTCCAAAGCCATCCTCTGACTCTTCCTTTACCTGAAAGCTTTACCTGAGATCCAAGGGCTGGATACCCACCCGCCTCTCTAAGAGCAGCCTGCAGAAACCAATACCTTTGGACAGCGCCTGTCTTTCTTTATTTTCCCAGCTGCAAGGACTCACTCAACAGCACCTAACCACTAGGAGGCGCCATTCTTCCTTCCTTTCACTTAGCTAAGAACTCACCCCCTTACCTCCCCCACCTCACAACAGCCCCATGCAGGAGACAGATGCATCCAACCAGAAACTGCATGGAGGTGCATGATAGGAGCTGGACCCCATAAGACAAACCACCGTGACATGGGGATCCAGCTCCGGCCTGATCCTGAAGGAGCAGATTCCACAGTGATTTCAATGACTGGAGGACCGGGTCTTGCTCCATATTTCACGCCACTCCCTAAGCAATATTGGTGCCTTAGATTTATAGGAGCCCTGGGCCTTAGGGTGAGGAATTGGGCTGCAGTCCACAAGGTCGGCACCTGGAAACCATCACCCCCTTCAGGGGAGAACAGGGGCTTTCTGCTGCCTGAAAGAGCTGCAGTCTCAGAAACTCACAGGCACAGTCCTCTCCTGTTAGGCAGGGTCGCTGTGAGCTTGCACCCATTCGATGGCAATGATATTGGTTTGGGTCTATATTTATAAAGTTCTAGTTGCTTGATTTGCTTGTACCAGGAACCCAAATAATTCTTAGATAGGAAACACGGGGCCTGGCAGGGATGTTCTATATCCGTTAGCTAGAGAAACAAAAGATGCACAAACCACATCTGTGTGCAGAGATTGAGGCACGCAAACTCTCATGCTTGGAGATGATTGTCATTATTGAGAGAGGAAACTCACTTGTTTGAGGTATCAAGCCTCCTTATGTCTAACCCTAGTAACTGCTTATCTCCGTTAATAATTTTATTTTGTGCCTTGTCCCTGCATGTTATCTGGATAATGTTTTTATTGCTCTTTAAGCCCAAGCTATAAAACCGCATGCAGGTTCACCAGGGGCTCTGCTACCTATTACTCCTTGCGTGCTGTGTGCTCTCGTATGCATCTCTCAGTGCTGGTAAAGTCCGGTCTCCTTTAATAAACGTAGGCAGTGTCAGAACGGATTGAGTTGCCAAAAAAAGGAGCACGGGTCTGGGCTCTGCAGGAAAGCCGACATGATTTCTAATCGTAGCCCTGCAGTTGGCTAGCTGTGTGAGATCTGACACTTCACTAAACATGTTAAATCCATTTTCTAAAAGAGGCCGGGAGAGCGAGAGGGAAGGTGGAGCAGGAGGAAGAAGAGAGAGAGGAGTTACAAAATAATTATTTGGATATAAAATTGAATGTGCTCTCATTTAAAGCTAAAATGCTAGCTTTAAATGAGAGACAGCAAGTCAGTAAAAAGTGCAAGTCACTATCTAAAATAAAATTAGAATACATTTATATAGCTCATTTAGGAGCGAGTTTTGTTTTGAAAAAATATGCAAACACAGAAAATAGTAAGCAACATAAGAGAAAATGCCCAGGAGTCAGTGTTCTCCACGAGAAGACATTTCAGGCAAACTATAGTCTTTTGTGTTTAGTTGTGATTTGCTTTGCTTTGTGTTGGTTGTGGTTTGAGTTTGGAAGAAGGAAAGACTGCTAAAGGAGCTAGATGGAAATCAAGGGAGAAATACCCTGAAACGTGTGTCATGGTGCAGACATTGAACGGACGACAGAATTCTAATGCCTAAGAAAAACGAACAGAATCAGGGTCAAGTCAGGCAACCACAGTGGAAATGAGTCACTTACTGATGGCAGGCGGGCAGAGCAGGACACCCGTACACAAAAAGGGTACAACACAACAGGGGCCAGGGAGGGGGTGGAAATGGAAACAGATTTTCCTGGACACAATGAGGCCCTATGACTATAAACAGAGGTATTTCCATGAAACCTCCTCACCGTCGTCCCTTGTGGGTTTCCACGGTGTAAGGGTGCCCTGCTCCAGCAGGTCCTTCAAAGCCCGGGTCTTATAATCAGATTGTCCAGTCTGTCTTGGGGGACCCCTCTGAGTGGGGTCAAACCATCAGCCTTTCAGCTAGCAGCAGAGAACTTACCTGCCACACCCAAGATGCCCCACTCACCACAAGACTCCCAACACTCACTAGAAACCGAACTCACTGCCGCCTAGTCCATTCTGACTCACAGGACCCTGGGGCACAGAGCAGGAATGTACTGTGCGTTTCTGGGACCGTGACCGTATGGGATTAGAGAGCCCGTCTTTCTCCGTCACCACAACACTGGTAGCATGTTAATTCCGTGCTTCTCATTATTGTTCTTTCTCATACAAGTAACACAGCCATTGTCCCAGTAGAGACTTTCAGGCTGCAGTTTGAACCCAGTTACCGTATATACTCGAGTATAAGCCAACTTGAATATCAGCCCAGGCACCTAATTTTGCCACAAAATCTGCATTAAAAGTGTACTGAAGAACTCAGTTTATACAAGAGTATATACGGTAATAAGATTCAACCAAGGACACAAGTAGCAAGTAGTGATTATCTTCCCAGATGGGTCATAAGGAACAAAAAGGAAATGCATAGTTCTAAAGGCAGTTCCGTGCCTCAACTTCGTTTCCATACACACATGTCTAATTCAGCATTAAACAAAAGTAACTGGCATTGTAGAATCCTGCTGACTGACTGGCGACACCACAACTTTAAAACAAAAAAGTGATTTTCCACAGCAGGCTCAGCTGCCTGCCTTCATCCTGGATAGAATGCTTCACAATGAAATCACCCTTGCGAACCATGTCCCCCAATCTTACCTTAAGTGTAACTGAGAGCAGAGCCCTGTTTGTCGTCAAGCAAAGCTGCTTGGATGAGAACTGAGTAGAAGTTCTAACTCCTGTCCCTGAATTGATATAGTTTCTCTGTTACCTCTTCTTACCAAATCACAGGAATTTCTGACTTTTTGGTTTTAATTTGACATTGGACATCTGAACAGTAGATTGTGAAGTACGGAAAGGGAGGAGTGATGAAGCCTTTATAAGGAAACTGAAACCAAAATTCAAACTCCATGACTAGAGGAACAGAAAGGGGATTTCCTGGATGTTGAGTCACACAGTGAATGCTATTTGGCCTGATTTCTTAGAACTTGCATTCTGAGATTGGGAGACATCTTGTGGTTCAAAATATAATGTACCTGCAGGGCAGAGGACTCTCTATCTATCTATTTATTTTGTTTTTGGGATTTTTTTGCATTAAAAAATCATTTTATTGGGGGCACATGCAATTCTGATCACAATCCATCCATCCATCCATTGTGTCAAGCACATATGTACTTTTGTTGCCATCATCATTCTCAAAACATTTGCCTCTACTTGGACCCTTAATATCAGCTCCTCATTTTTCCCTCCCTCCCCATTCCCCACTCCCTCATGAACCCTTCATAATTCATAAATTATTACTATTTAGGACTATTTAGCGTGGCTCTTCCAGACAAAGTCTCTGTCACTCCCATGAAGCAAGCTTTTCCTGTATGGGTCTGGGTAAGGAGGTTGGGGTGGGGAGAGGGAGACACTGATAAGGGGTCTCTTGTGGGTAATTTTAGCTGGTTTCATTCTGAATCCTATCCTGCTGAGTATAAAATGAGCCCACTGAGGAGAAGTAGGAGTCTCACTACCAGCATGAGTAAAAATAATAATAAAAAGAGTTATGGGTCAAGCACATCTTTGAAATCCTTGTGCGGTGAACTTCCTTGATCCAGAAAACTATTTTGATCGAGAAGAAGCAGCAGCAGCACCATGATCTAGTGTCTGAAACAGAGTGGTGAACTTCCCACCCACAGAGTAAGTGAAGACAAGTGCTTTGGGGCAGGAGACTGGCTAGTGGAATGGGGTACCTCTGAGCACTTAATTAGGGGAGTTGGGTTCACAGTTGGGTTCACTGACCTACAAAGGTGGAGCTGATGTCCTCAAGCTGAGGCTTACTGGAGTAGGACGCCTCTGAGTACTTAATTTGGGGGGCTTGCTTTGATGACCCATTGGAGCTAGAGCTGAATGTCTTTTGGCTGAAGCCTACAGAGAAGGGGCATGCCTCTGAGTGTTTATAAGCAACCCCAATGGAACTGTGTAGCAGGTCCTGACTGAAGTTCTGTATCCTGAGCATTTCTTACCTGCATTATACCCTGTTCACATCCTTTATCAACTCTTTAATTATGAATATTGTCTATGAGTTCTATGTGGTCATTGCAATGAATTATTGAATTCAGCAGCTGGAAAATCGAGAGTGTGTGTTTGACAGAGCTGTACCCAGCTTCTGTTTAGAACCGGGGCAGAAGGAAGATGGATGTTCTTTGTGAAATCTAATTTTCTGAAGTACTAGAGACATTCACATAAAGCCAAGCACTTGGACCTCACATCGAGCCAGAGTTGGTTTTACTGTAAGAGTAATAACTGTAGATTTATATTAACACAGAGAAAAGGGCAAAGTACTCATACTTATTGCATAATAACTGATCACAAGGATATGATTTATTTAACATCTTTGTATCTTCCCTACTTTACATGAATGACTGTGTAAACACTCACAATGTATTTTTCTGCCCATTTTACTTGGCACTGGGAAGTTTAGTAACTTGTTTAAAATCACAGAATCACAGAGCTATAAATAAATGGATCTAAAAGCCCTCAGGACCAATAAAGGGAGTAGCAATACTAGAAGGGTAAGGGAAGTGGCCTGGGGTATAAGGGGGAGCTGGTCACAATAATCTATATATGGTCCCCCTCCCAGTGGGGATGGACAACAGAAAAGTGGGCCAAGGGAGACAGTGGTAGGTGTAAAACATGAACAACAAAAAGAGAATAATTTATACAAGGTTTCATGGGGGAAGGAGTTTGGGGGAGGGAAGGAAAAAATGAGGAGCTGATACCAAGGACCCAAGTAGAAAGAAAATATTCTGAAAAAGATGATGACAACATATGTACAGATATGTTTGACACACGAATATATGTATGGATTGTGATACAAGCCGTAAGAGCCCCCAATACATGTTTCTTAAAAATACAAAAATGTTGATTGGAAAGGTAAACCCTCACCTAATTCACAATGAAGACTTTTAGAAAAAAGTTTTTAAAAAAGGGTCTAACCTTCACACCTTGTGGAAGCCACATTCAAAAGCCCTGCCACTATACTCCTCTGTTCGCTGAGAGGAGCACAGCTTCTTTGTTAGTAATTGGGCCTTAAGCTACTTAAAAGGATTCCTAGAGGATGCAAACGGTTACTACACTTACTTAACTTCTACCCCAAAGACTGGAGCTTGGTACCTACCGAATGGCAGCTTGGAAGAAAAGCCCAGTGGTTTCCTTCCAAATATCAGCCACCGCAGGCCCTGGGAAGCACAGTTCTACTCTGACACGCACAGAGCCACTACGACTTGCAGTCAACTAAATGGCAACCGGTTACTGGTTCCCACTGCCATCCAGCTTATTCAGACTCGGGGTGACCCTACACGGTGACTCCCAGGCTGTAACTGCTTATGGGGGCGAGAGTCTCATCGTGATTCCATGGAGAGGCGGGTGGGAATAAACCTCGACCTGGAGGCTAACAGGCCAGCGCTTCCCTGGCAGTGCCACCAGGGCGCCTTGGGTGCTGGTTACTGATTGAGACACTTTACTCATTTCATTTCGTCCTAACAGCCCATGAAGATACCCGCCACTCTGCCTATTCTTCAACGAACAGAAGTGTTCTCCGACTGGGCTTCCTTAGAAGCAGACTCAAAAATAAGGGTTTGAGTTTACTGGTTTTGGTTCACTGGGCTGCCAAGAAGCATGGTCAGAGGGAGCGGAAGTCAAGCCTGGTGGAGAAGGGAAGCAGTCAATGGGACCTTCTGCAGCCAGCTTCCGCTGTGGCAAGGCCAGAGTCTGCGCCCTAACCACAGGGGAACAAGGCCCCACCTGGGGCCAGGAAAACAGAGTTCGCTCAAACCCCTGGGCAAAACCAATGTGCTTATTGCAACAAAAAAAGACATTGGAAATCCCACTGCCCAAAGTGACCTCAATGAGGAAACCAGCCCCGCCGGGCAGAGACGCTGCCCATTCCAGTATTAGAACTCTAATAAGGTGGGAGGGAAAGGGGGAACCGATTACAGGGATCTACATAAAATCTCCTCCCTGGGGGATGAACAATAGAAAAGGGGGTAAAGGCAAACGTCGGACAGTGCAAGATATGACAAAATAATAAGCTATAAATAATGAGGGAGGGGAAAGTAGGGAGGGAGGGGGATAAATGAGGAGCTGATGCCAGGGGCTTAAGAGGAGAGCAAATGCTTTGAGAATGATGAGGGCAATGAATGTACAAATGTGCTTTACACAATTGATATATGTATGGATTGTGATAAGAGTTGTATGAGCCCCTAATAAAATGATTTTTTTAAAAAAAGAACTGGAATAAGGGGGTGAAGGCACCGCTGTCTCCAACCCCCGACCCCCAGAGTCCATGGTAACCCTGATAGTGTGGGGCAGGCCTGTCACATTCCGGGCAGACACGGGCAATCCATTTGGTCTCAAGGAAGCAGCAGGCCCCATCAACACAAAGAAAGCTACCATTCCAGAAGCAACAGGCAAATTAGAAACTGTCCCCTGGACTATAAGGAGGAAATACACCTGGGAAAAGGTGAGGTTGAAAACTCCTCTTCATTCCAGGCTGTGCCTACCCTCTTCTAGGAAGAGACTTCATGCACAAACTTAAGGGGTGATCAGCTTTCAACCAGACCATACCAGAACAGCGTGGGCAGCCTGAAGAAGAAGCCCCCTGCTGGGCCTCTGTGACTCTTCCCTTGAGTGACAGTCATCTCCTGACAGTCACGAGCCTTCCTCTCGAGCATGTAGGGGAAGACTATTGACTGAAGTCTTCCTGGTGGTTTGGCAGAAGATAACACCCCTGCTCCCCGGGCTTGCAGCCTACATGCCTCCAGTTGTGGTTCAGCTCAAACCTGAAGATCAGCACTCCGCAGGCGGTGGAAAGCCTGTGGCGGCTACCTCCAGCCAGGTGGCTCTCCAGCACGTGCCTACCTGAACACCAGGCTCAGCTCCAGGACGGCTGGAGCTGCAGTGGGCAGTGACGATTCTGTCTTGTGTCTGACGCCTTGCCAGCCGGGACCTCAGCCCAGGGGACAGAACTAATTGCCCTTACACGTGCTCTTCAGATGCCAGAAGGTAAAGGGCAAATAGTTGGACTAATAGGTCAATGTACGTTCACTTCGCCTCATGTACATGAGATAATATATTAAAAGAGGTCTGCTAACCTCAAAAGGGACTGATATTAAAATCAAGAAAAAAAACTTTACAGCTGTTGCAGCCATCTGGGCACCCAACCAAACATCTGCTATGCATTTATTTGTCCCCAAAAGACAACAGACCCAGTGCCCCAGGCAACTGAAGGGTCACTGAGGCATATTGAGCTGTGGCTCTAAAAATAGATCTAGATATTAAAAGATGGCACCCAGGTATAAGCAGCCCCTACGGGCACTTCTGCTGAGTCTGGTGTTCAGGAGGTCAAGTGAGAGGATTCTGTTGAGTGGGAAAATCCCCACAAAGACCTGAGGGGCCCCACCAGTCTGGGAGGTGGCCCTGCCCCACATCTGCTTTGTTCCAAAGCCCCAGAGATCTGGATTCATATACCAGGGATTTCCAGCCAGCTGTGCGACCTTTGTGTGCCTTGGTTGCCACCCACCAGTGCCACGCTCACACCCTGGCCTGGTCACCACCTCAGGAACTGGACGCTATCGTGTTGAGCTCCCCAAATCCTGGATTGGACCACCACATAGCAACTGTTCACTCACAGCTCCCACGCGGGGAGGTGCCCCGTTCTCCTGCAGTTCCCCTCTCTCCATGAGGCTAGGCGGAGATTCCACCCACAGGCCCTGGTCTCTCCCAAGAGCCACCCAGGGTCCCAGGCCCTGACCTGCAGCAAGTTTGATCACCTGCTGCTCCGGGGGCACCCAGCACCAGCACCCCTGTGCAGTCACTTCTACAGTGTCAATGGGCACAGTGCCCACTACTTCTAGGGCACCTCAGCTCATCACAGCCTGAGCAAAGTGGCATTTTCACTGACCACTCGACATTTCCCCGGATCCTAGAAACCCCTGTCCCTCCCAGCCCACGTGGCCCACTGTGCCATGCACTCCCTCGGCTGGAGCCAGGGATGGTCGGGTAGTGGCTGCCTGGGTCTGCAGGCCCGCCCAGCAAGTGCCCAGTCCCTGGACCTGCCAATAATTGTGGTCCGGGCCGGTGCCGGCCTGTCCGGTGAGCAACCAGCCCCTGGAGCTGTGGATAGGAGCTGCCTGGTCTCTCCCAGCTCGTGGATCATCGCTGCCTCGGCCCCTCCCAGCCCAAGCAGGGAGCAGAACAGTGGCGAGTACATCCCTGGTCCAGATGGCATCCTTCCCCCAAATCTAGCCTCACAGTGGAACCCAGAGGACCAGTGACCCAGTTCTGGCAGCTCTGGCAGCCCATGCAGGCCACATCACCTTAGGTCCCCAACATGGCCACCACTCGCCCATTGGCCCCCTACAGCCTTATCACTGAACCGGAAGCTGTCCATCAGTCAAACTGAGTTCCCCACAGCAGTCCCCTCCAGTGCTTGAAACCTCCCCCCAGGGAGGCTCTCTCCCTAGCTACTGCACCAGAAGCAGTGGGGTTGTTCCTGCCTTTGCTCAGCACCCGTTCCCATAGCAGCAAAACCTCCCAACCACTGTCCTTTATTAGGTACCTATCAATTAAAAGATTAAAAATTAAAAAAATATATTTTTAAAAGGCTGAAAATCGGTCCCTGACAGCCCAGACCAACTCAGACCAGGAGTATACATATAGCCACCAGTCTCACTCCAGTCTCTGAGGCCCCACATCACTGTTGACCATTGAGTCATGGTGGCACCTGCCTATACAGCAGCCTGACTGACCTCCATAATAGTCCACAGGCAGCCCTTGAAGACACTGTTGCCTGTCACACAGACATAGAACGCAGGGCCCCTTGGTCTCCCATAAAGATGGCACCCAGCTCTTTGAAATCATCACATAAACAACAGCATTCTTTATCACTCCCTACAAGAAAACAAGAAAGACAAACCACAACAGCAGAGCTAACAACACTCATAGAAGAATCTGACGTGGATCTACCACAAAAAGAATTTTTTAGAAAGCTGCTTGGCATAATACAGGATCAGAGGGAAACTATGCAGAATAAGGATACAACAACAGAGGAGATGAAGTCCACAATAGAGGGGATGCAATCCATGCACCAAAGGGAAATACAGAAGCAAACGGATGAAGTAGCAGAAGCTTCACACAAGATCAGAGATCTCATGAACAGACTAGAGGAGGCTGAGAACCATATCAGCTATCTCAAAGACAATCAGGCAGACCTCAGCAAATGAGAAAGACAGTCAAACAAGATAAAAAAGAGGCGGAAGAAAACCCGAGATCAATGGCAGATGCTATGAAGAGGCCCAACATTCGAATTATTGGCCTACCAGAACAAGACACAGCAGAGAAGTTGACAGCTAAACCAACAAGGGAATTTCTGGAAGAAAACTTCCCCACCTTAATGAATGAGAATCAGTCACTCATACAGCAAGCAGAGAGGACACCAATTAGACTAAACCCCAGGAAGAACGTACCAAGGTATATAATAGTTAAACTATCCAACTTCGAGGGAAAAGAGAAAATACTAAGACCAGGAAGAGAAAAGAACATACAATGGTTCTCAGATAAGAATATGCTCAGACTAATCCACAGAAACCATGAAGAGGAGGAGAGAGTGGAGTAACATCTTCCAAAAGCTGAAGGAAAAAAACACATCCCCATGAATCCTCTACTCTGCCAAATTATCTAATAAGATAGGAGGAGAGATAAGGGCTTTCCAGAACAAGGAAAAACTCAAAGAACATACCCAACCCTGTAAAACAGTGGTTCTCAACCTGCAAGTTGCTACCCCTTTGAGGGTCGAGCATAGGAGAACACATATTTCCAATGGTCTTAGAAACTGAGACACGGCTCTTCTATCTTGTCTCCAGGTGGGTCCGCCCACATGCAGGCACTCTCACCTATGAGTACCTGGAGTGAAGACTGTTACCCATGCGACACCATGCTTCAAGACAAAATTTCATTTATTTGTCCTTAGAAATAAGTATTTCCCAATATATAATTACATACTATTTTTGTGATGAATCACTATGCTTTAATTATGTTCAATTTGTAACAATGAAAAACATCCTGCATATCAGATATTTAGATTATGATTCATAACAGTAGCAAAATGACAGTTATGAAGTAGCAATGAAAATAATTTTATGGTTGGGGGTCACCACAACATGAGGAACTGTTTTAAAGGGTCCCAGCACTAGGAAGGTCGAGAACCACTGCCGTAGAAGATCCTTGCTGACTATGTCCAGAAGACCAACATCCACCAAGCACAAACAGGAGAACACGATCTAGCCCAACTCGAACTAGAAGCTAATGAGCCGATAACGATCACCAAGATAACATGGTCTCAGAGGGAAAAGAAGGCAACAAAGAAGCCCCCAACAAAGACACAGCACAGTGATAAGAAGGGTGATAGGAAAACACTCAACTCAAAAGGCATGAAGTGTCACCAATGAAGCCACAGATCATGATAATAATTCTAAACGGCAATGAACTCAACTCCTACTCTAAAATAAAAAGCCTTGTAGACTGGCTTGGAAAACATAACCCATCAATGTATTGCCTGCAGGAAACACATCTTAAACTTGCAGACAAGAGTAAACTATGAATAAAAACTTGGTGCTGCTACTGCTGCTGCTGCACTTCTAGATCAAAGTAGTTTCTTGGGTCAAGAGGGTTCACTGCACAGGGATTTCAGGGTCTCAAAGGTGCTTGACTCATAGCTCTTGCTGGTAGTGAAACTCCTCCTGCTCCTCAGTGGGCTCATTTTATACTCAGCAGGATAGAATTCAGAATGAAACCAGCTAAAATTACCCACAAGAGACCCCTTATCAGTGTCTCCCTCTCCCCACCCCAACCTCCTTATCCAGACCCATACAGGAAAAGCTTGCTTCATGGGAGTGACAGAGACTTTGTCTGGAAGAGCCACGCTAAATAGTCCTAAATAGTAATAATTTATGAATTATGAAGGGTTCATGAGGGAGTGGGGAATGGGCAGGGAGGGGAAAACGAGGAGCCGATATTAAGGGTCCAAGTAGAGGCAAAAGTTTTGAGAATGATGATGGCAACAAAAGTACATATATGCTTGACACAATGGATGGATGGATGGATTGTGATCAGAATTGCATGTGCCCCCAATAAAATGATTTTTTAATGCAAAAAAATCCCCCAAACAAAATAAATAGATAGATAGATAGATAGAGAGTCCTCTGCCCTGCAGGTACATTATATTTTGAACCACAAGATTTCTCCCAATATCAGAATGCAAGTTCTAAGAAATCAGGCCAAATAGCATTCACTGTATGACTCAACATCCAGGAAATCCCCTTTCTGTTCCTCTAGTCATGGAGTTTGAATTTTGGTTTCAGTTTCCTTTCAAAGGGTTCATCACTCCTCCCTTTCCTTACTTCCCATTCTATTCAGATGTCCAATGTCAAGTTAAAAACAAAAAGGTCCAGAAATTCCCGTGATTTGGTAAGAAGAGGTAAAAGAGAAAGCACATAAATTCAGGGACAGGAGTTAGAACTTCTGCTCAGTTCTCATCCAAGCAGCTTTGCTTGACGACAAACAGGGCTCTGCTCTCAGTTACACTTAAGGTAAGATTGGGGACATGGTTCGCAAGGGTGATTTCATTGTGAAGCATTCTATCCAGGATGAAGGCAGGCAGCTGAGCCTGCTGTGGAAAATCACTTTTTTGTTTTAAAGTTGTGGTGTCGCCAGTCAGTCAGCAGGATTCTACAATGCCAGTTACTTTTGTTTAATGCTGAATTAGACATGTGTGTATGGAAACGAAGTTGAGGCACGGAACTGCCTTTAGAACTATGCATTTCCTTTTTGTTCCTTATGACCCATCTGGGAAGATAATCACTACTTGCTACTTGTGTCCTTGATAGAATCTTATTACCGTATACACTCTTGTATAAACCGAGTTCTTCAGTACACTTTTAATGCAGTTTTTGTGGCAAAATTAGGTGCCTGGGCTGATATTCAAGTTGGCTTATACTCGAGTATATATGGTAACTGGGTTCAAACTGCAGCCTGAAAGTCTCTACTGGGACAATGGCTGTGTTACTTGTATGAGAAAGAACAATAATGAGAAGCATGGAATTAACATGCTACCAGTGTTGGGGGGGGGGGCTGGTGGAGAGTGATGACGCATTGAGCTGCTTACCACAAGGGCAGCAATTGTGGTGACGGAGAAAGACTGGCTCTCTGCTCCCATACAGTCACGGTCCCAGAAACGCACAGTACAGTCCTGTTCTGTGCCCCAGGGTCCTGTGAGTCAGAATGGACTAGGCGGCAGTGAGTTCGGTTTCTAGTGAGTGTTGGGAGTCTTGTGGTGAGTGGGGCATCTTGGGTGTGGCAGGTAAGTTCTCTGCTGCTAGCTGAAAGGCTGATGGTTTGACCCCACTCAGAGGGGTCCCCCAAGACAGACTGGACAATCTGATTATAAGACCCGGGCTTTGAAGGACCTGCTGGAGCAGGGCCCCCTTACACTGTGGAAACCCGCAGGAGACGACGGTGAAGAGGTTTCATGGAAATACCTCTGTTTATAGTCATAGGGCCTCATTGTGTCCAGCAAAATCTGTTTCCATTTCCACCCCCTCCCTGGCCCCTGTTGTGTTGTACCCTCTTTGTCTACTGGTGTCCTGCTCTGCCCGCCTGCCACTCAGTAAGTGACTCATTTCCACTGTGGTTGCCTGACTTGACCCTGATTCTGTTCGTTTTCCTTAGGCATTAGAATTCTGTCGTCCGTTCAATGTCTGCACCATGACACACGTTTCAGGGTATTTCTCCCTTGATTTCCATCTAGCTCCTTTAGCAGTCTTTCCTTCTTCCAAACTCAAACCACAACCAACACAAAGCAAAGCAAATCACAACTAAACACAAAAGACTATAGTTTGCCTGAAATGTCTTCTCGTGGAGAACGCTAACTCCTGGGCATTTTCTCTTAAGTTGCTTACTATTTTCTGTGTTTGCATATTTTTTCGAAACAAAACTCGCTCCTAAATGAGCTATATAAATGTATTCTTATTTTATTTTAAATAGTGACTTTCACTTTTTACTGACTTGCTGTCCCTCATTTAAAGCTAGCATTTTAAATGAGAGCACCTTCAATTTTATGTCCAAATAATTATTTTGTAACTCCTCTCTCTCTTCTTCCTCCTGCTCCACCTTCCTCTCGCTCTCCCGGCCTCTTTTAGAAAATGGATTTAACATGTTTAGTGAAGTGTCAGATCTCACAAAGCTAGCCAGCTGCAGGGCTACGATTAGAAATCATGTCTGCTTTCTTGCAGAGCCCAGACCTGTGCTCCTTTTTTGGCAACTCAATCCGTTCTGACACTGCCTACGTTTATTAAAGGAGACCGGACTTTACCAGCACTGAGAGATGCATACGAGAGCACACAGCACCCAAGGAGTAATAGGTAGCAGAGCCCCTGGTGAACCTGCATGCGGTTTTATAGCTTGGGCTTAAAGAGCAATAAAAACATTATCCAGATAACATGCAGGGACAAGGCACAAAATAAAATTATTAACGGAGATAAGCAGTTACTAGGGTTAGACATAAGGAGGCTTGATACCTCAAACAAGTGAGTTTCCTCTCTCAATAATGACAATCATCTCCAAGCATGAGAGTTTGCGTGCCTCAATCTCTGCACACAGATGTGGTTTGTGCATCTTTTGTTTCTCTAGCTAATGGATATAGAACATCTCTGCCAGGCCCCGTGTTTCCTATCTAAGAATTATTTGGGTTCCTGGTACAAGCAAATCAAGCAACTAGAACTTTATAAATATAGACCCAAACCAATATCATTGCCATCGAATGGGTGCAAGCTCACAGCGACCCTGCCTAACAGGAGAGGACTATGCCTGTGAGTTTCTGAGACTGCAGCTCTTTCAGGCAGCAGAAAGCCCCTGTTCTCCCCTGGAGGGGCTGTTGGTTTCCAGGTGCCGACCTTGTGGACTGCAGCCCAATTCCTCACCCTAAGGCCAAGGGCTCCTATAAATCTAAGGCACCAATATTGCTTAGGGAGTGGCGTGAAATATGGAGCAAGATGTGGTCCTCCAGTCATTGGAATCACTGTGGAATCTGCTCCTTCAGGATTAGCCAGAGCTGGAGTCCCCATGTCTCGGTGGTTTGTCTTATGGGGTCCAGCTCCTATCATGCACCTCCATGCAGTTTCTGGTTGGATGCATCTGTCTCCTGCATGGGACTGGTGCCAGGGGGAGGATGGGGCGGTGGGGGGTCTGGGGGTCTTTCTTAGCTAAGTGAAAGGAGGGAAGAATGGCGCCTCCTAGTGGTTAGGTGCTGTTGAATGAGTCCTTGCAGTTGGAAAAGTAAAGAAAGAAAGGAGCCATCCAAAGGCATTGGTTTCTGCAGGCTGCTCTTAGAGAGGCGGGTATCCAGCCCTTGGATCTCAGGTAAAGCTTTCAGGTAAAGGAAGAGTCAGAGGATGGCTTTGGAGCTTCTGTAGTTGATATTTTCCTCTAGAGCCTGAAAATACTTTGTCAGGGACTCATCAGAGTACCTGAAGTAACACCCACAACTTAGAAAATCAGTGGTTAGGCAGGATTAAACAAAGCATTCTCACTCATGTCCTCATACACAACATGACCATTTTTTAACATTTGGCTGAAGAAAGCCACATCAGGAAGTATGTTTAATGCTTTTTTAAAAGCATATCTCTAAGAAGAAAGCAACCGTGATGTGTTCGGTCAGCGGTTCTCATCCTGTGTGTCATAACCCCTTTGGGAGAACAATGACCCTGTCACAGGGATCGCCGATGGACTGCAGTACCAAAATTACAGTTACCGAGGAGCAGTGAAACTAATGTTATGGCTGGGGTCACCCCAGCATCAGGAACTTTATTAAAGGATCACGGCATTATGAAGGTTGCGAACCACTGTGTTAGATAATACCTGTCTGGGTTTTCCACTTGTGTTTCTCGTACCTGCCAGTATTTCATGTAACGCAATTGGAGTGCATGTCGTCCTAAAAAAGAGAAAAGCAAATTAAAATGGAGGTCAGAGCAATAAGCATGGAGTAAGAAATAACCGTTATACAGCATCCTTCTAGTGATTCAGTAAAAAGTAAGAAACTAAAACAGGCCGGAACCAATGGAGAGTCAGAGTCAAACCAGCAGTACGAGGTGAGACGCAGGACACAGGCTTCCCTGGCTCAGCAAATATTGAGGACCTGGTGGGGTAGCCCATTAGAGACTTGGAAAGAGCTTTAAGACCTATTCTTCTGAGAAACTCTCTGCTATCAGGTAAAAAAACATATTTTATTCAGAACTGGACGGTAGCTGGGAATAGTATGACATCAGCTTTAAGGAGTAACAGGCTTTGTTCTGCGTCAACACTGGCATTTCAGTCCATCCAATGTCTGGGATCAGTTGTGAGGACCGCACAGGACGGAGCACTTTCCCTCTGTTGTGCTGAGAATCCGGTGACCAGATTTTAACATTGGGGGGTGGGGTGGTTCTTGACTAAAAATTTGGTCTATATGGAGCAACAAAAATTTTCATAGAATGCAAAATAGTATTGTAATATATTTTTTTAATTTCCACATAAGTACATTTACAAATACAATACATTAAAATTATGAATAGTATTATTTTATTCTTTGGCATATTTCTCATTTGAGTGAATTTTTTTAGTCAATTGCTGTCAGTGTGTAAAAGGTCATGAAGTTTTCCCCAAGAATTTGTTAAATTATATTTCACACATAAAATGACTTCCTATGTCTGAAAACGTAATTGTGATTTTTCTGATATCCACTCTTTATTTACCGTAGAAAAAACGGGTTCAGTCGCAGCATTAGTTCCTGGTAAGGACAGCGCGCATTCCACAATTTTTAATGCATTATTGTATGGAACATTGTTTGTTTCAAAATGATGAAATATTTCTAACCATTTATTCTGTATTGTGATTTTTGCTGATGCCCAAGATTTAACCTTTTCAATATATTTTTTAATAATGATACCTCATTAAAAAGATCATTTTCGGAAATATTTACTATATGGGAAATTTTGAGTAATACGATTGAATGATTTTTGCTCTTCATCCCAATTAAGTTATTGTTGTAATGTAATCCAATGAAAATGTTCAATATCATTGTAATGTACCGTCCGCTCTTCTAAATTATCTGTGCAGTTACTATAGAACTTTTTAACGTGATGCATGATAGCCACACGATTTATTGCACCTTGTTCTTCTAGCTGACTTATAGTATTACGTATAGTTACACGGAAGAAAATTATTTTGTAACCACTCTTGACACTGAATTTTTAAATTACTAACTTCATTTACGACTTCAATTACCAAAATGTTGTCACCTTTTTTATAGCATTTTGAAAAAGAGCTGCTTGATTGTGTACAAACTCTAGCCAATTTTTTGAAGATTCTTTATCAAAAAACTCTTCTAAAATTCTAGGATATTTATCCTGTGATAGAAAGTAGGATTTCAAAGGTTCGTATACTTACAAAATTCTCTTGACAGCTGGCAAAAGAGCTAACCAGCACGTTTTACTGTACCCAAGTATTTTCTGATATTTGACTTCCGCAGTTTCACAAAATTCTTTAAGCATTTCAATGCCATAGTGTATATATAGAAATAAGAATATATTTTAATAACAATATTTTCCACATCTACGGGCAACAAATCAGCAGCTGTTTGAATGGTGTTGTGTGTATGTGTACTGCACAGCCAACACCAATAATGTTTTTATTAAGGTTTTTTGTTAATTTATAAAAAATATTATTTGTACCTCTTCTCGCTTTTCCTCCAAAATTTGCATTTTAGTTGTCTGCACAATATTCAATCGTTTTATGATTTAAATTGTTTTTTCCAAAATATTAATAATGGAACTGAAAATTATTTCAGAATTTTTACTGGGCACAGAAAAGAAATCTAAAATTCTATATTTTATTCCAGTTTCCGAATCAAAAAAATCTAATAATGGTTGAAAATAACTTTATATGCTTATGATTAGATGTGTCAGAATATATGGATATATAAAATTATTTTTTCTGGATTTTTGTTTAATTCTGAAAATGCATATTGGGAAAGCACATTACGCACAATTGCCTCGGACTTTGTTCTAGCACAGGCAAATTTTTTGTTGATTAACTTTTTGAGAACTTGTGATGTATAGTCCATAGATCTGAAGGAATGACTTTGATTAATAGCACAAAAAGACATAAGTCATTCTGCTAATGCTAATTTCTTTTCTTCATCTCCATAAGCTGTTTTGTGAAAAAATTCCTGTATTTTCGAGGAAGATGTTGCAGTATTTACATATCTTTTATGTTTATGTGTCTCCAGGTGCTTTGCAATATCATTCATGGCGCCGTGCGAAATAGAAAATTCACCAATACATTTCTCACATTTTACCACGTAATCGCTTTTGGTTTTTTTAATAAAAGGAAATTGACTTCTTAGATCATCGTTGAGTTTGCATCCTCTTTTCTTACTCATTATGTTAAAAATCTAAAAAAATCATTTAAAATTATATTGTAAATTATTATATACATATTGCTTAAAAACACAGCAGGTAGGCACATAATTACATGAACATATTTTATTGTTAGTTTATAAATTAAATTAATTTTATTATTTAAATTATTTTAAAATTTTTAAATTTTAATCCTATATATTTTTCTAAATAATAACAATACTAACTTGTATTATTTTTTTCTCTGAATTTGCTGTAATGTAAGTCGTCAGTGTCACTTTCAAGGCCGGTGCTAGAGTTTTTGCCGCCGCTATAAAATATAAATAATACGAGTACTGTCTGCTAAATACAAGAAAATTTATGTATTTATGAAATAAATAAATAAATTACTTACCTAAATTCTCTGAAAAGCTGATTTGTTGCCCTCACTTGTTTAACTAGCACTAGCACGCAGTACGGTGTGTATGGTCTGAGAGACAATTCCAAACTGTTTTCGTCATTGCCAATGCCAAAAAATGCCATTGTTCATTAAGGCCAAACAATGGTGGTCGAATTCTAACAACTAATCAACAATGCGAATATGATAAGCAGTTCTCGATCATCCGTTTTCAATCATTTTTGTTATTATTAAAGTTTAACATTATAAAATTTACAAAAATAATATAAATCTCCTATCCTGGCGAAATAGCCACATGGCACCCGAAAACTGTACATTCCCTTCCCGTTCTCCCGCCGTTCCCTTGCTTGTCGTGCATTCCTTCCAAAAATCGGGACTTTTGTAAAACGCCGCCGGACGCGGGACAAATTGTTCAAAATCAGGGCTGTTGCGCCAAAAGCAGGACTTCTGGTCACCTTAGATAGGGTCGCAATAGGTCGGAACCCACTTGATGGCAGCTATCAACAACCATAACAACAAGATTCTCATCTTTGCAGCTACAGTAACGTTCCTGGACATGGCCCCAGGGGTTCACATGCCAGACCCAGTGTGCCTCATTGAGAACATTGATGAGCAACTGGTCGTTAATCAGGACGCACTGGAGATCCTGTCTGCCATTCAGCAGCCTCTGGTGGTGGTGGCTATCGTGGGCCTGTACCGCACAGGAAAATCCTACCTGATGAACAAGCTGGCTGGGACCAATCAGGGTAAGTGCGCCCAGCGAAGATCTGCTGTACTTCTCTCTTCATTCGTGCTGAAAAGTGTCCAGTGCCCTTGCCGTGTTCCCATTTGTCTAGTTGTCATTGAGATCTCGACTGGTTGCAGTTTCCACGGTCTCCTCGGGCTACTTTCTCCACAGACTCTCTCCGGGACCCGCCCCCGTTGTTCTGAGCCCCCTGCTACATCCCCACTCTCTCCTGCAGGCTTCTCCGTTGGCTCCACTGTGCAGTCTCACACCAAGGGCATCTGGATGTGGTGTGTGTCTCCCCGAGAGGCGCCCGACCACACCTTCGTTCTGCTGGACACCGAGGGCTTGGGCGATGTAGAGAAGGTAAGGGAGGGGTGAACAACCCCGTTGCTGACCATTCTTTGCACAGGCAGTTTTCACCCAAATTTGGACTTCCATTTCACCGGAGCAAACCTTTTCTTTCTCCTGTTTTAAATAGTCCAAGTAGGAATCCTGAAGCAAGAAAAAAATATTTATAAGCCAGAACCATGACTAGGGGCTTCGACCCAGGTGTTGAATTAGGCAATGAGCCAGATGTGGAGAGCAGGTATCAAGAGGCTCCACGTGCACAGGGCAGTGACTGGCGAGAAGCTGGAGATCTGAGTCAGATCAACTTGACTCCAATCTTCCAGACAGATAACACAGAGAAAACATGCCTTAGCACAGAGCCCAAGGCTCCTCCATCTTTTTAGGGGGAAGAGGGGTTTCTCCAACACATAATTTGAGATACTTGGGCTATTTCTGAGTGTGTGCTGATGAGCACACCGAGATCACTGGGGTAAAGGGCAGGGAGACTTGAATGGTAGCACTTACAGATGCCTTTCTACCACCTTCACGACAGACTTCCCGTTGGGAAGAAAAGTGCACAGTCACCTCTTATGAAGTAATAGAGCGGGCTCCAATTCTTACCTGGAGCTGTCCCTCCACGTTGCTACTTCTTTTTGTAAATTTCAGTTTGCTAACAGCGTTCAGAGATGGTCAACTTCAAAACGAATGTTTCCTCATTTGTAAAGCTCGCTTCACAGTGCTACTTTGAGTATTATAGAAAATCCCTGTTGTGAGTTGCTTGTTTAAAAAAATAGATTCTAAATGAGTGGTTCTCAACCTTCCTAACGCCACGACCCTTAGATAGAATTCCTCCTGTTGTGGTAACCTCCCCAACCATAAAATTATTTTCGTGGGTACTACATAACCATAATTTTGTTATTGATATAATTCAGGCGACGCCTGTGAAAGGGTTGTTCAACCTCCAAAGGGTCCCGCCCCACAAGTTAAGAACCGCTGCTGTTGTACATGACCTCCATATCAGGTTGAAATCAACTCAGTGGCAACCACCCCACCTCCAAGATTGTGCTTATAGGTCCAAGTTGTTTTACATAAAGATTATGCAAACACTACTTTTAAGAACGTTGGTTATCCCACTACTTTGACTCCCCATTTGGTAAATATACAGCAATAGCTACCATGGGGGTGATGAGTACACAACATATTGTTCTGTATAAAATGATCAATTCTGATGAAAGCAGAAAGTTCTCATTTGCCTAATGATCATTGTTGTAGGTCTCTTGTTTGCTACATGAAAATCGCAGGTCTATTTCAATGACCACTCTTCTGAGATGCCATGAGGTAAGACTTACAACTGTTCTGACTTCCAGGTGGACGAGGCGCATGATTACAAGATCTTTGCCCTGGCCTTGCTACTGAGCAGCACCTTCGTGTACAACACCAAGTACCAAATCGACCAGCATGCTGTTGACCTACTGCAGTATCTTTTTTGGTTTAGGACAGCACACGGCCAGAGAGAATCCAGCATTAGCTGCTCTATGTCTGCCATCACTGCAAGGGAAGCCTAAGCTGCAAGCATGTTCACTATTCAAATTGCACAGAAACGCTCTGCTTCTTTACTGAAGAGAGGATGTGCTGCTTCTGATTCAAGGGGACAACACGGGACCACTTTGCTAAGATTAAGAACCCCAACACCAAACAGACTTGCATTTTTAACATGTAGGTGAACTGGAATGGACAGCTGGGGTGGAAATCATTCAAGGTCAAAACCCAGGAATGGGAGTCTTTCAGGAGCCTGGTGTAGGGAACTGCATGGTGGGCAATAGTGTGACTCACAATAGTAGGGGTGACGTCAGTCACCATCATTGCTATTTCTGGCTCTGCTCAACACCCACCAGCAACATATTTGGCTGTCATGCAATACACAAGCTGCCCTTGCTTTCCTAGAGCGAGCTTACATTTGCAGGAGACTAGCACCTGTCATTTACGCCATCCCAGTTAGCACTGCAGTTTACTCAAATCTTACATATGGGCTGGCCCAGAGTCCTTTCCCGGACATGAGTAAACAAGCTAAACCAGTTCACAGGTCGGGGAGTTAAGGTTCAGAGATACGTAGAATGAAGCATGAGCTCAGATCCTGCCGTATTTCCAGCAGTTATCCTTAATGGCATGTCAGCAATGTTACAGAAGTCACAAATCTGCTCCTGGCAAGATGCTCTTCTGATCTTGCTGAGGGTGAAGACGCGGCTAACTTGGAGAGTTTCTTCCCAGAATTAGTGTGGATCGTGCGAGATTTTTACCTACAGCTGGAAGCAGATGGGCAACTCCTCACAGCAGATGAGTACCTGGAGAATTCACTAAGGCCAAAGCAAGGTACGAGTTTTGAAAAAGGAAAAAATCATCTAGAAAAGGAAGTGCTAACTTCTTTTGCTTAGAAACCAGTAACTAACCGCTATCAAATTAATCAGGGCTCATTATCTCTGTATGGGTTTCTAAATGAATGGTTTCCTGTATGTAATCATCTGTCAAGCTTAATAAACACAAACCACTGGGGAAAATCCAGCTGTAGTCATTCAGCCAATTCCAACCCTAGCAACCTATATGTGGTTAGCAGCCCCTAAGCACACTGAAATAAATAAATAGCATTAATTGAGAGTCAACAAATATATCCAGCATTACTTTGCATTACTCTTAGATTCCTGGAGCACTTAAAATTTTTTTCTTTTTCCTTGATAATTTACTTTCTATCTTTTTGCTCAAAATTTATGAAGCTCTATTGAAATACATAACAACAGGTAAAAGAAATATTTATTGAAGGGAATAGATGAAAATTATCATGAGCATTATCCTAAACAAATTTTATTTCCCTTGACCAGATACAGGTGGAGGAGCTCACAAGTTCAACTTGCCTCGTTTATGCATTCAAAAGTTCTTTCCTAAAAAGAAATGCTTTCTCTTTGACTTGCCCAGTCATCGTGAGCTCTCCCAACTCAAGACTCTGCCTGATCAGGAGCTGGAGCCTGAGTTTGTCCAAACAGTCTCAGAATTCTGTTCTTATATCTTCAACCATTCTAAGCTCAAGACTCTTCCAGGAGACATCAAGGTCAATGGACCTTGTGAGTATTTTTAAGTTGATTGTCCTTCCATCCAGCATGATGAATATGGAACACTGTCATGAGATTCTCCTTCCATGGTTGACAAAAGCACACGCAATTACCATTGAGCATAAACTTAGCAAATACTATAATATTTTAAAGTTTAAGTGGGCATCAAAAAAGTTTCTAGTACTTTCTTAATTATGCTTCCATAGGAGGGTAAAATAGGAAGCCAACCCAAAGAAGGACATACCTGGTCCACTGTGGACGCACAGCATGTGCTTTGAAAGCATTTGTTCCACAAAGATGTTGGGTGTTAAGTTTGTCTCTGACTGTGCTAAGGACAAAGTATCAAATAGTTGTTAATCAATACAACCTTACAGAAACCAAGGCCCAAACTGTCTAAAATGCTAAAGGATGTCTGAACAGACTTTTTTTTATTTAATCAATTTATTAGGGACTCTTGTAACATTCCATAGATCAAATGTATGAAACATATTTTTACATGTGTTGCCATCTTCATTTCCAAAACATTTTCAACTTGTGTCCTTGGTATAAGCTCCTCTTTTTCCCTTTATTCCCCCACTTCATGAATCTTTATCAATTGTATATTGCTATTTTTTCCTATGTCACACTGTCCATTGTTCCCTTTCACCCACATTTCTGTTATTTGTCCCCTTTGGAGTGGGGGTGGGCTATATATCCAACCTTCTGATGGAATCTCCCTTTCCCACTTCCTCCCTTCATGATATCCCTACTCCCACTGCTGTTCCTGAGGGGTTTATCTGTCCTGAATTCCATGTGTGGAGAGCTCTTACCTGTACCAATATATGTTCTCCGGTCTAGCAGGATTTGTGAGATGGAAACAGTCATGGTGGGGAGGATGCATTCAGGAACTAGAGGAATGATTCTCTGGTACTATTCTACACCGTGATGAATCATCCCTTCCTTTTAACCCTTCTGTGGGGAGATATCCAATTGTCTACAGATGGGCTTTGGGTCTTCCTATAACCCTTCTCGCTTGTACTGATGAACACAACTTAGGATTGTGTCTAAGGTCCTGTGCCATAGACCTTGGTAAGGTGTTTCTGTGAGACTGAAGGAAGTTGAATGTAACGAATGTTATGTCAAAGACAAGGAAGGAAAACATGGAAGTTTCAAAAAAAATGGAGGAGATCTGGTATAACTTGCTCATTTTGTATCTATTCATGGAGGGTAACACTCGTGCATACTCACCATAGTGAAGTAAGAAACAAAAGGGTGTATAAAGAGAATTGAAATCAGAGGAAGATGATAAGCCAGGAAAGAGTGAAGGGGCTACAGGCCTAATGGCATTCTAATGAAATGAAACCCATTTTGTGTAAATAATCACCTCTCATTTCTCCATTGGTGATGGCTGATATATGGCAATGACATGATTACCTTGCGTGGTCCCCCACCCAACCCCTTTTTTTCCTGTGAACATAGATCCTTTTTAAAGAATGCTTGGTCAGGTGTTTTGATGACAGAGATTCTGAAAGGAACTTACCTGGGGTAGCTGGGCACTGTGCACAATACTAAGAAAGTTCAGAGAATGCCTTGTTAGATGTGTGTACTCAGAACAATCCACTATAGAACACACCTTCTCTCCCTGAAAATAGAATAAGCATCTTTCTCCCCCATGAAGGTCTGGAGAGCCTGGTGCTGACTTATGTCAACGCCATCAACAGTGGGAATCTGCCCTGTATGGAGAACTCAGTCCTGGCCTTGGCCCAGATAGAGAACACGGCTGCAGTGCAAAAAGCCATTGCCCACTATGACGAGCAGATGGGCCAGAAGGCGCAGCTGCCCACAGAGACCCTCCAGGAGCTGCTGGACCTGCACAGGGCCGTGGAGAGGGAGGCCATCGCGGTCTTCATGAAGAGCTCCTTCAAGGATGTGGACCAAAAGTTCCAGAAGGAACTAGAGGTAAGTCTTGTTATTGGTCGAATTCAGGGGTTGGGAAGCTGTGGCTTGAAGGCTACAAACAGCCCTTTCAGTACATACATGTGACTCAGAAGTACAATTGAAAAATGTTCAAGGGTCCTATTCAGATTATGGTCACTTAACTCGTTTGTGAAAAACATACATTCGACTCTAAATTATTTTTTTTAATTTGGTGGGAGACAGAATTTGTTCTTCCTTCTCACAACTTTGCTGACCCCTGCTCTAATTCCTGGACGCTAGTTAGCAGAGACAACATGTTACTATGAATGGGGAAAAGCACAGAGACTTCCTTAAAAAAAATCAATTCTTACTGAATAAGAAAGTAACTGTATGGCCAAGCAGTCATTTTTATTGGGATGGGGAAAATCACTTCTCTGGACTCTGTGCATTGTGAAGATTGCATGTGTGTATAATTCACTTTTATCTTGATATTCCCACTGGTCTAATTGCTTGAAATTATGTTAAACTTTTAGAAATTGTATTTCTTAAGTGTTGTTCCTCATTTTTACTGAGTTCACAAAGTGTTAGAGGTGTCTTCTGAAAATGAAGTACAATTCCAGGCAAATGGTAAGAAATGGATGTCTTCCCAAACCAGAGCAACCCAGTCATCCATCCCACACTACTTCAATGCTAGCCCCCTCCTTTGACATCCCGAGTCTGTATAACAGTAAAAGCAAGCATATTCCCATGGACTAGCTTGTATTTAAAAGGACAAGAGACTAGGCCACTGTGTTCTGTTGGTCACAGCTAGAGGAGAAGTGACCAGGAAGGGGTTTGAGATGTCTAACTCTAGAGAATACCTGGATTCTATTGAGCATCTCTTCCACAGAGGCAGCTGTGCTGCTGCTGTCTCCTCCTGATGTGTCTTTGTTCCTTGCAGACCCAGCTGGAAGCAAAGCAGGAGGGCTTTTGTCAGCAGAACCTGCAAGCATCATCGGAACGCTGTGCAGCTCTGCTGCGGGAGATTTTTGGTCCCCTGGAAGAAGAAGTGAATCAGGGGGTCTATTCTAAGCCAGGGGGGCACTGCCGCTACATTCAGAAGATAGAAAGTCTGAAAAACACTTACTATCAGAAGCCCCAAAAGGGAATACAGGTATTCCTACTTCATCTATTCATTCTGAAAGCCTTCTGGGGAGTGAGAAACAGACTAAAAATTCAGGGAGAACCTGAGAAAAGACACAGAGACTGCCCACAGTTAAGGTTTCTGTCTCCGTCTAGAGCAGTGTTCTCAACCTGTGGGTCGTGACCCTTTGGGGGTTGAACATCACAGGTGTTGCCTAAGTCCATCAGAAAAAGCAGAGACATTCCACAATTTATAATTGCTTTTGCTTTGTGATTAATCACTATGCTTTAAATATGTACAATTAGTAACAAAAATATATCCTGCATATCAGATATTTATATTGTGATTCATAAGAGTAGAAAAATTAGAGTTAGAAAGTAGCAATGTACGTAATTTGAGGGTGGGGGGTCACCACCATATGAGGAACTGTATGGAAGGGTCGTGGCGTGAGGAAGGGTCCTGAGGTTAGGCGCACTTTCACTCAGTAAGCAGATAGAAAACTACATGGTTACGTATAATGTTCCTGAGGCATGCTTTTGATTTAATGATAGATAACGATGAAATTAAATGGAAATGTCAGCAAAATCACCAAAGTTTTATTGCAGCGTCTAGTAGAGCAGATTCTTTTTCCTTGCACAGGATAGAAATCTAACTATGAAAAGTAACTTAAGCAGGGGAAAAAAGTCATTTTATGCTCACAAAAATTGAAAGCAAGAAGCTTTAAGTTAGCTTCAGGTACAGCTATATTGGGGAGTTTATACAATATCATCAGTTCCATTTTGTATGTACTACCCCCATCCAACTGCACTTTCAAAATTTGTTCTTTTGCCTCCTTATTGACTTAATTTCCATTGAAACCCACCCGCATGATAGAAAACACAGCACCCACAGCTCTGAGCTCAGCGAGTCCGTGGGGCCTGGGTTACAGGATTTGGGCCCTTGATCCCCTTCCCCACCCACCCAGCCATATCTGTCCTTTAACACTCAGACTGCAGTAGCTCCAGCTGGTCAGCCAGTTCTTTGTATCTGGTCACTGTGTATCTGCTTGGCCAGCCTGCGACAATCCACAGCCCTGTGAGAGGAGAGGGGACGGAGCGCTCCAGCAGGGCAGAGGAGCACTGTCAGGGAGGGAGCTCGTGCAAGAACTCAGACAGGAAGGTGTGCACATGTGCAACCACTACTTGCAACTCTAAGTGCATGTCGTTTGGCATTCCTAGGCTGAAGAGACTCTGCAGAAATATTTGATGTCCAAGGAGTCTGTGAGCGACACAATTCTACAGAGTGACCTGATGCTCACAGCAAAGGAAAAGGAGTTGGAAGGTGAGAAGAAGGCAGCTACATCAGACATTACTTTACAAACAAACAAATGCTGCAATGACTTAGCCTGTTCTTTCTGGGATCATCTCAGTTCAGGGACCATGTTGATCACATGCGATCCACATATGGGATCAGATATGTAAAAAGGATCCCAAGGAATTTTCTCCATAATCAGAGTGTGAAGCAGAAGAAAAGGGCACTGGAATCTCAGAGACGTTTGTGTTTGTCCTTCGTCCACAGAGGCCCGTGTGAAAGCCGCAGCTGCTCAGGCGGAGGCACGAAGACAGGAGGAGATTCAGAGACAGCATCAGCTCAGAATGGAGGAGATGGAGAGAAACCACCAGAACCAACTGAGACAGATGGAGCAGGACAGAATTAACAGGCTGGCCCAGCAGCAGAGGGAACAGGAGCAGGAGCAGCAGCGGAGAATGCAGGTGTGCGGCGAGGGTAGCACCTTCAACTTGTAGTCGTCTTTCTGTACTGATGAGTACATATAGCAATGACACGGGAAGCGGGACCACATGCTAGTGTGACCCAGAGTAAGGATTCTGGAGAGTAGATCGCCAGGTCTGCCTTCAATTTCCACCGATGACTGATTTACAAATCACTTCTAACTGCTAAGTCGCATAGTTATCTGTTCTGTATTATAAGAGGATAACAATATCTATTTTATGGGATTGTTTTGATAATTGAGTTAATATCTGATTTTGAAATGGAACAGTGCCTAGAAAAGAGCAGGAGATGCACCATATACACTCGTGTATAAGCCGAGGGTTTCAGCACATTTTTATGCTGAAAAAAAGCCCCTTGGCTTAAACTTGAGTGAAGGCCACTTACCTGTTCTCCAGTGCAGAGTGTGTGTCCTCTAATCTCTCCCGCTCATCTGCGGGCACCTGCAGCGTCTGTAGGTGCTCCGACGACTGCTGATATCACTGCTCTTCTTTTCTCCCGCACCTGGCACCCTCTGTGTTGTCCACGCTGTACTGGGCACGAACCTGCCCGCTTCTGTGCGCTAGTACCTGGGCGTACCGCATGCTTGTCGGATGAATATCCGATGTGGCTGGTTTTCTCCTCCCTGTATTCTCTAGGGCTCTTACCAATGATATAACCTTTACAGTCTTACCTGTGCTTGTTCACGCCCCCTTGCTCCACCAGGCGTTGCTAGATGCTAGTACCATTATATCTCTGGTCTTGGATATACAGTACGCTTACTTTCAGTACTTAGTCTGCTATTTTATTGTTCTCATTAACCCCTGTCTGGACCCTGTGTTGACTATGCTTGCATAGAGTAGCTTGTGTGAAGTCCCACAATACATGGGGTACAGTGTGTACACACTGTGTTCATGTTGTGTTAGCCCATCCCATACATATGCGGTAACTGTGCATATACGGTAACACAGCACATGCACTAACACAGTGCGCACACAATGTAGCGTGTATATTATGAACCCTAACACAGGCTGCTCTGTGCCAGCAGTCATGTCATCACATGTGGAATGTCATCAGCCTGCGTTAGGCCTCAAACTGTACCAGCTGCGTTGTGTGCCTGCGGTAAAGCAGTGCACGTAGTCATGCAGTGCCTGCAGTAACACAGCGCGGAGAGTTGTTGATACCACATTGTTTTTGTTGACCCTCTTGTCCACTTACAGAGCTAGTTTACTGTTTTCCTTTGAAATAAATATTCAAAAGCATTTAACCTACGGATGCCTCAATTAATGTAATCTCATTGGTATCTATTTTAATTTCTAAATTTACCAGTAGCTGCTGCATTTCCCACCCGAGGCTTAAACTCGAGTCAATACATTTCCCCAGTTTTGTGGTAAAATTAGATGCCTTGGCTGATATTCGGGTCGGCTACTACTCGAGCATATACGGTAATTTGCTAAATAAAAGAGAAGGACATTTCTAACCGGCAATACTCAGTCTTTGGTGTTAACTTCTCAATTGCCGTGAGTAATCTTTTGCTTTAGCCATCGATTACTGTACTAATTAACTTCACATTCCGTTTCTTTGACGCTGACTTTGACACGATCATCTCTGGATATAAATTTACTTTGCTGATTTTATTTAATCAATTAATGTTATTTCTTAGTAAACAAGTATTTTAGTCGATCAAGAATTGTACACATATTTTACCTGCTTTGCCTTCATCTACTCTATTCATTGTGTAGCAGAACCACGATGTTACCATTTATCAGATGAGAAAAAGTGAAAAGCCAGAGATAACTAAATGCCAACATGCTGCAGCCAGTCTATCAGGTTATCAAACTGCCTTGACCCCTTCTAGTGGGTCTGCTGTGTTTCCCTTCCCTCTGGGACAACGGTCACCTTCTTCTTCTCCCTGGGTGACCTGGCTGCTACTTCGAAGACAGTTTTAAGATTGCAGCTCTGCTCTAAAGGCAACTGGAATCCGTAAGCTCCTGACTGTTTCCTTCTCCTTTTCTCCCCCAAATATGAGACAGATACCCCCATTTAAGGCTCAGACACGCCACCTGATTCTGGATGACTCCTTGTTGCTGAACCCTTTCCCTCATAGAAATACGCTAGACAGTCATCTGTGTAGCAGAGGCTTGAAGGCAAGTGGTAATTCAGTTTCCCCAAGAAGAGTGTTTAGAACAAGGCAGGAAGGAACCTCTGGATGGAATCAAGGCGCACTGACACTTCAGAGGCTAGCAGGTGGGCACGTTTCTGTAGCAGAGAAAGAGGTACAAGGTGGATGACTACAAAGGAGCACATCCAAGGATGGGAGGTAAGGGAAGATGAAGGCAAGAGAGGGATGCAGGACTGTCTAATACTGTGGATGGATTTAACATAAGGAGAAGTCAAAGATTTGATTTTTATAACAAAATAAGTAATGAGAAATCAATTTATGTGACCATACTCTGCATTAAGTTATAAATTCTTCCTCTATTGCTGTTTAGGAAGAAGCCCAAAGGATCAGACAGATGCTTGAAGCCCAAACTGCAAGGTCTCATAAAGGGATCCGGCGTTTTCGGAAATATACTAAATACTTCAAATGAGTGCATCCTACTGTAAAGAGCTAACTACCAGCGTGTCCTTTTATGTTCACTCTCACTGAGGGCAAAGCCGGCCAGAGAAATGATAGCTCTTGGGACAATTTCCAGTTAAATAAGTTTCATAATGAATATGTAGAACATTCGTATTGACTTCAGAAGAATGGTGTGGTACGTAGTAACATGTACATCTCAAAAGTTCAGTAGTTAACACTATGCTTTCTGAAGTGGATTATAACTTGCATATGAGCTGACGTTTCATCACTGCCTTATTTTAAGGTGCTCTGAGACTTGTCTCTTCCACTCACACGCCACCCTTCTAGTTTTCAGCGTCTCTTCAGAAGCGTGCACGTTACCTAGGGGTGTTAACCTTCAGGGGCAACGAGTTAGTTAAAAGGTCTCTTCAATCCAATGTCTTTGACTCTTACCAAACCACCCTGTCATGCATGGATCTGGGTAAGAAGGTGGGGCTTCTGACAGGATCTGCCTGTGTGTAAGTGCTAACAAGTTTCATTTTGAGTGCCATCCTGTTGAGTATCACATGAGCCCTCTGTGAAGGAAGAGGGGGGACTCTCACTATGATCAAGAGCCAGGGCGAGAGTGCATCTTCTGGATCCCCAGATGCCTGTGCAGTGAGCCTCATCGATCCAGAAACAGCTTTCACATCTGAGGATGGCAGAGGAGCAGCAGCAGTAGAACCAGGAGCTAGAGTGTGAGACCCAGAATGGTGGATTTCATCTGCAGAGCAAATAAACCCGGTTGCTGTTGTGGTTTCGGCTGGCTTCTGGAACAGGATGCCTCTGAGGACTTGATTGGGGAACAGGTCGGCTGATCCATGAAGGTGGAGCTGAGTCCTTTCAAGCTGCGCTTTACTGGGGTCGGGTGCCTCTGTGCATGTAATCCAAGGAGCTGGGTTTGATGCTGCAGTGGTGCTTGAGCTGAATGCTTTCGGATTGACACTTACAGAGGAGTGGCATGCCCTTTGGGCATTTATTAGCAGCCCTGAAGGAACTTTGTAAAATGTCCTGACTGAACATCTGTATCCTGATTATTCCTCATCTGCATTATAACCTGTTAACTTCCTTAATAAATCTTTTTAATCATGAATATTGTTTGTGAGTTCTCTGTGGACATTGTGATGAATCATTGAACTCAGTAACTGAAAGTATAGAAAGTGTTGTGTGTGATAGAATATAACCACCTAATTAAGTCAAATGACACTTGACCAATATCTTCTGTCAAGTGGTCATGCATTGAATGCTAGCAGATAGTGGTGTTAACAGTCATGGAAGTTAACCTAGCTAGATCCTTAGTTAGGACAATGTACAGTTATGAATTATATGGAGGTTGCTCAGTCTTGAATGTGATACAACCCTGTCAGTAGAAAATTTACATGGATTAAGCTGACAACAAATAACCTCATAATGAAAGCCATATCCATGGGCAGCCAGTGGAGGGGCCTGAGTGCTTGGCCCCCATACCAGCTATGTGGACAACTGCCTCTCCCGCCCAGAAGAATTTACTTTAGAGGACAGCATTGAAGCTGCAGCTAGGGGAGAGGGACATGTGTGATCAGAGCATATGGGTGCAAATGAATAGGGAGGAAGAGAGAATGGAGCACATCCTGGCCCACCATGGTGTCTGTAAAAAGCAAAAGTGACTTAGCTACTCATATACACGCATACCAGTCTTTCCAAAAAGAAAAAAAACAAGAGTTGTGTCACAAACTAATTTTCAAGTATCAGAGCTTAAATTGTGAACATCCAATTTGTAGAAGGCTATGGAGGATGGCGGGGACCCAAAATGCAACTGTAGAGTGTCTGGTCGGACTGGGCCTAGGCAGTGTCCCTCTAGTCACCGGTGAGCGACGGGAACAGCTCTACTCCCAGCCAGAGATCACAGGAAGCTTGGCGATGGTGAATTCAATCATGCTGTAATATGACGCGTGGTCAGTTGATCTCTCTCTTGACCCAACGTGAATTAACTCTACGCTCAAATACTTCCCAGTTGTTCCAAGAAAAAAAATTTCTTCTCTGGCTTTTAAAGTATTGTTGTTTTTTTCTATTTCTTACTCTTAATTTTTATATTATTATTTTCTTCTTTCTGTTTCTTTTTGTTTGTTTGTTTGTTTAATGCTTCTGTTAGGTCTCCCAGTTTAGGAATCACAGGCGTGACTACAAAAAGACAATAGCAGTGGTTTACTGAGAAGTGGGGTGAGGGTGAGGGGAGTTGGGGAACCAGGGGATGTGGGAGGTGGGAGGGAGCATGAGAGCTGATGATGATGATGACATATATATACACACCTATCTAGAAGCATTTTAACGATGGAAGTCTATGACATGTGAATATTATGTCAAGAAAACTACTAAATAAAAAGAAAAAAGATCCTTGGAATCTATTCCCCCTTTCTCCCTCACCTTCCCCCCACCCTCCTGGTATCGTCACTCTCACCACTGGCCCTGAGGGGTTCATCTGTCCTGGATTCCCTGTTTTTCCAGTTCTTATCTGTACCAGTGTACACCCTCCAGTACAGCCAGATTTGTAAGGTAGAATTGGGGAAGGAAAGCATTAAAGAACTAGAGGAAAATTGTATGTTTCATCATTGCTATATTGCACCCTGACTGGCTCGTCTCCTCCCTGGGGCCCTTCTGCAAGGGGATGTCCAATTTCCCACAGATGGGCTCTGGGTCCCCACTCTGCACTCCCCCTCATTCACAATGCTATGATTTTTTTGTTGTTGTTTGGTCTTTGATGCCTGATACCTGATCCCTTCAACGCCTTGTGATCTCACAGGCTGGTGTGCGTCTTCCACGTGGGCTTTGTTGTTTCTCAGTTAGATGGCCACTTGTTTATCTTCTAGCATTTAGGACCCCAGATTCTATATCTTTTGATAGCCGGCACCATCAACTTTCTTCACTAGATTTGCTTATGCACCTGCTTTGTCCTCAGTGAGAGTCAGGGCAGGCTGGTGTGCTTCTTCCATGTGGGTTTTGTTTCTCAGCTAGATGACTGCTTGTTTATCTTCAGGCCTTTAAGAACCAGACGCCATATCTGAGGTCTTAAAGGTCCATCCCTGGGGGATGGACAGCAGAGAAGTTGGTGAAGGGAGACATCAGACAGTGTAATATATGACAAAATAATTATTTATCATGGGTTCATGGGGGAGGGGGGAGAGGGAAGTGGGGAGGGAGGGGGAAAATGAGAAGCTGATACCAAGGGCTTAAGTAGAAAGCAAATGTTTTGAGAATGATGATGGCAACAAATGTACAAAAAATGCTTGACACAATGGATGGATGTATGCATTGTGATAAAAGTTGTATGATCCCCCAATAAAATGTTTTTTTAAAAAAGAAAAAGAAAACAAAAACCAAACTTGACCTATCGTTACCATGGGTGAAGAAAGAAGAGTTTGCTTAGGGTGCGTTGGGTACGTTTTAATGGTGCTGGAGCAATTTGGAGATGGATGAAATAACAGTTGTATACCACAAATGGTATAATCAATGGCACTTACGTATATATATGTTGTTGAATTGGTGAATATTTTCTTGTATTTTTGTGAAAATTGAAAAAATATATGTGAAAAGCAGTGGGTACAGAGAAAAAGAAAATGTTCTAAAATTAATTGTGGTAAAGATTGTACAGTTCTTCCTCATATGGTTGAATTATTGAATTATATGATTTGTGGATGATAAAACTATTTTAAAAAAATTAATTACAGGCTGGGGAGTTGGGGGAGAGTCAAAACCCATTCTCCAACCAGGAGCTCTGTTGTAGAATCCGTCCTCTCCACACTTCCCAGAGAGTCTCCTTCCAAATAAGGACTATCTTTTCTCTTTGTTTGGTCAATGCTTGGCAGGGATAAACCTGCCTGAGAGAGGAAGGACATGGGTGAGAGGTGACATAGTTAGAGGAAGTGATACCCTAATAACTGTCTATAAAATGTTGGTGCCTGGTTTCGGCAACAGTGTATTTTAGTTTTTCAGTAAAATATCCTATGGTTGGTTTTCAAGACAGAAACACTTACTTCTCACAAGCCCAGGATATATGTAAGTTTATATCGAAGGATACACTTACAAAGCTAAACTGTTCATTTATATCTTGGCCCTTGGGTCAGAGCTGTCATTCTTGGCTGATAACAATGGTGCTTCCAGTCACTTGGCTTCATTGACGGTGCTAGAAGCATGGCTGTTGTTCTATTTCTGGATGCAGGGAAGGTGGCACCAGGAATTCCCACACAGGGTGACATCAATCCCTCTCTCGGTAGTGCAAATGGTGAACTTTCTCAGCTGACCACTGAAAGGCCGGAGGCTTGAGTCCATTCAAGATCCTAAGAAGAAACCCTAAAAAGCAGCCTCTGAAAACCATATAGAGACAACCCTGTTCTGACACATCTAGGGTCCCCATGAGATGGAATCCACCTTTAAATCCTAAAAGATTAAACATAGATTATTTTTATATCAATTACTTTCAATATTCCTCAGGTACAAAACAAAAAATTTAAAAAGGAGCACATCACAAAACTCTGAATTATCTGAAACAATTCACTTCTATTCTTGGCACATTTCCCTTTTTTAAATTGTTTTATTAGGCGCTCATACTACTCTTATCACAATCCATACAGACATCAATTGTGTAAAGCACATCTGTACATTCATTGCCCTCATCATTCTGAAAACATTTGCTCTCCACTTAAGCCCCTGGCATCAGCTCCCCATTTCCCCACTCCCTCCCCATTCCCCCTCCCTCATGAACCCTTGATAATTTATAAATTATTATTTTGTCATATCTTGCCCTGTCCAACATCTCCCTTCACCCACTTTCCTGTTGTCCACCCCCCAGGGAGGAGGTCACATGCAGATCCCTGTAATCAGTTCCCCCTTTCCAACCCACCCTCCTTCCACCCTCCCAGTATCACCACTCTCATCACTGGTCCTGAAGGGATCATCCGCCCTGGATTCCCTGTGTTTCCAGTTCCTATCTACACCAGTGTGCATCCACTGGTCTAACCAGACTTGCAAGGTAGAATTGGGATCATGATAATGGGGGCGGAGGAAGCATCTAGGAACTGGAGGAAAGTTGAATTTTTCATCACTGCTACATCGCACCCTGACCGGCTTGTCTCTCACGCATTATTTATTACTGTGGAGTCCATGCACAATCAGAGTGGAAACAGTCATCGTTGCCGACCATGCAGATGTGGGGATGTGTAACAGTCACTGCAGAGAGCAGCTTTGGAAACCATGGATCAAACCAAAGAGCACTGCCATTTTTACTTGTTTACTTTGGAATTAAATGTTCCTTTGTTGGGACACCTCTTCCTTGTTTGCTGTTTTTGCAAAATAAAATATACTCCTTCTCAAAGTTTAAAAAATGTTAAGTCTAAGAAAAGAACCCTTTAGTTCATCCTGCTAATTAACAGGATTGAAATGCTCACATCATTTCCATAATGTCTGCTTCCCAGTAGTTCTAGAAAACCAAGAAGGTCAATTGCACAATGGGAGTCTATGTAGATACCAACTGATGTCCTCTCTGACAGAAAGATTCTTAGTTAACCTGGAATATTTTGCTAATTTGCTGTTCGTGGGCTGTGTGCTAATGCACTGCCTTATTTGCTCATTGTAGAAATAGTCCTAGAAAACGAAGTGTGTTGGTACCTTATTTTTTAAATATGCCTGTACAGCAATAAATCAAGCAAGATTTTACTCCTACTCGTAAGAAGAAGAAATATCTTTCTCAAGGTGTCACAGACAGTACGTGATTTGGACCATACGTCTTGATCTCAGCAGTCTTAACGCAAACCCTGTGCTCTGACTTCCCAGGCGTGCCCTGGGTTCCTCCTGCCTGGCTTGTCCTCAGCACTGCCTGCCCCTGGGTCCTCTCTGCCTGCTCATGAAACACGCCACTAGCCCCGTCTCCTTCTTACTTCTTTTATTCCTACCTGAACATTTTGTTTCTGTTTCTATCCAAAGTCAACCCTTCACATTCATTTGAAGTTCTCCTCTTTGTCTTTTTGGACATTGTTTTTTTTTTTAATCTTTTTATTGGGGCTCATAAGGCTCTTATCACAATCTGTACATACATCAGTCGAGCAAAGCACCCTTATACATTTGTTGCACTCGTCACTCTCATAATTCACCTTCCATTTGGGTTCCTGGAATCAGCTCGGTTTCCCTTTTTTCCCCCCCATCCCCTTCCCTCCCCGATCCCACCCCTGGTCCCTTGATAGTTTTTAAATAATTTATGGACATTGTTTTAAAACGAATAACTACATAAAAAACAAAACAAAACCAAGTCCACTGTTATGGCTCGGTTCCAACCCATAACACTTAGACCCTGCATGTGCCAACAGTTAAGTAGTTGTTTACTAAGCCAAACGTTTGCAGTTGAAACCCACCCAGCAGCCCCACAAAAGAAAGGCTTGGAAATCCACTTCTAGAAAAATTACAGCCAAGAAAACTCTACGATGTGGTTCTACCAGGTAACACGAGGTCCCCATGAGTCAGAATCAACTCACTGACAATGTGTACTAGTGACCTATGCTTAGAATCATATAAGTATATTATAAGTATTATTAGAATTTAATCCTCCTCATGACCTGAGTGGGTGGTGAAAACCTTAACCCCTCAGCTCCTAACAAATAATTCGGGGGTTAAAGTCGCTTCAGAGGTACCTTGGAAGGAAGATCTGATGACACGAACAACCAGCCATTGAACATGCTATGGCGAACAGTGAACATGCTATGGAGCACAGTGAACATGCTATGGAGCACATGAACATGCTATGGAGCACATGAACATGCTATGGAGCACATTGAACATGCTATGGAGCACATGAACATGCTATGGAGCACAGTGAACATGCTATGGAGCACATGAACATGCTATGGAGCACAGTGAACATGCTATGGAGCACAGTGAACATGCTATGGAGCACATGAACATGCTATGGAGCACATGAACATGCTATGGAGCACAGTGAACATGCTATGGAGCACATGAACATGCTATGGAGCACATGAACATGCTATGGAGCACATGAACATGCTATGGAGCACAGTGAACATGCTATGGAGCACATGAACATGCTATGGAGCACATGAACATGCTATGGAGCACAGTGAACATGCTATGGAGCACAGTGAACATGCTATGGAGCACAGTGCCACTCTGATGTCTGTGAGGTCGCCATAAATTGGAGTTGATGGCAACTGGTGGTACTGGTGAGTGAAGAACCCAATGATGTCGTAACTAGTACTATACTAATTTTATTAATTTTTTTGTTTACTGTGAATTAGGTGAGGGTTTACATCTCAGATGGTCAGTATTGTATTCAGCATTTTAAGCTACTCACCAAGCCCTTCATAATGTTCTTATCCCCCTCCTTCGATTTCTCTTCTCTCTTGGGAAGTACTAGTCTTCCTTTCACGCAAGTTAGTGCCTATCGACCCTCTGGTGTATTGTTTCATCTTCCCTCATTTGCCCTCTCTGCCTTGATAGACTCCGAAATCTTTTCTCTTTGATAAAGAAGTCTTGGTGGTTCCCCACCCCTCATTTTATAACAGTGGTCTCATATATTATCTGTCCTTTTGTGATTGACGATTTTCACTCAACATGATGTTCCCAGATCCATCCACGCCATGAGGTGCTTCATTGTTTCATCATTGTTTTTCAGTGATGCATAGTACTCCATTGTGTGCATGTCTCAGAGTTTCTTTGTCCACTCTTCTGCTGACGGGCTGTTCCCATCTGCTTGCTAGTGTGAGAAGTGCTGCGATGCATGTGCCTATTCGTGACACCCATTTAATGTGTCCGTTTTAACGAGGAAGAAACAGACATGAGGAGGTTAAATATTTTATCACTAGTCACAAAGCTAGTAATGAACATATCCAGTATCTGAACTAAGAAGTCCATGTCCAAACAAAATACATTCTGCTGTCTCTGGGAAGGCCCCGTGAGGGGAAGGTGAAGTGGCAGAGAGCCATCGTCTCTGTTCATCTTGCTCTTAAACAAAAGGCTTATGATGTCAGAGAGGTGTCTTCAGACTACTTGACTGACAAGTTGGACTCCACGGGGACACTAGCCAGGAGTGTCCACTTAATATAATCCCTACCCATCATCACACTCAGCATTGAAAGTCAATATATATTTAGATTGAGGACCTGGCAATAGTGATTGAGATGGAGGTATGATTTTCATGGGTTATTATTGACTGAAAATGTCTAGTGGCTGGAGTTTAAGCTTCCTGAGGAAAATTAGGACTCAATGTGAGACCAAATAATTTCAGAGCAATTGGTACCATGGACATTTTTTTCCAGATGACTATCAGTGTTATAATGTCTTCTTATAATGATTTTATTGACATATAATTCACATAGCCCACAATTTAATCCTTCGATCACGTTAAGAAGAGTTGGGCAATCATCACATTAAGAAGAGTTGGGCAATCATCTCAGAGCATTTCTCCTACACTCATTATTGTTAGCCCCCATTTCTCCCAATCTCCCCTGCCACACCCTGGTAATTATTAACCCGGTTACTGTCTTTATAGATTTACCTATTCTGAATTTCATATACAGAAAATAATACAAAACAAAAACCAGAAACAAACACACAAATCCAACAAAGACAGAGCAAAACCTCAATGGAAACAAAAGCAGAAAATATTAAAAACAGAAGCAACTTTCAAATGGGTCAGAAGGGAGCAGTGTTAGAAGTTCTTAAGGTCCACCTACTTTTGTTCCTTCTGAAGTGCTCATCCTGTTTTGTTTCAAGAAAAAAAGTTACAAAATTAGAAGTTGTTAAGCATAGAATCATAAAGAGATCAACTGAAAATTTGAAATGTATTTTATGTAGCATGCATTACTAAAGGAGTCTCGGCGACACAAGGGATGGTTCTACTTGTCACACAGAGTTTCTCTGAGTCTAAATCATCGTGCCAGCACACAAGAAGAACAATAGCATATTTGGCTACCCTGAGCCGTTGCAGCCTGCAGAGAACTGCATCTGTATGTGGAAACCAGGTAGAGTCAACATTTAATTGGACTGACTGGCTTTTCTGGGTCTTGTAAGCTTTTCAGCTGTGATGGAGTTCACTCTTTTGATGTTTCTTCTTATTTTAGTAGAAAGTATTTAATTTTTTTTCGTTGACAGGTTTCCATATGCCAGAGGTTCTGGCTTTTGCTGGTTTACTGTATACTACAGGGTTCTGAAAAATCCTTTGAGATATCCTTTCAGGAAGATCGTTAAAGCCTTTATCTCTTCCATAACATCACACACATTGTTCAACATCTGTGTTAGGTTGGGTACATTAGAGAAACAAATCCACAGAAACTCATATGTATAAGAGAGAGTTCTGTATAAAGGGTAAGTGCACAACAAGAGAACATCCCAACCCAGTGCTGCCCAAGCCCACAAGTCCAACATTAACCCCTATGTCCGACACCAATCCACAAAGTCTTCCTCCATCTCACAAAACACACGCAGTGATGCTGACTGCACGAGGATAGACAAATCAGTGAGCATGTAAACATCTCAGCGCTGGCAGGGGTCTCCACATGGGTACTCTAGCACCCCAGGCTGCATCAGGGTAGGTCCATGTTGCTTCTCTTCAGGGACATCTTTCAGGAAGTGAGCCTTGCCAGCTGAAGCAGGGAACTGGCGAAGGCAGCTGCACCCTGGTCTGACCATCAGAAAGCAAGAGACCCAAGAACTAGAATGGCGAGGCTCACCGAGCCATTTATCTCTCTGCCCTTTCATTAACTCCACGTGTGTTTATTGGCCAGGTTGGCACAATAAACTTTAACTAGCTCAACATCCTTCCACAATATGTTATCATTTCAATATTATGAACTTGATACACTGATAATACTTAAGATAGGTAGAAAACTAATAACATTAGAAGGACTATCTATTTTAATTTACTAATTTCCAAAAAAACAAAACACTTATCAAGCAGCCCCAGTAGCATCATGGTCAGTTGTTCAAATCCACCAACCATTCCTTGGGAGAAAGATGAGGCTTTCTACTCCTATAAGGGGCTATAGTCTCTCAGAAATTCACAGGCACAATTCTACTCTGTCCTACAGGTTCTCTATGATTCAAAGTCAACTCTATGGGAATGAGTTTGGTTTTTTTCTACCACAGTCCTCACTTGTCAGTGTGTTTTCCTGTGGTGGCTCGTGTGTTGCTGTGATGCTGGAAGTGATGCCACTGGCATTTCAAATGTCAGAAGGATTACCCAAGTGAACGGTTTCTGCAGAGCATCCAGACTAAGAAGAGTCTATGAAGGAATAGGCTGTCCACTTCTGAGACTCGAGCCACTGACAACGGTACAGATAGCGTGGAAACATTGGCAGACACGGAAACCCTCCTGAATAGAAGAAGACCACTGTCAGAGTTAGTAAGGTGACCAGATGTCCCTCTTTTGGTGGGACAGTCCCGATTTTTAACAATTTTTCCCACGTCTCGTGGCGGTTTTAAAAAGTCACGATTTTTGAAAGAATGCACGACAAGAAGCTAGGGTATACGGTTTTGGCCTGCCATGTGGCTATTTCACCAGGATATGAGTTTTATCAATGGTGTCCCGCTGGTTGTCCCGCTTTACCAATGTTAAAATCTGGTCTCCTTAAGTTAGGGCCAGGAGATGAGGCCCTCGGTGGGAAGGCCCTCCCATGTGACTGAGGAAGAGCTACGACTTCACCTTTATCCTTTGTCATCCACGAATGTTGATCAAGTCAGAAGGGTCTTTCGGCAGGTGTTCAGCGTTTTTGTTATAAGTGGTAGTGCCTGGTCGCTAAAACTCAGAGGAGCCATACATCCCCGTCCCCAAACCTTAACAGGACACTTTCGATTAAACCCGCCAGGCGTTAAGAGCAAGCCTACAAAGGTATTTCCACTAAAACAGTGATCAAGCCAAAGTGAGTGTGCTCAAGTTCCATGCTTGGTCTTGTGCTCAGAGCAAATTGTGAAATCACTGATGCTGAGAAGCTAACCAGGGCAGAGGGTTCTCAGCCTGAAGCTCTGGCCATCGGGCACAGTCTACAAGCTTACCATGTGTGTCTTGGATTTTTGTTTTTGTGGTACTTTTTGTTTGTTGGATGGTTTTTTACCCAATCACCTGTCTTACAGGCTACTGACATAATTACTTCAATCACCCCCTAGGGCAGTTGGCAGACTCATATTCAGGGAATCATACCCTTTTAAGAGGATACGTTCCCTTTAGGCAGTTCAAAGGCTTATCATTTGAGATGTGGATTGAAGTCCATTTGTCAGTGCACATTAAGCATTGCTTTAAGGTAATGGCATGGAGATAACATCATAACCTGGTCCCGTCCCAACCTGCTATCATTGAAACTTGACTTGTCACTCTGGCATTTCCTCAGTTCTCGTCAAAATCCTGAGAATTATTGAAACCCCCCATTCCAAGTAGCTTTTTCTGTCTCTGATACCTGCAAATAAACCAAAAACTTACCAAACTAAATAGATTCTCCTCAAAATGAAAACTGATTGCATCACTGTGGTGTATGTGACTGTGATTATAAAACACAATCACTTCCAAGTTCTCTAGTATAGAAATATGTTATCAATTAGACCCAACTACTACTATTTATTTATTTATTTATTCTTGATCAGGAGGTATATAGTTGTATGCTATCTAAACATACATATCTGATTTGATCGCATTAAGTTAGTCATAAGGTATATAAATACAAGTGTAAAATTAAATTTCTTTTTGATGTGTATTAATTATTTATCTAATTTATTAAAGTAAGATTTCCTTAAAAGAAAATGAGCTCATTAGAGCTATTCTTCATTTGCTTTCTAATGTTAAAAAAAAATAAACCTTTTTGGTTAGGAGAAAAATCAGCTGATTTCTTAGCATTGGTCTTATTTCAAAGTTAACGTAGCCTTACTTTCAGTTTCAAAATTACTTACAGGAACTCTTTCCAGTTACAGGAAGTGTTTCCAGTTGCAGTTCAAACTGATTCTAGAACTTTAACCTTTGGGTGGAAAAGTGCTCAACTATGTGCACTTTATAATTTGTAGATGTTTGTTCAGACAAAACAAATCTATTAGAGGTAGTACAGCCAGAACGCTTCCTAGACATGAGGATGGCAAGGCTTGGTCTCAGGTACTTTAGACATGTGATCAGGAGGGACCAATTCCTGAAGGAGAGAACATTTGGCAATGTAGAGGGCAGGGAGACAGAAGAGGACGTTCAGGGAGATGGAGTGACACTGACGACGATAATGGGCACCCATGAAGAGAATGGTGCAGGATCGGGCCACTGCTGCTCTGTTTCCTACACAAGGTCACTATGAGTCTGAATCAGCACGGCAGTACCTGACAATAACAACAAAATTATTGGGAGGGTAAGGAGCAATAGGGGAAATTGGGAAGTCATTGACCATTGATTTTGGGAAGAAGCGTCACAAAATTCTGTTCCTAAACCCTTTGTTTTCAGATCTGAGCCAGTTTTCCTTATTGCCTGGGTAAGACTCCCAGAGCAAATGCCTACCCAGCACCACCTCCCACGCTGAGGAACACAAGTCCCCGCGCCACGCACACATCACAGAGTGTGGGCTGTGTTCCCTCCCCACTGCAGCAGGGCCGTGGCTTGCACTTTTCAGTGTTGCGCTGTGTCGCTTATTATCCCTTCCCCAGTGTCCTTGTTGCTCTCTTTTTCATCCTTGGCCCACCTTTTGGTTCTGTCTTCTTTTTTTATCCTGTGGACTGGGTGTCTACCCGCGAGCACCTCCCCAGGCAGCAGGGCCTTCCCTGTCTTCTCTGGGTGGCAGGACCTGTGCCCGCAGCGTGAGCTACATGTGCTTCTGAGGGCCATGCTTGGTTGCTACCAGCTATGTCACTATTGTGTCACTCCCCACTCCCCCTTTTTTCTTTTTCTATGATCTTTTCATTTCTAGTTCTTTTCTCTCACTCCCTCTTTTTTTACTCTTGCTTCTTTTCTCCCTTATCATTCCCTTCTTTACAGCACACACTTGGCGATCTATCCTCCACCACCTCCACATGCAGTAGCTCCTGCAGGCAACACTCCCGGTCAGCAGTGCACACCCCGTCGAACAAGTGCTATATTCTTGCAGCAGCCATGTTCAACAACCAGCACATGCACACATACTGTGCCACATTCATTTGCTTTTTCTCTCTTTTCTCCATTTTTCTTTCTCTTTGTTTTCTCAGGACTCCCCCAAACCCCCTCTCTTTTTATTTCCCCTTTTCTCCACCCAACTCCTTGCTTTCCTCCCATCTTTCCTCATCAGTTTGGAGATAGTGGCTTGCCCAGTTGTACCCACCATGGTTGCCTCTCTACTCACAAGGCAAATGGCACTTCCTGCCCCAGTACTTCTCAATGACAGATGGCAGCCAACATGCTTCCAGCCTCCTGGCAGCTGCTCTGCATGGCCAGCAATCAGAGACTCATGCACTCTCGCCTGCCACCAAATATACCTGAAGACAGGTGGTGCGTGCCCTATGCTACCAAACTAGGGACCAGGGGAGCACACTACCCAAGGTGTTGCCAAGATGCATTAAAACAAAAGGCAAGGTGCAGTATGCCAAGCTAAAATAAACAAATTAATATAGTGACACCATGTCACGTAGACAATAGACAACCTCCATCACATTGAAACAAAACAATATAAAACATAGAGCAGGACAAGATGGCTTAGACCAATGACTCCAACACCTGACAAGAAAATATTCCATGAAAACACATGCTAATTGAACTCCCTAGTAAGGAATTCAGATCTATATTGAGGCCATTTCAACAGATGAAGAAAATAGACTAAGGAAACCACAGAGGACAGCAAAGAAAGCACAGATAAAACCACATAAGAACTTCAGAAAACAAGTGTAGTGTGGCGAGTTTCTTAATACGGCTCTTGCCGAAATATTCTCTGTGACTCCTGCCGAGTGATTCTTCTCTTGATGAGTCTTGATAAGAGAAGGTAGGAGAAGATGCCAATAGATTCCACGACTCAGCTGTGAGTGACTGTTAACAGAGCTGATTGTGATTGCCATCCTGAAAGGTATAAAATGAATGCATGCAGAAGCAGGAGGGGGACCTCAGACCCCAAGACCTCTACACCCCGAACTTCCTTGATCCAGGAGACAGCTATGAATACAAGACTTTCAGAAAACCTCCCTGCCATCGAGTCAACATTGACCAGAGGCATGACAAAGGAGCTATAGCAGCGAAACTGAACATGAGATGGAGTTGTGTAGCTCCCAGCCCACACAGCAAAGAAAGCTAAACGACTTCAGGCAGGAGGCGGAGTAGTGCAAGGAGGTGTCTACAGGCACTTAACTGGGGATCTAGGTTTTCCGACCCACGGAGTTACAGCTTGCCTTCAGAGTGAAGCCAGTGGTGAATTGGTGCGCCTTTTGAGAAACTATTGGCAAAACTGAAGCAGCTTGGTAACATGGTCTGAAGCCAAAACATGAAAAATAATCAAAGGAATCAAAACTAGAATTGTGGTTCTTTGAAAGGATTACTGATACTGACAAACAACTGAAAATTTTGACCAAGGAAAAGAAGATTCAAATAACAAACATGAATGAGGTAAGTTATGTTGCAGTAGAACCAACTGAAATTTGAAGGATGAACAGGATCATACGATGAACTGTATTCTAACAAAAGGGAAAACCTAGAAGAAATGGACAAATTTCTAGAAACACATTGCCTACGCAAACTTAAACAATCTGAGAACTTTTGAATGGGTCATTAAAATAGTCTCCCAAATAAATTACTGGCCCAGATGACTACAAAGGCAAATTCTACAAAGCATTTAGAGAAGAGCTGACACCTACTCTACTCAAACTGCTTCATAACATCTAAAAGAGTAGAATTATTCCATAAAGCATTACCTTGATATCAAACCAGGCAGAAGCACTACCAAAAATGTATAGACCAATATCTCTTATGAACATAGAGACAAAAATTCTCGACAAAATCTTTAGCTAATAGAATCCAACAACATTACCTTTATCAGTAAAGGTTTTGTGTCAACTTGGCTACACCAAGAGTCTCAGAGATATGGCAGTTAAGAGATAGTAGTCCTTTATGATGAGATTTCTTCAGGTTATGACTTGCCTCCAATATAAATAAATGCTGTGGAAATGCTTCTGGCTTTTGGTTGGATCTGGATCCTGCATCTGGCTCATTGACCTCTAGTTCTTTGAACTTGAGCCAACAGCCTATTGTATTGCCTGTGGTTCCTGGGAAATGTTAATAGCCCACCATTTTACCTGCGGACCTGGGATTCATTTGCCTCTGCAGATATAAGCTTTTTATCTTTCTGCCAATCTTGGGTTCATCAGCCCTTGCAGTATGTAAATCAGGAGAAGTTTCTAGCCTCACATTTAACCCACATTCTTAGAACATGTCTGGACTCAGAATTTATCCACTTTCACAATTGTGAGTCATTTTCTTTTATTTTTTTAAACCACTTTATCGGGGGCTTGTACAACTCTTATCACAATCCATCCGTCCATCAATTGTGCCGAGTATATTTGTACATTTGCTATCATCTCATTTCAAAACATTTTCCTCTACTTGAGCCCTTGGTATCAGCTTCTCATTTTTTCACCTTTCTCCTCCATCCTCCTTCCCTCCCTAATCCTTTATAATTTATAAATTATTTTTTTTCATGTCTTACACTGACTGATGTTTCCCTTAACCCACTTTTCTATTGTCCGTCCCTCTGGGAGGGGGTTATATGTAGATCACTGTGATCGGTACCCCCTTTCTCCCCACCACCTTTCCCTTCCCCTCCTGGTATCGCTACTCTCATTTTTGGTTCTGAGGGGGTTATCTCTCCTGGATTCCCTGTGTTTCCAGCTCTTATCTGTACCAGTGTACATGTTCTGGTCTAGCCAGATTTATACGGTAGAATTAGAGTCACAATGGTGGGGAGGGGAGAGGAAGCATTAAAGAATTAGAGCAAAGTTGTATGTACTGCCCCCTGACTGGCTCGTCTCCTCCCTGCGACCCTTCTCTAAGGGGATGTCCAATTGCCTACAGATGGGCTTTGGGTCCCCACTCTGCACTCCACCTCATTCACAATGATAGGATTTTTTGTTCTGGGTCTTTGATGCCTGTTACCTGATCCTATCGACACCTCATTATCAAACAGACTAGTGTGCTTTTTCCATGTGTACTTTGTTGCTTTTCAGCTAAATGGCCTCTTGTTTATCTTCAAGCTTTTAAGACCCAGACGCTGTATCTTTTGATAGGTGGGCTCTATTGGTTTTCTTCACCACATTTGCTTAAGCTCCCACTTTGTTGTCAGCAATTTTGTTGGAATGCAAGCATCATGGAATGCCAGGTTATCAGAACAAAGTGTTCCTGGGTTGAGGGAATACTTGAGTGGAGGTGAGTCATTTTCTTGATATAGGTTTCACTGATCTTGTTTTTGTGTAGTGTAAGACAATATGAATAATTATAATACGTCATGACCAAGTAGAATTTTTACCAGATTTTCCAGGATGGTTCAAGATGATCAAAAACAATCAATACAATCACCACAAAATACAACACAGAAAAGAATCACATGACCCTATCAATTGATTAAGAAAAGGCATTAGACAAAATACAACACCCATTTTTCTATTAAAAAAGAGTAAAATATGAATAGAAGGGAAATTCCAAAACACAATGAAGCACATATACACAAAACAACAGCCAGTTTTTATCTCAATGGCGAGAGGTTGAAAGCATTCCCCTTGAGAACAGGGACCAGAGGAGGACACCTTTTACCACCATTCCTATTCAGTATTGGACTGAAAGCCCTAGCCAGAGCAGTTAAGACACAAAAAGGAACTAAAAGGCATATAGATTGACCAAGATGAAACAAAACTATCTCAATTTGCCGTGATATGATAGAAACAAAACATCTGAGACTCAGCAAGAAAACTACTCTAAAGGAAAGGTGCTGCCAGATCCACATGTGAAATCAGACAGACTCCTTTATGTTCACAAAGAGAATTCTGAAAAACAGGCACCAAGAGAAAATATCACTTGTAAGAACCATGCAAAAGATAAAGTACCTAAGAATAATTCTGACCAGGGAAACAAAGACCAATATCCAGAAGGTTACAAAGTAATAATGGAAGAGAGCTACATAATGGAAGAATTTACTATTCTCATAAGTGGGAAGACTTAATATTGTGAAAATGTCAATACTACCCAAATTGATCGACAGCTATAATGCCATCCTGATCCAGATTCCAACATTATTCTTTAAAGAGGTATAACAACTAATCAGCAACCTCATAAGGAACGTAAAGAGACCCAGGTAAGCAAAGCATTCCTTATGAAGAAGAAAAAAGTAGGAAGCCTCTCATTTCCTGATCTGAAAACCTACTATACAGCATAGTAGTCAGAACAGCCCAGTGCTGGCACAACGACAGACACAGAGACCAATGGAACCGAATTTAGAATTCAGATCCAGAACTAAATTCATCCATCTACTGTCAACTGATCTCTGACAAAGAATTGAAACCCATTGAGTGAGGAAGAGTTAGGTTTCTTAACAACAACAACAACAGCAGCAACAACACAAAACACCAGTAAACCCACTGTAATTTAGTCCATCCCCACTCATATTAATGCTACATTGAATTTCCAAGGCTGTCAGTACTTAATGAAGCTGATAGCTTGTTCTCTCTCGGACAAAGTGCTTGGTGGATTTCATCTGCCAACCTTGTAGGTAGCAGTTTAACACTTTCTTGACAGTACCACCAGGTCTCTTTAACAAGTCTACTTACAGGAGCCATACCTTGCACCATGTACAAAACCCACACAAAATGAATCTCAAACCTAAAGCTATAAATATCATCAGAGAAAATAATAAAGGCAATAATACTGAACACAAATACACTAGCAAACATATCTAAGAAGACACAAAGAGCAGAAGACAATTGATGAATGGGATTTCCTAAAAAATTAGATCGCTGTATGCACCAAGAGCCTTCAAAAAGAAAGTAAGAAGACAACCGAGGAACTGGGAAAATGTTTTTGGTAATGACATCAGACAGTTTATGGAAAATTTCAACACCTCAACAAGAACACAAATCTAATGAAATAATAGTCAGAGGACAAGAACAGACACATCAACAAGGAAGAGCCTCAGGCATCCAAAAACACATGAGGGGGAAACAAAAAGGCTTGATATTACACGCTCTATTAGTAGCTAATAGCTTGGTAGTTCAAACCTACCCAGGCCTGTCAATATGCTTCTAAATCAACTCACTAGCTACTAACAACACCGGCACTACCTTATATTCAGTGTAGGGTTGGCTTCTTGTTTTTAATCCTGTATATGTTATGCCCAATAGTACCTGCCAAAGAAACCAAACTCTGCCTTTGAGTCAATGCTGGCTCAGAGGGATACTAGAGGGCAGGGTAGCTCTGTCCCGTGCGAGTTTCTGAGACTGTCACTGTAAACGGGAGCGGAAAGTCTCCTCTCTCTCCCAGCAGCTTTGCAGAGGAAATCCTGGAGGTTTTCTGTAAAGATTACACACATACACACACACACCAAAAAACAGAAACAGTCGCCTAGAAACCCCCCTGCAGAGCGTAGTTCTACTCTGTGCCACATGGTGGCTCTTCATTCTCAATCCATTCTAGAACAACTCACGCATTTTAAGATACAACATACACACATATATATGCTTTATAATGATTAATAAAAACACTTTGGAAAGAGAAAATAAGCAAGTATATAAATATATAGAATATATAGACTTGCTTAATTATTATATATTTGTATTGTGTATATATATATATACACACACACATATATATATACACACATACATACATCAATAAAGCAACCCTCTATTTGATTGGGGGTCAAGACACCCCAGGCAGCACTGAAAGAGCAACGTGCTGTTTTTTAAACCGGGTGTGGAGCAACCACGGCCTTCCCCTCCCCCTGATACACAAGCTGGTTTCCTGACTTTTTTAAACAAGTGAAATAACCAGAAAGGCTGTGCTTTCGATTTCGGTTCTCATGCTGGCCCTTAACTGGCTGCCTGGGGCCGTCCCTGGCTTCACTCGCTTGCAGCTCCGCGGAGAACAGTCCCCTCCGAAAGGGGAAAGGAGAGCGAGGCTCTGCGCCAGAGAAGGCGGCTGAGAAATTGTCCACCGGCCGCAAGGAGCGCAGCAGGTAAGGCCCTTCCAGAATCTCTGACTTCCGTGCTCATGTCTGGTCCCTGATCACACTGGGGCTCGGCTTGGAGGGTGGCTGGCAGCTATCAGACCAAGAGCGCTTTGTCCATGCCGCTCCGCTCGCCCTTTTAAGCGCTTGTTCCAAGTCCCTAGGAGACACGCTCTTTCTTCAGACTGAAACAGAGACTCCTGTGGGAGATGCAAGAATGCATTCTCCTCCTCCTCCTTGCTTCTCCACAAAGGGACCCTCTCACAAAAGAGGAACCACCTTCCAAGGGAAGTTTCTTCCTCTCTTCCGCAGCCTGCCAGACTGACCCTTGCCTGGCCCTAGAGAAAAACAGAAAAGATTGCCTTCATCCTACAGATAATTTAAATCCTGAAAGATTGCATTTTACTTACTTTGATATTAAACACGGCGACTATTCCAAAGACGTTGGAAAGCTGTATTTATATGGCACAATAATTCGCCTTCTCGCTAATATTAAAAATAGCTGAGTCCTAACCCGTACCTAGTGCAGTGTTTCCAAAGGCATACGTAATTCATTCAGAAAAGGTATCAGAATAGCTGGTGATATTTACTGAAAATACATTTCTTGGACCATTTTCACAATTCTGACTTAGTTTGAGCCCATCTGGGGAGCCGCGGTGTCCATCTGTCTTGTTAAGAGCCTTCTTCTTTGTCCCCACCCTCTACTTTTCCGAGCTCACGGTTCTCAAGGGAAGTGGTTCTCTTGAGGCAAAAAGTAGATTAGACAAAGTCGGGCCACGTTGGCTTCTAACGAGCATTCTGGTTGTATTTCTTCCAAGAAAAACGTGTTTGTTCTTCCTGAAGGCGACGATATTTTCAATATTCTCCCCCAACACCACAAGGCAAATGCCTGCCTTCTTCAGCAGTCTTCTGTATCCATTGCCCGGTGTCACACGCATGTGAGTGCGTGCCTTGTGTCGGGTGCAACCTTAGTCCTCAAAGCGATGTCTTCACTCTTTAAATCTACCCTCATCGAGGTTGGTGATCATTCCCATGTTTCTTTCTCAGGGAGGCTTCTCCGACTACCCCATACAAGGCAACACTCCCTATCACTAGCCTCTGCTTATTTTTTTTTCCAGAGCACTTACCAAAAAATGTAAACAAGTGTTTCTTTATTATCTATCTCTCTTATTAAAATAAAGCTCCCACAATGCATAAATTTATATCCATCTTGTTCGTGGCTGGATTCTGAGCCCTGAGAAGAGGGGCCAGTCCATGATAAGTAATCAGTAGATGCTTGTTGAATTAATGAGATCCCAAGTCCTCTGGACATTGTGAGGACCTTTTATGAGGACCCTTTTCCTCCTTCATGTCCACTCTCCCTTTTATACACCCACCAAATGCCAAGGTTCTCAGAGACCCATTATCCTCTTGCTTTGCTTTTTCCGTTTATTTTATGCATCACCTGAGCCAGGTTCTCTTAAAGTTCTTACAACCATTACTAAACTACTACATAAGGCATCTATACCAACTCTTGAAATGGAAGACTACGTACTTACATTTCAAAAGGTAGAAAGTTGATCCACAACTTCACCAACAGAAAGCTGATATGCACATTCCTTGAATAGCAATGAAATGTGACATGGGGCCTTGTGTTTTACAGAGCGAGTCTACGGGTTTGCAGGCAACCATGACTTCCATTCCCATCATGACCGCCCCTGTTTGTTTGATTGAAAACCAGCAAGAAGAACTGACAGTGAATCCCAATGCAGTAAAGATTCTTAACAAGATTTCTCAACCAGTGGTGGTCGTAGCCATTGTAGGGATGTATCGGACGGGAAAATCCTACCTGATGAACCGCCTTGCTGGACAGAACAATGGTGAGTATTGTCCTGGAGGAGGGGCCATGGGCTTGGAATCAATACTAACAGCCGCTGACCATGCCTCATCCAGGGCATAATAGGGTTTCCAATGGCTGATCCTTTGCCAATTGATATTAGACATCTCTTCCAAGGCACCTCTGGATGCTAGCGGCTGAGAAATGCGCTGTGGGCGTGAATTTATGTCACGGTAAGGGAGATTGAACACCCTTTCACACGTGGCTTTACCATTTGTAGTTCATATTTTGTCACCTTTTCCCCCTACTGAGTTATCTCCTTTGGTTCTCACTGATTTTCAGAGAATTGCCCCTGGTCCTTCCAAGAGGATCGTGCATCCATTTGTTCCTAATACCTGGCTTCCTTTGAGCACAACTAGGGATTCAACTCCCTAGTCCATTAAACTTCTCTTTGTCTCGAAGTTCCATTTTTCCTCCCTGTTCTTCCGTGTCTCCTTAAGGAATAAGGTGGGCAAAGGATACAAAATGTGTCTTGACAAGCATCTGAATGTAGTCACTGCTGTCCCCTGCCAGATACTGTGCTTTCCTTTTGACTTCTCCCTTACAGCTCCTGGGGACTACCCAGGACGACTAGGAGACTACCTGTTGTCACTGATATTGCTTTCTCCTCCTCCCTCTAGGCTTCCCTCTGGGCTCCACAGTGAGGTCTGAAACCAAGGGCATTTGGATGTGGTGTGTGCCCCACCCCACCAAGCCGGAGCGAACCCTGATCCTGTTGGACACGGAAGGCCTGGGCGATGTGGAAAAAGTAAGGCCGGGAGTCATGACGAAATGGTCTTTCCTCTTGACTTCCTATTTAACTCCTCATTGCCACATTAATTCAACTTGGGTGATCTATTTGGATGACTAGGTTCGGGGTGATGAAGTGACATTTTGTTTCTTGGAACTCAATTCCTTTGTGAGCAAAAGTAGTATTGGTATGTTAAGAATAGATCTTTTGTTTAACACAGGGATGAATTAAAATGCTAGTAGATGCTTTGAGAGCTTGTCGCAGGGTGCAGGTGAGGCTAGAACCCAGACTTATGGGGGAGACGATGGTCCGTGGGACCTAAAGGAGGAACATAGCCGATGGAGCTGATGGGATCGGAACTGAAATATGAAATTAGGGTTCGGTGAATTCATCTATGTAAATAACCTTCAGAGACGTTTCAGCTAACCTGAATATTCAAAAAGGTTTTGTTGCAAAGGTTAGAGGTTTGGAGATTAATTTTTCACGAAGCATTTCTATGACCTAGCCATCTAGGTGTTATGCTGCTAACTGAAGGGTAAGTAGTTAAAGCCACAGGATGCTCCACAGGAGAAAGATGAGGCTTCTGTTGCTATAAAAATTCACAGTCTCAGAAACCCTTTCACTGCTACTGCCTGGATTCCGACTCATAGAGGCCATGTAGAACAGGGTCGAACTGCCTCTGGGTTTCTGAGACTCTAACTCTTTCTGGGGGGTACAAAACCTCATCTTTCTCGTGCTGGTAGTCTATGATGCTGTTCTCATTAGGTGCCATGGAGTCGATGATGACCCAGAGTGACCCTAGGCACAACACAGCCAAACATTGCTCAGTCCTGCACCATCCTCACAATTTTTCCCACAGCTGAGCCCATTGTTGCAGTCATTGTCATGGCAACCCATCTCATTGAGGGCCTTCCTCTTTTTCCACTGCCTCTCCACTTGACTAAGCACGATGCCTTTCTCCAAAGACTGGTCTCTCCTGATAACATGCCCAAAGTATGTAGCACAAAGTCTTGCCATCCTTGCTTTACGGAGCACTCTGGCCCTAGTTCTTCCAAGACAGAGCCTTTTGTCCTTTTAGCAGTCCATCTTACTTTCAATATTCTTCTCCAGCACTGCAATTCAAATGCATGGATTCTTCTTCCACCTGCCTTATTCAATGTCAAGCTTCCACATGCATATGAGGCAATACAAAATGCCATGGCTTGGGCCAGGCCCACCTGAGTCCTCAAAGCAACATCCTAGCTTTTCAATTCTTTGGAGGCTTGAAAAGGTAAATCTGTGCAGCAGATTTAACAAATGCCATTGACCTTTTGATCTCTTGACTGCTGCTTCCATGGGTTGCTATAAGAGTCTTGGGGTGTAGTGGGGAATGTGTTGGGTTGCCATCCCCAGGTCAGCAGTCTGAAAGATGAGGATTTCTACTCCTGTAAAGATTTACCCTCTCAGAACTCTATAAGGGTCACTGTGAGTCAGAATTCCCTTGAGGGTAGGGAGGTGGTTTTGTTGCATGTTGCTATGAGTCAGAATCAACTCCACGGCAGTGGGTTTGGCTTTGAGGTGGGATTTTCTACGAAACCAGAAATGTGCCTCACAAGATTTAGGTACAAGATTTTGATATTAGGCACAGCAAATCATTTCACTTATTTGGATTATCCTAGCCATCACCGTGAATCTAAATCGGAAGCAGTCCCCATAGACCTGTAGCTACCATTACTTCCAAAAGCAACAACAAAAGATACAAGGAGTATTTACTCGAAATCTCATTTCCAGTTTTGGCTTCCATTTCTCCAAGCTATCCCCTGTTTTAGTCAAAAGGGATAAATCTAGAATGCCTCTCCAGAGCAGATATGTTCCAACATTTCTGAGTTAATTTGTGTTGGTTTGGATACTTGATCAAACCCTTATTTTCTCACATTCTTATTCTATCAATTTTTTTAAAAGACCGGCCACCAGCCTCCAATGCCAGTTAAATAATAGTCACTTGCTGTGAACCCTTTGCTTTTGCATTATGACTACTTGGTCACTGCTGGCCGAGAATGTAATCTTTGTTGCATTCGCATGCTTATATGCTTTTTGGCCTCTCCAGAAAAATCATCTTTCTGGAGTTCAGGGCAACCATATGGAACTTTGTATTCACACAGCCAAATACTGCTTTCTGGCTTTGTGGATGCCCAGTGAATAGTTGTTTAGCTCAATGGGGTAGCGCTTTCAGCCTAAGAGGTCAGGTGGCACAATGATTAAAGGGCGCCACTGCTAACCCAAAGATCGATGTTCCAAACCCACAAGCCACGTTATGCGGGAAATATGAGGCAGTGTGATTCCATAAAGGCTTCCAGGCTCGGGACAGTTCTGCTGTGACCTACAGTTACTTCCAGTAGGAACTGACAGAAGTGGGTTGGGATTGGTTACTTGTATCCTTAAGACAGCCCTTGAGGAAGGAAGTATTGTGTTCAAAACTCAGACTATTTTCCCTAATCAGCAACAGTGTAGCTGAAACAGTGAATGCTCAAAACAAATGAATGCCGAGTAAACTCCCCAGTCTCTTGTTCACACGCGTTCTCTAGGTCGACTCTAAGAACGACTCGTGGATCTTTGCGCTCGCTGTGCTTCTGAGCAGCACCTTTGTCTACAACAGCATGAGCACCATCAACCACCAGGCCCTGGAGCAGCTGCAGTATCCTTCCCGGGGCCCAACCTTGTGTCTCGAGCTCAGAGAATGAAAACGGAGATGATTTCTTTTCCTTGTAACTCGGTTGTCATGAGAAGGGAACACAGGGCAACATAGGATGTTTATAAAAGCTGTTTCTAAGGATGACCTGGGAAGGGTGGTGTAGAGGACTCCAGCTTCCTTAACAGCGTTCCCAGCTATGTGACTGAACTGACACGACTAATCAGGGCAAAATCCTCCTCTCAATCTGACAAAATCGAGGACTCCACCGAGTTTGTGAGTTTCTTTCCAGACTTTGTTTGGACAGTTCGGGATTTTACATTGGAGCTGAAGTTGGAATGCGACATCACTGAGGATGAATACCTGGAGAATGCCTTGAAACTGATTCCAGGTAGCACTGCATGATCCCAGTGGGAGTGGGTGATTCAGGAAGGGGTGATACCCAGTGATCCCTGTCATTCAGCGTTTAAAATCAACATACTCTTAGATTGAGGCCCAAGAAAATAGTGAGAGGAGGATATAATTTTTGTAGGTTATTATGATCAGAAAATATCTGAGGCTGAAGTTTAAGACCCCTCATGAAATTTAGAAGCAAATATTCGACTGAACAATTGCAAACAGCTGGTATCCTAAAAAAAATTACAGTGATGCTATAACCTTGAAAGTTATAACATTTTACCATCGGTGCTACAGTAAACTTGGAGACTAGTGTTCTTTCTCACGTGTTTTAAGAATTCATAAAATTGGAAGTTGTTAGACACAGAAGCATAATAAATTCAAATGACTTGATTTAAAGCCTATATTTCATATGTTGTTTGACTCCAGGCGCCCTGGTCATGCAGGGGTAACCTGCTTGTGCACACAGTCAGAGTCCAGATCAACTCTGGCCTCAGCAGCCTTCTCTGTGGCTACCCTAGAGAGGTACAGCCCTCAGATAAAAGAGAGAGTGAAGCCTGTGAGAGCTACAACTTGACTGGGTGGGGACTTCCTTGCTTTTCTGCGTCTTTCAAGTTATCCATCCTTGATACTGAACACTATTACGACTTTTCTTTTGCTTGTTTTACTGGAAAATGTTTCCTCCTTGGGCAGGTTCTGGCTTGTAGCTTTTACTGAACAGTAAAGGGTCCAGGAAAAAAAAATACTGAGATAGCCTTTCGGCGTGAATGTCAAATCGTCTGTTTTATCTTTCCCCTAACATTACACACATCGTTGTACACGCTTGCATATGTTAGCATTTACTATTATAGACCTGATACGTAGCTTAAATTTAGGAGGGTGGCTAACTGATAGCAATAGAAAGACTATCCATTTTTAGTTCTTAGTTTATTCAGCAAACACTTATTGAATGGTGGATGTTGGACATCGAATCCATCTGCAAGATACGGTTAAATTCAGTTGAGAAGTGGTGAGGTCTCCTAATTCCATTCAAGTTAAGGCTACTCATTGGAGATTTTCGCTAAAAGAGTATTTCACTTTATTTATGGCACGGGTGCTTGGGAGCTCTTATGCTCCTGGTCTTTCTTCTCCTTTTCCTTTGATATTTTCTAAGCCACATCTTATCCTTACATCAAGTGCTACTTTGTTTTTAAGCTCACATTCTGTTGCTGACCGGAGGACAGTAAGGTCAGCCACATCCTTCTGATGATTTATTTTCACATGCCAGTCATTCCATACATCATTGCTAAGAGACTCTCTACACGGCCTGTGGACACCAAGCATATTTTTTATCCCTCGGGATGGATGCTCCCCTATCCTCTCCATTACTGCTTCCTTGACCCTTTGGCACAAATGTACACCACCCTCTTTGAGGTAGAAGGGCTCAAGATTGATTTGCATGATTAGATAATGACAGAAAGGGCAATCATGCCAACGGTCCCTGGAAATAAAGGTTCACAGACTCCTTTACAGAACACTATCCCTTAATGGACTGCTCTTTCCACATCTACAGAAAAGAATTCCAGAATCAAAAATTCCAACCTGCCTAGAGAGTGTATCAGACAATTCTTCCCCAAACGGAAGTGCTTTGTTTTTGATCGGCCTACAAATGACAAGTATCTCTTGGCCCATATTGAAGAAATCCAAGAAGAACAACTGGATTATAATTTCCGGATGCAAACAAAAAAATTCTGTTCCTATATCTTCAGCCAAGCAAAGATCAAGACCCTCAGACGAGGGATCGTTGTCAATGGGAACCGTGAGTCACTCTTGTCCCTGTGCCTCAGTGTGCGCTCTGAAGCGAGTTTGTGTTCTGTGGGTTTCTCGTTAAGTTTGCTTGGCTTTGCATGTGAGTATGGAGGAGAGGTGCATAACACACACAGTAATGCACCTTCCATAAGGGGTTTATCTCTACATGAAGGCGTATCTAGGCCAACTCTATCTCAAAAAAAACAATCCACAAATCATCTAGATCCAGGAGAGACTGTGTGGGTTGCCTGGACAGCGCCTACAAAAGAAGCATGTCTTCCGGTAGAAAACGTTCTTTGTAAAGTTAAATGAGTCAGAAAATACGTAGCAGGCCGTGGGCACCAGGAAGTCCATGGAGATGAAAGGAAACTGATGATAACCAATGGACAGCTCTGGCCGTGTCACCTGTACAGTCAGCCGAGCAGTATGGCGTCCGAGTAGTAGCGTTATCGGCTCAATCCCCCGCATGGCTATCTTGTAATGGTTGGGGTTTTTGTTCTTATTTTTTAAAGAACCCACATTTTCATTTGGAGCCAGCCCTCTAGATCATGTAGCTACCTGGCTTATCTGAATAAAACATTTCTTTTGTTAATAAATACGTTTCCTTTTATTTAAGTAAAGTATTTTTTCCAGGGAAGCCTGGAACATGTATCAATTATGAGCAGTATTCCAGTTTTGAATCATAAGGAAATGGAAGATCATGAAAGAAATAAACCAACAAGGGGAAATGATGTTACTGTAAAGAAATCCATTAAAAAAGAAATGGTAGAAACATTCTACTTAAATCTAGAATGCAGAACACTAAAGTTTTGTTTTGTTTTTCTAAGCAAGTAATAGCTTGATTGTGATCCCCAAATCACTTTGCTTACTCAGGACTGGGGGCTCTGGTGGAGACCTACGTGGATGCGATCAACAGTGGAGCAGTCCCTTGTTTGGAGAACGCAGTGACCACCCTGGCCCAGCGTGAGAACGTGGCGGCTGTCCAGAAGGCGGCTGAGCGCTACAAGCAGGAGATGGCCCAGCGCCTGGTGTTCCCCACGGACACGCTGCAGGAGCTGCTGGACGTGCACGGGGCCTGCGAGAAGGAAGCCGTTGCTCTCTTCATGGACCACTCCTTCAAGGATGAAAACCAGGAGTTCCACAAACAGCTCGTGGTACGTGTCTTACTCTTAGCTCCCCTGATTCCTGTCTGGCCCACTCATGCCTGGCACACTCATACCCGGCACACTCATGCCTAGAGTCCACCTTTTGGACCCCATGCTTCTTGTCTTTCATGTAGTGGATGGGCACCATGCCCCCTCAGAAATGCAGTCCATTTCTTTTCTAAAAGTCGGACACTTTATTTCTTGTTTCTGTATAACAAATTTCCATGAACTTAGCATTCATAGAGTTACTCGCTCATTTTTAAAAAACTTAAAAAAAAATTTCAGAGCATTAATGCAGAGTGCACTGACTCTCTTCTAGAGTTTTAGAAGCTAAAATAGCAAGCTGTTGACTGGGCTTGATTCTGCATTGGAGGCTCTAGGCAATCCCCTGCCACATTCATGCCAACATGATTCAGCGCACCATTCTCCTGTTTAATCTCTCCAACTTCCTCTTCTCTTAACAGTTGGAAAACCCTACTTTTAAAGGGGTCATATAATTAAATAATGCCCGGTTGTTTATGCTCCATTACTTACAGACAACTTGTGCTATACAGTATAACCCAATTTTGGGAGCAAACTCTATGATATTAAAGCTCTCAAGGACTATAAAGCAAGTGGCTGACCTATAGACATCTTCATGGACAACTTATCTCTCACTCTATCTTTTGCCAACAAGTGACAAAAATCTCTTAGTGACATTGAATAAAGCCATTTGGATTGTAGGTGTAAGCTAAAAAAAATTGCTCCAATGTCATCACCCAATAAAATCCTACTGGAGATAATCCATGAAGGCTTCTAAAGTCTGTTCAGAGTACCTTTAGCTCTTGGCTGTTTTTGCTGTTTTTTCATGATTACATTTTTCCATAGCAACCAAAATTCTCTGAAGAAACTCTCCTTCCTGCCAAATTCACGTTTCTGTTACCCACTGCAATTGTTGGATCACTGTTAACCACCCTATGCCACTTCAGTCCTTAAGTTGATGTCATCCACGCCCATCATTTTATATAGAATGGATATGACCTGTGTCAAACATAAATCGCCTCATCTACGTGGAGGCTGTAAGCTTGCTTCTTTCAAGAGAATAACAGCTGGTTGAACTATCCCTCCTAACAGCTTCTTCCCATTGTGTTTCTGTACACTTCCCTGCAGGGTACCATAGAGAAAAAGAAGGAGGATTTTGTTCTGCAGAATGAAAAGGCATCTGCGAACTACTGTCAGGCAGAGCTTGCACAGCTTTCGAAGCCCCTGATGAAGAGCATTTCAGAAGGAGCATTCTCTGTTCCTGGAGGACACGGTCTCTATGTCGAAGCAAAAAGGAAGGTTGAGCAGGACTATATGCACGTGCCCAGGAAGGGGGTTAAGGTGAGGAAGAAGGGAAATGGAGGGAAGGCTGCAGAAGAGCCTCAGTAGGCTCTTGTCCTTGCAATCACTCGAAGAGCACTGTAATCAAGTGTGTTTAAACAGTATGGTGACTTGTCAGTGTTTACAGTTTGATAGCTACAATTAGACAGAAACTCTTGGGAAAAAACCCTGCAAATATGTATGAATTATTCTCAGGAATCCCAATGAGAAAAAGTATCGTATCTTTTCCATTTTTTCAGACAATGTGACCATTTTGCACTAAACGTCAAAAATGAAATCAACTTCCCTTGAGTTACATCTGACTAGTGATGACCCGGTGTGTGTCAGAAGGCAACTGTTCCATAGGGTTTCCAATGGAATTGGAATTTTTGATATTTCAGAGGTATTTTTTGGTATTTCAGAGGTAGACCACCAGACCTTTCTTCCAACTTACCTCTGGGTTGATTTGAACCACCAACCCTTTGTCCCTTTGTTTAGTAACCAAGGGCTTAACTGTTTTTTCACCTTAGCATCTCTGATCTAAGTTGAAGCAGTATAAAGTTAATGAAACAAGCTTTCTTATTAAGGAAGTGCATGCTCATTTTGAGAAAGAGAAAAACTTAGTCATTCTCTATGATGTGATCAGGACCATCACAATGTTGTGCACCACTGGTAAACAAGGAGGATCATAATGACCGCAATGGGTAGCACAATTGAGCATTTGCTTTTTCTACCAAGCATGAGCTCATATGCTCTGGTTGGAGTATGGTTTAATCATCACAATAATATCATTTGCATTATATATGTTACATAGCATATATGTGGTGTTCTCCTTATAAATATGTTTTATCTCATTATCTATGCACGGATATTCCACCACTTGATCATCAGTTTGGCATAATGTGGTAGCTTAAATGTTGGTGTGATTCTAAAAGCTATGTATTTCAAATACCAGTAGGGTCACTCAAGGCTGACAACCTCTGAGAAATTAACCAAGGAAAGCATTCTAAAAAAGCAGCAGAACCTTGTCAGACACTGAAGATCTTATGAATAGCACTGGAACACTGTCAGATGAAGTGGAACTCCTTAGGAGGGAAAGCTCTCAAAACAGAAGAGCAGCTGCCTTCTCCAGGTGAAGCCACAGCCAGAATGAAGCAGTTGGAGTCAAACCTGAGAACGTAAAGCCTTTGGGACCTTCCCTTGCTGATGGTGCATGACTCAAAATGAGAAGAAGAGGAGAGAAAAAAACAGCTGGAAACATCTATTAATAATTAGAACTTGGAATGTACGAAGTAGGGAACTGGGAAAATTGGAAGTCGTCAAAAGTGAAATGGAACATACAGAGATGGATATCTTATTAGTGAGCTACAATGGACTGGGACTGGCCATTTTGAATCTAACAGTCATATATGGTTTACTCTGTCAGGAATGAAAAATTCAAGAGGAATAACATCCCATTCATTGTCAAAAAGGACATTTCAAGTTCTATCTTGAATTACAATGCTCTCTGTGATCAGATAATATCCATACACACACCAGGAAATCTAGTCAATAAAGCTATTGTCCAAATTTATGCACCAACCACTAAAGCTAATGGTGAAGAAACTGAGTAATTTTAACCATTAAGATGCATTGCTAATTATTGGTGATTGGAATGCAAAATTTGGAAACATATAGTACGGAGCAGTAAAACAACGAGGGAGGAAAACATTTTTAAACAACACAGGAGGCAACTAGACACCTGGATCTGTCTAGCTAGAATACACAGAAATCAAATTGACCACAGCTCTGGGAAGTGACATGCTAATATGAGGCCGAGAGAAAACTGGAATGGTGTAGGCCATCAATTGCTCATAGGTAAGTTCAGGTTGAAACAGAAGAAAACACACACAAGTCCCGGATACCCAAAATATGACTGTGAGTCTATCTCACCTGAATTTCAAGAACACCTCAAGGACAGATTCGACACATTCAGCCCTATATCATATGTGAAGAAAGCTAAAGATCATTAAAAAGACAGGAAAGAAAGCAAAGATCAAAGTGAACATCAGAAAAAAACTCTGAAACTTGCTCTTAATCGAAGAGAAGCTAAGGCATATGGAAAAATGATGGAGTCAAAGACTGAATGGTACATTTACCAGGGCAGCTTCAGAAGACAAAGCAAAATATTATAATGAAATATGCAAAGACCTGGGTTTAGAAATGCAACATGGAGGAATATACTCAGCTTTCCAGAAATGGAAAGAACTATGGAAAAAATCAAGCCTCAATTTGTAATTTGAAAGATTCTATGAACAAAATATTGAATGATGATGACACAAGAAGTCTTAAAAGCCGATAGAAAGAATATAGAGTCACTGAACAAGTCGACATTCAACCATTTCAAAAGCCAAATGACGGTACTGATGAAAGACATCCAAACTATACTGAAAGTGTTCGCCGCAAACAAGGCTCCAGGAATCGACAGAATACCAACTGAAATGCCTCAACAAGCTTATGAAACACTGAAAGCACGTACATCCAGGCCAAGAAATTTAGAAGAAAGGTATTTGGCCGATTAATTTGAAGAGATCTGTAATTGTACCCATTCCAAAGAAAAGTGACCCAACATACTGCAGAAATTATTGAATGTAATTGATATTGCATGAAAATAATATTTTGCTGAAGATCGTCTAACAATGGTTTCAGCATTACATGGACAGCTGAGGTGCTAGAAACTCAGGCTGGAGTCAGAAGAGGAGGTGCAACAAGGGATATCCTTGCTGATGTCAAATGGATCTTGAGTGAAAGCACAGAGTACCAGAAAAAAATGTTTGCTTCTGTGTGTTGACTATGCTATGATATTAGACTGTATGGACTATAACAACCCATGGGTAGCTTTGAGGTGAATGGGAATTCTAGGAAACTTCATTGTGGTCATGTAAAAGCTGTGCATGGTCAAGAGGCAGTTGTGCAAACAGAACAAAGGAATGTAGAATGGTTTAAAATCAAGACAGGTGTGTGTCAGGGTTGTACTTTTCATCATATTTATTCAATTTCTATGCTGAGAAAATAATCCGAGGAATTGGAATATTTGAAGAGTGTGACATCAAGATTAGATGAAGACGTATTAACAGCCTGCGAGATGCAGATGATACAGCTTTGCTTGCTGAAAATGAGGAGGACTTGGAAGCACTTGTTGATGAAGATGGAGAACTGCAGCCTTCAGTATGGATTACAAGAGAATAGAAAGAAAGAAAGAAAGAAAGAAAGAAAGAAAGAAAGAAAGAAAGAAAGAAAGAAAGAAAGAAAGACAAAACAACAACTATTTCTCCACATTATACAGTTGAGAAATATGATACACAGAGATTAACTGTTCCGGATCCCACTGCAAATGGCAGAGGTAGGAGGGTCCCTCAGAGTACTTCATGTCTATGCCAAACAGGGAATCCTAGGAAAGCTTACAAGAAGAGACAGAAGAAGACCAGAGGAGACGATCCTACGTAACAAAAGATAGGATATCATCCAGGAAGAAGAAACATATGCGAACATATGAAACAGCAGCTACTAAGTGGTTGTAGAACTATTGATCAGGGTGTTACCTGGAGAACAGTCTGAGGAGATGGGAAGAAGGATCCGAGGGAGGGTTTTTTGCCCCTAAGGGGATTGGAAAGTACCCTATAATCACATAAAGAAAGGCAGCTCTGGGGTATCTGAGGCAGGTTTCAAAGTACTTGGGACAGATCTGAGGTTTTATGGCACAGTAAGACCCCTACCTGAGACTAGATGCCTGTTGTTGATCATGTCTTTGCACCTCTTTCCCTCAGGCAAATGAAGTCCTTCAGAGATTCTTGCAGTCACAAGCACCAATAGAGGAATCAATCCTGCAGTCAGATAAAGCCCTCACAGAAGGAGAAAAAGCCATGGCAGGTACGGGCTTGGGACTCCGCCCATAGCAGGGTGGGGAGGTGCGTACGCTATCCTCTGAGGGATCTGAGACACAGACTTGAAATAACACGCTTCCTATAGAGTCTATGGAACACACAGTTTATGGAGTCTGAAACTAAAAAGGAGAATTGAAGTTGTGCCTCCACTCAGTCAGGGTCTTTCCCATCATATTCTGAAATAATCCAGATTTGAAAACTGACCCCCCCCGCCTCCTGCACACACTTTTTCTTAAAGTCAAGGAGCACGGGTGGCTCGTCAGTGAATTACAGAGTATTTCAACTCTGAGTTCAAATCAACTTGATTTCTGTGTTTGTTTTTATTTTATAAATTCAATGTGATCTCTGAGTTCAGGAGCATAGAGTGCGGGGCTAACCTGTTGCCTCCTTCCCTCGCTACCACCTCTGTGGGACAGCGGAGCAAGCCAAATTGGAAGCAGCAGAGAAGGAAAAGGAGCTACTGAGGCAGAAACATGAGGAGCAGCAGCAACAGATTGAGGCTCAAGAGAGGAGCTTCAGAGAAAATATGGAGCAATTGAAAGAGAAGATGGAGAGAGAAAGAGAAAACTTCTTGAGGGAACAGGAAAAGATGCTGGAACATAAACTGAAGGTAAGTCTGTTCTAGGTCCAGGTAGCCAATTAGACGATGCTCTCATGCCCAACGAAGAGAAGGGTAGAAATAGGAAGCAAAATCCGGGAATCAGAGGGAAACACATCTGGATCCTGCTGAAATCCTTCAATCCACAAGACAAAGCATACGGACTGTTATTTGTTGTCATTGTACAGTAGCTTCATTGTGTCCTATTTGTATATGGCCCTTGGCCTTTAGCTTTCATGATTCTTGTACAACATCTGAGAGACTTGGGATCAATCCATCATGGCCTGATCTAGATTGATTAGATCATCAATCTAATCATGGCCTGATTAGATTGGCCTGATATGAAACACAATATTTGCTGTATATGCTTCTAAATCTGCCTGAGGCACCCTGTGCAGCCTGGGTCAAAATGCATTCTCTGTCCTGACCTGAATTCGGACGAGCAGTTTCCTAAGCAGTTCTTATTGTTTGTTAGATGTGGGGAGCCGTGCTTCCTCAGTGGAGCAGAGAATTTGCAGCAAGTGCGTGTTTTTTCCCCAAATACAAAAGCATGGCTCCTGATAATTGCATTTTCCAAAAACTAACACTTGCCCCTTTCCAGGTCCAAGAAGAGCTGTTGAAAGAAGGATTTAGAAAGAAATCGGAGGAGCTCAATGGAGAAATAAGTCGGCTACGTGAAGAAGTGGAAAGTAGTAAGCAACGGTCAGGCTTTGGTCAGTTCCTCGATAACTTCGGGAGTGCCTTAATGGTGATGCTTCCTGGCGTTGGTACAGTACTGGGGGCAGGGCTGAAAGCTTTGGGCTCAAAGATCGGATAGGTCAGAATCCCTGTTTGTGCCATGATAAGTGAGGCTTTTTTTGTTTGTTTTAATAGCATGATCTGGCTGATCGCTAAACAAATAACCTAGTTTCCTTCATTAACAGTTTAAAAATAAAGATTACCAAAGTCATTACTGAAGTTTGTGTTCCTCAACACTTTTTAAAAAAATGTTAAAATAAATGTTTTCATGCCTTCAATAGAGAGTATCATGAATTGCTTTATTTTATTTTTACCAAACTATTTTATTAGGAGCTGATTCAGACACCGTAGAGGCCATGGTTCAATCATAGCAAATAAATTTGTACTATCACTACCACAAATAGTTTCAAGACTTTTTTTTCCTTCTTGAACTCCCACTCAGCCCCTACTTCTCTACCATACCCCACAGGAACACTTATTCTAGTTATTGTCTCTATAGAGTCACCTAACTTGGATTTCATCTAATGGCAAGCACAGAAAAACACATAACAGGGAGGCAAGCAGGCTACCAACAACGACAAGTACAACAGAGACAAACTCCAATATTGAAAAAACAAAAACAAGAAACAGCAAATGTTTAAAACCAGATCAAGCACAAGGTATATCAAAAGGGAGATAAAGTCACAATGTTTTAAACATTTGTGCTAGTCTGGGTGGACTAGAGAAACGAATCCATAGACACTCATATGTGTACAGGAAATAGCTTTATATAAAAAGTAATTTTACATTAAGAAAACATCTCAGCCCAGTCCAGATGAAGTCCGTAAGTCCTATGTTAGCCCATATGACCACTTCCAGTCTGGGATTTCTCTTCAGACTCATACAACACATACAATGATGCCGAATTCAGAAAGATCATAGGCCAATGGGTGGAAAGTCTTGTGGATCCAGTGGCGGTGGAAGCATCTCAGCACTGGCAGGGGTCTCCACGTGGCTTCTTCAGCTCCAGGGCTCTGGTTGCATCAGTGTAGCTCCAGGCTTGCATCAGGCTTGTTAGTCAGTAATGTCTTGCAGGAAGTGAGCTTGTGTCCCATCTCCAGCGAAATATTTACCTTCTTAGTGCCTGCAAATGAGGTCACCAAGTTGTGACCTGAATGACAGGTTAAACACCCCTTCACTCTTAAGTTTCCGATTGAAAGCAGATTATGTAACTATCACAATGTTCAAGTCAGATTTATCATTTTACTCCATCATGATTGTCTCTCTAATACTCTCATCTGATAACCAGGCTACTCCCATCCTTCAATTATGTTTAAATCACTGACACTATAAACCAAAGGCCCTTTTGCTCCAGAGAGATGATTAATAAGATTCTGTACCATAAATTAACAAGGATGTTTCTGAAGTGACCAGAGACAGGTTAAAAGCATAGATTCAGGAATGGATTGGGGATCACCCTTAATCCAGGCTCCAACCTAAGAACAATTAGTTCTTATGACGTGGCTCTCCTTGATCCTTACTCTCAAGAAGGAAACACAGAATATATGGATGCTACAGAAAAGTGTGATCAGGAAATTAGATGATGCCCAGCTATCAGGAAGAATAGTGCTTTGGTCTTAAAGGTTTGTTTTCAAATAAGCAGTCATCCAAGTGAGACATCAACCAAGCCCACAAAGAAGAAGCTCACCAGCATGTGTGACCCAAAGATTTTTGATTATATAATCCAAATCCACAGAGGGAATAGTATCAGAGGTGAAATTGTGAGATTCTGGTGTGTGGAAGGCTATGGATGACAGTGGAAGCCGAAAATACATTTACAGGATCTATGCAGGGAATAAACTTCAAATAAATTTTTATTTAATCAATAAAGAAATGGGAAACATGTTAGAAGGTTCTACCATTATTCAACAGAATAACAATTGATCATAGAAAAAGCCATAAGCAGAACAAAATCACAATGGAAACAAAGGAAAATATTCATCATTTACATCAGAGACAAGGAGATAATTCCAGTGATAAAAATAATAAGAACCAATTTTTAATGGAAGAAAATGAAAATGTTTAATTTTGCTCATAATAAAAGTAAGAAACCCCAAAACTATTAGTATCTAGTTCACTTATAAGATTGGCAAGAGCACCCTTGATTGGCATGGAGTTGGCGAGTGTTTGGGGGAAACCGGCATGCTGTGAGTGCAAATTAGTATAATTAGATACCCAGATCTTAGATGGAAGTCTACACTTGATTCGATTCTGCAATTATACATTTAGAAATTCATGTTACAAGTTTATGTGCACAGTACAAAATGACATTTATTCTGGAATATCAGATGAAGCATGACTGTCATGATTGAAACAAATTTGAAAGCCTTTCTGTAGGGGACTAGTAATGTAACATGGACGTATTGATATAGGATGGCTCTCCTGCCAATAAAGTGAAATAAGAAAGCTCTCTTTGAACCAACATGAGAAAATATCCAAGACTTATCATAATATGAATAATGTAAGGATATAGATGTGTATTTAGTACCCTTCACTGAATTTTTAAAATAATGAAAGTGTGTGTTTTAGGCTGGTTGACCAGAAAAACAAATCCAGTGACACTCATATGTGTTAGAAAGAGCTTTATATCAAGAAGTAATTATCTTGAGAAAAATCACGGCCCAATTCATCTCAAGTCCCTAAGTCCCATACTAGTTCATACTAGTGCCTCTTCAGACTCCTGGAGCCACATACAATGATGCAGAATGCAGGAATGTCACAGACCAGTGGGTGCAAAGTCTGTGGATCCAATGGCAGTGGACACACCTCTAGTTTCCAGCAGCAACTAGGGTCAGCTAGCAGGAAGGTGAAGCCAGATTCGGGGGGCAGGAGGTTCCCAGAACCCTCCTTATGAGAAGGCCGTGTCCACAAGAAGTTGCTATCAGGCTGTGACCTGATTGACAGTCTTCTATGTCTTCAAGGGGACATGAATTATCTAACCGCCACAGTATGCATATGTTATGTACAATAAACTGGTTACTGTGGTTACAACTGGGACTGCACCTGGATATTTGACCTGAAGCGTAGGAGCATAACTCACATATTATATTCTGTGCATGTTAGACTTCATACACGGATAATTTATTGCCTAATAGAAAAATAAGTAGTTTATCAAATTAAATCTGAAATAATAATGCATGTGCATGGCAGGGGAACATCTCTGTGATAGAATTAAAGTGTTTAATGTCACTGGAAATAGTGTAAGTCAGTTCACCAAGGCAACGCTACTCCAGACAATAAGGATTTGGAAGGTACCACATGCATATCCTAACTTTGTCTTTCATATGGCTTTTTATTAAGACTTTATTATTTTAGTGCCTAATTATCTTTCAGACATAAGGTCCAAACTTTTGCTGAAATGGTCTCTAATTCTAAGCCCCCAAATTACAACACTGGTAAATTCAAAGCAGAATTGGTCTTCAGGGCCTATTTGAATTATCAAGAAATTCCATAGAGTGCTTTAGACTCTGCTGTGGTTAAAATGAATTCCTTGTAAGCCCCCAAGTTGGGCATGTGCTCTCTCTTGCCTTTTCACCCAGTACACAGACTTCTTAACACACCCCTGCTTCCCAACCCCAACTCTTTGGTTGGCAACATCTGTTGCTCCCATGTCTTCCATTTCCCGACTTCCTAAGGCAAGTGAAGGTATCCTTCTGCACTGCCATTGTGCTATGATGCTCCTTCGACTACAGCAACTTGTACATAATTAGCGACAGATATTACATATTTAGAGCTGCCTTTACTTCCATCATTTTATCCCTTGGTCTTTGTGGGAACCAGCCTCCGTAACTGAATGGGTCTGAGGGCGGTTGTGTAATCGAAGAGTAAATTAAAGGAACATCAGACAAGACATGCAAGTGTTCATCTCTGCCATGGTGACTGGAACCAGAGTGAGGGAGGAATGTACTCTATCACAAGCTTACATCATCTCAGGCATGCGGGTCACGCCACACACATTTGGAGCAGGAAGGGGTTGTGTTAGAGGGATACAAGTAACATGAGGGAGACGAGCTGGGGGTACACACAATAGGAAGGGGACGTGCTAGAGACATACATGAGTCAGGAAAGTACATACGTAACAAGATGGGCAGATTCTAGATAAGATGGTGGTCAAACCTTGGTGGTCTTTGAGCCGGTTTGGGCTTCGGTGTCCTCCAGGGGAGCAATCTATGATATCCTTCTCAGAAGAGAGTGGGCCCTACTTAGGGTGGGACAGACAATGGGGTCTGATTGCTTTTGATGGCAGACAACCTTCAGGCAGCTAGCCTTCAAGCAGTTGACCTTCAAGAGTGCATAGTAGCAGCCATGTGCCTGTAAGCAGCACCACCGCGGGAGAATTCTGGGTATATGTGTAGTCACTAGAATATGACTGGATCCCTCTCGAACCCAGGAGCATGAAGGCCTCCCTCCACCAAAGTCCTGGCCTCCCAGGCTTCTCCACTACGAGTGTAGAGAATTTGGCTGCAGACACCCTCTTCCCAGTTCTCAGTGTCCCATAGGTCTTCTTCTTCCTCCAAACTTCAGCTCCGAGCATCAAGTCCATCAGGTAAACACCAGCTGTTCCGAAAGATATGGTGGCCTACTTCTGTAAAAATGGACAGCCCTGGAAACTCTGTTGGCCAGTTCTACTCTGTTGTATAGGTCCGTAAGTCAGAATTCACTCAGTAGCAATGTTTTGGGACCTATCTTGAATGCCCCTGTTTTCTGTCCCAACCAAGCAGGTCACTACAATTCCTCATTCCAAGCAGCCTTTCCTATCTAATGTATACAATTTATATAGCCTTCTAATTTTCTATCTAGTAATTATTGATAGATAATTACTTTATTTCATAATAGAATCAGTTAGTATTGCCATGAGCTTATTCTCAAGCAAAATTTTCAATTTTAGCTATAGGTTAATTTTAAGGCATCAGGGTAGGAAGAGCAAGTGAAATTCTTTCAAATGTTGAGGAATTAAAGTCTAAGCAAAGAAGAAAATATTCTGTGTGAAATATAGAAAAGAACATTATTCTACTGTGGAGTCCCTTCAGGTCATAATTAAGGGATGTGAATAGTCTTGTTACTAGAGAGCTTTGAAAGTTATTTACGGCCGGCCTCAGGTTAAAATGTAGTACCTTATCATTTGTTCTCGCCTTTGACAAATTGTAAACTAGTTTCAGTTAAAAAAATAAATAAGTTAATAGGGAAATAGACATGGATTAAGACATTGGTGAATTCCCTTCTGATCAATACCAGGGATGTGAATCACCTTGTTCTCATTTAGAATGCACTTGAAAGTGGATCATTGTAGATGCAATTAGGTTAAAATTTAGCCCTTATCATTTGATCTCCCTTAGAATCCATTTTAAATTTGTCCAATTTTTTTATATTATCCTTTTATACAATTCTACGAACTATTGGCCTTGGAGTGCTAGTGGCATAGCGGGTTGTGCTTTGGGCTGCTAACCACAAGGTCAGCGGTTCAAAACTGACAGCTGGGAGAGAGATCCAGTTTCCTGCTCCTACAAAGATTTAGGCATCTCAGACACCCTCAGGACAGTTCTACTCTTTCCTATAGGGTCACTATACGTAGGAATTGACTCGATGGCAGTGAGTTTAAAATTTCATTTTTAGTCCATACATAATCTGTTTCAATAGAATCAATGGCATCCTGTTTTCCCAGAAGGGAACTTGACAACATCATTCATGGTTGCATCCTCAACATTGATGTACATTCCCCCATAAGGAGTTCATCTTATGCTGATTTAGAGAGCGAGAAAGCTATTTCTTTAGTCAGTTGGCTTCATCTGAAAGAATATTGGAATTTGGCCCATCTCCCTGACAAGCAAATGGTTTCGTTTAGATAGGTCTCTACGTTAAGCTTCCATAGTTCATGATTCAGTATATCAAACAGCTTCTGAACTTTGTCAAAACCTACAGAGGGGTTTAGAAAGGCTTTTTTTTTGGGGGGGGGGAATGGAGAAATCAAAAGACAAAGGAATTTTCTGTGAACATTTTGTAGCCCCATTATGTATAAATTCTGAAATTAGGTGGACACTTTTGACGTGGAGGAAGCACTAGAGGCACTGTGGGGCAGGCATTGGCCTACTCAGGTGCCAGGCCAGTGGGTCAAACACGGCCTCTGCTCTGTGCGAGAACGAAGAGGCTGGTTGCTCCGCTGAAGGTACACGGGCTCAGGAACCCTCCCTCGGGTCGCCATGACTTGGAATCAACTTGATGGCAGCAGGTTTGATTTCTCAACGAACTTTGAAGCAGACATTTGTGGAGTACTGCGACTGTTTCCCTCTTATGCATACGTGATTAAACTCCTTTCTGTCTCTATACTTGCTGTGGTAGAATGGGTTTTATGTTACTTCAGGCCCAGCTTTGCATTCAGGTAACAAGGAAATGGTGACAAGGACAAGCCACTTGACTTGTCTAACTGCTTAGTCACCACATCCCCGAATCAAAGAAGGTGGGGCCTGACCACCCAGGAGCCTGACAAACCAGGGCATAGTTGGGTCCCAGACAACCAGGGACCACCACGTTAAAAAAAACAAACAGCCTCCCCACCCCCACCTCCAGGCCCATATGTAGACCCCCTGGGGTCCTATCCCAGTGTGTCTTAACTTTACTGCTCTATAAACCTGCTGTGCTGCCTCCTCCTCCGTCTCTGCATAGTCACCACTCTGAGAAGCAGGCAGAGTGCTGGGCCGGGATCCTGGCTGGGAAAGGGCTTCCTGTACTCTAACATCAGGGAGTCTGAAACGCTACCTTCCTGGGTGTGGGCACTTCAAAGAGAATGGGCCTAAATTTTTAGAGTTTGCTCTGGAATATAAAGCAGCAAGGGGTTTATTTAGCCCTTAAGAGAGTTTTGTTTTTTGTATTCAAGATTGTAGAGGCAGGAGGGCTTTGGTCTACTAGTCTCCAAAGAAATACTCTAAATGGAAACAGGCCCCTTTTCATGCTTTTAAAAACCAAACCAGTTGTCTTTGAGTCCACTGCAAATCACGGGGACCCCACACGTGTCCAAGACAACTGTGATGCATAAAATTTTCAATGGCTGGTTTCTCAGAAAGAGATTGCCAGACCTTTCTTCCAAGGAACCTTGCCTTGGATCGGAACTTCCAACTTTTTGGATTACGGCTGAGCACCCTAACTGGTTGCACCATCCAGGGACTTCTAGTGGACACATGAAGGGAATTCATCGCTATTTCTCTTTACACAGCACACAGTTCATAGCGATTCATCTCTCCCTGTAGCTCCTCTTTTGTTGTCAGGAACAAACAAACATTTCATGGCTCAGAAGAAAAACAAAACAGCTGATTTCTTAGCACTTGTCCTATTTCGAGGAAATCCCCTGCCTTTACTTCCACTTTCCATCTCACTTGTATTTCTTTTTAATTTGGCCTTAACAACACACATTCCATAGGCTTCAACTCTCCCTGCAGCTCTTCCTCTGCTGCCTGACACAAACGTTTTATTGGTCAGAAGAAAAACAGCTGATTTCTTAGCATTTGCCCTCTTTCCAAGTATTTCCTCACCTTTACTTTCACTTTCCATTTCCTTTCAGTTCCAGGAAATAACATTTCAAATGCTGTTCGAAGATGAACTTCATGAATTTACATTCATGGGAACTGACTATGGTGTATTTGCAAAATACTAACTAGAAAGCCAGAAAAAGTTAGCAAAGCCGTCACCAACAGAATTAGCTGGGCCTGTCCCAATTTCTCCTGAAGCAGAATTTGCTACAGTAGCCCCAAATGCTCTTGATAAATGTTTTAGAATCAGAGTCCAGTACCTTGAAATTCGGGGGAATGTTGAGCTGTATACCAGGCTTTGAATTCTCCAGCTACTCTGCAAGAGTCGAAGTATTTCCAGCTGGCTGAGGGATGCTTGTTCCGTCTTTCCTTTTGTCTTTTGAGGAAAGCGCTGGTGCCTTTTAATCACGCGGTCAAGCCTTTGTCGGGCAGAAACCTGTGAGAGAAGGAAAGTTCACCAGGTGTTTCGGAGACCTTCATGATAGAATAATGATCGGAAAGCGGTCTGCACCCTCTGCAAAGTGGACACCTGTGAAACCTGGCAAAATAAGGCAGTCCCATTGAGCTCCGTTCTCTCAGGTCACGCTGTATAAGACTTCTGCCAAAAAACCTTTAAAACTTTTAGTTCAAGGTTAACACAACAGCAGTATAATGCTCAGCTAAAAAGTGTACATTAGGTCAAAACAATATCAAACGAACACACTCCTTGCTTGTTGTTATTACCCAGGTACTACCAATGCCCCAGAGCTTACTCAGGAGATAGCTGTTCAGTCAGGACAAGTTACAAAGTTCCTTCGGGGCTGCAAATAAATGCCCAAAGGGCATGCCACTCCACTGTAAGGTGCCATCCAAAACCATTCAGCTCAAGTTCTATGGGGTGAGCAAGCCCAGCGCCCTGAATTAAGTAGCCAGAGGCACCCTATTCCACTAAGCCTTATCCTGAAGACGTTCAGTTCCAGCTTTATGGGTCCGCAAGCCCAGCTCTCCCAGTTCAGCACCCAGAGACACCCTACTATTCCACAACTCGACCTCCTGCCCAAAGCTTTGCTTGCTCTGTGGCTGGGAATGCACTGCTCTGTCTCATGCTCTGGGCCCTGGTTCTGGTGCTGCTGCTGCACCTCAGACACTCCTCTGATGTCATAAGCTGTCTTATGATCACGGAGTTTCGTTGCTTAGGGCTCTGGAGGTCCGGAGGAGGTGCTTCACCCCCGGCTCTTGTTTCTTTGTAAGGTTCTTTCCCCGCTCCTGCTTCTCTGAGCTCTCACTTGACACCCAGCAGCACAGAAATCCCAATATACCCTATTAATAATTAATAATTTCTCACAAGTGAGTCCTCCCAGTGTCTTCCTCCCCACTTCCTTCCCTGGAGCCAGGTTGTGTGCTGGGGCCGACAGAGATGCTGGCTAGCAGAGCCACATGAGCTAATACACTGCCTCTGCAGCACGGGTCACTGGACCTAGAAAAATATTATACGAGGTTTTTCTCATCCAATATCCTGCAACCAGCCCCCAAATCTGAGGAAAAGCTCATGATGTTAAAAACAATCCAATTGATTAAAAAAAAATAATTAATTGGCACAAAGCCTTTAAGGCAGCGGTTCTCAAAGTGGGTTGCGACTCCTTTGGGGGTCGAACGACCCTATCACAGGGGTCGCCCGATTCATAACAGTAGCAAAATGATAGTGATGAAATAGCAACGAAAATCATTTTATGGTTGGGGCTCACCACAACATGAGGAACTGTGTTAAAGGGTCGCGGCATTAGGAAGGTTGAGAACCACTGCTTTAAGATGTTATTGAGAAATAGAGTACAACTATGCAACTGTCTGCTGGGTGAAAGATTGGCGGTGGGAATGCAGCCAGAGAGGCCTCAGAAGACGGAGCTAGTGACCTGTTTCTGCAAGGTCCCTGGCTTGAGCAGCCTAGGTCGCAGCCCAACTCCGCTCACCAGGCTCACTGGAGGTCAGAACAGACTTAAGACAGGAGGTGAGAAATTGTGCTGAAGCTGACCACACAGCCACCAGCTTGGGTTTCTGTAATTCCTTGCTTGGTTTGGGGTCACTGGAGTGCATGATGTGCTTTCAGTTTCACACTGGACTTTTTATTTGCAGGCGGAGCTCTTTGAGGCTTTTGTTTGCAAGCACTGGAGCACAGAAGAACATCTGGAAATTCCCAGCAGGTTGGAAGAAGGAAATAAGAGGCCAGACTTCCAGTGAAAGAGAGGAGAGAAGAGCAGACGCCAGTGCAGAGAAATTGTGGAAGAAGAGGGCAGAAGGCAGACCCCTAAGAACTTGTCATCACCTCCGCAGCTTTGTCCTCAGTTCTAAGGTACCTCTGCTCTGGGGAAGACTGGGCAGGGTGGGGAATGTTTGCAAGAGCCAGTCCGTTTCCTCTAAAATGATCCCTCACAAAGTGTGTGGCTTCTGAGACTGATATGGAGCACCAGGTAGGTAAGTATCCATTTCTGTGTTATGTTAGGGCCAGCAGAGATATGGCCAATGGTGAGAGTTGTGAATATTTTAAACTTACCATTTCTTTCTAAACACCTTTTAAAGTCACCTCTGTTTGTGATAGAAACTACTTAATAAAGCAAAGCTCCATCTTCCCCTCTATTATAAAACTGTATACCTCTAGTAAATAAAAAACCACTAGAGTCTGCAAAAAAGGAGAAAATTATACAGTAATTTATAAAGTGACTGGCATTTGGGAGCTTTACCTTTTTTCGTGTATTTGTTTTTTCTGAGTCAGTTATTTATTGACTCCCATTTGATAGGGATATGGAATAGGATATCAAATGGGTCATTAACCTTTTCTGATCGTTTGTTTAAATGGCCTTTTGATAATTTAGTTAAATTTTTTCAATTTTATTGATATGTTTAAAAAACGAAATTTTTGGTATCATTGAATCTTCCAATTAGTTTCTATTCTTTCTGTAATGTGTCTCTGCTTCAATATCTATTGCATTCTTCTTTCTGCTAGCTTTGGGTTTCATATTCTTTTTATATTTCTTAAATTTCTTTTAAAAATTTAAATAAATCATTTTATTGGGGGCTCTTACAGCTCTTATAACAATCTATACATCAATTGTATCAAGCACATTTGTACATATGTTGCCATCATCATTTTTCAAAACATTTTCTTTCTACTTCATCACTTGGTATCAGGTCTGTTCCTCCACTCCCCCGTCCACCTCCCACCCTCATGACCCTTTAATAAATTATAATTATTATTTTCATATATTTCTCCATCCACTCTCTCCCTTCACCTATGTTTCTGTTGTTTTCCCCTCTCATGGGGGGTTGGCGAGGGAGTTATACATAGATCATTGTGATCAGTTCCCTGCTTTCTACCTCTTCTGCTCCCCACATTCCTCCCCCTACCCACATGGTATTGCTACTCCCATTACTGTTCCTGAGGGAATTCCTGACTTCCATGTGTTCAGAGCTCTTATCTGTACCCGTGTTCATGCCCCAGTCTAGCCAGATTTGTAAGGTAGAACTGGGGTCATCATAGAGGGGGCGAGGGGCGGGGGTTGGGGGTGGGTGGAAGAGAGGAAGCATAAAGAACTAGAGGAATGTTTTGTGCTTCGTAGGTCCCGTACTGCACCCTGGCTGCCTTGTCCCTTCCTTGTGACCCTTCTCTGAAGGGATATCCAATTTTCTACAGATGGGTTTTGGGTCTCCACTCTGACCCCCCTCATTTTCATCTATATGATTTTTTTTTTTTTTGAACCTTCTGATGCCTGATACCTGATCCTGTCGACACCCATGATCACCCAGCTGGTGTGCTTCTTCCATGTGGGCTTTGCTACTTCCCTGGTACATCATCGCTTGTTTAACTTCAAGCCTTTATGACCCCAGATGCTACATCTTTTGATAGCCAGACACCATCAGCTTTCTTCACCACCTTTGCTTATGCACCCATTTTGTCTTCAGTGATCATGTCAGGAGGGTGAGCATCACAGAATGCCAGGTTATTAGAACAAAGCATTCTTGCATTTGAGGGAGGCCTTGAGTAGAGGCCCCAAATCCATCTGCTACCTTAATACTTAACATAAATATATGTACATGGATCTATATCCCTATCATTATATATTAATATATTTACATATATACAAGCCCAGATTTATACTTCTATAAATGTCTTTTGCCTCCTAGTTCTTTCCTGTATTTTCTGTAAAATATCTTTTTTAATGAATATATTTATAGCTATACATTTTCCTTACATCCTTTGCTACATCTCATATGTTTTGCTATATATTTATTTCATTTTCATCCTTTTCTCAGTAGTTTCCATTACTTTGCACAAGTTCAATCATTTTAAATTTATGATGCCTAACATATCCTGGAAGATGATCCATGTGCACTGGAAAAAAATTACACCTTGCTGTTGTTGAAAACAGTGTTTTTTATAAGTTATTAAGGCTGGTTGGCCTATAGCGTTTTCCAAATCCTCCACAGCCTTATTGACTTTTATTATAGATTTTCTATCCATTACTAAAGGAACCCTGGTGGAAAATTGATAAATTGACATTTTCAACTATCATGGTGGAAATGTCTTTTTTTCCTTCATTTCTGCCAGTGCTTGCTTCATATATTTTGTTAGGTGAATATAGATTTATAATTGTTACATGTTTTTGATGAATTGGGCTTTTATCCACATATGAGATTCTTGTTTTTAGGTACAATTTTGGCCTTCAAGGCCATTTTACCTTATAGCCATCCAGATCTCTTTAGGTAATTGCTTGCATGGAAATTTTCCTGTTCTTTTACTTTCCGTGTATCTGTCTATGCAAATCTAAGTGAGTCTCTTGTAGACAGTATGGAATATGATTATTATTTTTTATCCACTTGCCAATCTCTGCTTTTTAATACCTAGAATAATGAAATAACTAATGAGAAATAATTTTCATTGTTTTACTATTTGTTTTCTATAGGCCACATACATATCAAGTCAATCCTTTTTTTAACCCTTGATTTCTTTTGTTCTTTTGTTTTTATTTGATTTTTTACTAGATTATTTTTCTCATTTTTCTGTGTGCATGCTTTTATAATTCCTTTGTGGCTACCATGGAGATCACATTTAACTTCATCCAAGATGTCACCTGGAGTTTTAAAATTAGAGCAGGAAAGAAAGTTCAAGGAGAGGAAACATAAATTTAGTCCATATTGTATTATTTGACCTCAGCGATCTGTCAAGTAATAGTATTCCATTCTATCTCTTCCCTTGTAGACAAGAGACATGCTTCCAGAGACCCACATGCCAGGCCCAGTGTGCCTCATTGAGAACACTTGTGGGAAACTGATAGCCAATCAGGAGGCTTTGAAGATCCTGTCTGCCATCGAGGAGCCTGTGGTGGTGGTGGCTATCGTGGGCCTCTACCGCACAGGCAAATCCTACCTGATGAACAAGCTGGCTGGGAAGAAAAAGGGTAAGTGGCCCCAGCAAAGTTCTGACCAGTCCCTTCGGTCCATCCCCACTGCCCAACTTCAAATACGGTGATGTAAGCAGAAAAGTGGCAGCAATGGGCTCAAACAAAACACTGGTTGTGAGGACGGCAAAGGCCCCGGCAGAACTGGGGACCCCCTCCACAGCAGCAAAGAGGGGAGAGTGTAGAGGTGGAACGAACACTGCAACCAGCTGTAGGCCAGCATTTTATCTTCACCCTGGGAGAATAAGAGTGGGCTCGCACCTGCTTCACAATTTGCTTTCGTTTTCCTCTTTGAGCAATGCTTTTCCTGGATCAAGTCAACCCACAGCCATAGAGTTGATTCCAACCCCTAGTGATCTGACAGGAGAGGGTAGAGCTGCCCCTGTAGGTTTCCAAGATGATAACTCTTTACATGAGTAGAAAGCCTGGTCTTTCTCCTGCATAGAATAAGGCAGTAATAAAAAAAATCAGTGTCTCTGAAAATGAACTCTTAAGGTGTTTATTAGCCAGTTCATGTAGTAACAACCAACCTATGATGATCTTTAAGGTAATGGTTCAATGTAAACTGAGTATTCTAATTTCAATCTTCTTTGACAGTAATTAGACAGTGGTTTTAGTTGTGTCTTTATTAGGTGAACTTAGATCTCAATATCCAGAACTCTATTAAAACGCTTCGCCAACATTCCATTTTTACAGGCTTCTCTCTGGGCTCCACGGTGCAGTCTCACACCAAGGGAATCTGGATGTGGTGCGTGCCTCACCCCACTGTGCCGCACCACACCCTAGTTCTGCTGGACACCGAGGGACTGGGAGATGTTGAGAAGGTAAAAAGAAATGTTTAAGATTTTATATGTAGCTTTCCTTGACAATGGCATATGCAGGAAATATTACCTATGGCGATGTGTTTTTAACTGCTGAACCATCTCTCAAAGCTTCCCGAGTGTGGTTGCTGGAGTGGAAAGACCAGTTTTCCTCCCATGTGGCGTAGCTGCCGTAAGTCAGGTTTAGTGAGTAAAGTAAACCTTACCTGTGAGCATAGTGCTACTTTGGAAGTCAGTGTCCACCCGAGCATGTATCCTCAACAAACTCCCTCACTGCCATGGAGTCAATGCTGACTCATATTGATGACCTGCTGTGGCTTCCCGAGAGAGGTTGCTGGAGTGGAAAGACCAGTTTTCCTCCCACAGAGTTTCCTGTGGTTTTGAACTGCCGATCATGCGCAAGCACTACACCACCATGTGTATCCTAAACAGAGAGAGAACTACCGATGAAGTTATAAAGTAATGACAGATGACATTTTTAGCCATGTCATTGTTCTTCTCACCTGTATCATAGCAAAATGTTCTGTTGAGGGTTCTGAAAGTAGCGCTACACCTGAGAAGACATTTTATCAACATGTAACTTTTCATGATAAAGACCCAGAGAAATGATGAGAATGGTCTGATCCAAAGCAGAACTACTAGCAAGATGACAAGTCCAGTTGTAAGATCTGGTGACATTTGTTCATTTTTAAACAGATAAATTATTACACTTCTAAGTCTTGAGGTAAAAAATAGTCTCAAAATAGCATATTTTAGCTATTGTCTAACATGTTCCTTACCTTGGACTAGAACCAGGCTGCATCAAAGTTCAGGAGCCGTGTCTGAAAATTAATAGATTATCATAACAGCCAGGTTTTCCAAATGATTTGGGCTTCATATTCTAATATAAGTTTCAAATATTATCTTATTTTTAAATAATTCTCTAAATTACATCTTAAAAACTAGTACAGATGAAAAATATATATATAAGGAAATAATGTAAATTTCCACAGAAAGCACAGTTGTAGAACTGGGTCTACCTGAACTGAAAATACATTCTCTTACTCACTCTTCTGGGTGGTCCCTGTCCTGGTTTCTAGGGCGACAACCAGAATGATTCCTGGATCTTTGCATTGGCAATACTACTGAGCAGCACCTTTGTGTACAACAGCATGGGAACCATCAACCAGCAGGCCATGGACCAACTGCAGTATCCTTTTGGTGGTCTCAAATAGCACCACATTTGGAAAAGAAAGGGCTCTTTTTTTAAATTTTTTTTTTTTACCAAGTATAGAGGCGGACAACTACAGAAGAATTCCTAAGTCCCTTCCATAATTCCGTAATGAATCTCATTAATCTCAACAGCTTACTTCAATCACTAAGCACTCAAGCCTACTTGGTCCCAAACCATCCTCAACTATGCTGAGCTGATTCCCCCTCTAATTTCCAAACCCCCACAATTCTTTTGAACTTCTGCTCTGACTTCAATAAACTCTTTGTGTACTTATCAATACCTATCACACTTTCTAAATGTTTCCTTTCGTTGGACACCTGGCCTTCACCTGCCTACACAGATGTGGTCACAGGCCCAACCTGTGGTCTCCGATGATCCGGTGTTTTTCCTCTCCTCTCTCACGGATGAGCTAGTTGTCACATTGTTCTTTATTGAACTTCCATATACGTTTGCTTTCTACTCACAATAAAACAGAGAGGCTGCCTTGAACACGAGGCCTCAGACTCTATGTACCACCTTTGTTGCAGTCATCTCCCAACCCCTTGCGAAGCAAACCTGTTTTCTTCAAGATATGTTGTTCCTAGTTCACTGTCTTTGGCTTCCGCCTTCCTACCTCACTTAGTCTTGGTGATTATTAGCAACCTCCCATTTCCACAAATTCAGTTTTAGACTACTGCATGGAATTTTTTGTTTGCCAAAGTTGTTTCATATTTCTGTCTCTAATGGACAGTTTATGGGCCTCATTTCATTTGATATTTCTACAGTATTTGAAAAAGAAAAAAATCATTTTCTCCTTCCTAAATTCTTGGCTGTTCGGATGTTTATCATACAATACTACTCTAATTTTTCTGACTCTTTCATTGACTGCCCCTTTTCATCCTCTTTTCCTCATTGGTCTCTAAATGTCACAGCTTCTTAGGTTTTAGGCCTCTTCTCATCTATACCAACTCTATACCCTTAGCTGATCTTGCCCTGTCTTAAGATGTTCAGTATCATCTATATGCTAACTAACATCAAATTTATGTCTTCAATCATCGCCTCTAGTCTAAGCTTTATACTTTTATAAACAGCAATCTTATCATCATCTCAGAATTCCTAATTTTCCTGTATAGGCCTACTCTTTCCTTGCCTGACACAACACAGTAAACTCCCAAATCATTACCTAGTTGAGGATGAAAAGGTTGGAATCATTCTGGATAAAGTTTTTCCTTATAACCCCTCCCTTCCCACACCCACAAAGAACAATAACAAAAACAAACACACTGCCATTGAGTCATTCCTGACTCAGCGTGACCAATCAACCAGACAGGGTGGGACTGCCTGTGCGCTTCTAGACCGACTCTCTATGGCAGTAGAAAGTCCTTTCTCCTGAGCAGTGGCCGGTGGTTTCGAACTGCTGATCATGGGGTTAACTGCCAGAAGTGCTACCCATGACTTCAACAGGATCTCTTCGTTTGCTTGTTTATTGTCTTTCTCCCTCATCAGTGTAAGCTCCATGACGGCAGGCATGCCAGAGCAGTGCCTTCTGCCTAAAGGTGCCCAATATGTTTGTACCGCGAATGAAGGACACGAGGAAGAGAAAGCAAATGGTTCCAAACAAGCATTGCAAAGAAAAGACAATTAAAAATACTGCTGTTTTTCGGTACTTTTCCTGAGTTAACGTTTCAGTTATGTGACTGAGCTGACAGAGCACATCCAGTCCAGTTCCTCGCCTGAGAAGAGGGAGGTGGATGACTCCGCTGACTTTGTGAGCTTCTTTCCAGCCTTCGTGTGGGCACTGAGAGATTTCTCCCTGGAGTTAGAAGCAGACGGACAGCCCATCACTGCTGATGAGTACCTGGACCTTTCGCTGAGGCTGAGAAAAGGTTCCTGGGGCTGGTGGTTGGGTAGCAGATAGAGAGAAAACTAGGTCTACATTGATGATTTTTGCATAGGTGCTGAACATTTTGATTTCTTAACCATGCTTCCCTGACAACTGTCCTAGAAGATGTGGAAAAAAATTGCATAACTGGGCTAATTGAATCCAATTTGTCTTCTTGGAGAAAAACATTTTATTCATGACTATATTCCTTTATTTCTGTTCCATCATTAGCTAATTCGTATCCCTTTCTATAGCCTTTGCTATCGTCATAATGTGGGGAATCAAGTCTTTGTGGTCATTGATCACAGGCACCCTACTTCTCATGTTGATCCCTCTAGGTGATGAAAAGAAGCTTAAAAGCTATAATCAGCCTCGCTTGTGTATCCGGAAGTTCTTTCCCCAGAAGAAATGCTTCATCTTTGACCGGCCTGCTAGCAGGAAGCACCTTGTTCGTCTCGAGCAGCTGCAGGAGGAAGACCTGAACCCTGACTTTGTAGAACAAGTGGCAGAATTCTGCTCCCACATCTTCTGCCATTCCAGAGTCAAGACTCTTTCAGGCGGCATCACAGTCAACGGACCTCGTGAGTCTTTTCTCTCCCTCCACTCCTCACCTGGACGTCTCTCTGCCTCTTTCGGAGGATTAGAGACGAGAACTTAAGAATCACTTGTAGCACGTATACATACAGAAAAAATCCAATGATCGCATTTATGAAATTTACTTGGGAACTGAAACTTCTTCTAGGAACATCTAATACTCAAAACAATAAGATTTTAGAAAGAAAAAAACTAGAATAATCCTGTTATAATAACCTTCTCTATGAAATTCTCACCTCCCCATTTAGGAACAGTAAATATTTTATATATGTCAGGCTTTTCCACGAAATGTAGTGCCATTCCCTTGTCTGTAAATTCAAAGGTAAATAAGAAATGCCTAGAATGTAACCACCACTATACCAAACACTGGGTGTAATGGAGAATAAAAGATACATGCTTTCTAGTCTTATTCTGCCATTATCCACAGAAAGGGTACTTAAAAAAGTGTGACCCATAATGATAAATGGTGAGGCACAATAATCAAAATAATAGATTATTAGGAGAGCATCATGGGAGTCCAGGTGCCACAGTGGTTTAATGGCGGGATGGTCACTAATAGACTGATAGTGCAAACCCACTAACTGCTCTATGGGAGAAAGATGTAGTAATCGTTTTGTAAAGATTAAAGCCAAGAAAAACCTATGAGGTTGTTCTACTTTGTTCTGCTGTGTTGTAAGGGTTGGAATTGAAGATACAGCAATGGATTTGGTTTGCTTTGGGTATGAGAGAGTAAGCGAATCTAGGTAGGTAAGAAATCATTGAGATTGAACGATAAAATGCGATACTTAAGAGGAAGATTTAAAAATAGGGGCTAACCAGAAGAAGAACTGAACTTTGCAGGCAGAGAGAAACTTTGTCTAGAAGGCCCTGGCTGTCCTTATAAGGCATCGTGGGTCACCTTAAGCACAATGTTTATTCTAAGTTCTTTGAGAGGGTATTGAAGGAGATTAGGCAAAGAGGTAAATCACCTAATTTATCCTTAGAGCTATCTTTCGGATTATTCTTAGGTAGCATTTTGTAGTACTTTTAGATCGCATACGGGAATAAAAGGAACCTTGGCTGTGCAATGGGCTAGGTGCTGTAATTGCTCCCCAGAATGTTGGCAGCTGGATCCCACCAGTTGCTCAGAGGGAGAAAGAGGAGGTGACCTGCTTCTATGAAGATTTACCATCTTGGAAATTCTTGGCAATCATGGGAGCTTTTGTTTGCTTGTTTAAGAGAATGAATTAAAAGAATTCTATTCACAATGGTTCAAAAATGAAGGAAATGTGCTAGATACTGTTTTAGGAATGGCCCTCGTCAAAACTCGGGCTTCACACAAATTTGGGATGTGAACTCAGTAAGGATTCCTGGTGCACGGGATGGAGGGTCCCAAGACAAGAAAACACCCCGTCTGATGCCAGGGTTTGAGGTTTCAGCCACTGTGTGTATAGATTTCTTATTTACCAAGCGAGGACAATATGGAAGAGGATAATTTTTCAGGGTAAATGAAGTTGCTCAGAGTTGTATTTTTTAAAACATTGAGGTTCCTCAGATGTACATAAGAAGGAATATTGTGAAGATATAAAGATATCGAGGCCTTTAGACATCTTTGAGGCCTTTAAAAATGAGGCCACAAGAAGAGAATTTGTAAGCCACTCATGGAAATGGAACTTTAAATTATTAAAAAGAATAAAAGGGAGGATGAGAATGTGGTATGATACCAAAAGTTGAGTCAAGTGTCCAAGATTGCTATCTTTGGGGTTACTCATTGGTCCAAGACGGGCTTTTTCTGAGATGTGGGATTTTCCAAGACAAAACCCACAAAGCCCTGAGCCAATCCAGATAAGTTGGTTGTTCAACATGGAGCTCTGATGAGAGCCTAGTGAGGAACACCACCCATCTGTCTAAGTCAGACACAGACTGGGCTGCATCCCAAAGAGAGCAAAGTCTGGGCTGGCCCTCCACAGGTTGCCAGGAAGGGGAGTAAAGGGAAAACAGGGAGGCGTGCAGGTAGAAGGAAAGGCTTTGTATTCCTCATATCTCGGAGTAAAAAATGTTATCCCGTTGACTCATTTTAATAATTTCTTCTTCAATAGAGGAGGAGGACACTAAAGCTTTATATGCTTCCAGACTTAGAGGCTCACAAACTTTCCCAGCTGTAGACCCGAGCAGTTGACTAAAAAGGAGCTCAATTGATAGCCTCAGAACGAAACAAAATACGAGCTGTTCTCTTCTTCCCCACCAAATGGACAGTCACCAATGGTGTTCCTTCTGTAGGTCTGGAGAGCCTGGTGCTGACCTATGTCAACACCATCAGCAGTGGGAATCTGCCCTGCATCGAGAACGCAGTCCTGGCCTTGGCCCAGATAGAGAACACGGCTGCAGTGCAAAAAGCCATTGCCCACTATGACGAGCAGATGGGCCAGAAGGCGCAGCTGCCCACAGAGACCCTCCAGGAGCTGCTGGACCTGCACAGGGCCGTGGAGAGGGAGGCCATCGCGGTCTTCATGAAGAGCTCTTTCAAGGATGTGGACCAAAAGTTCCAGACGCAATTAGGGGTACATTTGCTATTGCTTGTAGAATACAGGACCAGAATTGGCCATATTTTCATCACGACCCCCTTTCTGATTCAATTCCCTCCACTCTGAATGCCATATCTTAAACAGAGAACTAAGCTATTCAAGCTATATTAGAAGTCAATACAAGGAAATTCATTCATTTCCTCTTAAAAGTAATCAAAGGTATGTTTCATTTCCCCCACTAATCAATAGAGAGAGGATTCTGTTCTTTTTCAAGCCCCTAAAAATATCTTTTAATGTAAGACATAGGTAAAATATTCTGGAAACCAAGAGAAACCAACCATAGGAATATTGTTCAAGAATATTTTTTCAGATAATTCTCTTTCCAAGCTAAGGAGGGATTGCACGAGTAACAGCTACCCTGCAAGCACCAGTCTCTCTCCTCGTTTGCAAGGCAGAATTCTGCGAAGGATATGTTGCAGCATCCGAGGTTCTGATGACAATAGATGGTCAAGGTAGCAAGTAATGATATCCTTTTCTAAAAAGATGAATATTTAAGTTCCTTTGAGCGATTTGCTTTTGATAATGATGCTGTTCTGTTTTTAAATACTGACAATACCCAGGGGATAATTACCTTCATGGCCCCCACGCCGAGGAACTACCTATTCATCTATTAAAGAATACAGTGCATAATCAGTCACTGCACTTACAGAAAAGTCGCTTGGCTTAATACTTTACATAATGACATTTAATTTATACACGGAATCTATGCTATGAGGTAGATTGTACACAGTCATTTCCCATACCAAATATATATATATATAGCTTACAAATGTTGATTGCTACCAAATCACAAAGTGATTGAACTAGGAACACCACATATCACAGGACCACCTGATTCCAACATTTATACTCTGAAATAGTACTCAAATTAGATCTTGAAGAGACATACATTTCATATGAAATAGTGTCTGTGTTTGCGTATCATTCACGGAACCAGGGAAGCCTAGGGAAAGAAGGTTCTGGAAAGCACACCCACAAAAGTAGATCTTTCTCCACGAAGCACACTTATTGAGGCTGATCTAGAATCTCACAAGGTGAGGGATATGGACCTACTTGGGAGCTGTGATCTCTGCCAGAGAGACGTTTCCTGCGAGCGGATGTGCTGTTGGTCAGCATCCTCCCCGTCGCTCACTGTGCCGTCTGTGCTGGTTTATCGCCTCCAGGAGCAGTTACAAGCAAAGCGAGATGATTACTGTAAGCGGAATGTGCAAGCATCCACGGCTATTTGTGAGGCTCTGCTTCAGGACATTTTTGGTCCTCTCGAAGACGAGGTGAAAGCGGGTGCATTTTCTAAACCAGGAGGTTATCGTCTCTTTCTGAAGAAGAAACAAGAGCTGAGGAATAAGTACTACGAGGAGCCCCACAAGGGGATACAGGTAAACACACCAGTGGGTACTTCTTAAAGGGATTGGCTGCGGGGATTCGCTCAGACGCAGAGGGAACAAACAACATGGCACTGTGGTCATTCAGGATTCGCTCCGTGAGACCCTGCCTTGGGCCACAGCAGGGATTGTTCCTGGAAAGCATAGATTAACCCACAAAAACCAGTCGGATTTCTTCACTCATTTATTCGTTCATTCAGTCACCAAGTGCCATTCAAGTCTATGTAATGCTGGGCGCTTTTCAAGTTGCTGGGGATAGTGCAGTGACAAACCAAAGCAGAAATGGCCAAAGCCCTCTTCTCTCAAGGAAGCATAGGCAATAAGCAAAAACAGCTGATGGATGTTGATGTGCTGTGTAGAATCCACTGTAGGGAAGCAAGAGGAAACACACAGAGGCCTGTGATGAAGTGATGGGAACTGTCCAGGAAAGAAAGATGATGTCTCAGAGTAAGGTCTTTGTGGAATGGGCAACAAATGATGGTTCTGATTATACGGGAAAGGGCAAGCCAGCAGGCTAGGCGGATGGTTATGTGTGGGATGTGTGAGCAAATAGGTATCGAGGATGAATGTCATAGTTGTAACCAGTGCTCTTGAGAGCACAACATCGCTAATCACTAAAATGGGAGCGGGTGAGAGAGGAACCCAGGGTCGAGTCTTAGATGTTGCATTTGAAATGATATTCACATATTCAAATGAGGACAGTAAAATGAAATTGAGGTAAAAAGTGTATTAGAGGTATCCACTTTAACCTATCAGCTCCATTTCCGAGTTCTAACTTCCTCTGTGTCACTAGGCAGAAGAGACGCTAAAGAAATACTTGGAATCCAAAGAAGCCATGGCTGATGCCCTTCTCCAGACTGATCAGTCACTCACAGAGAAAGAGAAAGACATCGAAGGTGAGACCAGGTTGAAAACACCCGAGGTCAATGGAAAACGCCAAACATGTTAAGATTAGCTGTGTTGTCACCTGGGATCATCTCCGTGGAGAAAGATTGTTATTCTTTGCAGTCAACTTAGTTCCAACACAGAGGACCCCGTATGTTCAAGCATAATGGCTTTCTGGGGGCTTCAAGGTTGGGGCCTTTCAGAAGAAGATCACCAGGCCCGGCTCCTGAGGAGACACTGGGTGGATTTGAACTCCCAACCTTTTGCCAAGTGGTTAAGAGCTTAAACATTTATACACCCCAGGGACTTGTAAAGTAACTACAATTCTTACTTCTATAGGATTTTTTTTTGCCCTCACCCTATATGAATGATGATCTGTTCTCGGGTTATACAGTGAAAAGTTTCCACTAAAAGTTTTCTCTTAACATAAGAAAACAGAAAATCAGAAAGAAAGGGATAGAAAGCATCATGATTCCATCCTCATTGTTTCTCTGCTCCTTTTATCTCCTTAGTGGAACGTTTAAAGGCTGAAGCTGCAGAGGCTTCCAAAAAGATTCTGGAGGAAGTCCAAAAGAAGAATGAGCAGATGATGCAGCAGAGAGAGAAGAGCTACCAGGAACACGTGAAACAACTGACTGATAAAATACAGGAGGAAAGGTCCAAGATACTGCAAGAGCAACAGGCGGTCCTTGCTCAGAAACTTCAGGTATATATGGGGTCCTCCCATGATTTCCCTTGCCTTGTGCTGAAGCAAAAGCCTAATGTAAGAGGAAGCATGACCACTCTTAAAGAGGCCTTTCCAGCCTAGAAATCCCAATCCATTTGTGTTTCTCTCCATGCTCACATGCGATTACAAAGGCCTATTTGCACCACCCAAGCATTTACAAAGAAAGAGTAGCAAGAATAGTTCTTACTTCTGTGGAATATTTTCTTGCTCTGTCCAACATGGTCATCTAGTAAATCCACAACCACAACTTTTTTTTCTAGGATTTTTCAGAGGAAAGTCTTTTCTTTGTTACATCCTTGATAAATAATAGCTATTGTCAGGCACAACAAAAAGCACTTTACCTGCTGTCTGTCATTAGGTTCTCAAATAACGAACGACACAAGAATTATTCTAGTCTCATTTTACAAGTGAAGAAGTTGTAGTTTCAAGAGACAAGTGATGGATCTGCATCACACCCCATGGAAAAATACCTGACAGCTTGCTCTGTTGAGAGGCGTTCACAGTGACCTTGGCTCCGCCACACTCAGTAGGCCTTCACTGCTAAATGCTGCCTAAGGAGCAGGAAGACACATGTAACAGCCGCTTCCTTAACCACCCTGGTGAAGTACTCTATCTGCCAGTAGCGGCCTGGTCTCGGGGCCTCGCTCAAGTTTGATGTTGAGTCTGGATGTCTGTCCAAATTGTCACTGCGGGTCACGATCTCAGCAACCCTTTATTGGTAGCTGACCTGTTACCAAAATTGTGAAGGCTTTTAGTTAGCTCCCTGAGGAGACATTTCCCCCAATGCTGAGAATCCTGCAGCAACCTCCCTTTGAATTTTACTCTTCCTCTTACCTTCCTAAAATCCACACGGTAGAGAATAGTGTTGAAGCATAAAATAAAAACACAGCAAACGTGTGAAAGTTCTAGAAAGACTGTTGAATGTGAGTGAAGAGACTCAAGAATGGATTTCTGAGGCATCCATGTTTCTTAAAATATGGCAAGAACATTTCTGAAGCTCAAGTGCAATGCCAATTTAAAAATCCATGGCCAAGCGAGAGGGCTCAGGAGAGAACGGCGTCATGGAGGTTAGGGAATGAGAGGCTGGTAAGAGTAATTGTAAACCGCCCTTGAGGAATTGACGAATGTAAACTCTAGAAGGAGAAATAATTTGTCAATTAAGGGATACATTTTACATTGCGTGAGCTTCAGTTATTTCTTTCCATGTTTAGGAACAACGACGACTTCTTCAGGAGGGATTTTCAAGGGAAAGCCAGAGACTTCAAAATGAGATAACGGAAATAAAGAAGAAAAGCGCATCGCAGGGCGGGGGCTGTACCATACTCTAGTCTGAACAACCCAAGGACCGAGATTCCTGACCCACCTCGCTCTCCTCAAAGCGCACGTCAATGGAGCAACTTCAGAATCTCAGACACTGGCCATTAAACATGGAAATCATTCTACTTTGCTTTATACAGTTTGCCAAAAATGAAGCTTAAGTGTAAATACAATGTGTTACTTATCGGTCAATTATGTATGTATGGTTTTTGGTCTGCTGGAGGCGTCCGGGAGTCAATTGTGACTCACAATGATTCCATGGGCAGTGGAACAAAGCACGCCCTGCGCCTGCGCTGCCCTCATTCTGGTCCCGTTTCAGCCCATTGCTCCCGCCGCTGCAGCAGTCCGTCTCCCCGGGCTGCTCATGTTCGCGGCTTCTCTGCTTTTGCAGACATAAGATCCTTCTCCATGCTGTCCTCCTCGCAACATGTCCAAAGCACGTGAGACAAAGTCTAGCCATCCTTGCTTCTAAGGAGCATTTTGGCTGTACTTCTTCAGATTTGTCCGTTCTTCCGGCAGTTGGTGGTATATTCAATATTTCCCCCCAATGTCGTAATTCAAAGGTATCAATTCATTGTTGGTCTCCCTTACTCATTGCCCAGTTCTTGAATTCATATTGCACTAAGATGAACATGATCTACTGAATCCTACATTTAAAATCATAATCATATATATTGACCAGAAATTGTAACTGGTGTCATTGGAATGCAGTTTGCAATGGGGAGCTATCAGGTGGGTTCCCTTTAGGGTAAATGTGTTCTTTCTCCGCCACACCATCTTTCCAGATATTTCAACCCTATTCTCTTACTCAGGTGTACTTAGTTTGGGCTATTCTAACACTGTTGGGGGTTGTGAATATAGAGTTCCTTAGAAGTAGACTGGAGAAAGCTCTGTGGCACAGCTGAGCATTTCTCCTGCCCTGACGGTCACGGGGTCACATGCTGCTTGCAATGAAGCAGACCTTCAGCGCATACAGTGCACCGCCTTCAACTAGGTGGCGACTTCATGTTCTGTGAGCACTGACGTGAAGCTCAGAGGTGGCGTGCACTTCTGAACACAATGGACAAACAAATAGAGGCGCACTCTTCTCCGTCTATCAAAACCCTATGGGTAATTGCTGCCCTTCCTCAGGCCTCCTCTACATTTCCTCTTTCTAATCTTCTTTTTCAGTCTTTCCTCCTTCCAGGAAACCAAGGAATAATTTCTGTAATTTTTTAAAAACAATTTTATTGGGTTATAATTGACATATCATATAATTCAATAGTGCAATCATATCAAAGACTTGTACAATCATTACCACAATCAATTTTAGAACATCTTTGTCTTTCTTGTAGTCATTGTCCTTAACTCCCTATTTTCCCCAACCTCCCCTGCCATAACCCTTTGAAGCAATTAATCCACTTACTGTCTATATATTCATCCATCCTGAATTTCATATACTAAAAAATATACAAAACCAAAGAAGCAAAAAATAAGCTAACATCAGTAATAAAATAAAACAGAAAAACCTCAACTAAAATGAAGGCAGAAAATATTCACTACTAAAACAACTTTAAAATGGGTCAATAGACGAGGAAAAAACAAGCCAATCAGGGTGCAAATAGGGCCTATGAAACATGCAACTTTCCTCTAGTTCTTCAATGCTTCCTACCACCCGCTATCATGACCCCAGTTCTACCTTACAAACCGGCTAGATCAGAGTATATACACTGGTACAGATAAGAGCTCAAAACACAGGGAATCCAGGACAGATAAACCCCTCAGGACCAATAATGAGAGTATCGATACCAGGAGTGTAAGGAGAAGGTTGTGGGACAGCAGGGGAACCGATCACAGTGATCTACATATAACCCCTTCCAGGGGGGATACACAACAGAAAAGTGGATAAAGGGAGACATCTGTCAGTATAAGAAATGCACAAGATGATAAATTATCAAGGGTTCATGAGGGAGAAGGGTGGGGGAGATGGGAAAATGAGGAGCTGATATCAAGGGTTCACGTAGAAAGAAGTGTTTTGAAAATTATCATGGGAACATATGTAAAATGTGCTTAACACAATGGATATAAGTATAGATTGTGATAAGAGCTGTAAGAGCCCCCAATAAAATGATTTAAAAATAAAAACAATAAAATGGATCAATTGGAAGATCAAGTGATAACAGGAATAACTGGCAAGAAAACAGGCTAGAAAAGAAAACTCAATAAATGTACATTTAAAATTTTCTAATGCATTGGTAAACTTATCAGGAAATCTGAATTATATTAAAAATATAGAAAATTACCAAATAATCTGGGATTTAAAAAAGGAATGTGAATTTATAGAGCAACAAACCATACTTCAGAAGAAATAAATCAACTAAAATATTAATTTCTATAAAGCTATATATAGTTGCTGTCAGGTGCTATAGAATTTATTCCAAGCCTTAATGATCCTACATACAGTGGAAAGAAATTGTCCTATCCTATGCAAATCTTTCAAGTATTCCTATGACTGAACCATTGTTGCATCCAGGATGTCAGTCCATCTCATGGAGGATGCTCCTTTTTACTGATGCTCTATGTGGTCCAGCATAATGTTCTTCTCCAGGGATTGATCCCTCCTAATAACATATCCAAAGTACATGAGATAAACTCTTGACATCTTCTATTCTAAGGAATGCTCTGGCTATACTTCTTCCAAGACAGAGTCAATCTAAATAAAATCTGTAATGGTGACTTATCTGTTCAGCTCATTTAATGTTAACATAATTTTTGAATATCTATACATTAGTAATCTATAAAGCAATTTCTATTTGCCTGCTATGTCCATTAGAAATATTACAGAAATTTTGAAATCACCAAGTTTTCCTGATTTTCACTAAGAAGAGCTGGTTCTTGAGAGAACATTAAAATATGTATTAGGAAAGAATTTCACTGTCAGGTACTAAAATATATATATTCCATCATTTTAAAGTGAGGTATTGAATATAATCAGAATCAATGAAAAAAGAGCAGAATGGAAAGTGAAGAGGTGAGTTGAAATACAAACAAGACTAGTTACTTGGGGGGGAAAAGTACAGCGTGTTCCCTTTCTCATAATTGACATAAAAATAAAGTTTCAGGGGCTTCACTTGGTGTTAAGGTTGTTATTGTTAGGTGTTGTGTGTTAGCTCCACCTCCTAGTGACACCGCACACCTGAACGAGGTACTGCACAGTTTTGCACCATGCTCACATCGTTCTTATTATGATGGCAACATATGTACAAATGTGCTCTACACGATGGATGTAGGTGTGGATTGTGATAAGAGTTGTACAAGCGCCCAATAAAATGATTTTTAAAAACAAAAGAAAGCAAGGAAGGCATTGAAATAGTAAACATATGGTAGTCTCAGGCCACCACTCCTCGGGCACCTTCAAAGCAAGGGCTATGAACCAAAGACCAATGAGCATCTGTTTCTCCTCACACTGGGGCGCTGAAGCCTTAAATTCGGGGAGTATGTCCATTCTATAAATCTGCTACATGTGAATTTAAGGTAAAACCCAGTTCACTTAGTGGAGTTCCCACATCAGATACTTCTGGGAGTGGCCTTTGAAGGATGTTGTGCACATTGAAAAGACCGAGCCTAAAATCCTACTAGTCCAGAGCACATGGCCTGGGTCACCAAGGGCTGACTGGAAACCAGGTCGAATGTAACCCATTAGGAGCATCGTCTCAGGCACCGTCTTCCCATGGGTTCTATGTAAGTATTGCTTTTTCCCTGATGGGAAGTTGATCCTCCCCATTCACCCACCAACAGTAATGTAATGACTTTCTCCAAGACATACAGATCCTCCTCCCCATCTTGACCTTATTTCCAGCCAGGTTCACTTCTCACTCACGTCGGAATGTCTGTTGAGGTGAGGTGACCTTAGCACAATGTTGCAGGGCAGCAACTGAACGGCCTTCTCTCCCCGCATCTTGAAAAGTTGATCCCAGCAGAGGTGAGGCGGCCTCTGCCAGAGTGTTTTTTAAGATGTACATCATGCGGCTGCTGTCTGGTACAGGAGCACTGGGCAGGCTCTCTGTCTCGTTGCATGGGAGACCAGGCTGGAAGATTACATGACCTGAGAGCAGAAGCCTGCCTTTGGCTTGGTGTTTATCCTTGTAGTGGTGGACTCAGACAATATGTCTTTGTGATTGATTAATTTCACTCACCCTAATAGTTTCCAGATCCAACCATGTCATGAGGAATTTCAAGGTTTCATGGATGTGTTGTTCAGGAATGTATGTATTCATTATTTGTGTGTATTAGAATTTCATATTCATTCATCTACTGACGGGCGGTTGGGCTCTTTGTAGCTTCTTGCTATTGTAAAGGTACGCTGCGGTGAAGATGGTAGAGCTTGCATGTGTTCCAGTTCTGTCTCTTATTTCTTTGGAGGTGTATGCCCAGAAGAAAGTATTGCTGGGTCGTATGGCATATTTCTATTTCCAGTTGCTTTAGGGAGCACCCCATCTCTTTCCACAATATTGAGTCATTTCTGACCTATAGCAATGCCATGCACAAAAGAATAAATCACTGCCCAGTCCTGCATCATCCTAACAATTGTTCCCATGCCTGAGCCCATTGTTGCTGCCACGCTATCGATCCATTTCCTTAAGAGTCTTCCTCTCTTTTGCTGCCCCTCTCCTTTACCAAACGTGATGTCCTTCTCCAGAGACTGGTCTCTCCTGACAACATGCGTTGCCAAAATGTGTACGACGAGACTCACCAACCTTGCCTCTAAGGAGCACTCTGGCTGTACTTCTTCCAAGACAAATTGGTTTGTCCTTCTAGCAGTCCATGATACTTTCAATATTCTTCACGAACACCAAAATTCAAATGCATCAATTTTTTTAGGACTTCTTTATTCAGTACACTAGAGTATTGAAAAGCAAGTGTGTTATTTTGAGGACTAAGGTGCACCTGACCCAAGCCATGGTATTTTGAAGTTCCTCGTGCATGTGAAAGTTGGGCATTGAATGAAGAGAAACAAAGAATTTCCACGATGGTTGTACATATTTGCAAACCCATCGGCAGTGTATAAGAATTCTTATCTCTCAGCTCATCATTATCTATCTAGCATTTGATATTCTCTTTGGGGGGGCTTTAAAAAATTGGTCTATTATTTTGGGTGTGAAATGATATCTTGTCGTTATTTTCATTTGCAGTTCCTGGATGGCTAGTGATAATAACTGTTGGCGCATGTTTATTAGCCACTCAAGTCTCATCCTTTGTGGATTGTCTCTTCATGTCCTTTGTCCATCTTTTAATTGGATTATTTGCTTTATTTTTAATGAGATGTTTCAGAATTCTGGGATTCTGTACATTTTAGTAATTAGTCCCTTGTGCATCGTAAAATGCTAAAAAAACAAATTTCAGTCCGTGAACTCTTGTTTCACTCTTTTGATAAAGTCTTTTGATGTGCACATGTGTTTTACTTCTAATAGGCCCCTGTCATCTATTTTGTCATCCACTGTGAGCGCTTCCTTTATTATACTTGATAATCCACGTATGCCCTGCAATAGGGCCCCTAGGCTTGTCTCAATTTCCTCACTGATGATCCTGATAGGCCGGGGTTTTAAATTTATGTCTCTAATCCGTCTTGAGTTCATTTTTGTACATAGAGAAAGGCACGGTCCCTGTGTCATATTTATGCAGAGGGAGACCCATGTTTTCTATCACCATTCGTTAATCTGCTGTTTCTTTTGATGTAGGGTTTCTACTTATCAATTCTTTTGGTTTTTCTCATGAGTGTTCACCTTGAACTTGTTTGCTTCTGAGTTTATTTTTCCTGAATGTGTGTGTGTGTGTGAGCGCAAGTGTGTACTACTGTTGACTGCTGTTTTCACAGTACTCTGGTACAGCTCTTAGTATTGAGTGGGTTTCTGGGTGCCTTATGGGCAATTGACTCTTTCTAGTGATGTGGGGTAAACAGATGGTGGGGAAATGAAGAAAAATGAGAGAAATGAATAAGTGAAAAGGGGGGGGCGGACAGAAAGAAAATAACAAAAGCAATAATGGGTTGCCAGGATAAACAAAAAGATTTGTAAAAAATAGGAAATGTATGTATTATGGAAGTCTATTTCATTAGGAAAAGGAGAGAGCAGGAAGAGACAGTTAGTGAGGCAGAAGAAAAGTAGAAGCAAAAAATCAGACCTGAGAGCATTTACATTCGTGTGCGTGTGCAGATTTACAGAGGAAAGGGTAAAAAGAAAGAAAAGAGAGAGGGAAAGGGAAGAAGACAAAAGAAGAAAGAAAAAGACAAGAGGGAAATTTTTATGTGAAGATACTAGACAGAGGCCTGTCTTCTGTGAGAATATGGAGTTCTGTTAATGTCAGAGTGTGCCTATTGGCAGGTCTGTACCCTCCAGACAATGGGGTTAAAGGGCTGGATTAAAAGCAAAAACAAGCAAACCAACAAACCAAGCCCGGCTTGAGTTGGTGTGGCTTGCATGCATTTTCCTGGGAGGAGTGTGTATCCACAGGGGGCATGGCCTTATGGGACAAGGAAATGAGAGGTAAAAAGTGAAATAGAAAAAAAAAACACAAAAATACAAGAACCAAAAAGTTAAAAATAAAACCATAGTTTGGGTTGGTATGTGCCAGTGTTTGTTGCTGGAGTGGTGCTGGAGAAGGAAGAAATACAAAAATAAGAGGGAAAATATCGTTTTAATGGAGGAAAAGTTGTTTGGGTAGTGAGGAAGACTGCACCAAGCTCCCCCATGGTCTGCTGTCCATGCCGGGGGTGCCCCCAGAGGCCAGTGAGGCAACTGGTCTGTCTGGGTGGGTTAAAACGGGAGCAGGGAAGGATCCGCCTGTTCAGGAGAGAGGGATACACAGAAGCATCTCAGGCCACTGGTCAAAGGTGACGGGGAGTCAGTAACAATTACTAAGTGCTATTGATCTCCAACTTTAAGAAAATGTTAAACTTAGACTTTAAGTTGGTTTTTGGCTCCCAGGAAGCACCGGACTTCTCTCCTGGTGGGGTCGCTCCAGTTGGTGATGAGGGATCTTCCAGTGCTTGTTATCTGGTTGTCACATTACCTCAAGTCCATTCATTTCTTGAAGTACCTCAATGGGTATTGGTCAATTCTTGGAGTCATGGGGAGTTTTATAGGGGGCGTGTTTTCACCTTCACTGTACCTGGAGCATCTTTCTTTAGTCCCAATAGTTTTGGATCATAGGCGATTCCTGAAATTGTTGATGGCAGAACAATTCCTTTTGGTACAAGGATTCTACCCATTGATGTCTCCGGGATCCTTTAATCATTTACTCAAAACCCTTTAGCATTCCCAACCTTCAATCTTGGGTATTCGCTTCTGTTCTTTCAGCTCAAGAAATAATTCTTGTGGTCTTCTATTTTGTTTTTCTAACTCCACATCTTTATATTTATTTGTAATAGTTACCTTCTTTCTTCAAGTCACACTTGGAATCTTATGGTCAACTGTGGTATGCCTTTGCTTCATTTCTCTTCAGTAACTTTGTGCTTAAGAGCAAGTTTCAGAGACTCTCCTGACATCATTTTGGCCTTTTATGTCTTTGTTTAATGACCGATTTCTTTCTTCAAGTCAATGCCCTTGTCTTTTGGTCAAGGTGTCAAATTTAATTTTTAATGTGTCCAATTTATTCTTGAGGTGGTCTCTAAATTCAGTCAGAATGCATTATAGATCATACTTCGACTCTATGGACTTGTAATTTTCTTTACCTTCAGCTTAAACTTGAACATGGAAAATTGGTGATCTGTTCCTAAGTTAGCTCATCATTTTATCTGTACTGATAATATTGAGCTTCCCCAACATCTCTTTCCACAAATACACAATTTTGGTCAATTTGAATGCTGGTGAGGCCCACATGTATGGTGACTGACTATCGTTTAAAGGGGTATTTGTAATGAATAAATTGTTGGACTTGCAGAACACTAAACCTAAAGCAGGGTGAGTAAAAGGTATTATTTCTGGGATTCCAATTTATACACACATGGGTAAATTTTTAAAAAAATTCTTAAACAGGTGTCTGCAATCAGTGAATGGCTACAGACAAGTTCTGTCAGTAATTCATTTGTCCTACTCTCTTTAAACTGCCCTGAAAAGAAGTCTAATCAATACAGTTACTTTTCAGAGGATCTGCTGAACCAGGTAAATTCTAGGCAGAGATGTCTGCTAAGAAACTTGTGACTATTCATTTTTGAGATTACAAAGCTGTACATTTGATAAATTTTCTTAAAGGACCCAGACAACCCTGGGAGTTTATTATGCAGAAGTTGTAAGAAATTTGAAAACTACATTGATGGGGTGGGAATCCAGGAAAAGTGGGACAAGTGATTTTTCTTTTGTTATGAGAATGCAACTGATCATTCTGTCCTCCAGGGTTACAAGGAGCCAGAAACAGCAGGGAGATCGATTTGAATGGATCTCATAGCAATTAAAACTTGTGTATGGGCCTCAATAAAATCTGGAAAGAATAAACGGCAAATATATTCCTTACAACATTCTTCATATGCTGTTGTGAGTTAAATTCATTTAATATTTTGGTATATATCTTTTCAAGCCTTTTTCTAAGAATATGCACATATATGGATATTTTAATAGATTAAAAATAGTTGTGTTAATTTGATCTGTGATCACCTACTCCAAGGACATGAAGAATTGAGAGATAGCACCCAAAGAGATCTGAAACATAGGGTGATTTAGCTTCCCCTTATTCAGAACGAAAAGGAAGAAAAATTCCTGGAAAATTATTTAACTAGCCAGATAGATAGATAGATAGATAGATAGATAGATAGATAGATAGATAGATAGATAGATAGATAGATAAACATTCAAAATGGCATATAATTGGTTAGGTAGACTAGCGTCTAATGAAGCTGTGTTCTTGACATTTAGTCTGTGCCTCCCAGAAATGAAGAGCCCTTTCTTGCTTTCATGTCAATCTTAAAACTAAAAACAGTTACAGCTTGTCCTGAAGCAACACCAGAAATTCTTTCAATCATGAGACAAAGTAAAGGATAGCCTGATTGCTTATTCGTAAAACAATTTTCATCTGTTAAAGTTAGGGAGGGAAAAGGCAAAACAGGCAGCAGAGCATTACACAGTTTTGCAAAACACAGAGCTGTAAATGAACTTAAATTTTACTTCCTCTTCTAGCACACGGATTCCTCACACTCTGTGTGAGGAAACCCAAACCGACTGTCAGGGTCTTGCAGCTTGCTGAAGTCATTGTAAAATACCATTGAAAACTATATTTATCACTTCATTATTTCTTCTATTTGCCTTAGCTACCATACGGTTTCAAAGCAAGTTTCCGCCTCCTCTGACCTCCACGATGATCTTTTCTTTCCTTCTTTTTAAGGACCTTTTGTGTTCCTCATGCTTGTTCTTGCTGTCCACCCGCAGCTCATCAGATCTTTTGTCATGAGTGTTCCCCGTGTCAAATCTGTTCTGGAGAGGTTCTGGAAAGTCAGGTGGAATGGACTCACGGTCGTATTTGGGCTCTCTTGAACTTGCTTTCATTTTCTTCAGCTTTGCCCAGAACTCACAGATGAGCAATTGGTGCTCTGTTCCACGGTTGGTCTCTGGCTTTGTTTTGTTGGTTGAAAGGTGCCATAGAGTCGGCTTAGACTCAGCAAATCCAGGCACAACAGAGTCAAACTGCCCAGGCCTGTGCCATTCTCACAATTGTTCTTGTATTTGGGTCCATTGTTACAGCCATGGTGTCAATCCATCTTGTTGAGGGCCCTCCTGTTTTCATTGCCCCTCTAATTCACCAATCGTGGTGTATTTTTCCAGAGGCTGGTGACAACAAGTCCAAAGTACATGAGACAAAGTCTCACCATCCTTGACTCCGAGGAGCATTCTGACAGGACTTCCAAGATAGATTCATTTGTTTGACTTTTGGGGGGCAGTCCATAGTACTTTCAATATTTCTCACCAGCACCTGTGAATAATGATCTTTTCCATAGTCCCTTTCCACAGATTTAGTCCATTTGATATCTGGGTATTCCACCTTTTGTGTTGGAAAAAAGCATTTGCTGTGTAGGAATCATTGGTCTTTCCAAATTCCATCATGTGCTCTTCAGCATCCTATCTCCAAGGCTTTAGTTTCCAGAGAATGTTCCTGCCTCTTTGTCTCCACCTTTTGCATTCCAGCCACCAATAATCAATAATGCATCTTGTTTGCCTAATTGGTCAATTTCAGATGGAAAAAATTGGTAAAATTCAACTTCTTCATCATTAGCTTTAGTGGTTGGTGCATAACTTTGAATAATTGTTGTATTGAATAGATTTCCTAGGATGTGGATAGATATTATCCTATCATAGACACTATTATACTTAAAGATAGATCTTTAAATGCCCTTTTTGATGATGAATGTGATATCATTCATCTTCAATCTGTCATTCCCAGCATGATAAATCAAATGGTTGTGTGATTCAAAATGGCTAATATCAATCCATTTTCTGCTCATTAACATCTGGAATATTGAACTTACGTGTTCTGTTTCTCTGTTGACAACTTCCAGTTTTCCTAGATTCATATTTTGTGCATTCCCAGGTCTAATTATTAATAAACGTCTGCAGGTCTTTCTTCTCATTCGGGGTCATTGCTCCCTCGGCAAGTAGAGATCCCGAAGGCTTTGCTTTTCATGGTTCTACTTGGAGAGGCTGTCTCTTCCTCACACATATTTTGACCTGTGAGGCCCATGTTCGCCACCAACTCTGGCAGTGCTCTGCTGCTATCCAGGAAGTTTTCAGTATCTGACAAGGTTTGCTGCTGTTTTCAGTGACTAATTCATCAAAATTCCTTCTTCACATCTGCCGCTAGTTGGGAAGCGCTACTGAAACCTGTTCGGTTTGCGTGACCCTGCCAGTGTTTACAGAAACACACAAACCACCACAATGTGGCAAACTACCAGGTGGTGGTGGTGGTGGTGGTGGTGGTGGTGGTGGTGGTGGTGGTGATGGTGGTGGTGGTGGTGGTGGTTGGGGCCGGAGGGTGCATGGAGGATACCTCGTGGTTTCAAGTTAGGGAAGGTATTTGTTAAGGATGTATTCTTTCACCATATTTATTCAATCTATAAGCTGAGCAAATAATCCAAGAAGCTGGACCATGCAAAAAAGAAAATGGCATCCGGATTAGAGGAAGGCTCATGAACAACTTGCTGTATCCAGATTAGACTGGGTTGAAGGGAAAAGGACTTGAAGCACTTGCTAATGGAAGTCAAGGACGGTAGCTTTCTTCTGGATAGCAATTCAATGTAAACAAATATATGGATAACAGAGTTTAATAGTGTTTATGAGGTAAAGAAAGGAGAGAAAAAGGAAGGAGTTCTTTCTTATGAAGCACTGATTGTTTTCAGGTATAAAAATGTTGGTAAAAGTTACTAATGATTACATTACATTGTTGATTTAGTCAATTTCACTGAGTTGTAGATGTGAAAAATGTTCACTTAAATGTTGTGTTATCTGCATATATTTTACAACATTTCTTTTAAAGTTCCATGCTGGAAATCCAGAGTGTGTACTTGACTTTAAAATTCAAGGTCCTATTTGAAGCCTCTGTTTTCTTCATTCAACCCAGATAAATTTGTATGGCAAATCTTTCCAGATCCCATGTCTGTCCGTCTATGTGTATCTCTTTTTTTGCTTATTTTCACACTTATTCTCTATCTTATAGACATCCGGCATTACAGTAGTGAATGTCGCTTGCAATTGGTAGTAGTCACCATTGAAACTGTCTGACTCATGTCAACATTTTGCATAAGAGAGCCAAGTGTTGACTTGTCCTTCACCAGAGTCAATGGTATGTTTGAGCCCATTTTCAAGGGCTATGTCCCTATTCCATAAGAGATATATTATCCAACTATTTAAAAATATGTTGTGCTGTATTTTCATGATGTTACTACACCAGCAGGAAGAACTTTATTTTATTTATATAGAAAAATATGTGCATACATATTTATACTATCCATGAAAACATATCTATATGTAAATAAAATTTATTAACATTAAACCAATAAGAGCAATGGGCCTTCAGACATTGTTAACAATCTTTCTGAACAACATTTTTCTTCCAACATCCTGTCTATAATCTTTGCTCTGTCTGTGCCTATGACCCATCTTCAAAAATTCATGGGAAGCGGGAATAAAAAGGTAATGGGCTATGTGTGTATGTAATTACATGAGTTTCATTTCTTTGTTCTCAGCAGGAACATGGGCAAAAGATTTTAGCATGAGTTGTATGAATTGTATTTGAACACTAAAAATGTAAACATATTTCAAAAATATTTGTGAAAAATAAATGGTTTACTGAAAGCACAAGTTATTACCCACCACCAGCTTAAGCAAGACATGAAAGAAGTGATTGTATTGAAAAGGATGTGGAGAATCCCCCCTTCGTAGCATGCTGAAAAATGTGTACCGTTTCCAAGGGCAAATGGAGAAGGGAGTCTCAAAAGATGAGTTGGGAACTTAAAATAAAACTCTTCCTTTATTCTATTTGCTATCTCCAATATTTTTTTCAAGAGAATAAAGACCAGCAAAATACAAAGAAAGGAAGAAAGAAGTGAAAGGGGAGACTTCACTCCCACACTAACCTGCCAATTCTACTGGTCAAATCGGAGCTCCAGCAAAAAGCAACTATGAACTTTAAAACCACACTCCACAGCCCTCATGAATGTGGTGAAACTCGTGGAATGTATATGTGATCTGTATGTGGGTGGAACTTTCGAAATAACTAAATGAATTAATTTTTAAATAGCATGTTCACTCTTAATCAAGATGTCTTTTCTAGCAGATTTAGCCAATGAGCACTGATTGTGAATCCAAGCAAAATAAAATCATTTGCATCCAAAAACAAACAAACAAAAAGAAATCTAGACTCAATTTTAACTGTAATGTTTTATACCAAGAAAAATAAGGTTCTGGGATAGGCCAAAATTGAAACTAAAGTTGGAATACAGAAATATAATGTGGCAGGATTGAAGACAATATTTAAAAAAAAGTTTCACCCATTTTATAACTGTATCCCTGGAGAACTCAATCTGACCAATAAATTGGCCAGCTCTCCGCATTCTTTCTTGAATTACTACATCCTGCTGAATACAGATCAGAGCAACACAGTGTGAGTGAACATGGGTGGGGGAGAGGAAATATGACAAAGGACGGAAGTGACAAAGAATTTACCATTGTTGCAAATGTGTATATATCAATGTGTTGGTGTGTACATACAACAAAACTATTAAAACTTCTTAGATCAAAGCAAACACCTTAAGAAATGAGTCACTGGGCCTAGAGGATCAAGACCAGAATCTTGGAGGACACCAATTGACATAATATAATTCACAAAGGGAGTGCTTTATATCCTACTCTGGTGTGCAGCTACTAAGGTATTGGAAGCTGCTGAGCAGCCTCTACTGGTCCAGAGGAAAGAAGAGTGAAAATAAATCAAAGATACCTGGAAACAATCCGCTGGACTAATGGCCCACTAGCACCTAGGCCTCCGTGACTCTGAGACCAGAGAGACTCGAGGTTCCCAGTGACCACCTCTGATTATTCTCAGAAGGATCATATTAATAGGTCCTGGACACAGTGGGAGAAAAATGGGGAACAAAATTCAAAGTCCTAAAAGACAAGGCTTGCTGGTGAGATAGAGCCTATTGGAGCCCCTAGAACTATGATTTCCAGTCATCCTTTTGACCTGGCAATAAACTCACCCCTAGGGTTCCATTTTTAGCCAAAGGACAGACAGTTCTATAAGATGCCAACGTTAGTGAAGTATTCATACCTTGGAATAAGTAACCATTTGAGATCAAAAGAGTGGCATTCTTCCAAGAAAAAATTCAAAGAATTAGGGATATGAAGGAATAGAAACAGGAGCCACTAGGAGGGGCTGATATAAGTGATGTTGCATTGTGCTTTGTGAAGATTGGAATCGAGGACATAAAACAAAATGTGTACGAATTGTTGAGTGGACAATTGATTTGCTCTATAAATGTCCACATACCTCAAAAAAATTGAAAATGCTTCATTTAGAAGAAATACTGTAACACAAATCTTAGCACAACATATTTGTGATTTATTAAATTGATTTATTTGGGTATATCTTAATATTCTTTCATACACAAAACTACTTTTATTGCTGGGTTCATTCACTCATTACAATAGCCACACTGAACTCACAGACAAGATTCATGATTAAGGGTTGGGCGGTGTTTGTGTGTGTGTGTGTGTGTGTTGGTGGAGACCCAAGGGCCATCTGTAGACAGTTGAACATCCCCTCACAGAAGGGTCACAAGGAAGAGTCGAGTCAGCCAGGGTGCAATATAGCACTCACAAAACATACAACATTTCTCTAGTTCTTTAATGCTTCACTACCCCACACCCACACTCTCACGACACTAGTTCACTGGTACAGATAAGAGCTCTCAACACACGGGATCCAGGACAGACAAACCCCTCAAGAACAGTAATGGGAGTAGTGATACCATGAGGGAAAGGGAAAGTGAGGGAAAACGGGGGAGAAAGGGGTAATGGATTGCAATGATTGATTTAACATAAATGTGGGTGAAGGGAGATAGCCGGTGGTGTAAAACATGAAAATAATAATTTATAATGTATCAAAAGGTCACAAGGGTGAGAGGTTGGGGGAGGGAGGGAAAAAGAGGAGCTGATACCAAGGGCTCAAATAGAATGTAAATGTTTAGAAAATGATGGTGCTGACATATGTACAAATATGCTTGATACAATTGATGTATGGAATGTTAAAGCCTCCACTAAAATGATTTAGAAAAAAAGAAAAGAAAATTCAGTGCCCTCCCCGCTCCTGCTTCTCAGAGAGCTTATTTTATATTCAGCAGATTGGAAATCACGATGAATCCTGTCAATGATTGCTCATAGGGGAGCACTACTGGTGTCTTTCCTACAACTTCCTACCCAGGGTTACGCAGGAAAAGGTGGGTTGGGGGAAGTTATGGAGACTTTGGTCTGAAGAGCCGCAGCAAATCACTCACTGCCCCACAAACATCTTTGACTTTCCCCCCTGAAGAGACACATGCACCTGGGTTTTATATATATGAATAACAGCCATGAATGGATTTGATCTGGCTATTCTAGAGGAAGTAACTCCAAGTACATTGGAAAGTGACGACACTTTGCTTTCTGATACACAGAGCTTAAAAGAAAAAAAAACGTAGAAAAATTTGTGATCAGCTGGCACTAAAAGCAACATAAAAACTGCTCCCACATCACTATATCAGAATAGAAAGGAGCTTTCTTCTCAGCTTCTAGTCCATTTCCTAGAAACTAAGGTTGGCTCCAGCTTTCACTTTCGATATGACCCATGCTCAGGAAAAAACACTTCCATTGTCCTGACTTGACACCAAGAACTCTCCCCTCATTGGAAACAGTGAAGGAGGCCCAAAGAATACCCAATTGTAACAGGAATTATCAGACTGTCAAGAGTTGAACCAAACCAAACCGACTGCCAGAGATTCTCTTCTGACTCATAGGGACCAGATACAGGATTGCCAACGCTGTAAATCTCTCTCTCTGAGAGGCGGGGGCAAATGTGCCACAAGGGCTCCTTAGAATGCAACAAAGGAGAAAACATAGTCTGCCTTCCTGCAGGTGACAGTCTAGTGAGGGGAGAGGACAGGCAATCAACACAAATGTAAGGCAGGTCACATGGCCACTGGCTACAAGTCCATGCAGAGAAGTGGTGACGGGATGAAAAGAATCTGGTAATTTGGATGTGTTTTCATTGCTTGAGAAATGAATACTCCTCTTGGTATCTGGCATGAAGCTATTGATCTGGCCACTGCTTTTTTTTTTCTCCTCAATTCCTGTTTTGAAGGACCACCAGAAGCAGCTTGCCTTCAGCTGCCAAGGGTGCCAATATACTTTCATGGTTCTCCCTTAGAGTTACATCAACTCTTCAGCACTAGGAGACCATCATCTAGTCTACGGGGACCTTGACCACCTTTCCCTTCCCTAACACTCCTCACCAGTCCATTGCGTTGGCGACAGTGTGCTGACTGACCCAGGGAGGAAGAAGTATCAGCGACTCCACTCTTACTGAGAAAGCACCTGCATGAGGAAGGGTGGGAAAATACCCTGGTGAAAGTCAGGTGCCTTCCACCTTAGTGAACACGTCAGGCTCAGTGATGTGGAGCATGCCAAGACACCCCTATCACAGTGAAGGATAAATGACCGGTATTAGGCCTGACAACAACTCAAAAAGGAGGTGCAGCACCTGCTGGGCCTCATGAGATTTTGGAGGCAATATATCCCTCATTGGGGGGATGCTAATCTGGCCAACTTCTCAAGTAATTAAAAAAGCTTCTGATTTTTTTAAATCATTTTATTAGGGGCTCATACAACTCTTATCATAATCCATACATACATCAATTATGTAAGACACATTTGTACATTCATTGCCCTCGTTAATCTCAAGACATTTGCTCTCCACTTAAGCCCCTAGCATTAGGTCCTCATTTTTCCCCTCCCTCCCCGCTGATCCGGCCCTCATGAACCCTTGATAATTTATAAATTGTTATTTTGCCATATCTTGCATTGTCCAACGTCTCTCTTCACCCACTTTTCTGTTGTCTGTCCCCCAGGGAGGAGGTCACATGTAGACCCATGTAGCCGGTTCCTCCTTTTCCAACCCACCTTCCCTCTACCCTCCCAGTATCGCCACTAACACCACTGGTCCTGAAGGGATCATCCACCCTGGATTCCCTGTGTTTCCAGATCCTATCTGTACCAGTGTACTAGCCAGAGTTGCAAGGTAAAATTGGGATCATGATAGTGGAGGGGAGTGGGGCGAAAGTATTTAGGATCTAGAGGAAAGTTGCATTTTTCACCATTGCTACATTGCACACTAGCCAGAACTGAAAGACAGGCCTAGGGTCATGGTAGAGGGGGTGAGGAAACCTCAAAGAACCAGAGGAATATTGTGTGCTTCATTGATGTTATACTATGCCCTGGTTGACTCATCCCTTCTTTGTGAGGAGATGTTCCATTGTCTACAGATGGGTTTTGGATCTCTGCTCTGGGCCCCTCATTCTCAACAATATGTTTTTTTGGTTGTTTGTTTTGGGTCTTCTGGTGTAGTTACCTGATTCTGTTGATACCTCATGATCGGAAGGCTGGTGTGCTTCTTCAATGTGGGCTTGTTGCTTTTCTTCTAGATGGCCATTTGTTTAACTTCAAGCCTTTAAGACCCCAGATGATAAATCTTTTGATAGCCAGGCACCATCAGCTTTCTTCGTCATGTTTGCTTATGCACCCATTTCAGCAATCGTGTCAGGAAGTGAGCATCACAGAAAGGCAGGTTGTTAGAACAAAGTGTTCTTGAGTTGAGAGAGGGCTTGAGCAGAGGCCCAAAGTCTGTATACTTCCTTAATATATTGCCATAATAATATATATGTACATAGGCCAATACCTCTATTTTTATGAGTTAATATATTTACATAAGTGCACACCTGTTTATACCTCTATTCATAGCTTTGCTTCCTAAACCTTTCCTCTGTTTCCTTTTACTTTCCTCCTGCCCCACCATCATGCTTGCCCTTCTTCTGCCTCTTAGTAATTCCTCTCAGCTAGATTGCTGTTGCTTCAACACCACCAGGATCTCTACGTCCTCCTTGTTGTTGATTTTACTTCCCTAGTTGTTCCCCTGTCTATAGTGTTGTTTGCTCACTGCTCCTTTCTTCCTCTGTCTGCTCCTCCCCCCACCCGCCCCCGTCACAGTGTGCTCCGGAGAGGGGACATCATACCTCGAGCTGTTGTTGGCCCTACACTCCTCTCTGTGCTTTAGCAGCTCCATGCAGCGACATCATCCTCAGGGCTTGGTGTTCCATTATGGGATAGTCCCTCGCTCCCTCTGTTTCCTTCTTGGTTTGCTTCTTTGTGGACATGGCAGGCCGGCCCCTCTCCCCAACCTGTAGGTTTAGTGTTGTCCTCTGCAGCACCTGCTTCTAGTGTGTTGGGGGGGGGGGGGTGGTACCAGGTGGTGGTGGTGGTGTCAGTGTGGCTCTGATTGGGGTCTGCCCTGTAGACCTCTCTGTTCATCAGTTGCTCCATGTGGTCACATTGTCCTCAAGGTTTGGCATGCCACAGTGGGGTCTGCACTCACACTCCCATTTCTGAAGGACACCCAAATTTAAGAGTTTAAACAATTTGAGCCCTTTCTCTCATTTTTAATTCCATCAGATTCATCACTTCCCACCCAGCCTTCTGCTTCTATTTCCATCCCTCTGGTGTATTTTCTCCATTATGGGTTCATTATTTACCAGATTCAACAATTCCAAACTTAGAACCATCATTGTAAAAAGGACCAAGACCAGTGGTTCTCAACCTTCCTAATGCCATGACCCTTTAATAAAGTTCCTCATGTTGTGGTGACTCCCAACCATAAAATTATTTTTGTTGCTACTTCATAACTGCAATTTTGCTAGTTATGAATCATAATATAAATATTTTATATGCAGGATGTATTTTTATTGTTACAAATTGAACATAATTAAAGCATAGTGACTAATAACAAAAACAATATGTAATTATAGATTGTGACATATTTATTTCTAATTACAAATAAATGAAATTTTGTCTTGAAGCATGGTGTAGCATAGGTAACAGTCTTCAGGCCGGGTACTCATATGGACGTATCTGCATGTGGGCGGACCCAACCAGAGACGGATAGAGGAGCGGTGTCTCTCTTCCTAAGACCATAGGATATATGTATTTTCTAATGATCTTAGGCGACCCCTGTGAAAAGGTTGCCCAACCCCCAAAGGGGTCAGGACCCATAGGTTGAGAACCACGGACCGAGGCTTTCTTTGTCCCAGTATCCATCTCGTATATGGGACTCTGCTTAGAGATGACCTCTAATTACCCAGCCTGTGACAGTGAACCTTGACTGCTAGGCCCACCAGACTCAGAATGAGCAGTGTCTAGGGTAAAAGATGATGGGTTAGAAAAACAAATGTTTGCAGATATTTTCTGCTGCTGACTTTATGTCCTTTGTTTCTAAAGGCTAAAAGGATTCTGCAGAAACACTGGGCGCCTAAGGAGTTTGTGATAGATGCCATTCTACAGACACACTTGATTCTCCCACGGAAGAGAGAAGGAGATTGACGTTGGAGGAGTTAGTCAACAGACTTGAAGCAAACGTCCTTAACAATTTAAATCATTTGGACAAAGTCAATCTGAGATGACCAATCCCAGACTAAAAACAGGAAAGGTGTGTCTTGGGTCAAACAGTAATGTTTGAGGATGGCATACAGAGTCAGCAGGCTATGGGGGAAAAAGAAGTGATCGGAAGAGATTTCATGAGATTTCATCTATGGAATAACAACAGTAAGGAATAGGGTAAAAGAAAAGAGGAAGTACACGATGACTCTAGTAGAATTTTTCTTCTTCTTTTATCCCCTCAGTAGAATGTGTTCAAAATGAATCTGCCTCATTAAAAATGATGAAGGATGCAGATAAAGAAACAACAGATGATAGAAAGGAACGAAAGGTTCACCAGGACCTGAGAATCAATTAACTACAAAAATGGAGAGCAATGAGACCCACTTATTGTCAGACCATGGGAATATTTTAGCTGTTAAACATCAGGTATTTATTTGTATCATTTTGTTTTTATTTTCTACTACCCCTAATTAAAAAAAAACAAACCATGGGATTTTCAGCTTTACACCCAGAATAAGGACATTGCCACCTTAGATATTGTTTTTTAAAATGTATTATTAATTGGTAGTTTATACATACATGATATTATTCCATAGTTTGATCATGTCAAGCAGTACTATTCAATTGCTACCACAATCAATTTCCAGACATTCTTTTCCTTCCTGGACCCCTTGACACCATCTCCCCTTTAGCTCCCCACCCCACTACCCACCAGCCCTGAACTTCCCTGCCCCAATCCCTTATTCTACTTGTCCCTAGGTTCACCAATTCTGGGTTTCATATATAGAAAAACATGTAACACAACTTCAAGAGGGTGACCCCCAATGACATAAGACCTCTTATGAAGGGTTTGGATGAAATATTTCATTATATCACTCAATAAAACAAAATAAGGAAAGCTCCGCTACTGAGTTGATTCCAACTCATAGTGACTCAATATACTATGTCTGAGAGAGTAAATCTTTACAGAGTAGAGAGCTTTATCTTTCCCTGTGGAATGACTGTGGGTTTGAACTGCCTGCTTTGAGGTTAGCAGAACAATACCTACTCTACCAATATTATTAGCTCCACCAGTAAATAGCAATTTATTAATTTCTAGCTTCTTCACAAGAGGACACAAATTCATTATGTATTTGACACCTCGTGGTATGGTACTGGAACTATTGTACTTGGTTTTTCAAATGAGAAATTATAATTGTATGAGAGATACATTGGTTTTCTCAGTGATGGCTCCTTGAAAAAAAAAATGTCTGGCCTACCCTTCTTACTGAATGGAGTCCACAATAATTTTGTCTCTGCCATCCCTTGTCGAACTTACTCTCTGTAATCAATCTTATGAACAGGGAGAATCCCTACCACCTTCCCACTTGATCCCACTGGGCTTGGACCTAGTCTGCCAGTCCATTTCTGTTCTTTAGCCAAGGTGAACATTAATGTTGGCCCAGAAATGCAACATTGGTTAATAATCTGAACTTTCTTATCTTTCTACTTCCACCAAAAATTTGGATCCTGGAACTGAATACCTTTATCAGACATTTCTCCTGATTCTTAGCATTATGGGGAAACCTTCCAGTTCTATTTCAAACATCTTTTCCTAAGACATATCTATGAAAATTCATACAGGTGAGAGTTGAGACAAAATAATAATTAAGGTGGGAGAAAATTTCCTCAGAATTGTTTTTAATGTGGGTTCAAGAATCTCTGGGCTGAATCCTAAGGAAACAGTATTTTAGATACTGTAAAAATGTAACAATCCTGAAATTAGAAAAAACAATAAAAATCAGTAGTGAAAATAGAGTGAGTGATATTGATCTCATGAAAGCAAAAAAGGAAAATATTTTTGGGGAAAGTGTCTGATATAGTTAAAGTTTATTATGCCTACCTGGCTAATAAACACATGTGGGGTTAATTGAAGGGCAGAGAGACAAATGGCTCCGTGAGCCTCACCTTTGGAGTTCTCAGGTCTATTACTTTCTGATGGTCAGACCAGGGTGCAGCTGCCTTAGCCAGTTCTCTGCTTCAGCTGGCAAGGCTCACTTCCTGCAAGTCATCCCTGAGGAGAAACCACATGACCCTACCCTGATGCAGCCCTGGGTGCTGGAGCAGCCGTGTGGAGACCCCTGCCAGCGCTGAGATGCTTCCATGTTCACTGATTCTGCTTTCCTCTTGCAGTCATAGTGTGTGTTTTGTGAGATGGAGGAGGACTTTGTGGATTGGTGTTGGACACATGGGTTAATGTTGGACTTGTGGGCTTGGGCAGCACTGGGTTGGGATGTTTTCTTGATGTTCACTTACTCTTTATATAAAACTCTCTCTTATCCATGAGTTTCTGTGGATTTGTTTCTCTAATGCACCCAGACTAGCAGTGTCCAAAGTTATAGAGATTTATTTGAAGAACTACAAAGAAGACAAATTTAGCAATTATGAAACAAGTTTAGTGAACCCATTTTATGCTTTGTCAGTTTCAGTAGTCTCTATTCCTCTTTAGGGAGAGGAAGGACTTCTTACGAAAATATTTGAAGAAGATAGCAGATGAGAACACAGAGACAAGTTTATTGGCTTCCATAATTAAAAGAATAGAGTTCTATCTCCCATGTAGTCGCAGCAAGGCACAGCATCAAGTTGCAACTTGAGAACATCTATTTCCCCTAAAGCCTGAAAGCATGCTGCCTGCCTTTTTGTTGAGCCATAAGGTTTTCAAAGATACACCTAAGAGAGAAGTCAATGTGCTCCCTGCTGAGGCTATTCATTCATGTTTACTGGCACTGCTAACATTTATGATAAGAATTACCTAAATCCTATTTTTGAAATCACACACATTGCTTTTAGAAAGATTGTAAATATTGTAGTTGGGGTACATCCTACAGTGAGAAGATATTAAGCAAGTTCAGTTCAGGGTTGACTTTTTTTACTTTCCACGTTTATGTCATTTTTCTATATATCCTCAGCTTCATACCCTTAATCTTTTGGCAATAGTGAGTTTTAACAAACTTGAATAATAGGTGTATTAACTCTTCTTCTTTGTAGGCATATGGATGTTATCCTACCCCAACAGCATTGGAGGAGTACTTTAGTGTAGATATTGAAATGTTGCTTTCGACCATGTTCTTCCTATTTGTGACTCCTAGGGTAGTAGACCACATGATTGGCCAATGGAAAAATATCATTACTAGTCCATTTCAGTTTACCAAAGCTTAGCATATTGATCTTCAAGTGTTCTAATTCATTTTTGATGACTTCAAATTTTCCGAGACTCATACTTCATGCATTCCACATGTTGATGATTTCAGCAGTTTCTTCTGATTTTGCATCATGCCACATTAGCAAACGAATGGCCCCAAAGCTTTGTTCCATTGATATCATTAATGCCAACCTTACTTTGAAGAGGCAGTTCTTCTCCAGACATATTTTGAGTATCTTCCAGTTGGTGAGCGTCATCCTTTGGTTCTATGTCCGACATCTTTCTATGGCTTTTACTGCTCAGCTTTTTAAGAAGTGGCTCACCATGTCTACCACGGGCGACCCTGCTGATATTCAAAATGCCAGTGGCATAGCTTCCAGCATCAGAGCCACACAAGAGAGACGATAAGGTGACACAGTCACAGACGAGTCATGGATGCAGCTGGAGCCCCACAGATATTGTAAATAAGCAACTAAATGCTTTGAATCATCCTTTTAAGTCAGCTGGTTAGCTTTCACTTCATTAATTCTTCTATGCACTTTCCTTTCTCTGTGCTTAAGAACAAGTTTCAGAGTCTCTTCTCACATTAAGTTAGATCTTGCTTCCCACCCCATTTTAAAAAACGTTTTCGTTTCTTCATCTATGATGTTCTTGCTGACGTCATCCCACATCTGTTCTGCACTTGTTATTAGAGTTCAGCATGTTAAATCTGCTCTAGAGATGATCTCTAAATTCATATGGGAAGTTAGGCTCTCATAGACTTGATCTGATTTTTTCCAGCTTTAATTTAATTTGCACATAGGCAGTTAATGGTATCTCCCAAAGTTGGACCCTGGCTTCAGAATCTTCTGGTAGTTCACACTACTTTCAGTATTCTTCATCAGCACTATAATTCAAATGCATTGATTCTTCTCTGATATTCCTTAACTGTGCAACTTTCACATGCTTATGAGGCAATAGAAAAGATCACAGTGCACCTTAATCCTCAAACTCACATCCTTGTTCTTCAACACTTTAAAGAGGTTTTGTGCAGTAAATTTGCCCAGAGCAACATTTCCTTTGCCTTCTAACTGCTGCTTATATGAGCGTTGATTGTGGACTCAAGCAAAATGAAATCTAAACAACTTCAATCTTCTCTCAGCTTATCATTATACTATCTATTGGATGGGTTATGAGGATTTTGTTTGTCTTTATGGTGATTTCCAATCCAGACCAAAGAAAACAGTCCTTGATATTCATCAGCAAATATTTGAAGTCCTTTTCACTTTCCGAAAGTAGAGTCGTATCATCTGCATATCTCGGGTTCTCAATAAGCTTTCCTCTAATCCAGAAGGCATTCTTCTTCATATTTTCCTGCTTCTCAGATTATATACTCAGCATATGGATTGAATGAGTATGGTAGAGGTATACAATGCTGACGCATACCCTTCATTATTTTAATGAATATTGCAATATTCCTTTTATCTGTCGATTGAATATGGTATAGTAAGAATTATACTAGCATTCACTGAATATGATGATGATGAAGGCTAATTCATATTGAGTACTCACTATCTATATGAACATTGTCTTAGGTGCTTTGTTGGATTACTTATTTAATCCTAGCAATAATATTAAGAATTAGGGAGGTATCAACTAAATCCACATGGTAGAACAATACCTGCCTCTGTGAGCCAAGGATATAAATAACAAAACACAAATCCAAAGTAGGGAATGGTATCAGAACTTAAATTGTGAGCCTCTGGTTTGCAGAAGGCAATGGAGGACAGTGGGAAGCCAAGATCCATTTGCTGGGCGCCCACATGGAAGAAGCCTCTGATGCATCCCCTCGGACTATCCATCATTGATGTCAATAACCTGGCTGTCAGACAGAGAGCACTGTAAAGGTGACCTTGATAGAAGTATTTAAGTTTAAAATGTAATGTCTTATCATTTTCCTTTTGACCTATTTAAAGCTGTTTTGACTTTTAACATTTCTGCTTTCTTTTTGATTGAGATTTTTCTGTGATTCGTCTCATCATTGCTGTTGGATTCTTGTTGTTGCTTGTTTCCTAATTGTGTTTTATGTGATTTTCTAAATATGAAATTCAAGATAGGCAGCTCTACAGAGACAGTCACTGGATTGAGAATTGCCCCGGGCATGACAGGGGCAGATGGGGGAAACAGGGAGCTTACAACCATTGAGCATGAGAAGAAAATGTTCTGAAACTGATTGTGATGATTTCACAGCTCTTCTTAAGATGATTGAATGATTAAATCGTATGGTATGGGAAATAGTATGGGTTAGGTACTACTTTTATTTATATTACAATTTAAAAACCTGAGCGAGATGCACAGAGAACTTAGCCAAAGTCACACAGTTAACAAGCAGTAGAGTTGGTATGACAGCTCATAGTACTTGGCAGCCATTACAATTTGAGAAGTCATCTTAGGAAGGCTTAAAACCAGAAGAAATAGGAGGTACCAGTGAACGTATTGATAGATGAAATCCTGGTTGATAATGGGTAGAATATTGTCCAACCAGAAAAAAAAGAATGCAAAGACATATAAACCATAAATGGTATGCTACCTGAAAACTTGTTGGATATGCCTAAGGATAGATGATGGCATCACTGGATGAGGATGCTGGAGAGCTAGGAGTGAGGTGGGAATGTGGGTTTTCGTGTACCAAAAATTAACTTGGAATTTACACTATGGCCATGGGTGGTGGAGAGGGATGGTGAAAGTGAATAGAGAAGAAAGGAAATACCAAGTGCTTGTAAATAGTTTACAAACTTTATGTGGTCATAAATTAATTTTTATGAAGCAATAAATTTCCAACAAAAACTAGATCTTTGTTGCCTGACATGTCTTTGCTCTTTGTTGACTCCTCAAAGAAACTAGGTCCTCCATATTCCCAAATTCAGAGACAACCAAGAGAAAAGATCCCTTCTGCAGTCAGACAAAAGCCTCTCAGAGGCGGTGAAAGACCCAGCATGTACAAGGGGAGGGCTCGGCTCCCAGGCAGCAGGAAACTTTATTGTAATGCTCTCCTTGTTGACATTAATAGCTGAAGGAATGGGCTGATTCTCCTGGAAGCAAACATTCTGCACAATCTGAGAATAACCAGGGGAATTGAACTTGGACATCTTCCGGGGCAGGCATGGTCTTTCCCATTACTTGTGCTTGGCAGAGGGGACACCGAGAATGCAGACATGTCAAACCTTTCCTTCAATTTTCCATCAGTGGTTCTAACATCAGGACAATGCAAGGACTGCTGCTTCCTCTCTGAGCTCTTCACGGGCAATGGAGCAGACCAGGAAGGAAGCAGGAGAAAGCTGCTCAAACATAAAAATCAAGGGCAGCAGCAAAAGAGAAATGGACACGTAACACAACTGAAAAAGTAGATAAAAGTTTTCTGAGCAAGGACAGAAGGATGCTGGAACTTAAGTAGAAGGGAAAGATGGCTGGAAAGTTCCCAAGACAGATCGTCTGAAGACCTCAGGGAGTTGTTCTCAGGTGACGCCAAGTCATTTCCAGCATATCACATCGGGATGTACACCTGACCCAAACACCAGCCAGTCCTGCCCCGGCCTTGCATTTGTTCTTCTGTTTGAGCCCATTGTGACCACCACTGTCAACCCATTTTGTCTTTTCACTGCCTCTCCACTTTACATCCATTTCCAAGGACTGATCTCTCCTCACCACATGTCCAAAGTATGTGCCACAAAGTTTTGTTTAAAGGCAAACAGCCTTGCCCTTAAGGAGATTTATGGCTGCCCTTCTTCCAAGACAGATCTGTTTGTCCTTTTGTCAGTACATGGCACGTTCAATATTCTCTGCCAATACCATACTTCAAATCCACTGACATTTTTCCAGGCTTCCTTATTCAATGTCCATTTCTCACATGCATATGAGGCGATTGAAAATACTCTGGCTTGAGTCAGGAACACTATTGCTCAAAGTCAAATGCATGCTTTTCCATCCCCTATAGAGATGAAAGGATGCTTTTCCATCCTCTATAGAGGTGAAAGGATGCTTTTCCATCCCCTATAGAGGTGAAAGGATACGAGGCTGATACAAACCACTGGTCGGTCGGTTTGTAACGCTGTGGTGGCTTGTGTGTCGCTGTGATGCTGGAAGCTATGTCACTGGTGTTTCAAATGCCATCAGGGTCACCCAAAGTGAACAGGTTTCAGTGGAGCTTCCAGACTAAAAGCAGACAATAAAGAAAGACTTGGGCCCCTGCTTTGGAGGAAGAAGCCCCTGAAAACCTTATGCATAACTTCAAAGCATTTTCAAATCCTGAAAGCCTAAACAAAGGAAGCAGAACAATGTTGGAGAAACTGCCAATACTCCATAATCTGAGGGCTTATATTTGATAAAAGCAAATTGCTCCAAGTCAATAAAGAATCTCCCAAAGGATATGAACAAATTATCTTCCCTGATCTTTATGCTTGAGTCCCCAAGTCACTAGTGAGTTCTGTTCTTAACTATATATAATATATATATTGCTTCTGCTTACCTATATTTTTAAGCAGATTGTGTAGGTCTGTCAGAGCATTTAGTGTATGTCCCAGAAACTAAGATGGAGCAAGTGCCTACTGTCCTTATTTAACCTCACAATAATTTAGTGCAAGAAAAGACTTCAATCCTCTTCATGATTTAAACGTGTGCAGCAATGAAAGTGACTGTGATGAAGAATGTCTTAACAGGAGGGCTTAGTACAAGCAGAACCATTTCAAAGAAAGGACAGATTTTCATAATCTCTAGTCCAAATTGAGCCTAGGATGGAAGCTAGTAACAGGACTGCTGGTATATGTATATATAGATACAAAACAATTTGTAAACATTTATTAAATGTTTTAAAAAGTGAGTTGGTCTTCTAACCATAGAAAATCTGTCCTCTAACACTCTGCTAACAATCTTGCCATAAAGTCTGACTGTGAATGGTCACATTAGGCAACAAGATTGGCTTTTTATTGTTTTTAACATTTTACTGTGATTTGGGTAGGAGTGTAGGGAGCAATTTGCTTTTTCAGTCAAAACTTCCTAGGCATTTTGATTCATAGATTGCAATCTCCACCACGGGCAGGCTCCCCTCCCACTTCCTTCCTGTGTTTCCCCTCTCCCCACAGGCTGCTATCCTGTCCCTTCCTGCCTGCTGAGCTGGATCCCACAGCACATGCTGCTCTTTTGGTCTTGAGTGGTTGACTGCGCTAAGAAGAGCGTACCTCCTCGGGTTACTGTCCGTCTCCGAGGCCTGCCTATTGTTGGACTGAGAGACTTTTATTGGCCTCCTTCCCAAGGAGTTAAAAAGGCAAAATATTCTAGCACACATTATAAGACAGAAATATGACATTAAAAGTACATAAAGTATTTAAAAGGACGTGAAGAAAAAGAATTGTTTATTGAAAGGACAATGTAATGAAGACCAGACAAAATAACAGCGAAGAGGTGCTCTGGACAAATGAACTTTATCTTTAACATTTCTGATTCTGACTTAAAACCTGTGATTTCTCTAAAATCCCCTCATAATCCTGAATATTTTCCATGAGTTCAGTGTGGCCACTTCAGAATGCACAAGCTCTCTAGGTATGGTTCTAATATGGTCAGAGTATAACTCACCAATAGGATTTACAAAACTACAAAGTTTTAAGGGAGGAGACTACCTCATCTATATTTCACGGGGCAACCGGTAGGTTAGAACCAAATACCTTACAGTGCTAACTGAATCACGTCTTCAAATGGAATGGCTTGTGATAAGAGCTTGTCATGCCATACCACACCAAAAGCAATCCCGTGCCATGGAGCCAATTCGACCTCCCAGCGACCCTGAGAAGATGAATCTTTATAGGAGCAGACAGCATCGCCTTTCTCTTGGTTGAAAATGCGTGGTAGCCATCTCAAACAAGAACACGCCCCGGCCTGCTCACGTCGCACTGCACTACAAACGAAGCAAACTATTTGCTCAGCAGCTAGGTAATTTCCTAGAAATTAAGTGCTCATCCCTCCTCGTTTCACTTTCTTTTTTCTTTTTAACATTTTATTAGGGACTCATACAACTGTTATCACAATCCATACATACATCAGTTGTGTGAAGCACATCTGTACATTCTTTGTCCTCATCATTCTCAAAGCATTTGCTCTCCACTTAAGCCCTTTGCATCAGGTCCTCTTTTTTCCCTTCCCTCCCCACTCCCCCTTCCCTCATGAGCCCTTGATAATTTTTAAATTATTATTTTGTCATATGTTGCCCTGTCCGACATCTCCCTTCACCCCTTTTTCTGTTGACTGTCCCCCAGGGAAGAGGTCACATGTAGATCCTTGTAATCAGTTCCCTCTTTCCAACCCACTCACTGTCTACCCTCCCAGTATCACCCCTCACACCCCTGGTCCTGGAGGTATCATCCACCCTGGATTCCCTGTGTCTCCAGCTCCCATATGCACCAGTGTACATCCTCTGCTCCATCCAGATCTGCAAGGCAGAATTCGGCACGATAGTTGGTGGGGAGGAAGCATTTAGGAATTGGAGGAAAGCTATATTCTTCATCGTGCTACATCGCATCCTGACTGACTCATCTCCTCCCCTAGGCCCCTCTGTGAGGGGATCTCCAGTGGCTAACAAATGGGTGTTGGGTCTCCACTCTGCACTTCCCCCTTCATTCACTATAGTAAGATTTTTTTTTCTGATGATGCCTTATACCTGATTCCTTCGACACCCAGTGATCGCACAGTGCTTCTTCCATGTGGGCTTTGTTGCTTCTGAGCTAGATAGCCGCTTGTTTACCTTCTAGCCTTTAAGACCCCAGACGCTATCTCTTTTGATAGCCAGGCACCATCAGCTTTCTTCACCACATATGCTTATGCACCCATTTGTCCTCAGCGATTGTATCATGGAGGTGTGCAGCCAATGATATGATTTTTTGTTCTCTGATGCCCGGCAACTGATCCCTTCGGAACCAGATGATCACACAGGCTGGTGTGTTTTTCCATGCAGGCTTTGTTGTCTCTGAGCTAGATGGCCGCTTGTTTATCTTCAAGCCTTTAAGACCCCAGATGCTATATATTTTGATAGCCAGGCACCATCAGCTTTCTTCACCACATTTGCTTGTTCACCCGCTTTGGCTTCAGCTGTTGTGTCGGGATGGTGAGCATCATAGAATGCTAATTTAATAGAAGAAAGTATTCTGCCACCTTAATACTAAACCTATAAATATAGGCACATAGATCTATTTCCCCATCCTCATACATATTTGCATATGTACATGTCTTTGTCTAGACCTCTATAAATGCCCTTTGCCTCCTAGCTCTTTACTCTTTTTCCCTTTACCTTCTTCCTGTCCCACTATCATGCTCCATCCCCCCCTGGGTTTCAGAAACCTCATTTCACTTTCAGTCTGCCATGTTTTCAGTAAAAATAGTCCCAACTTGTCCCAAATGGACAATAGAAATTCTGTCATCAGAAGAAAAAAATGTAGAACTGTATATTTATACACATAAATATACATGTATTTATATGTGAAATGTATAAATATAAATATAGGTTACCTGACTGTATATTTACAAAAAGAAATGAGCAGGCTTTCAATATGAGGGAGAGGAAAAAGAAACACAAATTGTATCCGAATGCTCTAGTGCATTTTTGGAATATAGATTCATTAATAAGCTTAATTCAGCTTTCCGTTTTTTAACTTTGTCTCAACCAACTTCTTGGGCTATGCCTTATGGTACAGTATAGGAACCTGGTGGTGCGATGGGTGTGAGTGATCACAAAGTCACTCACCAGCACTCTGTGCTGAAGGGGAGGCCGTTTTCTCCCATAAAGACTTGCAGTGTCAAAAGTTTATGAAGCGATTCTACTCAATACTGTAGCATCACTCTAAATTAGAAGTGGCTCCATGACACTGGGTTTGCTTTGGGATAGGCATGGCATGACAAAACCTTATTAAAAGCCATTAGACTGGCATCCTGTGATGCTCACCTTTCCAATGCGATCACTGAAGACAAAATGGGTACATAAGCTAATGTGGGGAAGAAAGCTGATGGTGCCCAGATATTACAAGATATAGTGTCTGGTGTCTTAAAGGCTTCATGTTAAACAAGCAACCATTTAGCAGGGAAGCAGCAAAGGTCACATGGAAGAAGCACACCAATGCTTGTGATCACGAGGTGTCAATGGGATCAGATATCAGGCATTGTAAGAACCCAAACACACAACCATTTTGATGTGAACGAAGGGGGTTAGAATGGAGACCCAAAGCCCATCAGTAGACAATTGGACATCCCCTCACAGAAGGGTCACAGGAAGAAACAAAGCCGGCATGGTAGAGTATAGCATCTACCAAACACACAATAATCCTCTAGTTCAACAGTTCTCAACCTGTGGGTTGCGACCACTTGGGGATCAAACGACCTTTACACAGGGGTTGCCTGATTCATAACAGTAGGAAAATTACAGTTATGAAGTAGCAATGAAAATAATTTTATTGGGGGGAGGGTCACCACAACATGAGGAATGGTATTAAAGGGTAATAGCATTAGGAAGGTTGAGAACCACGGCTCTAGTTCTTTCGTGCTTTCTACCCCCGCCCCCCCCCCCATCATGACCCCAGTTCTATCTTACAAATCTGGCTAGACCAGCGCATGTACACTGGTACAGAGAAGAGCTCCCGACACACAAAATCCAGGACAGATAAGTTTCTCAGGACCAATATTCAGAGTAGCGACACCATGAGGGTAGGAGGAAGGTAGGGGAGAAGGGGGAGAGAGAGGGAACTGATCACCAACGATCAATGTGCAATACCCACCCCCAGGGGGACAAACAACAGAATGTGGGTGAAGGAGACAGTGGATGGCATAAAATATGAAAAAAAAAATGTTTTTATAAATTGTCAAGGATTCAACAAGGGTGGGAGGGAGGAGGGTAAAAAAGAGCTGATACCAAGGGTTCAAGTAGAAAGAAAATGTGTGGCAAATGTTGATGGCAACATGTGTAAAAATATGCTACATACAATTGATGTATATATTGTTATAATAGTTTAAGAGTGTCTAATAAATGATTTACTAAAAATCAATCAATCAAAGCAATTAGATTTGAAGATGTGTTTAAGCATTGGTCTGCTAGCTGTAAGGTCTTCTGTTCTAACCTACCAGTTGCCCCAAGAAATAAAGATGAGGCAGTCTCTTTCCCGAACGATTTATAGCCTTGGAAACTATCGGTCAGTGCTAGTCTGTCCCGGAGGATTGCTGCGAGTCAGAATCTATCTGATGGCAATGGTCAGGTTTGGGTTAAAATGGGAATGATAAGACAACATAAGCTCGTGCATACATTTAATTTCATGAATAACGCCTGTAAATAATGTATCACATTGCCTGCCACATGCTCTGCTATGTGATGCTGTTGAGTATCTTCGACTCCCGGCGACCCAATGTTGATAGAGGAGAACTGCTCCGTAGTGTTCGTGTACAGCAACACATGCCAGACCTGGACTCGGGTGGGGCTGAAACCAGTTGGAATAGGAAAACTTACTGGGTGTGCATGAGACAGGATTCTTCATAGAGGGCACCTTGCCAAGGAGGGAAGTTGGCAACACCTGAAAAAACAGAACATCCCTGATGAATTCCAGCGCTCACAGGTCTCACTGCAGTGGTCACTAAATGCAATTATAACACTCAATCACACTTCCATGCCTCATGCAAGTCTTTACATTTTGTAAATGTGAAGAAAATAATTATAGGAATACATGTTCCAGTCTAGTCATTAAAAAATACAAAACAGCTTTATTGGCACTTGATCCGCATTTCAGACAATTCATTAGTTCAACCATGTCAAGAAGAGTTGTACCACCTTTACCACAATCAAGTTTAGGACGTATTCCTTTTCCCCGTACTCACTGTTATTCATGTAAAGTTTTTCCATTTTGGAAAACACAACTAAACATTCACCAATTCAACAACTTCTACATGTATAATTCATTGCCATTGATTACACTGTTAGCCCTCTACACTGCCATTAAAATTAACTCAATGCCCCCAAACAAAAACTCTTCCTCCTTCCCCCATGGTAACCATAGGTCAAGCTTGGTTTCCTTTCTTTTCTTTTTTTTAAAAGTCATTTTCTTGATATAATATTCACATATCATATACAGTTAAACAACTCCTAAAAATAATTTATATACATTATTTCAATCAGCTTTAAAGCTCCTTTCCCCGCTCCAGCATCCACTGATCACTCCTCAAGTCCCTTCCCCCACTCGTGATAAACCACTGCATCAGTTACTGCCTCTGTGCATCCACTCCTTCTGTGCTTCCTAAAAAGGGGGACCTGACAGAAACCAATAAAAAACTAAACTAAATTAACAGAAAGAAGAAAGCAATAATAGTAATAATATAAAGCTAAAAACAATGCTAAAGAGTAAGACAGAAAAACAAAAATATTTTAAAAACCAGAGAAGAAATTTCCTTCCTGGAACAATAAAAAAATATATTTGAGCATAAAGCAAATTCAGGTTGGGTCAAGAGAGAGGTCAACTGACCAAATAGCAAATTATATCATGGTTGAATTCACCATAATCAAGCTTACTAGAATCTCTGTCTGATAGTAAATCTGTTAGTGTTTCTCACTGTGACTAGAGGGGATCTGCCAGAGGCCCAATCTGACCAGATATACTGCAGATGGATTTGGGGTTCCCACCATCCTCCATAGCTTTCTATAAGTTGGGTGTTCACAAAGTTCTGAAAGTGTTCCCTTTATCATATTTTGATTTTGTTTTCATCCTTTTGTATTCCAAGCATAGCATATCAAAGACTGCATATTAAAATAGCATACCATTTTTTGCTTCTCATTTTATTATTCCATCTATTAGGGAAGATGTAAAAGGTTAGATTCCAAAGATTGGTTTGTTGTAGGAAAATAACTACTCCATGAAAATAAGAAACTCACTACCAGTGAGTCAATTGTGACTCATAGCTAAGCTATACCAAGAGAATAGAACTACCTCCGAGGGGTTCTGAGACAGTAACTGTGGTAGTTAGGGATTATGCCAACTCGTCAGTCCTAGCTAGGGATGGAGTCAAACCGGTCAATCAAGTCACAGCCTGATAATACCTCCTTCATGCCATAGGCCTTTTATGTGTAAGAGTGATGGACTTTGAGTACTGCTCTCTCTCTCTCTCTGCGCCTCTGTCATTCATTCTGTTGGAACTCTGCCTGCCTCGAGAAGCAGTCCCATACGGGCCACCTGACCCTGAAACCTGCCCGGACTAGCATCTGACTTATGGACTTCAGTTGAACTTGGTTGAGATGCCTTCTTAATATAAAGCTCTTCGTTACACATCACTGGATTTGTTTCTCTAGGCAACTGGGCCTAATACAGTAACTTAATGGGAATGCAACGCCTCCGCTTTTTCCCCAAGAGTGGCTTGGAGCTTCAAACTGCTGACCACCAGAAGTTAGCAGCCCAATGAGTAACCCACCCCACCACCTGGACCCATGTGAAGATGAAGAGAACCACATAAGTTCACAAAATAAGAAATGACTACACCATGCATATCATTCATTTTTCTTTGTCACTGAATAATACTGCATTGTGTAATTGGAATTGACTTGTTGGCAATGAGTTTGGTTTTGTGACTGTGGGTAGTACACATGCTTAAGTACTTGTTAGTGGTTCCAACCCCTCCACAGGTTTCAGAAGAGGAGTCTGGAAATTTGTTTCCATAAGGTCACAGCTAAGAAAACCTGCTGGAACACAGTTCTATTCTGCCACACACACACACACACACACACACACACATACGAGGTGACTATGACTTGACTTGGTTTTTTTGGGGGGGTAGTTTGTTTATCCATTCACCTGTTAATTAGCCCTTGGATTACTGCTAGCTTTTAGCTATTGTGAGTAGCATTGCTATGATCATTGGAATGGAGGTATCTTCTGGAGACTTTCCCCCCTATTTTTCTGAGGATGCAGGTAGAATTTCTGGGTCATCTGGTATTTCTGTGTTTAACACTTTTAGCAACGGCTTACTTTTGACAGCAACTTAAAGAACAACCAAAACATTGCAAAATAGTTTCCCACAGTATTTGTGCTGTTTTGCATTCCCATTTGCAGGGAAAGGTAGTTTCTCTGTCATATGTGTGAAGAGGAATCTCCGTATAGATGTCATTTTCATTTCACTAACAATCAATGATGCTACATATCTCTACAAATGCATATTTGCCATCCGTGTCTCCTCTTTGGGGACATGTCTATTAGAACCTCCCTGACCTCATCCTATTTTTTCTTTGTGAAAAACAAAATTTAAAAAGATTTATTGAAAGTTTAAACACAGTTCAAACTGGGAAACATTCCACATCACAAACAAAGCCAATGTTTACAAAAGCTCACTCATTTACAAGTGTTTATAATGGCAAAACGCAAGTAAAGAAGCACAGCTAAACACTTTGAGTTAGTTGATATTACAAGGTTAATTAGATGAAAGTTGTGGAAAAGGACAAAGCATTTCAAGGGGATTAGAAAATGTTTGTTGATGGGGCTGCTAACAGGTAGCTTCTGAGGATCAGTACAACTACCGTGAAAGTCTGTGCAGCTCTGAAAGGTCTAGGCTCTCCCAGAGAAAGGGTACAGGCTCTCCGGGACATAAAGCCTACAGTCACATCGGGGTGGGATGGGAATGGATTGATAATAGAGGACCAGTACCAAGATGAGCTGCATTAGCTAGTCTGATAACAGTTCAGGTGAAACCTGAGCGTCAGGGCTGTGTCCCTGAGCAAGGTGACAGCATAGTGGCACCTGCGTTGTGACAACATTGACTTGGTGACCAGCCTTCGGTCCAGTTAGCCAGCTTTCATAGAGGTCATTTCTGAGAAATCATCACGCTGTCAAAATGGAGTCAGGCCTACACTGGAGTCAGAAGTCTCAGCCAAGCCAAATGCCGTCAATTTTAGCATGCTTTTTGTCATTCCTCCCTTTTTGTCAAGAATTTTCATAGAAATTCACTGATCACTATTCTTTTAATATTTTTGAGAGACTTCAACACTTTCTTTTTGTTTTGGTTTAATCGTTTTATTAGGGGCTCATACAACTTTTATCACAATCCATACATACATCAATTGTATGTATGGATGATTGGCTTCATCATTCTCAAAACATTTGCTCTCCACTTTATTCCTTGGCATCAGGTCCTCATTTTTCCCCTCCCTCCCCACTCCCCCCTCCTTCATAAGCCCTTGATAATTTATAAATTATTATTTTGTCATATCTTGCCCTGTCCGACGTCACCCTTCACCCCCTTTTCTGTTGTCCGTGCCCCAGGAAAGAGGTCACATGTAGATCCTTGTAATCAGTTCCCTCTTTCCAACCCACTCTCCCTCCACCCTCCCAGTATTGCCACTCACAACACTGGTCCTGAAGGGATCATCTGCCCTGGATTCCCTATGTTTCCAGTTCCTATCTGTACCAGTGTACACCCTCTGGTCTAGCCAGACTTGCAAGGGGGTGTGTGGGGTGGTGGTGGTGGAGGAAGCATATAGAAACTAGAGGAAACCTGTATTTTTCATCGGTGCTACATCGCACCCTGACTGGCTTGTTTCCTCCCCAAGACCCTTCTGCAAGGGAATCTCCAGTGGCCGACAAATGGGCTTTGGGTCTCCACTCTGCACTCCCCACCTCATTCACTATGGTAAGATTTTTTTGTTCAGATGATGCCTTATACCTGATCCCTTTGAGAGCTGGTGATCGCACAGGCTGGTGTGCTTCTTCCACGTGGACTTTCTTGCCTCTGAGCTAGATGGCCGCTTGTTTACCTTCAAGCTTTTCAGACCCCAGACACTATACCTTTTGATAGCCGGGAACCGTCAGCTTTCTTTGCCACATGTGTTTATGCACCCATTTGTCCTCAGCGATCGTATCATGGAGGTGTGCAGCCAATGATATGATATTTTGCCCTTTGATGCCTGATAACTGATCCCTTTGGCACCTCGTGATCACACAGGCTAGTGTGTTGTTCCATGTGGCCTTTGTTGCCTCTGAGCTAGATGGCCACTTGTTTACCTTCAAGCCTTTAAGACCCCAGACACTACATCTTTTGTTAGCAGGGCACCATCAGCTTTCTTCACCCCATTTGCTTATTCACCCGCTTTGTCTTCAGCAGTTGTGTAGGGAAGGTGAACATCATGGAATGCCAATTTAATAGAAGAAAGTATTCTTGCATTGAGGGAGTACTTGATTGGAGGCCCAATGTCCTTCTGCTACCTTAATACTAAACCTATAAATATAGGCACATAGATCTATTTCCCCATCCTCATATATATTTGCATATGTACATGTCTTTGTCTAGACCTCTATGAATGCCCTTTGCCTCCAAACTCTTTCCTTTGACTTTCCTCCTGTCTCACTATCATGCTCAGTCCCCACCTGGGTTTCAGCAGTACCTCTTGGTTACATTACCCTTGATCATGCCTACCAGGCCTCACACACTCACCTCACCACCGATTTGGATCACTTGTTGTTCCCTTGTCCCTGGGTTTGTTAACACCACTTCCTTTCCCCCCACCTCCCCCTCTCCCATGTCCCCCGGAACTGATGGTCCCGTTATTTTCTTCTCCAGATTGTTCAGCCAGCCTATCTTATTTAGACAGATGTGCGGAGATAATATCATGCACAAAAACAAGACAGAGCAAAACCAAGCAACAATATACAACAAAACAACAAACCACGGACAAAGAACAAAACACAACAAGAAAGAAAAGCTTGTAGTTAGTTCAGGGATCATTTGCTGGCCCTTAGGAGCGTTTTGCAGTCCAGTCTGTTGGGGCACCATGCCCTGGCCCCAAAATCCACCTTCACCATTCTCTGGGGACCTTGCCACTCCATTCCCTTGCTGTTCCGCTGCACTCCCCCAGTGCTTTGCCTCGGTGTGGCAGGATGAGGTCGGGTGCAATTCCCACACTGTGTCTCAGGTGCTGTCCCCACAGGGTTATGGGTCAGTGAGGGGTGTCATATCTCATGGTGGGGCTGGCCATGTGGTCCTGTGTACTGGCTGCTCTAATTGGGGTCATCGTCCTCAAGGCCTGGTCACTGATCACTATTCTAAAGGTGCTCTCATCCATATGAACTGACTTTCCTTGTTATTCAATTGAAATAACCTTGAAGACTTTAGACATTATCCTGAAAGAGGCAGCTGGGCACCAGGAGTCTTGACTTCATCTTGCCACGTAGTCATTTTTTAATTGAGTTGTTTTTTTTCTTTTGAACATTTGGAGAATTCTTTATAGATATTTTATACATATCTAACACATATACAATATACAAATATTTTCCATTGTATTTGGCTTCACTTTTCCTTCTCAAAGCCTTTTGAAGAACAGAATTGTTTTTTGGTTTTTTTTAGAAAGTCCAAATTAATTATTATTTAATGGGTTATGCAAGGTTATAAGAAACCATGACCTAACCAAAGATCATGAAGGTTTCTTTCATGTTTTCTTGTAAATTTATAAAAATAATTCTAAGACTTTCTATTTTGGTATATGATGAATTTCATTTTTAAATATAGTTCAAAGTATGAATCTAAGTATTTGGGGGGTGGGGTTGGCATATAAATATGTAATTCTTCCCACATCATGTGTTGAAAAGGGTTATTTTCCCACTGAATTGCGTTAGCCTCTGTAAAAGGTCAGAGACATCCCTGTTATGTGCAGCATAGGGTTTTCACAGGCTGATGTTGAACTTCAGTCATCAGTACCTTCTTCCTAGTCCACCTTTGCCTAGAAGTTCCACTGACAGCTACTCAGCATCTCAGGAAAACTCAGGGCCCCAGTGACAGGCGGGTGGCTGTTCATGAGATCCATTGGTCAGGAATAAAAACTGAGCCTCCTGTATTCAAGTGGAGAATTCTGCGATGATGGCAACACATGTACAGATGTGTTTGACACAATGGATATATGTATTGATTGTGATAAGAGTTGTAAGAGCCCCCAGTAAAATAGAAATTTTTAGAAAGATATTTTTCCTTAATTACTACATCTATGAATGAGGAACAGGCTCACTGTCAAGGTATAGGTGATTTCGGAGCTGTTCAACATCAGGAACCTTGGTGGTGTAAGTGTTACACGCTGGACTCTTCTCCGCATGGGCAGCAGTTCAAAACCTACCAGCAACTCCAGGTGAGAAAGATTGAGCTTTCTACTCCTGTAACAGTTAATCTCAGAAACCCATAGAGCAGGGGTGCTCAATACATGGATCGAGATCCACTAGTGATCACGAATGTAGTGTGGGTAGATCGCATGGCATTAAAAAAACATTAAAAAATAGACATAAGCCTATCAATCCTGTCACTTAATTGATATACAGCGCAGCCAATCAGATACAATCTTTAGGTATCAAATGCGTGCGCAAACAACTGCACTAAGTGAAGCAAAACTGACAGGCTACGTTGCTGCCAATTTTTAGACCTTGGTTTTTTTTTTTCCTCTTAAACATAAGCTCAGGCTTCGTCTGGCTGTTGGGACACTTGCTTATGCTCTCAGCGCGTTCCCGTTTCATTCGGGGCTGATTTTGTTGCAGTGATGGGTCCATACAGAAGACCCAGGAAGTCCCGTTATGTTAGAGAAAGTCAAGTCCAAAGACTGAGTGAGAGACAAGACATCACAAAATCACTCCACTTAAACTGAAGCCGAAAAGAAGATAGGACCTTTTCCTACTTTCTCATCTAGCAGCGTTTGTTCCCACTCCAAGGGATCTCTGGTCCAGGATGGAGCCTGCAGGAGCACTGGGGCAGGGGGGAAGGGATTTGTCAGGGCCAGCAGCAGCTGCACTAACTAACTCATCCAACAGCAGGCAGTTCCAGGGAAACCCTGGCTTCCCCAGGCTGTCCCTGCGGGCTGACTCCCTGCTCCGTACTACAGTTGAGGAAACACAAGTGTGAAATGATTCAGGATTGTCTTTCCCTATGTTGAGCGGAGACACAATTAAATTACTACGGCCTCTGTGGAAACTTGCTCCTTGCTATTCTGATAGCATCTAAGAAATTATTTTCAACTGAGAGAAAAAAATCTAATGTAAGCAGCCCACTGACTGTTAAAGACAGAGAAAAGTAAAAGTGACAGTAAAAGATGAATAAGATTCGTGAAAACAGAATACTTTTCCAGAGTATGCTTATACTTTCTTTGAAAGTGGACGCCTTTCTTCAGGAAAAGTACAATTTCTCTGGCTTGCCCATACCTAAAGAATTACAAGTAGAATTGTGTCCACTACTTCATTGACCCAACCTGAATTTTCTCTAGATTTAAATATTTCTCCATTGTTTTTTGACAGAAATTTCCCCTATGACCTTTTAAAAAACATATTGCTGATGGTCTTTTCTTTCTTATGCTTAATTATATATATCTATCTTCTTTCTGTTTAATTTTGCCATTGTTTCTGTTGGGTTTCCCAGTTTATGAAGCACAGAAGGAGTGGATGCATATTGCTGATGCAATGGTTTAAAGGGGTTGGGGTTGGGAGGGGGAGGGAAACTGAAGAGTAAATAATGAATGTGGAGATGGGCGGGAGCACTAGAACTGATTGTGATGATGTATATACAACTCTTTTCAAAAGAGACTTAGCTATGAAAGTGTATGATATGTAAATTTTGTATCAATAAAACTATTAAAAAATTAAGTGGCTAGACCTAGATGGAGGATATGTCCAAACACAACATTGATATTTTAGTTTAATAACAGTTCCTAAGATTTTGTAAATAATAATAATAAAGGATCTCCTGTGATACAAAGCCTTTAAAGGGGCATGAGAGGACAAAGGAATCTGTCACAAAGGCCTTATTGGTGGAAGATCAAAACATCACAATTTTAAGTGGAACCACAAGCAGGAACAGGATCGTGATAGGGACATGTACATTATTAGATAGGAGAACTTAGAAGATTACTCCAGGCTGGTAACCCCCTTTCTATGACTATATGATCCCCTGCATTGTCCCCAGTATGGTGACCTCCATCAAGGACACACTAAGAAAGCTCCTAAAAGAGAAACTGACTCTACCGGGGCTGGCCAGATGGCAGTGGAGGCAATCTACTGGCCCAGGCATTCTGCCCGAGGGAAATATTATCTACATCCTTGGTCAGTGCTTAGAAATAATTGACTGGAAGCTAATCTATTTGAGAAATCTGCTAATGGATTTTGAGTTCTCACTACCATCAATAGCCTTGTGCAAATCAAGTTGCCCAGAATTTAAGCTCTAATGAAAAAAAAAAACAGCTTCAAACATCAATGAATAATCAGAACTTGGAATTTAGGAAGTATGAATCTAGTAAAACTGGAAGATATCAAAAATTGATTAAATGCATAAAGATCAATATCCTAGGCATACATGAGCTGAAATAGTATTGGCCATTTTGAATCAGAAAATCATATTGTTTACTATGCTGGGAGTGACAAAACCAAGACAAACGCCATTACCTTCATAATAAAAAAAAGGACATGTCAAGGTTAATCTTAATGCAAAATGCTTTCTGTAACAGGATTAATCTATCCTAATGAAAGGAAATCAAATCAATGAAACTACTGTTCAAATTAATTCACCACCCATGAAAGCTAGACACACAAAAAATTAAGGAATTCTAAAAATGTTTTCAGTCAGAAATTAATCAAACATGCATCAAGATGAATTGATAATTATTGATGATAGGGATGAAAAGTTGGAAACAAAAAAAACAGTTGGAAAATTTAGTCTTGGTGATAGAAATAAAGCTAGAGATCACATAATGGAATTTTGCAAAATCAACAAATTGTTCATAGTAGATAGCTTTTCTCAGAACCACAAAGGAGACTGTACACATGGAATTCTCAGATGGAATACAGAGAAATCAATTGACTCCATCTGTGGGAAGACACGATGCAGAAGCTTAATTTTGGCAACTAAAACCACATCCTATCAATTGCTCTTATTGAAGTTCAGGAGGAAACTGAAGAAAATTGCAACAAATTCCTGAGAGCAAAATATGAACTAGAGTTTATCCCACCTGAATTTTGAGAAAAACTCAAGAACAGATTGTGGTAGTTACATAATTTCATGTCAACTTGATGTTTCAGGTGGAGTATAGTCTGTCAATCAGATCATAGTCTAATGGTGCCTCTGTGTGGGTATGACCACCTCTTAAGAAGGATCCTGTGAACCTCCCCCTTACAAGGACAGTGCTAGGGGAAAACTCAAGTGTGTGAATAGTTTTCTCATTTCAAAAAGGTGAAATGTTGACTGATGACAAACCTCATTCTGGATGTTCATCAACTTCCTGAATAGATATAAATGTCAACTTGTAGTGCAGTAAACAAAATTTCACAGCTGCATACAACATGTTTTCTTAAATCAACTATCACAAAAAATGAGGTTAAGTGAAACTGCTTTTATGAAAAAAATTCACTGTGACCAGAGAGAACTTTCCCAGGTGATGCCACTGGGTGCACTGACTCAGAGCAAGTTGCTTGATGCTTGCCTAATGGGGAAAAATTGTGTACTATGAAAGCTCTGCTCTGCCCAGCATAATTCCAGGGTGGTTTTTTTTGTTGCCTTTTTTGGTACCCCTCATATATGAGTGTCAATTAATTTGTTTCTCTAGTTATTCCAGCCTACCACACAGATTTACTGCATTGAACATTAATGACAGAAGATTTGAAGTGTGGGAGAACATCAAAAACATCACTCACACAGAAAACCAAAGATCATTAAAAAGATAAAAGAGGAAGAATAGATCGAAGTGGATGTCAGCAGAGACCTTGAAACTTCCTTTTAATCAAGTAGCTAAAGCTAATGGAAGGAATAATAAAGTCTTAGAACTGAACAAATCATTTCAAAGGGCAGTTAGAGAAGACAAAGTCAAACATCATAATGAAATGTGAACAACCTTAGAGTTAGAAAACCAACAAGGAGAAACATACTCCACATACACGGGGATACCATAAAAAAACCTGGTAGAGACCCATATTTGTTCCTATTCCAAAGATAGGTGACCCAACAGAATGCTCAAACTATAGAATGTTATCGTTCTACTGAATGCATGTAAATTTTTGCTAAAGACCATGCAACAATGATTGCTGCAGTACATTAAACAGGGAACTGCCAGAAGTTCAGGCTAGATTTAGAAGCGGAAGTGAAACAAGAGATCGCATTGTAGATGTTAGATGGATCTTGGCTCAAACCAAAGAATACCATAAAGATTTTTACTTGCATTTTATTTACTATGCAATGGTACTCAACTGCATGAACCATAATAAACTATGGCTAAACTTAAGAAGAATGGGAATCCCAGAACACGTAATTATGTGAATTCAGAACTTATACATGGATCAAGAGGCAGTAGTTGTGTGGCCAGACAAAGGGAATACTGCATTGTTTAAAATCACGAAAAGTGTGTGTCAGGATTGGATCCTATCAGCGTACTCGTTCAATCTATACTCTGAGAAGAACATCAGCGAGCTGGCGTATATGAGGAAGAATGTGGTATCAAAATTGGAGGAAGGCTTATTAACAAGCTGTGATATGCAGATAACACAACCTTACTTGCTCAAAGCAAAATACTTGCTGATGAAGATCAAGGATTACAGCCTTTAGTATGGATTACAACTCAATGTAAAGAAGACAAAAAATCCCCATAACTGGACCAATAGGTAACATTATCAATAGAGAAAGGGTGGCGATGTCCAGGACTTTGTCATGCTTGGATCTACAAGTGTTCGTAGAAGTAGCAGTCAAGAGATCAAGTGGCACATTGTGTTCGGTAAAACTGCTACACAAGACCTCTTTAGAGTCTTGAAGAATGAGGGTGTTACTTTGAGGACTAAGGTTTGTCTGTCCCAAGCCTTGGTATTTTCTACTGCCTCACATGCATGTGAAATTTGGAAGGCCAAGGAAGAATTGATGCATTAGAATGTGGTGTTGGAAAAGAATATTGAAAGTGCTACAGACTGCTAAAGGGACAAACAGATCTGTCTGGGAAGAAGTGTGGCCAGAGTGCTCCTTCGAGACAAGACTGGGGACGCTTCCTCTTTTACATACTCTAGACATGTATTTTTTGATGTGAGGGGTAAGTGCGTTTAGGGGATATGAAACAAGAAATGTCATTGCTGTTGTCAGATGGATGCTGGCTGAAAGCAAAGAATTGCAGAAATATATTTACTTGTGTTTTATTAACTATGTCAAGGCATTCGACTGTATGGATCATAAGAAACCATGCTTAGTTGTGAGAAAACGGGAATTCCAGGACACTTCATTGTGCTCATGTGGATCATATACATGGGTCAAGAGAAGTTGTGTGGATCAAACAGGGCCATGGTTCAAAATTAGGAAATTCCGTGCAATTCTTAAATGACTATAAAAAAGAAAAATTATTAACAAAATATTAGATGGAATATTTTGATCAAAAGAGTCATTGAATTTTTATAAAATACCATCATACCATTAACTTAATCACTAAACTACCTTTATAATACTTAATTGATTTTGTAAAATGATACATCTCTCACTGCTGTATACAAGGTCTTTCCCATTCTAGGGAATTTTATAACTAACCTTGTGAGCCCAATCTGTTGTGAAATTTTAGAGACTAGAAATGTCTAGTTTAGTCTCTAATCTTATTCTCTAGTCTAGTCTCTATTCTCTTCCATCTCACCTCTTACCTTGCAACACCCTAGTCATGGCCTCAGAAATTGGCATGCCAAGCCCAGTGCGCCTCAGTGAGAACACTGAGAAAGCTAATGGAGAACAAGGAAGCACTGGAGATCCTGTCTGCCATTCAGCAGCCTGTGGTGGTGGTGTGGCTATCGTCAGCCTCTACCGCACAGGCAAGTCCCACTTGATGAACAAGTTGGCTGGGAAGAAAAAGGGTAAGCGGCCCCAATTTGACTTCATCCTGTTCTGGAGAGTGAACATTTCATGCTGTTCTTATCTCCTTTTGTTTAAGACCCAAGGTGAGTGCTGTGTGCCCATTGAAATGGAATACCGAACCCAGTAGAGAAGTAGTGTCAATGTTCTTTTACTTTTTATATAAGTGTAATTGTCTAGGTAGTGCAATAAAACATTTACTAATATATTCATGTAGTAACATATTCAGTCTTCCATGGATCTTTAGGTTAAAAAAAAGTTTCCCTCTAGATGGTTGTTGTCAGTGCCATCGAGTCAACTCTGACTCACAGCAATCTTATGATGCAAATACTACTATCTTGGCAATCATTCCTCTGGCTAAACCCATTGTTGTAACCACTGTGGCAATCCATCTAAGTGGAGCATCTGCCTGACTTTTCACTGACCCTCCACCAAATATGATGTCTGTCCTCAGAGCTGTACCCTCATGATGGCATTTCTGAAATACATGAGACGAAGTCGCACTATCTTCGTTTCTAAGGAGCTTTCCGGTTGTTATGTCTTCCAGTATAAATTTGTTCATTCTTCTGTCAATCCACAGTTGAGGAAATGTGGCGGGGTCATGTCTGACCTCCTCCAGCTTCGTAAAGGGGAAGGAGAATCCAACTCCACACCTGCCCTCAGATGATGTCCTATGAGACAGTGGTCAGACATGCCTAAAACCTACAACTGTATTTATTCTACTCTGACACTAACCATCCTCTATTTCTCTGCCACTGCAAGAGCCACATGAATTCACAAACAGTAAATTATGGGCTCTTTTAGAGACATTATTAGTTTAAAAGTCAGATTCAAGAATGTTAATGATATAGTTCTTTAATCTGCAGTGTTTATCCTCACCAGTTCTGACAGGCACACAACTATGTGGTCCTCAGCCTCGCAATTATTTGGTCCTTTGTCCTTTGCCTCACCCGGGGAAGTGTTACAAAAATCTTTTAGTGCTGATCAATGTCCAAAGGATATGCCATGATGCAAACCAGCCTCCTGCCCAATTTCACTCAGCTTTATTCTTCCTATGGGCTGGGAGCCTTATACTGTGTCTCATGTTCCTGCCTCTGCTTCTCTGTGCGGGGATCTCAGACACGTCACTTTAGCACTTCTTCCTGCTGACAGTGGTGTTTCCTGTCCTGCTACTGCACTGTTAGCCCAAAGGCAAGCCAAAACTGACCAATCCCTTCATCAGAGTACTCTACACCTTATTTGGAAGCTCCTACTCAGACATTTAATGGAGTTAAATGGGGGAAAGGCTTATCAAGTAATTTCACTTCATCTTAATGACATATTTAATATTCCCTCCAATGCTGTACCAGTTCATTACAGCTCAATAATACATAGGCACTCCATTTCTCTTTTTATTAACTTCCAATTTTCCTAACATCATGCTTTGTACATTCTATGTTCTGATTATTAATGGATGTTTCTTCCTATTTGAATCCTACCACATCAGCAAGTTCCAAAAGCTTCCCTCCACCCAGGTCATGAAGGCTCACTCTACTTTTAGGAAGTAGCTCTCCCACAGTCATATTTGACTGGCATAACTTTAGGTGTTCCTCCTCTAGGCCTGTATCAGACACTGCGATGCTGCCGTGCATAAGATTTTCAGTGGCCAATTTCTATTTGAGTAAAGAGTCTACAATCTCAGAAACCCACAAGAGCAGTTGAGTCCTTTCTTACAGGGTTACCAAGAGGCAGAGTCGACATGATGGCAGGGAGTTTTAAAGGAGGCTTCCCTTTAAGGAGTTTTGGCAAGGAAGGTGTAGTTGGGTTGGGTTTAGGCTGCTAAATGCTCTGTGGGAAAGGAAAACACTGGCCTTCTGGCCTCAGAAAGCTTTACAACCTAGGACACCAGAAGGATCGCTAGGAATCAGAATCCACTCAGCAGCAGTGGGAGTGGCTGAAGAGCACTTACAAATAATGTCCAGATTAAATGAGCACACGTTTCCACTGCTAATCCCTAATGTGCCGTGAGAACAGAACATACAAGACAGATTCCAAAAGCTCACCTGGAAAATCCATTACCTCCTCATTCCATTCTTCCACTACAAAATGTTTGGAAGTCCCTTTGTATTTCTGACCTGTGTTTGATGTGCAGGGAGACAACCAGAATTATGCCTGGATCTTTGCCCTGGCGGTCCTCCTAAGCAGCACGTTGGTGTACAACAACATGGGAACCATCAACCAGCAGGCCATGGACCAGCTGCAGTATCCTTTTGTGCTCAAGGATGGCCTCAAAGCTAGAAGGGACCCCTGTATTAACAAACAACCTACCTGATTGTGAATCAAGTGCTGAGCAAGGAGCCAGTATACCTACTGCTAAATTGACATGGGTAAAGAACAAAAAGGCAATATCAAAGAATCAAAATATGTACAACTAATAAAGGATGAGGTCCCCTATTGATTTTGCTACTTTCCCATAGTGAAGCTATGCAGCTCTGTGACAGAGCTGACAGATCGAATCAGAGCAAATTCCTCAGCTGACGTACATGAAGGGGATAATTCAGCTAACTTTCTGAGCTTTTCCCAAGAATTTGTGTGGACTCTGAGAGACTTTTCCCTGGATTTGGAAGAAGATGGACTACCCATCACACCAAACCATTACATGGAGAATTCCCTGGAGTTAAATCCAGGTGACAGGGACTTTTGGGTAGCAAATGAAGAGTACAAAGCACTATAAATTGCTATTTTTTGAATGGGTGTTTGTGTATCTCAGATGGTTATTTCTAAGAATTAATGCTAGTTAAATATCTGAATTAAAAGATACAAATTTAAATGATACCACTTAGTAACTAATTATTAGAACAAATCCCCTACTCTAAGAAAAAGCTCCCCCCCTATATTCCCCGTGCTATGATTAGATTGAGTTTCTCTCTGTAGTTAGGGTTTGTGACATTGTAGTTCAAATAAAATGAAGAAGAGATTGTTTGAGAAGGAAGCGAATGACGTGGAAGCATGAATTATCTAGTAGCTCAGTGACTGCAGAACTATAGTCCACAGGCAGAATCCAGACCAATGCCGGTCATGTTACGTACACTCACGTTCACTTACGTACATATTGTCTCAGATTGTTTCCATGCTGCAGAAACACGGTGGCGGCATTTTGAAAGAGTGCATTTTTGGGTGACAAAGTCAAAAATATTTATTCTTTGGTCTTTTGCAAAAGTTTTTCTTCTTAATCTTCCTTCAGGTCCTAGTCAAAAAGATATAAAAATTATCACTACCCCATGACTCTGTATTTGGAAGCTCTTTCCAAAGAGGAAATGCTTTCTTTTCAATCGACCGTTCATTGGAAGAAGCCTGACCAACCTGAGGCTCTGCATGATGAGGAGTTGCATCCTGACTCTGTGCAACACGTCGGCCTCTTCTGTTTCTTCCTCTTCAGAGAGTCCAAGTTCCAGACCCTCCAGGAGACCTTAAGGTCAATGGACCGCGTGAGTGCTCTACCATTCTACTCATTATTAAGCATAAACTGGGCAGAAATAATACCACCAAATGAAAATTGACTCAAAGGGAGTTCATAGAGCGTGAGGGCTTCAGCTTAGAGAAATGTAAAGTGTATTGTTATCATTGTGTTAACTTCCACTTGATAACAATATTTCTAATAGACCTGGCTAGTTAAATCACTTGGATAGAGGAACAGAGAGAAGCAAAGGCAGGAAGCTCTATAGCAGCCTTGATCTAGTTAGCCTTACCTGTGCTGTTCAACACGGTAGCAAGCAGAGTTAGCTAACACAATGGAAGAACAGATATATAGTATTTCCATTATCACAGAAAACATTTATGAAGTGCTAGGTTAGACAGAACAAAACAGATGGAACATTTTAATCGAGATAGCCCCCCCTCTAAAACATTGATTAAATACGAGAACTGATGATATAACCTTTTGAAATGGAAGAATCGATCCTGTACCTCCAAAAATTTTTTAAAAATTCGAGAGCTGTAAATTTAGGTTGCAAATGCATGAAATCACCATTATTTGAATATTAAACTAAATAAAATTAGTTTTATCCTGTTTTTCAATTTTACTTCAAAGTCACAAATACATACAGAAAAAGCTGCATATGACACTCAAACCACAATTTGCCAACCTCTGCTATATATATATAATGGATGGAGTTATAGTCCTATTCTAATGGTACTAGAGGGTAAAATGACAATAAACATTAGATAAATATGGACCTGCTTTATATAGAACTCAAATCAAAACCAAATTTGCCCTCAAATCATTTCTGACTCATGGCAACCTTCTAGGACAGAGTAAAATGGTCCATGTGGGTTCCTGAGACTAAATGTTTAAGGAAGGAGAAAACCTCATCTTTCTCCCTCGGAACAGCTAGCAGATTCAAACTGATGATCTTGTGGTTAGTGAGCCAGGGAATAACCCATATGGCATAAGGGCTCCTACTTATATAAAACAGAGATATTTAACTGTTGGTGTCAACACATCTAACTGAAGGGTTTGGTGTAAGGCCAGGTTCTGATCACTCAGTCTGGGAGGCTCCTGAGAGTCTTTATTTCTAGCAAATTTCCAGGTAATGCTGGTGCCGTTGGTAGTGTTATAGAGCTATTAACAGACATGCTCATAATTACAGAGCATACAGATGTGTCTACACACCACCTACAGTGAATATCACCATTTGTTTTTAATTTGTAAGTCTGGAGAGCCTGGTGCTGACCTATGTCAACACCATCAACAGTGGGCATCTGCCCTGTATGGAGAACAGTCCTGGCCTTGGCCCAGATAGAGAACATGGCTGCAGTGCAAGAAGCCATTGCCCACTATGACGAGCAGATGGGCCAGAAGGTGCAGCTGCCCACAGAGACCCTCCAGGAGCTGCTGGACCTGCACAGGGCCGTGGAGAGGGAGGCCATTCAATTCTTCATCAAGAGTTCATTCAAAGATACAGACCACTTATTTCAAAACCCATTAGTGGTAATTTCTCTCACTTATACAAAATGAGTCTTGAAAGGAGAAATACTAAGAAATGATAAGGATAGTTATGTTAAGAGGATCAATCCTATTGGACTTTAAAATATTAACAGCACATATTTGTAACTACATGGGCTTTGAAGAGTTTGTGGGGGGAAATGGGATTATGAGATAAGGGTATTAGCCAATAGACTTACTGCCACCCACCATATTAAAAATGGACAAATTGTATTATTATGGATTTAAAGCACCAGGAATAGGCTACACATCCTTCTTACTTATTGATATGATTAGGTTCCAAACATTTATATATTATAAAATAATATGCAAAACACGAATATGACAGCATCATTACTTAAGTGTAAAATTGCATCTTTTTACTATTGTCAAACCACGGAGACTCCAAGCCCGGCAAGTTGATTCCTAACCTTCAGCATCGTCGCTAGCATTGCTCTCACCTCACACATCACCTTTATTTCTCCCAGCCCTATGTCATGAATGAGCGCAAGAGTTGGGTAGCACATTTTTTCCTACTGTCGTAAATGGGAAATATTGGTGAACAAAAGTCACTAAGTGAGATATACATGTATTAATCTTCCCCTTAATTTACTATGACACATTTAAATATCGGCTAGAACTTCTAATCAAAACATATACGCACTGATATCGGGCAGATTTGATATTGGAAATAAAAGTAAGGAAAATTATAATCTTATTTAATGTGAGCAGGCTTGCATTGTACTACATTTTGTTCTTTGCCACAATTTGGAAATCAGAGATTCACTGCTAGATTGTGGCATAAAACTAGCTCTCTCCACAAGAAAGGGATTTCAATAGAGAGTCAAGAAACAGTTTCTGAAATTCTAACCTCTTCCCCTGCTCTTCCCCTCAATCCCTGTTTCCGCATTAATGGAACAGCTAGAGAAAAAGAGAGATGACTTTTGTAAACAGAATCCGCAAGCATCTTCGGATCGTTGCTCAGCTTTGCTTCAGGACATCTTCAGCTGCCTAGAAGAAGACGTGAAGCAGGGCGTTTATTCTAAACCAGGGGGATATCGGCTCCTCCTTCAGAAGACACAAGCGCTGAAGAAAAAATGTTTTGAGAATGATGATGGCAACAAATGTACAAATGTGCTGACACAATGGATGGATGGATGTATGGATTGTGATGAGTTGGATGTGCCCCCAATAAAATGATATAGATAGATAGATAGATAGATAGATAGATAGATAGATAGATAGATAGATAGATAGATAAACTTGCAGCAACCCAGGAAAGGAACACAGGTAACTAGCTTGGTCATTTCTGTAGAAAGGTAGCTTTTCAAACACCAGTGGGATCAAGAGTAATTACATGTGAAATGCCTTAATGTCTACAAAGCTTATGATCTTTCCTTCAACAAATATATACAATGATCGTGTTATATCAGATACACATTCAATTTCATCACAAAGAGAATACTCAGTTCACACAAGTTACAAATTCAATGATCAAATTAATAATCAGATTATTGTAATTATCCATGATTTTGTTCTTGTTATTCTTGGATGCCCTCAACTCAGTAACAATCCCATCTCATAGAGTAGAACTCCCCCCATCAAGCTTTCTTGGCTGTAATGTGTGACAGGAGATTGCCGTGACTGTCTGCCACTGTTACTGGGTGGGGTGAAGCCACTAACATTTCAGTTAGAAATCGAGAGCTTAACCATCACACAACAGGGATGGCTTTCTTCTATTGTAGCTGCTATTGGTGGTGCTTCTACAACACAAGGGACACAAAATCAAAGATTATCGCATAAGATAAAATAAGCATCTATTGAATTAAACTTCACACTTGTTTATTAAGCTTTCTGAAATTCAAACAACTCTCAGCTTTAGGAAATTTGAGTCAAAGACTATAAAGAATGTGAACATTTCTTTATCAGTCTGTTGCATTTCAACCAACCCATTGCTACCCTTTCAGGCTTTCTTTCTGTATCTAAATTCTTACAATCTGCTAACTACATGATGGCCTTATTTTCCAGCAAACGTATCCCTTGCGTGTCCTCAGCAACAATGACTACAAACTTGGAGCCCGCACCTACAAAGGACTGAGGCCCTGTTTCCTAGTATATTTCAGTCTGCTATCAGTGACTCTGGGTAGGAGGGTGATATGATTGGCCCCGTGTGGCACATCTTTGACACAGTAGCTTTATCCGGGCCAGTCTCACAGGAGCGGAAAAAGGAGTTCCAACAGGATAAGAAGGTGAGCTAACAAAACAGGAAGTGCTACAAAAGGATCTTGTTTGTTGAAGACTGGAAAGTTTGTATTAGAAATATATGCTTTTTGTACAAAAGCAGTCATTTTCATGTTTTAAACATTTCTTTTAATATTCAATATAATTCCTTTAGGTTCAAAGATATTAATTTAAATACTACAATAAAATATCCTGCTTCCTTTAAGGGTGAGCAGAGTGAAGAGTGGTGTATGGCATATATTGTACATCTCAAAAACTAGATTGATAGGGGAAAACTGGTGCTATTTAAAAAATCTAACAGTCAACTGCATCCCCAAACAGGGCTAACATTTAAGGCACCAAAAGGCGTGTTGGACAGTGTTATGAATTTAGGAAAATTGGAAGTCATCAAAAATGAAGCAAAACACATAAAGATCCATATTCTAGTGAGCTGACCCGATCTAGTATGGACTGTTGTCTGTTTTTAATCAGACGATCATGTGGTTGACCGTGCCGGGAACGACAAAGTCAAGAGGAATGGTATTGCGGTCATCATGAAAATACTGATTTCATTTCAAGATTTATCATGAATACAGTGTTGTCTGTGGTAGGATAGGATAATATCTAGATTCTTAGACAGAAAATAGCTAATAAAATACTGTTATTCAAATTTATGGGCCTACCACTGAAGTCAGTAATGAAGTTATCAAAGAATTTTACCAACTTTTTCCCATCTGAAATGGATCACACAGGCAACCAAGATGCATTAATAATTACTGGAGATTGAAATACAAAAGGTGGACAGAAAAAGGAAGACTCGGCTGTTTGAATATGACCTCAGTGATAATAACAAAGCTAGAGATTGCATGAGACAATTTCGCAAAAACCAGAAGCTTGTTTGTTGCAGCTACATTTGTTTCAGCAACTTAAATGGCAGCTGTCCAGGTGGACTTTGCCAAGTGGGAAGCAAGGGAGCTGAACTGACGACATCTGTGGAAAGAGCCTGGAGAAGCGCAAGATCAACACCCAAACCGCGGCTGTGGATGACCGTGGAAAGACCATCGATCGCTCATTGGTAAATTCAGGTTTGTGATGAAGGACATGAAAGCACATCGATGAAATAAACCTTTCGCATATCCCTCTTGGATTTACAAATCATCTCAACAATGAATTTGACACCCTCGGTGTCAAGATAGTCAACTGATCACACACGGAGTTAGACCCTCCCCAAGAACCAGGAGAAAATCACCGAGTAAGAGAGAGAGTGGTGCAAGCAGTCTGAAAATCAACCCAATATGTAAGTGACCCAAGCACTGCTGAAATCCAGGAGCGCCAAGAATGGCAGAGTGTAAACGAAAAGGGGAGAAGCCAAGCCCATCCTCCAGCCAGGCCAACCTGATGATCTCATGGCAGACTTGAGAGGCTTAACTTAACCCCACAAAGGGGGTGCCCTCTACTTATCCAGACTCCAGACTACCCACTTACTCTACTCATCTCTCCACTGGGGGGTAGCCGTTGGCAGGTGAACAAACACCCGAGCAGCCCCATGCCCCGGGACTGAGCCCTCTCAGCTGAAGGGGGTCCTGGCTGTGAACTCCCCAGCAGCAGAGCTTCCCTCCATCACTCTGACAGTGTGGGTGCTCAAGAGCCATAAGCCCTAAGCTTGGAAGTCTCCAGCAACTGCCTTAAAACCTAACAGCTATGTGGATGGCAGCATTTACTTGTGGTTACGGGGTGAGGAAAGGAGAAAGAAAAAAAAGTAAAATGTGTTGCTTATGGAGCATTGAGTTCCTGTTCTGGGAAATGGAAACTTTGACAAAGGCTATATTTGTGATGATTACACAACATGATTGTACAATCATGGGGAAGTCATGATTAATCTGTGGAAGCCACTCTGTTTTCTGGGTCCAATCCATAGAAGTTGATGTGGCATATCCTGCCACATGCAACCGTTTTTGTTTGCTTTTCACACGGACTAGCTATCTTGTAGACATCCAAGACTGCTACAGTAAAAGTCATCTTCGTTCTATTATTATTAGTCACCATTGAAACGATTCTGACTCATGACAACCTGATGCATGACAGCATCAAACACTGCCCTGTCTTTCACCGGCCTCACTGGTGTATTTGAACCCGTATTTAAGACATACACCTTGTTCCTAATGAGAATATATCCTGCTGGTTTTTCCAAGATGGAAAACTTGATTTTGTTTATATAGAAAACAGTAAGGACATAAATATAGCATACGTAGCTAATACATATATCTATGCTTATATAGAGAAATATTATATATATATATAAATTAAATTTATTAACATGTTAACAATATAGGTGACTAGTCTTTAGGCATTAGAAATAGTTGATAACAATCTTTTTGAACAACAGTTTTCTTCCAACATTATACCTATATTCTCTATTTCTGTGCCATCTTCAAAAAGGTCATAGGAAAATAGGAAAGGTCATAGAATGTGTATGTGTGTTTGTAAAACTAATTATGTAAGAGGGGGGTTGTTTCTCTGTTCTCAGAGTGGAGGGCAAAAGATTTCAATACAAGTTGTTTGAATTGCATGTGAACACTAAAAATAGAAACATATGTTCAGAAATACTTGTAAAAAACAGCATAGTGAAAGCACAAGTTATCATCGACCACCAGTTTAACCAGAACATGAAAGAACAAGTGTTTGTCTTGAAAAGGAGGTGGAGAATCCCATCTTCACAGAGTGCCAGAAAGCACTTTTCCAGGAAAATGTGAGCGAAGTCTCAAAAAATGGGTTAGGATAAAAAATGGTTATTATTCTTTCATTCTATTTTTCATCTCCAATATTTCCCCAAGGGCGGGGGGGGGCACAAAAATAAAGACAACGGAAGAATGGAGTGAAAGGGCAGACTTCACCACCATGCTAACTTCCCAAAACCAAGAGAAAACGGACTTTGAAACTGGGCTCTCGGGCATGCCAGAAACTAGACCAAAAGTTGGAAAAGGGACAGATACTGTGGCAGCACTGGAGGCAGTGCCGGAAATAAAGTCCACACGGTCTCTGTACGCACCCATGAGACCTGAATCTAACCAATAGATGGACCAGTTTTCTTCCCTCTTCCCTCTTTCTTGAATTGCTAGATCCTGCTGAATGTAGATAAGAGTAACCTAGTGTGGAACATTTAGAACTAGTCCTTTTTTAAAATCTCAAGTTAAAGGCAACAGAGGTAAATACAGTTATGTGCACAGTCCTGTGAGAATGGTGACCTACAAGTAAATTCATGGATAGACACGTGGACAGAGCAGATGTGGGCAAGAGAAAGGAAGTTGAGTTAGTTTATTGTGCCAACCTGGCCGATAACACATGTGGGATTAATTGAAGGGCAGAGAGATAAATGGCTTGATGAGCCTGGCATTTGGGTTCTCAGGTCTCTTGTTTTGTGATGGTCGGACTAGGGTGCAGCTGCCTTAGCAGTTCCCTGCTTCAACTGGCAAGGCTCACTTCCTGCAAGACATCCCCAAGGAGAAGCCACATGGACCTACCCCTATGCAGCCCTGGGTGCTGGAGCAGCTGTGTGGAGACCCCTACCAGCGCTGAGATGCTTACACGCTCACTGATTCAGCTTTCCTCCTGCAGTCGGCGTCATTGCATCTACTTTGTGAGATGGAGGAGGACTTTGGATTGATGTTGGACATACGAGTTAATGGGTTAATGTTGGACTTGGGGGCTTGGGCAGCACTGGGTTGGGATGTTTTCATGATCCCCACTTAACCTTTATATAAAACTCTCTCTTATACATGGGTTTCTGTGGATTTGTTTCTCTAAAGTACCCGGGCTAACACAGAAGTATACCCAAGAGTGTATAGATGTGATGATGAGTGTACCATAGTTTCAAATATATCTATTACTGTGTTGGAGACAACAAAGGATGAAATTATGGAACCTCTTAGGTAAACCAAATGGGGGCTCAAGAACCATGGTCTTGGTGGGCCCAGTGCCAATTTACATAATACAATCCACAGTGCTGCTCACTAAGCTATTGGAGCCCGAAAACTTGTGAGCAGCCATCTAAGCTTCAATTACTGGTCCAGGGGGAAAAAAGAGTGAAGAAAATCAAAGAAAATTGGAACAATCCAATGGAATAATGGATCACTAGAACCTCAGCCTCCATGACTCTGAGACCAGGAAAACTAATAGTGCCCATTGAACACTGCTGAACTCTGAAAGAGTTCATCTTAGAGGTTCATGGATAGAGTTGGAGAAAAATGTGAAACAAAACTCAAAAATCAAGGCTTACTGCTCAGCTAAAGCATTGGGAGGCTTACTGCTCAGCTAAAGCCCCCCCCCCCAGCCAAATATGGCTTTCAGTCACCCTTCTGGTGTGGAAATAAGCTCACCCTTATGGTTCCATGTTCAACCAAACAACAGAGAGTTCTATAAGAGGAACATTAATACTAGTGAGGTATCCATACCCTGGAATGCCTTCTCCATGGATGTCTTAATCTCTTCTAACATAGATCCTTTAATATGTGAACACAAACTGTGAATTAATTTGATCTGAAATGGATCGCTACATTTCTAGGTTATTCTAGAGGAAGTAACTCCAAGTGAATTGGAAGTTAAACTTAGCTTTCTCATACACGGAATTTAAAAGAAAAAGCTTTGGGAAACGTTGTAATACATTTGAACTAAAAGCAACATTAAAACTGCTCATATCTCATTATACTGGAATAAACTAAAATGGGTTTTTTTTTTCAGGTTCTAATCTATTTACTAGAAACTAAGAGTTAGTCCCTGCTTTTATTTTCAATCTGACATATGCTGTGAACAAATCACTTCCATTGTCCTGAATTCACACCAAGCATTATTTCCGTCCATGTAAACAAAGAAAAGAGTTTGGGACTATTTATTTATAAAATAAAATAATCAGATTGTCAAATCCAAACCAAACCAACTGCAATCAATTCTGTTCTGACTCATAGGGACCCTGTCAAGGATTTCCAAGTCTGCAAATCTCTCTCAGAGAGGTTGGTGGCAAAAGTGCTGAAACAGCTCCGTCCGTTGTATGGAACAAGGGAGGAAAAAAAATCTGCTTTCCTAGAGTTAACGGTCTAATGAGGCAAGGGGAGAGGAGATGCACTATCCAAAAATGTAAGACAGACCAAATGTTCACTAACTCTAAGACTATGTAGAAAAGTGATGCTGGGCTGGGGGGCAAGTAGGCCGGTAATTTGACATATAGTGATAATTCAAGTCTATCAATTCTTCTGCAATCTGCATTATTCGCTGTGCAACTTTCATGTACAGATGAGGCAATTGAATAAACCATGGCTTGGGTCAGGTGTACCTTAGACATCAAAGGGACATCTCGCTTTTCACTACTTTTAAGAGGTCTGGCGCAGCACTATTGCCCAGTCCAATACATCCTTTGCTTCCTGACTGCTGTTTCCATAAGCACTGATTGTGGATCCAAGGAAGAGGAGAGCCTTCTATCATTTCTCCATCTATCACTATGTTTTTATTGGTCCAGGTTTGAGGACTTTGACTTTCCTTAAGTTGAGCAGCAATCCATACTAGAAGCTACATTCTTGGAGTCCAGGGTTCATTAATGATTAGCTGGGACCATACAAAAACATTGGGTGACACACTAACAGAGATTATTGCGAAACCAAATGGACCTCGCTGAATAATACTGCATTATCATAACTTGAAGCAGGTGTTGTTGTGGTTGTTGCTGTAGCTAGGTGGTGAGCTGATTCTGAATCAGAGCGATCTTTTTGTACAACGATGAAATATCTCTTGTCCCTTGATAGCTTCACAGTTGTTCTTATGTTTGAGCCCATTTTCATAGCCACTGTGCTGTGTCCATCCATCTTGTCAAGGATCTTACACTTCTGTGCTGCCTCTCTCTAACCATGATGTCCTTTCCCAGGGATTATTCTTTCCTGATAACATATCCAACATACATGAGACAAAGCATCCCCAAACTGGCCTCTAAGAAGTGTTCGGCTATACTTCTTCTAGGGCAGATTGTTTGTTCCTTTGGCAGTCAATGGTACTTTCAAAATTCTTTACCAGCACCATAATTCAAATGAATCAATTCTTCTACAGTCTTCCTTTCTCAATGTCCAACTTTCACATACATATAAAGCAATTGAAAATAATTAATATTGAGATTAACCAGGAACTATCCCAATTAAAGCTGCTCTTCCAGATGTGTTTTCACTGCCGAAATAAATGAGTACTTCTAGTACCTGGTGTGCAGCTACTGGTCTAGTTATGTTTTCCCCCCAATGCTAGTTCTGAAGGACCATCAAAAGCAACTTGCCCTCTACTGGCATGGACACCAAGGTACTCTTATGGTCCTCCCTTAAAGTTATACCAACACCCTACCCTGCCCAGCACTATGATGCCATAATTTAGTGTGCGGGGACATGAATCACTTTTTCCTGCCCAAAAATTTCACCCTAGTTCATTACGTTAATGACATTATGCTAACTGAACCGAGTAAGTCAATGAGTGTAAAATTATTGGAAAAGCAGCTGCATGCGAGAGGGTGGGAAATTCCCACAACTTACATTTAAGTGGCTTCCACCTTAGTGAAATGAACGAAATTGAGTGGGGCATATCAAATGGAGTAGGGCATATCGAGACAGCTTTAAGAAAGGGAAGGGTGCATTATTGTATCTGTCCCTCACATGACTAACAAATGATACAATACCTGGTGGGCCTCTTTAGATTCTGGAGGCAACATAATCCTCATCTGGGTGTGCTACTGAGGCCTACTTTTCAGGTGACTCAAAAGGCTGCTAGTTTTGAATGGGGTCCAGCAAAAGAGAAGGCTGTGCAACAGGTGTAGGCAAGGCAAGCTGCTCTGTCACTTAGACCACATGATTCAATGGTGTTTGATGGGTCAGTGGCTGAGAGATGCTGAGGCAGATCAGCAAAAGAAACTCTGTTTTTGTTAGCTGCTAAATAACTCACCCGTTCCTCCTTCCCATCTCAGAAAGTTGACCTGCCCATCCTCCCTCTCCTTTTGGAAAAGTCTCTGCTGGTGATTCATTTTATAATGCACTCCCATGTTCCCAGATTCAGGACACTACAATTAGTTTTGACTACTTTTCAATATATCCTTTATTTTGATTATTTTTCAATATTGTTCCTTCTGATGTTATAATCTGAATGATGCAGTTAATCTTGTCATGATAACCAGGGTGTTATAATCAATTTTAGTATTGTTTCTGTTATGATCAATTTGTTATGGTAGCCAGACGTTTTCATCGATTTTGGTATTTTTTTTATGATAAGGAATGTACCTTGTAATGCACACTTGCTCTTCTTGAAGTTACAATTAATCCACTAATTTTGCTTACTGCTTCTGTTCGCACTTGCTTGAATCCCAGGCAGTTGATAAATGGAATTTTTGTCCTTAAAGATTGGCTGAAATGTGTACTTGGGACTGCAATCCAAGAATCGCCTTATAGATTCTAGCAGTCCGGTAAAACCGAATAAAGTCTCTTCTAAATTATCAAGACATTATAATGGCTGTCATGTATTTGAACTCATAACAGTGCAAATTAGCTACTCTACCAGGCCTCTATGGGTGATTCACAGTGCAGACTCTTAAGATTTTGGAACCAAACTCTGCCATCCCACACAAACACTTACTCTCTTTTTAAGAAACACCATTTGGCTTGTTACTGGGACTTAGCAGTAATAGAACAACTAACCATGGGACACCATCATGAACTGGGTATTGTTTGACTTGAAAAGTTATCAAATCGAATGTGGACAGCATTATTCCATCATTCAATGGAAGTACTATACATGACATCAGACTTGAACAGGACTTGAATGTACAAATAAGTCGTATGAATAAATGGCTCAAATGCCTCTGGTCTCCATTCCTGCACAGTACCATCCTTCTCAACCTGAAACCACGGCCTCCTGGGAAGTTCCTTATGATCAGTTGACTAAGGACAAGAAAGCACATGTTTAGTTTACAGAGGGTTCTGTACAATATCCCAAAAGGGGATAGCATCAATACTATAGCTCCACCTAGGGCTTCCTTGAGGGACAGTTGTAAAAGGAATACTCCCCAAAGCTCAGAACTTTAAGTAGTACACATAGGTGGTCATTTTACTTAGAAGAGGAAATGGCCAGATGTGAGACTGTATACTGATACATGATCTGTGGTCAGTGGTTTGGCTGGCTGATCAGGAACTGGAAAGAACATGAGTAACAAATTGTTGACAAAGAGGTGTGGGGTATTTGGATAGACTACTCTAAATGTGCAAAAGAAGTAAAGATATTTGTGTCTCATGAAATGCTCATTAAAAGGTTACCTTACAGAGGAAAATTTTAACCAATTGGATAGAATGACATGTTCTGTGAAAATAGTTATTCCTTTCCCAAGATACACCTGTCTCTGCTCAATGAATTCATGAACAAAGTAGCTATGGGAGCAGGATGAAGTTATGCATGACCTCGGCAGTAAAGACTTCCACCGAGCAAAACCAATGTGGCTGCTGCCACTGCTAAATGCCCAATCTGTCAACAGCAGAGAACAACACTGCATTCACAATGTGGGACCTTTCTCAGGGAGATCAACCAGCAACCTTGTGATGGGTTGATAAAGGTTGGATACACACCATGACCAACTGAGGTACCTGAGAAATGTAAAGGCAATATAGAAAGGATAGTGGATGAAAGTTGTTCTAAATACCAGCTGTGAGCATTTGATTAGTTTTAGTAACAAGGACTATAATTGTTATGTTTCTTTTTTGTATGTATGCATCAAAATATTTTGTTTTGTTCATTTATAATTGTAAGCATGTTTTCAGCAGTACACATACTAGTTGTATCATGTTAGGTACAAATATGCCTCTTATGTGCTTTGTTTGAAGATGATGGTTTTTTAGCAGGTGTACAGGTGCCAAGTGATAGTTAAGCTTCATGTCAATGTAGCTAGGCCAAGATTGTTGTTATTTTAGAACTTGAGGCCTCCTCCATGATGTGATCTAACATCCATGACAGGATCTTCTGTGAAAAGCCAAGTCATTTGGGAAAGATTAGGGTGGGGTGCCACCCTTCTTCAGATGACAGTGCTAATGATATATCCTAGAGGTTGTGACCCACTTCATAAATAAATAGATACTGTGGTGGGTTTCTTCACTACTTGGTGATCTGAATTCTATATATGGCTCATAAAGCTTGGGTTCTTTGGACTTCAGCCAATTACCTGCCTTATGGCCAGCTTACTCTGAGAGTCAGCAGAGCCTACCATCTGACTGCAATCTGGAATTCATTCACCTCTGCATCCCTGAGCTGTGGTCTTTCTGCTTATTTGTTCATCATCCCAAACAGCTACTTGAGTCAGAAAAAGCCTCCAGCTTAACATCTGATCCATGGACTTAAGCCAGACTGGATTTACTCACTTCTAAAACTGTGACAATTTTTAAATTTTACATATAATTTATTTTATGCTTATATATATGAAAGCTATACTTATATCTATTATATCTATACTTACCCATTTCTAAAACTGTGAGAGGTACTTTCTTGATATAAATTTTAATATATATAAAATAAACTATCAATCAAGTTAAATTACATAAAAATTAAATATATAAAATAAATTTACAGTATATCTACTGATAAAAATGTATATCTATATCACTTGTTTTGCTTCTCTAGAGAACCCATCCAACATATTCTTCATCTCTAAATAGCCTCTACTCTCTTTAGTTTTTCATTATAAAAAAGTTTCCACTTAACCATAATATACCTTTCATTATTATGTGGCCATGTTTAGCAGTAGGAGGTAAATAAAATGTTTACAAGAAAAATTCTTGGGAAGAAAGTGACTATTAGGAAATAGTAGTGTCGCCATTAACTACAGGCTGTGAGATAATTTAACTAATCTAGTTGCATAGAATACAAGTTAAAAACAGTGTCATAAATTTTATCTTCTGGGAAGATGAGCTAATTAAGGTTTATTATGCCAATCTGGCCAATAAACACATGTGAGATTAATTAAAGGGAGGAGAGATAAATGACTCAGTGAGCCTCACCTTTCTCGTTCTTGGGTTTTTTGTGTCGGGCCAGGGTTCAACTGCTTTAGCCAGGTTCCTGCTTCAGCTGGCAAGGCTGCAAGACATCCCTGTGGAGAAGCCGCATGGACCTACCCTGATGCAGCCCTGGGTGCTGGAGCACCTGTGCAGAGACCCCTGGCAGCGCTAAGATGTTCACACATTCACTGTCTTGGCTTTCCTCCTGCAGTCAGCGTCATAGTGTGTGTTTTGTGAGATGGAGGAGGACTTTGTAGATCGGTTTTGGATATATGGGCTAATATTGGATTTATGGGCTTGGACAGCACTGGGTTGGGATGCTTTCTTAATGTACACTTACCCTTTATATAAAACTCTCTTATATACATATGAGTTTCTGTGGCTTTGTTTCTCTAGTCTACCCAGACTAACACAGAAGATTAATGATATAATTTATAATTAATTATCAAATTTTAGTTCTATCTCTATCTCAGTGCCTTTAGCAAAGTATTTGGACTTTTAAAGCCTCAGCTTTGTATTTCACAAAATAAATGTAATGTGGCTGTACCTGCCTCCTAGTTTTGTTTGGAATATTTGCTAACTTAAGTAATGTATTATGTCAGGTATTGTGTTAGACCAGGTTGACTAGAAAAGCAAATGAAGTGATACTTATGTATGTATAATAAAGATCTTTATATCAAGAGGCAACTATATATCAAGAAAGCATCTCATCTCAATCCAACTCAACTCCAAAAATCCAGTACTAGTTTTACAAATTTCTCTTCAGTCTCATGCAGTCATATGCAATGATACAGAATGCAGGGAGATCACAGGCTGATGGGTGTAGTCATGCGGATCCAAAGAAACTTGGCAGGGCTCTGTCAGCTCTCAGGGTCAGTGGCAGAAGAGACCCATTAAGCAGGGAGGCAATGGAGGAGAGAGAAATGGGTTCTCAGTGTCCTCCTTATGAGAAATCACACCCCCTAGTCAAGCACCATCAGTCTGTGATCTGACCCATACACATCCATAGATCTTCAAGTTGACTTAACAATTGCTCAAAATTACTAAAGGTTTATCCTTAGATAAGAATCCTTTAAATAAATTCCTTAAGTAAAGATTCTTAAATAAGAAACTTTAATGCTCTCCCTCCCCCTCCCCCTTAATTACCTCAGTTCTACCTTATTAATCCAGCTAGACCAGAGCATGCACACAGGTACAGATAAGAGCTCTAGTCAACACACAGAATCTAGGACAGGTAAATCCCTTGGGAACAATAATAGAAGTAGCCATACCATGAGGGTAGGGGGAAGGTCGGGGGAGAAAGATTGGGGAACCAATCGCAATGATCAATGTATAATTCCTCCCCCACCCCCCCACCTGCAGGGTGACAAACAACAGAAACATGGGTGAAGGGAGAAATTGAATGATGTGCGATATGAAAATAATAATAATTTATAATTTTTCAAGGGTTCATGAGGGTGGGGGCGGGAGGAAATTGAGGAAATGATACCAAGGGCTCAAGTAGAAAGAAAATGTTTTGTGAAGGATAATGGAAATATATGTATAAAACTGCTTGGCATAATGGAAGTATGGATTGTTATAAGAAGTGTGAAAGTCCCTAATAAAATGACGTATTAAAGATTTTTTTTAAAGAAAGAAAAAGATACAATACCATTCATGAGAAAGATCTGCCCAAATGGACACATTTTACCTGAATCTAATCAAGTCTCTGGATCTAATCAAGTATCACTAGTCATATGTGCTTAAATTTAAATAAATTAAGTTAAAAAGAATGTTCACTGAAGCATGATATAGATTTTATTTCCATTCCCATGATGTTAGTCCAAGTTTAGAAACCAGAATTAAGTGAAAATACCCCTAACACAGAATTCTAGCAGAAGAGCACAATGGCTAGAATTCTAATTCAGGTTCTAATCATTTACCACATGCTGTGCGCAAATCCAGTTACCCAGACACTTAAAGATAGAACTAGTAACATCAATGCCATAATCTTTATCCTGTTGGGAATACTAGTTAGATTCTTGAAGTGTTGACAACCTTTGTTGAAAGCATACATCTGTGTCTATTATACACAAAATCAATGGTTTTTGCAAATATGATTTACATAAGACTAATGTTTTGTCATATATCACATGGTTAAATTATACTTCCATTATTCTGACACATTATATTGTTTGGGATATTTAATAAGGTAAATAAAATAAAGTTTCAAGTGCACAGTAAGAGCTATATAAAATAGATACAATTAATACTCCTGTCTAAGTCAATTTTGCTTTAGAAATGAAATGTTTTATCGTCCTTATCATGTTAACAAATCTTGAGTATTTATATTGAAATAATCTTAACAGTGGTCATAGGAGGGTCTAGTAAGCTGGTAAATTATGAATATGTAAAAACTAAATATACTAATGATAGCTGCTTGTTTGAAAACACGCCTTTAAGACCTCACACACTATTCTTTCTGACAGTCGGGCACCATCTAATTTCTTCACCGCACTTTCCTATAATACCCATATCTTCTGGGTTTCCGTCATGAAGGAGTATCAAGTAGAGCCTTGTCATAAGAACTAATTTTTCTTAGATTGGAGCTAGGATTAAGTTTGAGCCCCAAATCCATTCCTGAGTCTGTTTTTTATCAAGTAAGCCTACATAGAAGAAGCACACTACTGCAGGTGGCTATGAGTTTGATGTGGTTTGGTTTTGTGGGTGTTATTCGCCTAAAACAGCTCTGATTAGTGAGCACAATTCCTGAGATAGTTAGTTTATTGTGTCAACCTGGCCAATAAACACACATGGGGTTAATTGAAGGGCTGAGGGATAAATGACTCAGTGAGCCTCACCTTTCTTGTTCTCGGGTCTCTTGCTTTGTGATGGTCAGACCAGGGTGCAGCTGCCTTAGCCTGTTCCCTGTTTCAGCTGGCAAGGCTCACTTCCTGCAAGACATCCCTGAGGAGAAGCCGCATGGACCTACCCCAATGCAGTCCTGGATGCTGGAGCATCCATGTAGAGACCCCTGTCAGTGCTGAGATGTGTGCACATTCACTGACCCAGCTTTCCTCCTGCAGTTGGCGTCATAGTGTGCATTTTGTGAGATGGAGGGGGACTTTGTGGATTGGTATTGGGCATATAGGTTAATGGGTTAATGTTGGACTTGTGGGCTTGGGCAGCACTGGATTGGTGGGATGTTTTCTTGATGCACACTTAACCTTTATATAAAACTCTCTCTTATACATGAGCATCTGTGGATTTTTTTCTCGAAAGCACCCAGACTGATGCAATTCCCCAGCTGATCAGGAAGGTGCCCTGTAGCTGGAAAATTCCTGAACTAACTGTGTTCTGACTTCCAGGGAAACAACCAAAATGAGTCCTGGATCTTCATTCTGGCAACACATTCATAGAAAATCGCATGGGAGCCATCAACCAGCAGGCCATCGGCCAATGTCAGAAAACTAAAAACTCACTGCCATTGAGCTCCTGCTGACACCCAGGGACCCTACGGGGCAGATTGGAACTGCCTTCTGCGGGTTTCCCAGACTGTAGCTCTCTAGCAGAGTTGTAGTTAGGTACCATCAAGTCAGTTCTAACCATAGTGATTGTGTGCAGAACAAACGGGAACACTGCACAGTCCTGTGTCATCCTACAACTGTTACCACATTAGAACCCTGGACCTCAGCACTAATCCGTTCTAGAAGGAACATCGAGATGCAATACAGTCAAGTCCCATCAATTTTTCCCAGAAGAAATACTGAAAACGGATTCATCCGTTCTCAACCACCAAGTTTTACCTTAACATTGCCTTTTTATACAAAACATTACAAAGAAATTTCAAAGTAAATAAGTTCAGAGTTAAATAATATAATTTAAATAAGAAACACAACATTTAAAAAGTTTTTAACAACCACAGTATAAGCCATACCTTGAGATTGTTGGGCATCTGGATCTGTGGACATGGATATGGAGGGGAGGGGTGGAGACAGTCTTTATTTGGAAGGGGAATCCCCTTCCATAAAATTAACTAGTAGCTGCTTTTCAGGAGATTTTTTTCCCCCTTCTTTGCCTTTTTTCACTAGGACCTGGCTTGCTTTCTCTTTTTAAAAAAAATCTGTTTAATGTGGTCTGCTAGGGGCATTCCCTTAACTGTGTTCTAAAAGGATTTACTAAGCTATCATCAACAATATCGATAACATGGTTTACCAGTTCCTTACCATGATGATTCTTTTCAGAAAACTCTTTCTTGGGACCCAAGTTTTTAATCTAAAAACAGTACAAAAAGCCACAAAAACTAAGAAAATTCTAGCAAAATGCTTGGAACACAGTCGCAAAAGTTTTAAACAACGCTAACAACGCCAACTAACCCTGAGTGACCAACACGAACTGGTTTTGTTTACAAAAATCATGTACGTTGGGTCAGATTTCGATGTTTTGTTCGAGCTCCGATGCAGTTTTCTTGACATTTCATGTCAAAATCTGATTAGGTCGAGTACCGATACGGTCGAGTACCGATACGGTCGAGTACCGATACGGTCGAGTACCGATACGGTCGAGTACCGATACGGTCGAGTACCGATACGGTCGAGTACCGATACGGTCGAGTACCGATACGGTCGAGTACCGATACGGTCGAGTACCGATACGGTCGAGTACCGATACGGTCGAGTACCGATACGGTCGAGTACCGATACGGTCGAGTACCGATACGGTCGAGTACCGATACGGTCGAGTACCGATACGGTCGAGTACCGATACGGTCGAGTACCGATACGGTCGAGTACGGGGGCCCACTGCATGCCTGCGTCTTTGTTGCAGCCATGGGGCCTGTCCATCTCAAGGGCCTTCCTCTTTTCCGCTGCCCCTCTACTTTGCCAAACATGATGTCCTTCTCCAGGGACTGGTCTCTCCTGACAATGTGTTCAAAGTATGCCCAAAGTAGAAAGCCTCATTTATTTCCTGAAGATCAGATAGTGGTTTAAACTGCTGACCTGTGATTAGCAGTCCAAAGCTAGTCATCTAAACCACCAAGGTTTATACCAAAGACAGGGGACACCTATATCAGCAAACTAATTACCTTGTTATGAATCCTGGAATAAAGCACACAGAAATCATGAAATATAATTAAAGGACAGAAAAATGTCTCATATACTGTATAGAATAATAAATTGACACTTTGTTAAAAACAAAGTTTTGAAAATATGTAGAATTAATTTTGCGACTCTTCCTTAGGTAATTACCCAGCTGTATTACAGAGGAAAATTTTACACCTGATGTAAATGGTGGTGAGGATTCCACTGAACCTCGTGAGCTTCTTTCCAGCCTTCGATTGGACTCTGAGAGACTGATTTCTGAAATCTGAAGCAAATGAAAATCCTTTCATAGACAAGTACTTGGAGAATTCCTTGCAGATAAAGCCAGGTAATAGCAATAGCTGATTGGGGGAAAAAGGGGGGGGGAATAATCCAGCAATTATCATTTTTGTGCAGATGATTATATTTATACTTTGTATCTCTACAAGGTTATTCTTAAAATGTGCACACCTGATCCAAGTCACGGTATTCTCCCACACCTCATAAGGCTGTGAAAACTAGACATTGAATAAAGAAGACAGAATTAGAGTGGAAGCATTGAATTATGGTTCTGGAGAAGAATATTGAAAGAATCATGGATTGCCAAAAGAACAAACAAATCTGTCTTGAAGAAGTACATCAATAATTCTCCTTAGAAACAAGGACAGCAAGACTCTGTCTCATGTACTTGGAACATCGTATTGTCAGGAGAAGCCAGTCCTTGGAAAAGGACATTATGTTTGGTAAAAGAGAGAGGTAGCAAAACAGAAGTCACTAGACAAATGGATTGACGCAATGGCTGCAACCATGGGCTCAAAGGTAAGAACTATTATGAGGATAGCTCAGGACCAGGCAGTGTCTGACGCCGTTGTGTATAGGGTTATGATGAGTGGGAACAAGCTCAGGAGCAGGCAGTGTCTGACGCTGTTGTGTATAGGGTTATGATGAGTGGGAACACAGTCATTGGCACCTAACACTAGCAACCATCTCTACCTGAATTAATGGGTTACATTTTAAATTGTATTATTTCCCTATTCATGAAAGAAGTTTCTTTTTTAAAAATCTTTTCCTGTAATTCTATTCATTTCCATATTTATAGTTTGTGACACTAGATATAGTCGAATAATATGAAGCAAAAAGAATAATTTACATGAATTAATTATTGAAAGTGACACACAAATGCTGTATTCATTACATTGCCCTTTTTCTTGTTCCTGTTGTTTGAAAGGAACTTGTATGTCACTAAAGAATCTAAGCCTGTTTCAGTTTCACTTGTCCTCCTTTTGTAGCCATAATTTATTCAAAGTAAAACACAAACATTATACTAAGTATATTATATTTCCTGTTTTTAATCAAAACCATTTTATTTGGAGCTAATACAGATTTCATATCATACCATAGTTCAATCACATTAAGCAGTGCTGTACAATTGCCGCCACAGTCAGTTTCCAAACATTGTCTTCCTTCTGGAACTCCTGGTCATCAGGTCCCAAACACCCCCATACATCTCCTATTTCTCTTTCTCCAGGTACGAGTCAGGAGAATAAAAAATTTAACCTGCTCCAAGTCTATGTACAAAAATGCTTCCCAAAGAATAAGACTTTGGGAAGCAAAAACTTCATTTTATTTGTCTTCCGTTCACCCAACAACTGGAAAGAACTTGTCTGTCTTGAGACACTGCCTAATCCTGAAAAGCTAGATCCTGAATTTGTGCAACAAAATTGGACTGTTTCTATACATTTAGCCAATCTAAGATCAGGGTTCTCTCAGGTGGCATCAAAGTCAAGTATGCTGTTAGGTGCCCTCAAGTGGGTTCCAATCAATAGCAACCCTATGCACAGCAGAGCGGATCACTGCGCGGTCCTGTGTCATCCACACAAGTGCACCTATGCCTGAGCCCATCCATGCAGCCACCGTGTCAATCTTTCTCATTGAGTGTTTTCTCCTTCACTACTCCTCCACTTTCCCTAGCATCATGTCCTTCTCTAGGAGCTGGTCTCTCCTGACATTATGTCCAAAATACGTAGGACAAAGTCTTGCCATCCTTGTCTTTAAGAAGCACTCAGGCTTACTTCTTTCAACGCAGATCGGTTTGTTCTCTTAGCAGCCCATGATCATTTTAATATTCTTGCCTAGTGCCACAATTCAAATGCACCAATTCTTTGGTCTTCTTTATTGAATGTTCATATTTCTCATGCATATGGGGCAATGGAGACGACTGGCTGGGGTCAGGCACATATCTCCCTAGTCCTCAAAGTCACACCCTTGCTTTCTAGTAATCTAAAGAAGACTTGTGCCGAAGAGTAAACCAACAAATTACAGCGTTTGATTTCTTGACTGCTGTTTCCATAAGCATTGATGGTGGATCCAAGCTAGACAAAATCCTTGACAACTTCAGTCTTTTCTCTGCTTCTCATGATGTTACCTATTTGTCCAGCTGTGAGGATTTGGGTTTTATTGAGTCATAATAAATAATGAAAGTTACAATCCTTGCTCTTCATCAACAAGTGCTTTAATCCCACCTCATGTTCAGTGTGTTAGTCTGGGTACTTTAGAGAAACAAATCCACAGAAACTCATGTATAAGAGAGAGTTTTATATAAAGCTTAAGTGCATATCAAGAAAACATCCCAACCCAGTGCTCCCCAAGCCCACAAGTCCAACATTAACCCATATGTCCAACACCAAACCACAAAGTCCTCCTCCATCTCACAAAACAACAGAATGATGCCGACTGTAGGAGGAAAGCCAAGTCAGTGAATGTGTAAACATCTCAGTGCTGGCAGGGGTCTCCACACAGGTGCTCCAGCACCCAGGGATGCATCAGGGTAGGTCCATGTGGCTTCTCTTTAGGGATGTCTTACAGGAAGTGAGCCTTGCCAGCTGAAGCAGGAAACTGGCTAAGGCAGCTGCTCCCTGGTCTGACCATCACAAAACAAGAGACCCAAGAACTAAAAAGGTGAGGCTCACTGAGCCATTTATCCCTCCGCCCTTCAATTAACTCCACATGTGTTTATCAGGAAGGTTGGCACAATAAATTAACTACCTCATTCAATAAACAAGATTATATTATCTGCATATTGCAGGCTGTTAATAAGCCTTCCAATTCTGATGCCACATTCTTTTCATATAATCCAGATTCTCTGATGATTTGCTCAGCATATGGATTAAACAAATTTGGTGAGAGGATACAATCCTCTCATCCACCTTCCTTGATTTTAAACTGAATAATATTCCCTAGTTCTATTTGCACAACTGCTTCTTGATCCATGTACAAGTTCCTCATGAGGACAGTGAAGTGTTCTGGAATTTCCCCTCTTCTCAAGGTGATCCACAGTTTATTGTGGTTCAGACAGTCTAATAACTTGGCATAACCAATGAAACACAAGTAAGTATCTCTCTGGTATTCTCTAGTTTGAGCCAAGGTTCATCTGACATCAGCAACACTATCTCTCCTTCGATGTTCTCTTCTGAATCCACCCTGAACTTCTGGCAGTTCCCTGTCAATGTACTGCTACAACCATTGTTGGATATCTTAAGCAAAATTTCACTTGCATGTCATATCAGTGATATTGTTCTATGGTTTGAGCATTCTGTTTGGTCACCTTTCTTTGAAATGGGCACAAATATGGATCTCTTCCTGTCACTTAGCAAGGGCCTGTCTTCCAAATTTCCTGGCAGAGACAAATGAGTGCTTCCAGTGCTTCTTCAGCTTGCTGAATCGTTTCAACGAGCATTCCGTCAGGTCCGGGAACCTTGTTTTGGGCTCACACATCCAGTGCAGTTTGAACTTCTTCTTGCAGCACCATTGGTTCTTGCGCATATGCCACCTCCTGAAGTGTGGAATATCAACTACTGCTTTTTGGTACAGTATTCTCTCTATCTTCTCTTGATTCTTCCTTCATCATTCAGTATTTTCTCCATAAAATCTTTCAAGATTGCAATTCAACGTTTGATTTTTTTTCCATTTCTTTCAGTTTCAGAGATGCTGAGCATGTTCATCCCTTTTGGCTTTCTAATTCAAGGTCTTTATATCTTTCACTATATTTTTTCCTTGGTCTTCTCGAACTACCCTTTGAAATTCTATTCTGCTCTTTTACTTCATCATTTCTTCCACTTGCCTTAGCTACTCTATGATGAAGAGCAATTTTCAGAGTCATTTTTGACATCTATTTGATCTTTTCTAAAGTCTTTCTGTCTTTTTAATGACCTTTAGCTTTCTTCGTGAATGACGGTCTTAATGTACTCCCGCAGGTCATGGGTTCTTCTGTCATTAGTGTTCAATGCTTCAAATCTGTTCTTATATGTTTCTTAAAATTCAGATGGGACAGACTCAATGTCATATTTTGGTTCTTGTTGACTTGTTTTCATTTTCTTCCACTTTATTTGAAACTTACATATAAGCAATTGATGGTCTTTTCTACAGTCAGCCACTGCCAAGTTTTAGCTGGTGATATTGAACTTCTCCATCCTGTCTTCCACAATTATAGTCAATTTGATTTCTGTGTAATTCATCTAGGAAAGTCCATGTGTACAGTCAAATTCTGTGTTGTTGAAAAGAGGTATTTGCTATGAAAAAGTTGTTGATTTTGCAAAGTTCTATAATGTGATCTCCAGCTTCATTTATATCCCCAAATTCATATTTTCAGCTACTGTTCCTTCCAACTTTTACATTCCAAACACCAATAATTAGCAATGGATCTTGATTGCATGTTTGCTCAATTTCTACCTGAAGTCATTGGTAGAATCTTCAATTTCTTCATTACTAGCTTTTTGAGGTTGTTACAAAATATGAATTATAGTTGTATTGTTTGGATTCTCTTGAAAGTGGCTAGACATAATCTTATCACAAACAGCACTGTACTTCATTATGAATTTTGCAATGTTTTCTGACAATGAATGCCACGCCATCCCTCTTTATTATATTCTTCCTCTTTATTGTGTTATTCATGGCATGATAAATCAAATGATTTTCTGATTCAGGCTGGCCAGTTTTAGCTCACTAAATCCTAGGATATCGATCTTCATGCATTCCATTTTATTTTTTACCAATTCCAATTTTCCGAAATTCATACTTGGCACATTCCAAGTTCTGATCATTAGAAGATTTTTACAGCTATTGGGAGGATCAATGTCAATAGACCCCATGGACCATGCTCAGAATGTCTAGTCATTATTCAAGAGAAGGGAGAGCACTAGAACAGCTACCTGTTTTCAGCTTTGAGAAACGAAAGGTGTAGCACTTTTATTTTGTCAAATTCCATAGTCTAAAAATATCTCTTTGTGTTATTCAAATCTCTTGGGTTTGAAAGCTCAAGGACATGAAGCTCTATTCTGAATATTGACCCAGTTAGATAGACCTGCACTATTCAATCAGGGAGTTGATGGACACATTTCTCTCCAGTATAATGAAAACTTGACAGAATGACACCTGGGGTTGGAGAGGATGTAGGAAGCTTTGGTACAGCTGAGTTATTCTGTATGGTTCTTCTATCCATAGTCTTTGTAACACTATAGCACAAACTGGAACTGACCTATAGAATTCCCAAAGCTGTAAGTCTTTAAGGAAGGAGACTACATCATCTTTATTACTTGGGGCAACTGGTAGTTTACAACAGAAGACGTTTCAGTAAGGAGCCAAAAGCAAATACAATTCCATAAAGCCAATTCTAATTTACTGGGACTCTACAGTAGAACTGCTTCACAAAGCTGCTGAGATTACCAAGCTTGACAGGATCAGACAGCCTCCTCTGCTCTGGTGAGAAGATCCTTTGAAGTTATTTGAAATAAAAACAACCAAAAAAAAACTGCTTATATCACATTCTACTTGAAAGGAAAGAAACTTGTTTTCTCAGCATCTAGAACATTTCCCAGAAATTAAGAGATGATCCTTGGTTTCACTTTCAGTCTGACGTTTGTTCAGTAAAAAGAGATTTACTTGTCCCAACTTGACAATAGAAATTCTGTTCTCATAAGAAAAAGTACAGGAGAGCCAATGTCTGTATATTTATGAAAGAAATTAGCAGACTGTCGATGTGAGAAAGAGTAAAAGGAGACACAAATTATATTAGAATGTTCTAGTCCACTTTTGTAGATTATAGATTCATTAATGAGCATAATTTAAGTGTTCTCTTTTAACTTTGCCTCATCATTTTAGAGAATCCCAAATGATCAACTGCTTGGGTCTTATGGGACCCTGATGGTTCAATGGGTTAAGCATCAGACTACTTACCATAAAGGTACTCACCAGCTACTCCATCAGAGAAAGACGAGGCTGTCTGCTCCTGTACTTGTGATCTCAGAAGCATTATGAGGCAGTTCTACTCTGTACTATAGGGTTGCTCTATGGCAATGGGTTTGCTTTTGGTTTGGTATGACATGTTAAACTGATTTTAAAAGCCATTAGATTTGAAGTTGTGGTCCACTGGGTTAATGTTTGAGCTGAAAACTGAAAGGTCTTCTGTTCCAACCTACCAGTTTCCCCAAGGAATAAGGATGAGGTCATCTCCCTCCTTAAAGATTTATAAATTTGGAAACCCTAGAGGTCGGTTCTACTCTGCTCTATAGGATTTCTACTACACTTGATCTTAGCCAAAAGGCTGAGAAGCGATTATATAGGATTTCTATCCATCAGAATCTACTTGATATCAGAGGGTATGGTTTGGATTTAAAATAGGAATGATAATACAACATAAGCTTGTACTAAGAAATACATTTTATGTCATGAATAACACCTGTAAATAATTTAGCAGACTGATTGCCACATGTGTTATTAGCATGTTATGACAATCCCATGTTGAACAAGTAGAACTGCTCCCTGGTGTTTTCATACACCGTAAAACATGCAAAAGTCAGTATCTGTGTGAGGCTGAAACCAGTCAGGAAGGAGAACTCACTGGGTGTTTATAAGGTAGGATTTTAATGGAGGGCTCTTTGTCAGGGAGGGAAGCTGACAAGACCTGAAAAACACAGCATATGTGACAGGTTCTGGCTCTCACAGTTCTTACTGCAGTAGTCACTAGATGCAATTATAACACTAAATCACACTTCCATGCCTCAAGGAAGTCTTTAAAACTTGGAGATGTGGAGAAAAATATTTATATGAACATATATTCCATTTCAGTAGTACATCAAACTTTGCATATTAAAACAGCATACCATTTTTGACTTCTCATATTTTTATTAAAGACATGCTTATACATATTAGGGAGGATGTAAAAGGTAAGATTCCAAAGATCAATGTGTTACGGGATAAATAAGCATTATGTGAAAATTAAAAACTCACTACCTTGGAGCAAATAATGACTCAAGTGATCCTATAAAGACATAGTAGAACTGCCTCTGTGGGTTTCTCAGACTGTAACTGTGGTAGGGTTTCTGTCGACTAGACATTCCAAGCTAGGGGTGAAATCAAACCTGTCAATCAAGTCACAGTCTGATGATACCTCCTTGATGTCACAAGCCTTGATGAAGAATGAGGGATTCTTGGAACTGCGCTCGGTCTCTATTCACCTCTGCTTTTCTGCCTGATGGAATTCAACCTAACTTGAAGTATAGCCCATGTGGGCCATCTGACCCTGAGACCTGCCATGTTTCCACCAACCTTGGATCCATGCGCCTTTGCACACATCGACCTGTGATCTTTCTGCTTCTCTGCTTACTGTTCTGTGTCACTGGCATGTGACCTTATGAGTTAATTGGAGAACTAAGGTTCCCCTGGCCAAAACCATGGTATTTTCAATTGCCTTATAGGCAAGAAAATCTGTTCACTTGTTCTCAAAGACCAAACCATGGACCACTGAAGAGATAGGTAAGTTATCTGGACTATCTTGGATGTCGTTTCAGTGAAATTTTATGGAAGACTGGGGAATGAGAAGATTGCTGAGAAATGTGCACCTCTGGTTCTGACTGACCAATGAAAATAGCATTGATTGTAAGCATGGTACTTAGAAATAACAGCTCCAAGATGACCCTGAATTTTTTCCCAAGGTCATTCCTGTGATGATGAGATATGGTGCTATTCTGACGACCCCAAAAGCAAACATCAGTCAAGCCAGTGGGAGTCACCATCATCACCTTGCCCCAAAAAAGCTCTTCAAAGATCAAGAAAATGTTAATTTTTTTTTTTTAATTTATGTGAGCGGGGAAGTGAATTTGGAATTCATTCCACCAGGACAGACTGTTAATCAAGCTTTCTATTTAGAGGATCTGAAAAGATTGCTTAACAGTGTGAGATCAAAAAGGTCTGTTTGAGGCAGACAGTGGACTGGTTTTGCCACCACAACAATGCACGGGCTCACACAGCCATCTCATTGCGCCAGTTTTTGACAAAAACAAAAAAAACAGTATGCTTCTCTTGCCCCACGAACCTTACTCACCTGACCTTGATCCTTGCAATTTCTTTTTGTTTACACAAACGAAGAGGGACATGAAAGGACAGCATATATATATATATATATATATATATATATATATATATATATATATATATATATATATATAGAGAGAGAGAGAGAGAGAGAGAGAGAGAGAGAGAGAGAGAGAAGAGGTGAAGAAAAAAACAAGGGGAGGGGCTGTCAGCCATCCAAAAAGATGAGTTTGAAAAATGTTCCTGAGAATGGAATCGCAGATTTGACAAATGTATTAAGTGTAATGGTGAGTACTTTCAAGGTGATGAGGTTTTGTAAAAAAAATTTTTAAACCTAGCTCTGAAAAAACAACTCTGGGCTGGGTGGTTGGTTGGTTAGTTGGTTGGCGTGGAGGCTACCCTCTCATATGTCACTGGATCTGCTTTCCAGAAAAACAACCCAGTCTAGCGCATTTATACACTGGTTACTCCATGTATAAAACTTACTAAAACAAAATCCCCAGGATACTGGATTCTGACAGACAACATTCTACATGAGTTCCGCCTTGAAGAATAATTGGGCTTTCCTGAAATTGGTGTCTCCTCCCCTGGGCTAAATATCAATCTTATGCCTGCAGTAGGGCTTTTGTTAGATGTAATTATGCAATTAAAGTTAGTTAAATGAACTTTTTTTGTTTCTCTCATAGATCAAAATATCCCTGCCCTTGGAAATGGAATGTGTAAGAATGACTGCTGGGTTTTAGAAAACATATATAAACTGTGTTTATTGGATACTCCCACTTATGAATAGATGATTAAACTTTTTTTACATCACTTCACTCTGTGTGACTGGGTTGGTCTTGCATTGCACTGGGTATGACACATTTCAGGAAACAGCTTGTTTTAGGAAATTGGCCCTAAAAATTATTATAGTGCTTCCTCATCTTAGAGTTCCCAAACTGGCCCCTATTCCTGGAATAAACTCCATTACATTCAAATGATCAACTGAAAATGGATTTTCCACAGCAAATGGTCTCTTCCAAAACTGAAACTTGAAGCTTTTAGTTGTGAAATTCTGTGAAATCCATGTACTCTCCGCCCCACCCTACCCCCGCTAGCACAGCTTCTTGAGATTTCCTTGTGCTTGCGGCTTTCAGTTTCTGATTAGTCTAGTTCCGTTACATGACGGCCGCTTCTAGCTATTTCTACAGGCCAAGGATGTTGGAGAAGGGACATAAAAATAAAAAAATCAAGATAGAGAGACAGAGAAGCAAGAGAATCTGAAGAAAAACAAGTATTCTTACCACTTTCCCATGAACAACATCCTTTTCAGCTCTAAAAGATCTCTGTTCCAGAACACAGAGTCTACAACAAAGTTGGGGTACGGAGAGAAGGGATTCTTAAGGGTCAATTTCCTTAATAGTAACCCACTGGAAGACAGGCTGCACTCAGCCTGATGGGGGGTAACAGTTCCAATGAAGCCTTGCCCTCCCCAGGTGGCAGATGTCCCACCTCCTGTGCTCTGTGTTGAATCAGACTGTAACAGTGAGGAGAACCAGGGTTTGAAATGTGTTAGGATCATCGTTCTCCTTTGGAATTTGGTCTGTGTTGACTAAATCACCATTTCAACTGGAGCAACTTGCTCTTTCCATTCTGCTTGCATCTAAGACATTTCCAAAAGCATCGTTTTCAAGAGGGGGAAAAAGGGAGCAGAAAATTAGATTCAGTGCAAACAGGGAAGTGACTCAGTTAAATATTGTTTAAAAATCTAAATTTATGTTAAAAGGTAAATACGATGGATCAGAATAGCATGCTTTGAGGTGACATGTCTGTACTGTATCAGGAAGGGTTTTCTTTCTATAGTCCAGGGTCACGAGGACCAACTTCTCTGTGCCCGCCCTCTTTGTAAATCCATCCAAGCAGACTTTGCCTCTCTACTTTACTGGAAGACTTCCCCTGGTAAGCATTCTACCAGTAAAAGAAACATATTTGCTGACTCTGACCTCTCCCTGCCCTCCTGTAATGTACTCTAGCCTCTGGAAATTCCTCCCAAAATTCCTTGGCAGCTACTCACTCCATTCATCATCCACTGCCCTGAGGCTCTTTCCCTTTTCTGTTAGCTCCTTCGCCTCCTTTTCTCTTCCAAATGGAAAAAGAAAACATAAGGCCTAGAAGTGTGTGGCTGGCAATATCATGGTTTTTTAAAACGTTCCCTCCCCATTCTGCTGTTCAACTCCTCCTACTTTTTCAGTCTTTTCTTTCCTTCCAGTTTCCTCTCCTTTTATTTTCTGATGATAGTCAAGAAATATAATAACACTTACACTTACCTGCAACACAGATCTACCAGATAAGCTTTAGTATTGCCATCTTATAGAACATAGGCTTAAGGTGCCTATATGAGATTCCAAAGGTACAGCCATTAAGATTTGCTACAAAGCAAGCACTCTGCACTTTACCTGGTCTTTTATTTTGTTCCTATTCGGCCTTGTAATTATGTTATAGCTTACTGTTCAAAAGGAATGTATGGAAAAGGTATCAAGAACCCAATTGGAGGTCAGAGAGCCAAGGTTATCCGTAAGGATGCTGTGCTAGTGAGATACTAATTTCATGTGAACTTGAAGATGTATAGAGGTGGTATTCAATCTGTCAGGTCACAGCCTGATGGTGGCCTTCTCAAGGAGGACACGGGAATCTCCCCCTCTCTCTGCCACTGACCTTGATAGTTGGCAGAGCTGTGCCATGCTTCTGCAGACTGTGGATCTTGGAGGCTCTGCATCCAGCACCCTATGATCTTTCTGTATTCTGTATCATTGCATGTGACTGCTTGAGTCTGAGCAGGAACTTATGGTCTACTATTGGACTTACCCACTTCTACAGCTGTGTAAGCTAATTCTTGCTATAAATCTCTTTCTATATACAAACACATACAAGAGTCACTGGGTTTGCTTCTCTAGAGAACCTATCCAAACCGATGCATTTGGGGATTGACCTTCATAGAGAAAAATTAAGCTTTCACCAGGGAACACTCGAGGCTAAGACCTGGAAGGTACATCAGAAAGTATGATTGTTAGAGTTGTACTTCATTTTGTACATGTATGAACAGAGCATGCTGATCCAGCGAGAGGCACAGTTCTCCAAGTAACACTCTTGCCTTAGACTCATTTGAGAGTCAATAAAAAAGTATTTTTATTCCAATCAAAGCAGTAGGTTCCATGAGCATCTGCTGGGCCCCTGAAAGTCAAGGCAGATAGTTCGGCTCAGAAGGTCACAGCGACAGTATTTTATGATTATGATTGCAATGAGGTAATCTTGACAGATTTTTCTCAAAAACACAGGGTGCTCCAAGGATTTACCTATTCAAAAGAAGTTTTAGAAAGTTGAAAACTGCACTGATGGGAAAAAAGGCCGGGAAAGTATTGCCAGGGAATTTTGTTCCCATCACCACAATGTACCTGTTCATTCCTAGCAGAGTGGAGTCACCTGGCTTAACACGAGAACTCCATCTTGTTTCAAACTGCATTTAATGCCAGCCACCACTTAGCCCTCTTCTCCTCTTTCCTCTCCCAGCTCTCCCAACAAGACCTTGATTCTTCTGAGATGTCTCCACACCCCACCTGCCCAATTAGCAAGAAAGGTACACTATCTTGTAAGAACTTGAATTAGCACCTGCTGCTGTGCTGTTGCCCCCAATCCAATTATGCTGCCAACCTAAGAATATAACAGCTAGAATGTCCCATCCCCTGAGCCAGCCCCCTATGTTGAACTATAGAGTTAGGAATTTCTGTTCTGATTCGAGAGCTTTCCAGACACTAGCCTACTTTGGGCCCAGCTGTTTAATATAGTCTTCATTTATTAATCCCATGGTGTGGTTAATCTCGCCCATTTACAACAGTAGCAAGAGCTGTCCTTTAAGAATTTCATTGGGAAAGCTCACTCCTTTCACCCGCCAGCCCTGATTTACCCCTTTGGACTTACTTCCCCCCAAAATTCAAAGGGGATCTCTGATGATATCTGTTTCTCAATGAAAGCTTATCTGAACCCTATAAGGATCCCAAAACTCTCTCTTTCTCTCTCTCTATCTCTCTCTTTCTTTATTTTTTGCTTAAAACTTTTTTATTCAGTCTTAGATAAGACAGAGAAACTACAAAGGCAAATCATCTTAAATGAGAGAAACCAGATAAGGGAAATTATCAGCATGAATCCAATGGATTCCCACCTATTTATAGCCATAGTTTTCATAAATCCAGTACAGAACAACAGAAATCACAGGATCACAGCTGATAGTAGGCACACATTTTCGTGGCTGCAGGCAGGATTGCAGAAGTGGGGAGGGGACCCTCACTGGGATATGTGCACTCTTGCAGATTTAAAAACTTAAGGGTTGGTTCTGGCTCTCCATGCACCTGGCTATTTGTTGGTTCTGTTAGGACTCATGGCCATGTGGCCTCTAAGCCATCATCACCAGAATCCCCAGTTTCAAATAAAAGTAGATACGTGTGATGAAACCTAAACTTGCTGCCCTTGAGTCCACTATGACTCACAGCAAGGCTGTAGGACACAGCAGAGCGACCCTTCTGGGTGTCTGAGGCTGTCGATCTTTATGGGAGCAGAATGACTCATCAAAAGGCAGACCACACAATTAGAAGTCCAAAGCATGATCCACTATGTTAGCAGGGCTCCTTCACTTGTTGCTATAGAGTTGATTCTGACACATATCAACCCTATAGGACAGGGTAGAACTGCCCCTTTCCTTCCTCCCTCCCTCAAGAACCCTTGATAATTTATAAATTATTATTTTTCCATGTTGTACACTTTCTGATGTCTCCCTTCACCCACTTTTCTGTTGTTAATACAAAACCTCCAACAACTAGAACAGAGTAAGCAGAACAACCCCTTTAATAAAAAGAGAAAAGAAATAGTAAAAATCAGAGTTAAACCAGTGGGAAGACAAGAGAACAATGCAAAAGATAAATGCAGCTAAAATCTGGTTCTACGAAAGGATTAACAAAATTGACAGTCTGCTAGCACAGCGTACCAAGAATAGAAAGGAGCAAACATCAATATCTAGGATGAGGGACGAATCAGAGACAATAACAACAGACCCTAATGAGACTAAAAGGATAATCACAAAGTACTATGAAGGTCTGTAATCTAATGAATTCAGAAACCTGAAAAACATGGATAAATATTTGGAAAAACAGTCTCTCCATAGATTATCTCATTCTAAGTTTCCATCGATAGATGAGTGGATTAGTAAACTCTGGCACATACACACAACGGAGTACTATGCAGCACTGAAAAGCACAGACAATCACATGAAACATGTCGTTTCATGGGAAGAGCTGGAAGGAATCATGTTAAGCAAGGTAAGCCAAACTCAAAAGGACAGATATAATATGAGTACCCACTCCACACTCCCTCTCATTCACAATGATAAGACTTTTGGGGTTTTGATGCCTGATACCTGATCTTATTGACACCTCATGATCACACAGGCTGGTGTGCTTCTTCCATGTGGGCTTTGTTCCTTCTCAGCCAGATGGCTGCTTGTTTACCTTCAAGCCTTTAAGATCCCAGATGCTATATCTTTTGATACCTAGACACTATCAGCTTTCTTCACCACATTTGCTTATGTACCGGCTTTGTTTCAGCGATCGTGTTGGGAAGGTGAGCATCACGGAGTGCCAGTTTAATAGAACAAAGTGTTCTTATATTGAGAGAATATTTAAAACTCTCTGTTTAATGTGATATTAATCAGAGGGTCCAGAATTCTTAGGGAAGGGGTAGCAAGATGTCAACATCTCCATCAGAAGTGTACAGACCTGTGTGGAGGATGTCCAGAACCATAGCTTCCAAGTTTTGCAATTTTGTTTAATAAAGGTTCTTTATGAGGAGGCCTGGTGGCATATGCACTGATCTGCTGACCACAAGGTCCGTGGACTGAACCCGCCAGCCACTTCAAGGGAGAAAGACGTTAAGTCTTGGAGACTTTGATTTCTTTCTTTTAATCTTCCCCAATCTGATGTTCAAATCTGTAGTATATTCCATGATATTCTAGTGATACAATAGGCACTCTTCCCCCCCTCCCCGGCCCCAATAAATGTCTCTGAGATAACTTCCAGTTTACAAGAAAATGCTGTGAAAAACATGTGCCCTCCCCCAAGCACTGCTTCCTGTAATTCCTTGTCTGCTTGTTGAGACACTGCCTGACTTGCACTCAGTGCTTTCCGTTTCACTCCAGTCTGGTTCTGTGGCAGTGACGGTCTCATTAGAACGCGCACAACATCCCTCGATGTTAGAGGAGTGAAATTAAAGCCCCAAGATTGCGTGGGAGACAAGAACTCACAAAACCACTCCACCTAACCTCAAGGGGAAAAGAAGGTAAGAGCGTTTACTATTTTCTCACCAAGCAGGGTTTGTTCCAGCTCTGCAGGATCTCTGGTCCAGGACAGAGCCTACGATAGCAGTGGGACCGGGTGGGAAGAATTTCCTAGGGACCAGCACCAACAAGAGCTGCTCTAACTAATGTGACAGTAGTTCTGGTGCCCTGGCCTCCCCAGCTGGTGTCCCTGAGGACTGACTCCCTGCTGTGCTCTGTGCTGAATCTGGCCCAGCAGTTGCGGGAGCTCAAGTGTGAAATGCTCAGGATTGTCTTTCCTTGTCTTGGCACTGCCTGTGCTGGCTAGAGACACAATTAAATGACTGCTGTCTCTGTTGAAACTTGCTCCTTAGTATTCTGATAACATCTAAGAATGTAAAGGGCATTATTTTCAAGAAAAAAAATCAAATGTAAGCTCACTGTTAAAGAAAGAGAAAGCTGAACTTGATATGAAAAGCTGAGGAAGATTCATGAAAACAGCACACTTTTAATCATATGCCTGTAGTTTCTTTGAAAGCAGATGTGTGTCTTGAGAAAGAGTACAGTTTTTTTTTTACCTGTCCATTCCTTAAACACTTCTATCCACTACTTTATTGAAAGGCTGCCCCTTTAAGGAATCTACTTAGTGCGTGACTGAGCGGTCGCTGTGAGTGGAAATCACTCCGTGACAGTGGTCTTGGTTTGGGTCTTTTTGGGGTTAAAAGGCAGTATCTTTGTCTTGGTTGTCTAAATACCCTGCCCTGAAGTTCTTGGCAGCCATGGCCTTCGGCCATCATCTATTTGTGCGATGTGCTCTCCTTCATCTCCCTTACTCTGCCTCCAAAAGAAAATAGACCATTTAGAAGAGTATTTGCATCTCCTTATTTAACTAATATTTATTTTCAATCCTTGTATCTTCATTGGACATATAGCTATTTAAAACTTTGCTTTATTAATTGGTGTATATACACACATTTATGAGAGTTCTTTATATATATTGGATAAAATTACTTTGAAAAAAACATATGACTGTCTTTTGAAGGTCAGAAGTTCTACATTTTGAAGATGAAGAAATTATCATTTGGGTTTTTTATGGGAGCATTACTTTCTTAATGCTGCCTTATCAAAATACCACAAACTGGGTAGCTTACAGAAAGAAACATTGTCTTCTCACAGTTCTGGAGACCAGAAGGTCAAATCAACACGGAAGCCGAGCCTTGTGTCTCTTACAGCTTCTGGTAGCCCAGGGCATTTCTAGGTGTTCCTGGATTTTAGATGAACTTTCACATGGTGTCTGCCTTCCCTGTATGTATGTGCCTTTGTTGCCTTCCCTGTGTCTGTCTGTCTGTCTCTGTTCTACCACTCAGAAAAGACTAGGCCCCAGTTCCCTCTAGTATGATCTTATACACGTAACTGATAGCATCCTCAAAGCAAAACCTGCTTCCAAATAAGATCACAGCTGAAAGCTGACCATATCTTTTGAAGGATTCAATTCAATCCATAATGTTGGATCCTGTTTTCAGCTTCACATCTAAGAAATCTTTGCTTAGCCCAAGATCACAAATGTTTTCTTAGAAAATTTTCATTGTTTTAGGTTTTAAATCTAAGTGTATGATAAATTTTGAGTTCTATTTTCAGTATGGTTCAAAGTACGTGTTGAAGCTCTCTTGTTTTTGCGTAGACTAGTCGTGGTTCAGTGCTGTCCAGCAGGTGCCACCTTACAGAGACCCTCTGGACAGTCGAATGAAACACGGTCCAGTGTGAACCATCCTCACAGCCATTGCTATTTTGAGATTATGGACATGAGGTGGAGGTCACATCTGACCTCTTATGCCTTCAGAAGGGAAGAGGAGAACCCAATACCAGCCCAAGGCTGAATTCCACAGGCAGAGGTCAGACGTATTTCCAAGCCCCATCTTTCTTTACCCTATTTGGACACCAGCCATTCTTTCCATGACACTCTGCTCTGTTGGGTTTGGTAATTTGTTGCAATGGGTACACCAGTGGTTCTCAATCTTCCTAATGCTGCAACCCTTTCATACAGTTCCTCAAGTTGTGGTGACCCTGAACCATAAAATTATTTTCGTTGCTACTTCATAACTGTAATGTTGCTACTGTTGCAAATCGGGTGACCCTTGTGAAAGGGTCATTCGACCCCCAAAGGGGTCGTGACCCACAGGTTGAGGACCACTGGGCTACACAGAACTCAAAGACAAACTCATAATAATGGGGGTTTGTTGGGGGAAATTAACAAGTTACCGCAAGTCAGCAACAGAAAACATTAAGGATACAGTCTTTGGTCTGTAGCAACGCCCCTTCTCAGCCAGCAGCCATATCTTTCTCTGGACTTTGGCCTTTCAGTCTCTCAGTCTCCCAGTCATGTGATTCATTGGCCTCTGCCTTGTTCTGTGAGCTGAGAAGCCAATCTCTCAGGGCCTGTTCTCAACACTGCTCCTCTGTGATGCCTCATGGTCTCTACCTAAGTCTTCCTCTGGTACCTCGGCAGTATGTGCTCTGCCAGTGCCTCTTCTTGCTTCATGATCATGAGTTTATTGTTCCTGCTTCTGAGATGGCTCTCTTATACCCAGAGGAATGACAAGATTAACCAGTTCCCTCTATTAATGTTTCACATACCCTATTTTCATGATCTCACCCAGTCACTTAGTGGAAGTTACAAAGACGTGGATAAAAGAGCCATATTTAAGCAATTTCAATTCACCAAGCTTACCATCCTTTTGTATGTATAAATTTAATTACTCTGCATTCATTTATTGAATAGATATCATTCCTCAAGAGAACTGCCTTATAATTTTGGTCAAAAACCATAAAAAAAAGAAACACCATTGCCTGTGTTGATTATGTGTCTCAGGTACCCAGAGTATGTTAAAATGATTAAAGCCTGAAACACAGCAAAGGGTATATAGTAAGTCCCTTGGTTGCAAATGCCTGACTTACCAATGTATGGATAACACATACAAATATGATGTAAATTTGCTTTTGCCTTTAAAAGACTGAACCAAACCCTACTCAAAATAATTCATCACAATCACCAAAAAGGAAAAAAAAAGCATTTGTGGAAAATTTTATTATCTTTTTAAAAATTTTCTATTGTGAATTATTTCAAGCACTTCAAGACATAGCATATGAGCAAGAACTGAAGGAAGATGCTCAAGCTGCACTGAACGCATTAGCCAAAAACAAGTCTGCAGGATTTGAAGGAATTCCAATGGAAATGTTTCAACAAGTATATATATTTTATTTCATAATTGAAATCCCACAAGCTATGCCATATTTCCATTGGCATGCACCCGCCAGTCTGTGATCTTTCTGCTTCTAGTTCATCATTCTGTTTGACCAGTATTTGGCTGAAAGAGTCTGAAGAGGGACCAAGGACTAGCGTCAGACTTACGGACGACTGAAGTTGAACTGGACTGGGATGACTTCTTGATATGTCAAAGTTCTTTTTTATACATAGATGAGTGTCACTGGATTTGCTTCTCAGTCAACTGGGCCTAACACAAGCACTTTATTTAATTCATTCAAGAATTTTTAATTTAAGATTTGTTGATCTTCATAACTTTGTGAGTTTTCATTAATCCAGAATATTTTATCCATTATTTTGTGAAAAAGTCTTTCTGTCCTTTGGCATATCCATTACCTAAATATTAACTCACAGTCATCAAGTCAATTCTGACTTACAGCAACTCTATAGGACAGAGTAGAACTGCACCTAATGAGTATCTGAGGCTATAAATGTTTATGGGAACAGAAAGCCTCATCTTTCGTAAGCAGGGCACCTAGTGGGTTCGAGCTACTAACCTTGTGGTCAGCAACCCAATGCATAAATATTGGACTATTGAAAATTATTCTATACAAAATAAAAAACTGTTTCTGTAGAGTCTCTTCTCTTTGCACTTCATTTTGAAATGCCAAGTTCACTAATCATTTATTTCACCAATTTTGACTGTTTCTTCCTATGAACTGATCAACACTCAGCTGATACTCAAGGGGATCTCTGATAATCTCCAGAGTCCTTCTTTACGTACTTTTCTCTCTAGCAAAACAAAACCAGGACACTTATGATTACAGATAGGTAGATAGATAGATAGATAGATAGATAGATAGATAGATAGATAGATAGATAGGTTTATATAGCAAGAAAGAATATTAATCTACACAGCAGTAGAGAGGGCTCAGTTCAACTCACTTTCATGGAATAGTTAATATTCTGAAGGTTCTTCAATTCACTCAGGCTGCCAGTCCAAGGTCAAGGAAGCAGACAGAGGAGTCTCCCCTCAGGCAAAACAAACAGAGTCAGCCAACAGGCAGCAGACAGCATGGTGGGGCAGCAACACTCAGTAGCGAGGGAACATAGTGAAGCAGGGCCCCCTGGCATCTCAATGTTTATTGATGTATACACGGTGACATGGTCCACCATCAGCATGGCAAAGCAGATCTCAAAGGAGCTCTAGTGATGCACAGCAAGGCAACACAATCCATGAGTTGGCTCAGCCCACAGATAGTGCAGCACATGGTTGAGGCCAAGAACTAGCTCAAGCTGCAGCATGCTAGTCCAATCACCAGGTAGAATGAGAGGAAATTCTCAGAATCCTCTTGAGAAGGCCATGACCACAAGGAAGGATCATCAGGCTGTAGCCTAATTGACAGGCTAGCTTCCACCTCTTCACTCTTAATACCGTCAAGCTGACATGAGATTATGTCACTACCACAACCACACTAAGTATATTACATGTAAACATAGGTATTGTTTGTGAGTTTTTTGTTTTCTCATAATCACATTACTAGTTCACTGTAATAAAAAACAAAAATTTATCAGTTAGTATAAACAGAATCTCAATAAAAAATAAGCCTTTGTTCAATTAAGAATTAATGGATATTTAATGAGAAAACAAAAAAAAGAATTAATGGATAAATCTTGATTTTCTTACATATAGTCAGTATGTATATATCCCTGCAGTGTATACTATTTTCCATTTAGTGTCTAGTAAATTTTGTGGAATTATTAAATGAATATCAAAAGGGAAAATTATCAACAAAATACTAGATGGAAAATTTTGATCAAGAGAGTTATTGAATATTGACAAATTATCATCTTACCATTATTTTTATCAATAGACTACTTTTGTAATACTTAGATGATTTTGTAAAATGGTACATATCTCTTGCTGCTATGAACAAAAGTTTTTCCCTTTCTAGGAAACTTTATGACTCCACCTTGCAAATCCAATATGCTGTAAAATCTTGATCTAATTAGAGACTAGAACTTTCTATTTGTCGCACCTCTTTCCTTGCAGATAAGGTAACATTCCTGAAGATGGCCTCAGAGATTCACATGCCAAACCCAGTGTGCCTCATTGAGAACATTAATAAAAACCTAATGGTTAACCAGGAAGCTTTGAAGATCCTGTCTGCCATTAAGCAGCCTCTGGTGGTGGTGGCTATCGTGGGCCTCTACCGTACAGGAAAATCCTACCTGATGAACAAGCTGGCTGGGAAGAAAAAGGGTGAGTGGCCCCAGTACAGCTCTACAGCGTGTCTTCTGTTCACGCATACTGCTCAACGTCAAATACGGTGACATGAGAAGTGAAAGTGCTGAGATGAGATGAATATTAAAAACTAACTTCCTGGTCACAATTAAGACTATTATACTCATACTATTCCGTAGAGATGAAATATTTGGCTTCATGATGTTCTTGTCTCATTTTGCTTTAAACCCAGGATAAGTTCTGTGTGGCCATTGCAATGGATTCTGGAACCAAGTAGAGAAGTAGAAAACAAATATTAACATTTTGACATGAACTTTAAATGTTTCTTTACTTTTATACAAATGAAATCATCTAGTTAGCACAATAAAACATGTATTAATATGTTCCATGTAGTAGCAACAAGTTTCCACTGACCTTTAAATAAAATAAACAGCTGTGCTGTTATTACCATCGAGTCAATTCTGACTCATGGCCATCTTATGATAGTAACATTACCCAGTTCTATGCCACCTTCACAATGATGTCGATGTTTGAGCCCATTGCTGCAGGTACTGTGTCAAGCCATCTCATAGAAACTCCTCTTTGCTCATCCGGGGATGCTGTGCAAAGGCACTCAAAATTGTTCAGCAACTGACCTACCAGCCTACATTGTCCTACAATGCAACCTCGAACAAAAGTAGGCTGTCCCCAAGCCCTGGTCATAGAATTGTTTACTTTTATATGAAGAAGGGTGGCAACGCCCTGCGTGTGGCATGTGCTCGGGTCTGGCTGACTTCTAGGAGTCTGTGCTCTGAGACCTAAACCAAAAACATGTCAGCAGGGCCTAGGGGGGGTTAAATGTGCTTGAGACAGGCTCAAGCGTGCTTTCCTTACTGAGGAGCAGAAAATCATTGTGAAAGTGGTGAAGGCTACATAAATGTAAATGAAGCTTTTTGAATAATAAACAAATAAAATGAAGGGGGGAGAAAGAAAAAGAAAGCCTTCCTCTTCACTGACCCTTTACCAAATATGATGTCCTTCTCCAGGGACTGGTTCCTCCTGGTGCCATTTCTAAAGTGCGTGCGACAGAGTCTTGCTGTTCTCATTTGTAAAGAGCATTCTGGGTGTTATATCTTCTAAAAGAGATTTAGTCATTCTTCTAGTAGTCCATGGCTGGGGGGGCGGGGGGGGAGTTAGTCACGACTGATCTCCTTCCGGCACAGAAGGGAGAAGGAGAACCCAACTCCACAACTGCCCCAGAGGCCAGACAGGCCTCCACCCTCCAACTCTTCTCAGCCTCTTCTCACACCAACCGTCTCTCTCATGGCACTCTATTTCTCTGCTGAAGTAGCCATCAGAGACTCGCAGACAATACTGACAACCATGGGCTTTATTTGAGCAGGTAATAGGTTACAAGACAGGATCAGGAATGTTAGGACACAGTTCTTTAATCTGCCATGTCTTTCCTCCTTCGTGGTAGCAGGCTCATGTCTATGTGGTCCTCAGCCTCTCCTTTACCTGACCCCTTCACCTCTGCAAGTGTTACAAAGATCTTTTAGTGCTGATAAATGCCCAAAAGGCCAGCCCATTCTGCGAACCAGTCCCCTGCCCAAAGTCATTCAGCTTTGTTCATTTCATAGGATGGGAAGCCCTTGCTGCTTCTCTACGCAGGGATCCAGGGCATCCTTCCTTGTAAAACTCTTTCCTGCTGGTGATGGTATTACCTGTCCTGCTTATGGGATGGATCAGATATACCCAGAGGCATGCAAAACTGACTAATTTAGAATACTGACCCTTAGTAGGACACTCGACACATTATTGTGAGGTTCCCACCCAATCACTTGTTTGGAGTTACAACTATAGACAGAAAAGTCATGTAAAGTCATTCTATTGCACCACAATGGCATATTTAATATCCCTTTACATACCATCCCAGTTCATTTCCACTCAGTAATGCCTAAGATATTGATTTGTAAGCATTCCATTTCCCTTTTAAGCAACTTCTAATTTTCCCAGATTCATAATTTGTACATTCTATGCTCTGATTATTAATGGATGCCTGTGGCTGTTTCATCTCCTTTGAATTATGCCATATCAGCAAATGAAGGTCCCCAAAGCTTTTCTCCATGTCCTTGGCGGGGCCAACTCTTCCACAGTCACATACTGTCTGCCTTCCAACTTTCGAGGCTCCTCTTCTGGCACTAGATCAGACAGTGTTATGCTGCTATTCAGAAGATGTGCAGCGGCTAATTTTTCAGAAGTGGACAGCCTTTCCTTCTTCCTAGTCTGGTGAACCTATCCACCCGGATGTCCCTGCTGGTATTTGAAGTACCTGTGGGAGAGCTTCCAGCATCACCGAATCGTGCAAGTCAGCACAGTTCAACAAACTCTCAAAAAAAGTATTGGATATTCTGATTTTCCAAATTCTCTGGTTGTAATTAAGAATACGGGTTTGTTGTTTCTGTTGACTGTTGTAACTTTGGGTGCTTAACTTCTTAAGGCAAGTTCCAAAATTTGTTGTTAACGCTCTTCCCTTAATATCTCACGGCAGGCTTCTCTCTGGGCTCCACGGTGCAGTCTCACACCAAGGGAATCTGGATGTGGTGCGTGCCTCACCCCTTGAAGCTAAACCAAACCTTAGTTCTCCTTGACACCGAGGGGCTGGGAGATGTAGAGAAGGTAAGGAAAAAGAGTTTTCAACTTCATATTAAGATTCTCATTTCCTAATATCTTCTACACTATGTAGGTTTTCCGTTTCCACTTAACCACAGTGTTTCTTTCTGTTTCTGTTTACATGTTATGAAGCCAGGTTTAGCAACCAAAGATAGGGGGTGGGGCAGATCATAAGCCAGAATTCTACCAGAAGAGCATGATAATCAGGAGATAATATTCTATTCATTAACCATAGGTTCTGAGATAAGCTAGTTAACTCATTTATATAAAACAAATAGAAATAAAATTAATGCCCTAAATCTTATCCTACCTAGAAATGTACTTAAAAATTTGTGTTATTAAGCTTCAAATTTGGGGGGGTTATTGATTTGGATTAATATATATTAAATCATTCCATAGTTCAATCGCATCCAGCAGAATTGTACATTCGCTACCACATTCAGTTTTCAAACATTCTTTTTCTATTTGGACCCCTTCATGTTATCACCCCTCCCCCCTGCCCCCACCTCTGTGCCCCACTCCAATCAAAACCTTTATTCCACTTGCTGACTCTATAGGGTCATTGATCCTAGTTTTCATACACCCCAAAATGAAAAAACATATATCACAACTTCAAGAAGGTGACCCCAATAACATAACACTTCTGAGGTTCTCCTTAATATGCACAATCAAAAACCAAGCTAAACAATAAAACCTCAAAACACATTGAATTTTGGAAGCCAGATTAGTTCCAGCATGCGTCATAAGGGGAATCTTCTGACAAGTTTTAACTGTTCAAGTAAGATTTATGCCTTTGACCTTCTGTACCCAACTCTCCAATGCACTCCATTTAGTGACCACTTTCCTCCCATCCCTCAGTTGTGGATGGAGGGAGTTCACCAACGGCTTGTTTCCTATGAATCTTGGGTTTCCACCTCATCAATAGCCTTCTGCAAACCAGATTCTCAGACTTTGGGCTCTGATACTCACCCCTCCTTTCAACTTCGGATTACATGATTTACAGTCCTTCAGTGACTGATGATGGTGTGCTTCTTCCATGTGGACTTAGTTGATATCTCACTTTTATGGCTTCTTGTTCAGAGACAAGCCTATAAGACCCCAGACACTATTTTATTTGACAGCCGGGCACCATCCAATTTATTCACTACACTTTGCTGTAGCACCGTCTCCTCTGCGTTCCCTTCCTGGAGGCGATTATTGAGCAGTCCAAGATGTAAAAAACGAATTGTTCTTAAGGTAGTCCTGAGATTTATTGTGAGTCCTAAACCTGTTCCTGCTTGGGTTTTTTCCTTTCAATTTATTATTATTTGAGGATTAACCCATATGACATGCCATTGTGTTGGACTTTAACTCTGTCATTAACACAGTTGCCTTAGCAAATTATTTGACTTCTTTGAATCTCAGCTTTTTGATTTGCAACATGGATATAATAAATATGTGACCTACCTCATGTGGTGTTTTGAATATTTAATAAAAATAAGCAGTGCAAAATGTCAGGTGCAAAATAAGTATTCAATAAAATAAATAGACATAGGTTTACTCTTATTCAAAGGGGCTTCAAAAAATTCATGGAAAATTTCTATTATATTTCAAGGAATTTTTGAAGCCCCTTTGTAAAAGAAAATTTCACTGCGATAAAGAGATAGCAAAATTAAATGTTATTTAGGACTTAAATTTTTTTAAAAAGCTAAATTTTATTCAAGAATGTGCGATAATTTTTGAGTATTTATTTTGCAATTATCTGAAAATGCTCGTAAGAGAGCTTGGTTAGTGATAACCCATGAATCAGCGAAAACCTCAAATACAAAGGACAAATTGAAAAAAAGCCCACAACCAACTAAGAATCATTTATGTGTAATTATGACTTCCCTTTACAAAGTCTTGGTGGTATGGTAGGTATAGTTTGAACTGCTCACTGAAAGACCAATAGTTTGAGCTCACTCACCTCTGTGAGGGAGATGGGGAGGCTCTTTGTGCTCACAAAGATGTGCAGACTAGGAAACCCACAGGGTCACTGGGAGTCAGAATCCGATCAACAGCAGTGACCGTGGTTGGGGGTCCCTAGTCTCACACCATTCCCATTAAACGGGCACACGTTCCCAGTGCTAATCAAGAACATGCTATGAAAACAGAGCGTGTGAGATGGATTCCAAAAGTTCATGGGAACAAATCCAATATCTCTTCACCCGCTTTCTCCACACACTTTTTGAAGACCTTCATATTTCTGGCCTGTGTTTGATGTGCAGGGCGACAACCAGAATGATGCCTGGATCTTTGCCCTGGCGGTCCTCCTGAGCAGCACCTTTGTGTACAACAGCATGGGAACCATCAACCAGCAGGCCATGGACCAACTGCAGTATCCTTTTGTGCTCAAGGATGGCCCCAGAGCCAGAGGGGACCCTGGGGTTAATAAACAAGCTATGTGATTTTGAATCAAGTGCTGAGGAAAGAGCTCGAATACCTACAGCTATATTGACATGGGTTAAGATCGTATCAAAGATTTGGAATATATAAAATGAATATAGGATGAAGTGCCCTAGCATTTGTGTGACTGTTCCTTAATTAAGTTATTCAGCTATGTGACAGAGCTGACAGAACGAATCAGGGCAAATTCTTCTCCAGATGTAAGTCAGATTGAGGATTCAGCTGACTTTATGAGCTTCTTTCCAGACTTTGTGTGGACTCTGAGAGATTTCTCCCTGGATTTGGAAGTAAATGGTCAACCCATCACAGCAGACCAATACTTGGAGAATTCCCTGAAGTTAAGCCCAGGTAAGAGAGACTCAGGAGTAGAGAATGGAGAGTCAACTACACTATAAATTGTTATTTTTGAGTGGGTGTTAACATCTCAAACTGGTTATACCTAAAAATTAATGCTTGTTCAATATCTGAATTAAAATACAAATTTTAATTACACCACTTGATAAGTAATTAGTTAAACAAATCCTCTGTTCAGAGAAAAAAAATGTTTTCTTTCTTTCACCTTGTCCTGTGCTATGATTAGATTGAGTTTCTCTCGGTAGTTAGGGTTTGTGACATTGTAGTTAGCCAAATAAAATGAAGAAGAAGAGATCATTTGAGAAGGCAACTGATTACAGTAAAGTGTGAATGACATAGTAGTTCAGGGGCTGGAAAACTGTAGCACATACACACCAATTCCAGTCAGCCAACTGTCTTTGTAAATAAAAAATATTATTTTAACACAGTCATGAGCACTTCTTATATACATTGCCTATGGGTGTTTACATGCTACAAAAAACAGAGTGGAGATGTTTGAAAGAGACCATTGGGCTACAAAGTAAAAAACGTATTTATGTGTTGGTCCTTGGGAAAAATTAACCAATTGAATTACAAAAAACTTTGTAAATCTTTTTTCAGGTAATTTTCAAAAAGATAAAAATTATAACCTGCCCAGACTCTGTATCCGGAAGTTCTTCCCCAAGAAGAAATGCTTTATTTTCGATCGACCCGTTCATCGGAAGAAGCTTGGCCAGCTGGAGACACTGCACGAGGATTGCTTGGATCCTGAATTTGTGCAGCAAGTTGCAGTCTTCTGTTCCTTCATCTTCAACCATTCTAAGGTCAAGACTCTCTCAGGAGACCTCAAAGTCAATGGACCTCGTGAGTGCTCTGTCATTCTAATAATTATGAAGCATAAATTTGGAAGAAATAATGCCCACCAAGTCAAAATAGACTCAAGGGTAGTGAGTGAAGAGTAAGAATTTCAGCTTACAGGAATGTGAAGTGCATTGCTATTGTCTTAACTTCCATGTGATGCCAGTAGGTTCTACTAGGTCTTGCTAGTCATACGTCTCGGAGAGGAAAAGATAGAGAAGCCAGAGCAAGACATTCTGTAGCTTGATACTGATGAAGTCAGCAAAACCTGTGCTGTTCAACACAGTAGGTGGTAAACTGCAAACACTGATCATATGTCAGGACAGATAATATAGACATACATAGCAGAGCTTTTGTCCTGATGGTATTTGATAGTAAAGTGGATATAAACATTAAATAAATATACACCTGTCCTATATAGAACTCATAACCCAAACCAAACTCACTGCCTTCTAGTAGATTATGACTCATGACCACCCCATAGAACAGGGTGGAACTGCCCCTGTGAGTGTCTGAGACTGTCAATCGTTGTGAGGGTAGAATGACGCGGCTTATTACTGCACAGTGGCTGGTAGTTTTGATCTGCTGACGTTTCAGGAGCTGCCCGAGGAGTAATCCATATGGCACCAGAGCTCCTGTTGTTGCTGTCCACATATAACCAAGGGATTTGGTCGAAGGCCAGGTTCTGATCCCTAGGTCTGGGGGTTCCTGAAAGTCTATATTTCTAACAAATTTGCAGGTAATGCTGGTGCTGTAGGTAGTGTGTTATAGCGCTGCTAACAGACATGTTCAGGATTGCACCACCTACAGTGAATATCGCCGTTTGTTTTTAATTTGTAGGTCTGGAGAACCTAGTGCTGACCTATGTCAACGCCATCAGCAGTGGGGATCTGCCCTGTATGGAGAACGCAGTCCTGGCCTTGGCCCAGATAGAGAATTCGGCTGCAGTGCAAACGGCCATTGCCCACTATGACGAGCAGATGGGCCAGAAGGTGCAGCTGCCCACAGAGACCCTCCAGGAGCTGCTGGACCTGCACAGAGCTGTTGAGAAAGAAGCCATTCAACTCTTCATCAAGAGTTCATTCAAAGACAAAGACCACTTATTTCAAAAGACACTAGCGGTAATTTCTCTCGCTTACACAAAATGAGTTTTAGATGACGAAATACTTAAAAATGAAATGGATGTTCATTTTAAGGGGCCAGTCTTACTCGACTTTAGAATATTAACAAGCACATCTTTTTAACTACAAGGGCCTTCAAACTCTTTGTGGGGGGAAATGGGATTAAGGGATAATGGAATTTGCTCAAAACATTTTGGAGCCCAACATGTAAATGGAGGACAAATTATATTATTATGGACTCAAAGCACCAGGAATGAACTACACCTACTCCTTACTGATTGACGTGATTAGATTGCAAACAGGAGCTTGATATAAAAAATAATATTATGCAAAATTGAAGATGACAGCATTATTACTTAACTGTAAATTTGCATCATTTCACTACTGCAAACCACTGAGACTCTGGCTCCAGGAGAGTTAACACATGACCTTCACCATCATTGCTAGCATTGCTCTCACCTTGCACATCACCTTCTACTGCTCCCAGCCCTATGTCATTAATGAGCACAAGGATTGGGTAGCAAATTTTTTTCTACTGTCATAAATGGGACATGTTGGCTAACAAAACAGTCATTAAGTGAGGCATACATGTCTTAATCTTCCCCTTAGTTTAATTGAACATATTTAAATTTAACCAGAACTTCTAATCAAGACATATGCTCACTGATATCAGACAGATTTGATATTAGAGGTAAAAGCAAAATAATTGTAGTCTTATTTGTTATGAGCGGGATTGAATTTTACATTTGTTCAGGGGAGATCTTTGGCACAATTTGGAAAGGAGAAATTCATTGCTAAATTATAGCATAAACTAGCACTCTCCACTTTGACCATCACCTCCAATAGAAAGGGATTCCAGTAGAGTCAATATCCCATACAGTGCCTATATACCGTGTGTACAGGTAATCGACATTGTGGAGAAACAGTTTCTGAAATTCTAACCTCTTCCCCTGCTCTTCCCCTCAATCCCTGTTTCCGCATTAAAGGAACAGCTAGAGAAAAAGAGAGATGACTTTTGTAAACAGAATCTGCAAGCATCTTCGGATCGTTGCTCAGCTTTGCTTCAGGACATCTTCAGCTGCCTAGAAGAAGACGTGAAGCAGGGCGTTTATTCTAAACCAGGGGGATATCGGCTCCTCCTTCAGAAGACACAAGAGCTGAAGAAAAAGTACTTGGAGCAACCCAGGAAAGGAATACAGGTAACTAACTTGGTCATTTCTGTAGCAAAGTCAGTTTTTTCAAATATGAATGTGATCAAGAGTAATTACCCACAAAAATGCCTTATGGTCTACATAGTTTATGTTCCTTCCTTCAATAAACACGCACAGTATCCTCATTAAAAAGAAGATATTCAACTCGCACTTGAGTTGCAAATTGAATAATCAAATTAATCACCATTTTAAAAATCATTTTATTGGGGGCTCATACAGCTCTTATCACAATCCATATAGCAATCCATTGTATCAAGCACATTTGTACATATGTTGCCATCATCATTTTCAAAACATTTTCTTTCTAATTGGGCCTTTGGTATCAGCTCATTTTCCCTCTCCCCCACCTCCCTCCCTCATGAATCCTTAATAATTTATAAATTATTATTCTTTTTTTTTTTTTTGGTGGAGATGCCAGGGATCGAAAAATTATTATTCTTTTTCATGTGTTACACCAACCACTGTCTCCCATCACCCAGTTTTTTTGTTGTCCATCCCCCTGTAAGAGGGTTATATGTAGATCATTGTGATCAGTTCCCCCTTTCTCTTTCTATCTTCCCCTTACCCTCCTGGTATCGCTATTCTCATTATTGGTCCTGACGCGTTTGTCTGTCCTGGCTTTCCTCTGTGTGAGCTCTTATCTCAACCTGTGTACATGCTCTGATCTAGCCAGATTTTTAAGGTAGAATTGGAGTCATGATTTGGGGTGGACGGGAAGCATTAAAGAATTAGAAGAAAGTTGTATGTTTCATCGGCACCCTGACTGGCTCGTCTCTTTCTTGTGGCCCTCTGTGAGGGGATGTCCAATTGTCCACAGATGGGCTTTGGGTCTCCACTCTGCAATCCCCTCATTCATATTGATATGCTTTTTTGTTCTGGGTCTTTGATGCCTGATACCTGATTCCATCAACATCTCATAATCACGCAGGCTGTTGTACTTTTTCCTTGTGGGCTTTGCTGCTTCTCAGCTATACGTTTATCTTCAAGCTTTTAAGACCCCAGCCAGCTATCTTTTGATAGCCAGGCACCATAAGCTTTCTTCACCACATTTGCTTATGCACCCGCTTTGTCTTCAGTGATCATGTCGGGAAAGTGAGCATCGCAGAATGCCAGGTTAATAGAACAAAGTGGTCTTGTGTTGAGGGAGTACTTGAGTCAAGGCGTGATGTCTATCTGATACCTTAATACTTAGCATATAAATATATGTATATAGATCTATTTCCCTATCATTATATATAAATATATTTACATATGTACATGCCTGTATTTAGACCTCTGTACATGTTCTTTGCCTCCTAATTCTTTCCTCTATTTCTTTTTACTTTCCTCTTGTTCCATTATCATGTTCAGCCTTCATTCAGGTTTCAGTAACTCCTCTCAGCTACATCGCCCTTGATCGAGCCCCAGCAGGCATCCTACACTCTCCTCACCATCTATTTTAGATCACTTGCTGTTGCCTTGTCCATGAGCTTGTTGACAGCCCCCTTCTCTCCCCCCCCCTTCCTGTGTCCCCCTGGTACTGTCCGTCCCATTGTTTTCTCCTCTGGATTGTTTATCCCACCTATCTTATCTAGATAAACATGCAGAGACAATAATAAGCACAAAAACACGACATCGAAAGAAAACAAAACAAGAAATAACAACAAAAAGAAAGTATAAATCAGCAGTTCTCAACCTGTGGATTGCGACCGCTTTGGGGGTCGAATGACCCTTTCACAGGGGTTGCCCAATTCATAACAGTAGCCAAATTACAATTATGAAGTACCAACAAAAATAATTTTATGGTTGGGGGGGGTCACCACAGCATGAGAAACTGGATGGTTGAGAACCACTGCTGATAGTTCCAAGTCTGTTTGTTGACCTTTAGAAGTGTTTTACTGTTGTCTGATGGGGTGCCACACCCTAGCCTCACAGTCTATTTTTGGTATTCCCCAGGGGCTTCATTGCTTTGATCCCCTTGCTGCTCTGTTGCATGCCCTTAGTGTTTTGCCCCAGTGTGATGGGGTCAAATTGGCCACAATTCCCACACTGTCTCCAGTGTTGTCCCCCGTAGTGCCATGGATCAGTGAGGAGCATCATGTCTCCTGGTGGGACCAGCCCTATGGTCTTCTCTGTGCATTGGCTGCTCTGAGCAGGAATATTGTTCTCAGGACTTGGTAGTCCAGAATGTGTTCCACTCTCTCTCCTTCCCTCTTTGCTCCCGTGTGCTCTGATCAGACACGCCCCTCTCCCTGAGATGTGGTTTCAGTGCTGTCCTCTGAAGTGCATTCTTCTGCAGGGAGTGGGGGGTGGGGTGTCCATGTAGTTGAGATTGGAGCCAGCTAATCACCTTGTTTTTTGTAACCATCTGTTATGCTGTCATTTACCCTCGACTCAATAGCAATCCCATCCAATAGAGTAGAAAACCACATAAAAATTTCTTAATTATATAATGTATGACAGGACATCACCATGGCTTTCTGCCACAGCTACTAGGTGGGGTTAAGCCACTAAGATTTCAATTAGCATTGGAGAGCTTAACCATCCCACAACAGGAACGCCTTTCTTCTATTGTAGCTGCTATTGGTGGTGCTTCTACACCACAAGGGACACAAAACCAAAGATGATTGCTTAAGAAAAATAATAATCTACTGATTTAAACTTCACACAGGCTAATTGAACTTTCTGAACTTAAAACTGGCTTTCACCCCTGCTTGCTTCCTGTCTCTCCTCTACAAGACATCAAAGGAGAGCAAAGTCAGCAGGCAGAGAGGATGCTGACTCCCATCAGCAAACAAGGAACCCAAATTCACTGCAATTGCTCTTAGCAACCCCCCCGCCCTCCCCCCCGCCCCGTGGGTTTCTGAAACTGTTTAAGGGAGTAGAAAGCCCAGTCTTTCTCGTGTGGAGCTGCTGCTGGTTTCAAACTGCCCGCCATGCAGATTTCACCCAATGCATAACCACTACGCCACCAGGCTCCTAGGAGACAATCATTTCCTTTGAAGCCAAGATTCCTGCCTTGGAAACATTCTTGACTCAGTAAAACATGAATGCCCAGACACGGAGATCTCTGAGGAATGCAGGCACCTCAGATGTTGAAAAGAGACCAGTACTTTCTACAGCCAACCTGTTGAGAACCTTATTTTTTTAAACAGCCACGTCTACATTTCTTTGTCCTATACCTCAAGGAAGACAGAATAAAGTTCTCTTTGTAAAGCCAAAAAAAAAAAAAACCAAAAAATTGGCTTTCATAGTTCCAGGAAAACTGGGTCCAAGACTATAAAGAATGTTATCATCTCCTTCTGAATCGGTTGCCTACCAAACATTCTTTCATTCTTTCTTTTTTATTCACATTCTTACAATATGTTTACTACATAATGACTTTATTTCGTAGCAAACTCATCCCAGATGGCTAGCAAGGATGGTTACAAACTTAGAGCCCTCAATCTACAAAGGCCTGAGATACTTTTTCCTAGTTCATTTCAATCTGCTATCAATGACCTTGTGTAGTAGAGGGATATAAATGGCCAGCCGGGAGCACCCCTGAGAGGGAAGCATTACCTGAGCCAAGCTCACTAGAGCTAAAAAGGAATAGTTCTTAGAGAAAAAAGTGAGCGACAAACAACTATGTGTGTGTGTGTGTGTGTGTGTGTGTATCCTACCTATCATGTATATATACCCTACACATCCTATACATACCCTACATATCACATATATCCTTTATATATATATATCCTACACATACGTTCTATATCCTACATATCCTATATATGTGTGTATCCTACCACTAACTCTATATTCTCTTCTTCCTAAGGCTGAAGAGACTCTGCAGAAATACTTGATGTCTAAGGAGGCTATGATGGATTCAATTCTACAGACAGATCAGACACTTACAGAAAAGGAAAAGGAGATTGAGGGTGAGGAGCAAGTCATAAACCCAGAGAGCTTTCAAAAATCTCTGGAAGATTTAAGTAATTTGACTGGAAACAATGACCTATTCCAGATCAAAAGGCCGCATTTATCCAGAGATGAAGGTCAGATGGCAGGGAGGGGTAGGAAAAAAGGACTGCCAGAAACAGAGGAAGTGGAATAAGTGCTTTACTCTATAAAGATTGCGATCAATAGCATGAACAAAACATGTGCAAATTGTCTAATGAAAAATTGATTTCCTCTTTAAGCTTTCACCCAAAGTACAATAAAAATAATTAGCTAGAGAGAGAGACAGACAGACAGACAGACAAAATCTGGGGTCATTAAACTTGACCAAGAACAACAACATGTATTAGCTTCTGAAACTTTCCTAATTGTATTATATACTTCTACTGTAGCCCAGCTACCCAAAAGAAAAATCACTGTAGGAAATTTCATTTATGAAGTAAAAATTAAAATTGCATATGAAAGAAAAAGGAGGCAACCGTGTAATCTTATTTTTTCACCCCTTTCTTTTCTCCTCAGTGGAACGTGTGAAAACTGAAGCTGCACGGGCTTCTGCAAAAATGCTGGAGGAAATGCAAATAAAGAATCAGCAGATTATGGAACAGAAGGAAAAGAGCTATCAGGAGCATGTAAAACAGCTGACTGAGAAGATGGAGAGGGACAGGGCCCAGTGGCAAGAAGAGCAAGACAGGATTCTAGCTATTAAGCTTCAGGTAATTTATTACACCATCTTTGTGCTTCTATTTTCTCTCTGTTTTCCCTGATCATAAACACAGTGTAGAGTGAGAATACAAAATGCAGAAGGAACTTGTATGCTCACTTATGTTTTTCAACCCTACTTATGTCTGATTATTGACTATGTTATTTGCCATTATATCACATCCAGTTCTTTATCTGTATAACCCTTAATAAATGGTAGCTATTATCTTGCTGATAAACATCAAGGACTGCAGCTTTCAGTATGGATTTTAACTCAATGTAAAGGACACAGAAACGCTCACAACTGGACCAACAGGAGTCATGATAAAGGAAAAAAAGAATGATGTGGTCAAGGATCGCGTTTTACTTGGATCCACAATCAATCAAGCAGTCGATAAAGTGAACTGTGCATTGTGTAGGCAAACCTGTTGCGCAAGACCGTTGTGTTGATGAGTAAAGAAGCCATTTCAAAACTAGGTGTGGCTGGCCCAAACCATGGTATTTTCAAATGCCTCACACGCACATGAAAGTTGGACAGTGAATAAGGAAGATCAAAGAAGAATCGACGCATTTGAATTATTTTATAAATAAGGAAGATGGAAATACCGTGGACTGCAAGAAAAACTTAACAGTTCTATCTTGGAATAAGTACAGCCAGAATGTTGAATGGAAGCAAAGATGGCAAGATTTAATCTCACATATTTTGGCCATTTTATCAGGAAAAACTAGTTCTTGGAAAAAGACATCACACTTGGTAAAGCAGCTGGGCGGTGAAAAAGAAGAAAACCATCAAGGAGATAGACTGACATAGCGGCTGCAACCATGCGCTTAAGCCTCGCCATGATCATAAGTGTGGCGCAGGACAGGGCAATGGGCCTCTCTTTGGTGCATAGGGTCAAGATCAGTAAGAACTGACTTGATGGCACCTAGCAGCAACCTTGTCATAAGGACATTGATATTCACATAGCAGCCGCTTTTGAACCTCACTCATACAAAGAGCATCCACCACCAGCAGCTGTGAGAGTTGGCTACCATATGGTCACATCACCTCCTTTGAGAGATACCTGGGAACATGTGACCCCTAATGTCCCTGTTTCTATAAAGAGTTTTCCTAAGATGGTGTTCTCAGTATATTAACTGCACAATAATTCCCACCTTGGGCTTTTCTTATAGGAACCTAACCTAAGAAAATTGTTATTAGGCCAAAGACCCTTCAAGCACCACGCTGAAGATATACATAGTCCATCCTAAAGCCAGTTTCCTTCCTAATTTGACTTCTTCCTGTCTCAGTGAATCGCTCAAAGGCCCACTCCTCTGGGAAACTGGTAACACATATTCTTAAAATAACTCTCTGAAATATCTGGAAATGGAGCTAAAGTTATGTAATTAAGAACATTTACTCAAGAAAATCTACTAAAAATTAGTAAGAACAGTGAGTATGTCCTATTTGAACTCAGTGAAATGGAAACTCTGCTCTAGTCTGCTGAAGTCAAGAAAAGGGTGTGCCTTCCACTAAGATCCCAGTCAGAAAGCTGAATCTCAGGGCGTAGCAGAATGTAAGCATTTCACACACTGTTTCTAAGTACTTCCCCTTCTCTCTCTCTCTCTCAAAAAAAGGATTACCATTAAGACAATTCTAACTCATTTAAGACTGAAATCTGTACAGGAGCAGATGGCTCCATCCTTCTCCAGAGGAACAGCTGCTGGGTTTGAACTGCAAGTCTTTTGGTTAGCATTCTAGAGTTTATCCCAGACTGCCACCAGGGCTCCTGAGGCTAAATTCCAGGCAAGGACAGCTGAGAAATGAATGCTCAGTTTTTCCTCAGACCTCCCACTCATAGGCTAGTGTCTCTACTGTGGACACAGCACCACTGATCATTCTAAGACCCTGCTCTTCCTTGTCCTGGTTAATGGGCTAGGGGTTATACATAGTGAAAGACTAGATGTGAAAACCTGGGCTTCTGTTCAATTGGTTCTCTGCTGAGCACTCTAAAGCTGGGATGTCCTTCAGAGAGAAGCACACCATTGTCCTTCCTCAGAGCAACAGAGCCATGGTTCAAAGGTTTTGCCCTAGAAAGAGAAGCAAACTATAGCATAGAGTTCCACAACCCTTCCTGTGGTAATTAGATGATTTTATGTGAACTTGGACTTTTATGACAGTGTAGTGGTAAAACCCAGCCTGCCAGTTAGGTCACAGCCTGATGATGCCTCCTTGTGAGTGTGGCATTTTTATAAGCGGGGAATCTGGGAACATCCCTCTTGCCTGCCCTTTGCCTTCCTGCTTGCCGGGACTCGGCCACAACACTCGTTGTCAGCACCATTGATAATTTTAAGACCCTGATGTTCCTTGGGTCCACAAACAATGCTCATAGAAACAACAAACAAGAGATCAAATGATGCAATGCATTGTTTAAATCTGCTGCATAAGACCTCCTTGAAGTGTGGAAAACAATAATGTCGCTTTGAGGACTAACCCAAGTCAAGGTATGTTCATTCACCCTGTATGCGCAACGAAACGGAAGCAGAATCTATGCATTTGAATTAGGGTGTGGATGAAGAATATTGAAAGTACCATGGACTTCCAGAAAAATACACTAATCTGTCTAGAAATAAGTACAGCCAGGATACTCATTAGAAGTGAGGATGGTGGGGAGGAGGGATGAAAATAAGGAGGTGATATCCAATAGAAAGTTAATGTCTAGAAAATGTTGATGGCAACATATGTTCAAATATGCTTGATACAATTGATGGATGGAATGCTATAAGAGCCCCCAATAAAATGATTAATAATAATAATAAATTAATTAATTCAAACACACCCCACCCCCCCAAAAAAAAGAAGTGAGGATGGCAAGATTTCATCTCACATATTTTGAACATGTTGCATTGAAAGATTATATCTCTGGTCATTAGGAAACAAAAAACAGAGGTTCAGCAATATTAAATAACTTCCAATGTGTCACACAATTTAGTAAGGTATCTGGTCTATTTTCATCCCTTATTAGAATCTGCACTGTTTTGACATTATTTCAAATACCATACCAACTTTGGTTTTAGTTCTAAAAGAAACTTTAGGAGAAAAAGGACACCTTAACCCTTTAACCCAGCGGTTCTCAACCTGTGGGTCGTGACTCCTTTGGGGGTCAAATGACCCTTTCACAGGGGTCGCCTGATTCATAACAGTAGCAAAATTACAGTTTTGAAGTAGCAATGAAAATAATTTTGTGGTTGGGTGTGGGGGTGTCACCACAACATGAGGAACTGTATGAAAGGTTCGTGGCATGAGGAAGGTTGAGAACCATTGCTCTAACCCCATTTGAGCTTACCTGTGTGACCACCTGCCCCTCCAACAAGGCTTTCTATGTCGTGCTTTAAGTCAGTATTGAATCTAAATTTCCTTGCATAAATCCAATATGACCCTAATCTCATGTAGGCGAGAGGGGTGTGGATAAAATTCCCTGATCTAAGATTCTGACATATCATCAGATTTTGAGACTGCTGTTTATTTATGTGCTACGTGTGTGTATGTCTGTGTGGGTATATAAAAGGGTCTATAATTCATAGATAACATTTGAAACAAACGTATGGATAAGGTTGTTCACAAAGATGTATACAATTAACAGGAAGAAAGGCCGAGACTGGTATTATAGGTTCAACAATTCCTCAGGAGGCATGAGCTGCAGATTCTTCTTTAACTAAAGAATTGCTAGGAGAGACTTCACAAGAGAAAATATAATGAAAGTTGGGGCTGGAGAAAATGTTAAAAGTCAAATACTGAAAACACCCATGAATGTGGAAACTGAAGAGAAGGTAGAGATCTTACATAATGCTGCACTTTGTTAAACTTCCATTCATCTCTCCTTAGGAACAAGCCCAACTCCTCAAGGAAGGATTCCAAAATGAGAGCAAACGACTGGAAACTGAAATAACAGCTCTACGAAACAGAATGCTACCTCCACAAAACAGAATACTACCTCCACGAAAAAGATGCACCATAAGTTAAAAACCTAAAGAGCAGAATTCTTTCATCCCTCGTACCCACTACAAAACTTAGAGTTTCGTAAGGTAGCTTACAGAAAAACAGATATTATTATATCTGATAATAATTCAGTCTTGTATTTTTGTAACACCCCAAATTTGCAAAGACAGGCAATACAATGGTTGTATTCATGTTTATTGTTCTAAAGAGATTATAAATTGTGTGGTCAACCAAACCAAACTCACTGCCATCGAATTGACTCCAATGCATGGAGACCCTAGAATAGAACTGCCCCTGTGAGTTTCCAAGACTGTACATCTTGACTAGAGAGCCTCATACTGCACCATAGGGTCTCTGAGGCTGTAAATCTTAACAGAAGCACATTGTCCCATCTTTCTGCCCCAGAGAGGATGGTGGGTTCAAACCACCAACCATTTGATTAACAGACCAATACTTGATCAACTTTAGGGGGAATCATTCTTTCAAATGGCCACCAGTAGTCAACTGAATAATGAGCAAAGCCTTAAGGAGACAATTTAGGGTTCCGGACATAGTGTGTCCAAGTTTACGATGGATACCAATGACAGGAGAAACCACTCTAGCTTTTTGGTAAACACAAGGTGCCGTTCCCCTCTGGGTTAAGATTATAATCTGTTAATGGTCGATAATCACTGATGACTTCCAAGCTAAATCAACATAATAGGGAAACCTTGACTATGTAATAATCTCCATCGGAAAATGAGAGCAAGTATCACCATGGGTAGGAATTTAGTTCTTAGCAAATATACTACAGAAAGAAACATCTTCTCTTCTTTAATTCACCCAAATTATCATTTTAACGTGACATCAGGAACTTTGAACTTACACTGGACTAAACTCAATGAGATGATGACAACCGGATAGTATGCATTTGTATCAATGTGTAAGGCACCTGATGCTATAGTGGTTATGCATTGGGCTGCGATCCACATGGTTAGTAGTTCAAAACCACCAGCTGCTCTGAGGGGAAAAGATAGGGCTTTCTACTCCTGTAAACAGTACAGTCTCAAAACCCAACCAAGGGATCACTATGAGTCAGCACTGACTGTATGGCAACGAGATTTGACCAAAGTGTAATATGCAAACATCAACTTTAAATGGAACATGTGATAGAAAACTGAGATACTTTAATGATTGATTGCTTTTAATCTTAAATATTAGGCTACTATTTTCCCAATTCTGAGCATGAATATTTGAAAGCCTACTTGATATTCCCTAAAGAAAATATAGATTGTTTTGGTGCCATTTTCTAATTTAATAGTGTACTTATTATTATCCAAACATATAACCTGTTTCCCAATTATCAAAAATCTTGAATAAGTAGTTGATGCTATTCAGATGTTTTTTTTTAAAGCTATAATGAAATATATTTCATTTGACATTTTATTCCTAATTTTTTTTCTGTTTTTCACCACCCCCCCCCCCAAATAAGAATTTAGTCTTTATATAAGTGGTCAGTACTTTTCTGTAAAGAGCCACCTAGTAGATATTTAAGGCTATATAGGCTCCATAGTGTCTTTCTCAACTACTCAGTTCTGCCACAACAGTGCAAAATTAGCAAGACAATACAAAAATTAATAGGCACAGCTATGTCCTAATAAAACTTTATTTCTAAAACCAAATGATCCCCAAAAGGGCCACCATTGTTTACAGACCTCTGCTTCATAGGAACATTGGATAAATCTCTACATACTTGCTTTATATTGCTTACAGTAATTAAAAATACAAAACACATAGGTTGGATTGTATGATCGAGAGTTTCAAATGTTCTTGGAAAATAGCATTGAAAGATCATGAAAGTTTTCCATTTAGTTCATGAAACCCCCTCGAATATGATAACATCTTGTAAAAATTACTCAGTGTCTCACGATGCTATACAGAGAGAAAAATGTAAGGAAGCAGTTAATAGCATTAAGCCCACATTCATAAATTTGCCTGTTCTGATTATTTTGAAGCGTTTTATTACTCTGAAACCCCGCCCCGTGAGACAGCCAGAGTAGAGCCCCTTCCTCATTGAGCACGTGTGCTTCTCCGCAGCATTCCTTCCCGCTCCTGCGCCCATTGGAAGCCAGGAGGCACCACACATACTAGATGGCGAATTTAGGGAGACAGGTTTTATCTTTCAATTCCAAACTCTACTGCCATAAGGGAATAAACAAAACATACCATGAATGGCCAAAGAAACCCTGATGGTGTCGTGCATTACACACTGCTCACTGAAAAGTCAAAGAAACCTCACAGTAGAAAAGAAGAACTCTGATTTCAAAAACAAATAGTAGTTTCTTTATTAGCAATTTAAAAGGTAGAAAACTAGACCAGCAAAGCTAAGGCATTCATTCCTAGCTTGGTAGCATCAGAGTCTGGACACAATGTGAAATCATCTAGCTTTTGGTTTTGTGCTTGCAGGCAGCGAATTCTTTAATATGGATCTGTATTGTGAGCATTGTCTACGTTCTGTGTGATCATGTTGATGAATTCTTGAACCCAGCTGAAAAGCAGCACTGGGAGAGAGACACATGGCGCCAGAATTGTTAAGAAGTTTGGAGGCTGAAACCATGTCGGACCTCAGCCTCATAGAAATCTGCCTCAGATGATGCCAATGTGGAGTTTGACTTTCTCTTTTCCTTTGTGAAGTTCAAGGAAGTCAGGTGCCACCCCATCTCACTTATTTTTTCAGTGCTTTTTCTGTAATAGCTCCAGAAATAAAATAAGGCTTTTCTCTGAGGGGAGGCATATTGTTCTCACCAGTGGTCCTAAATCCTGCTGTGTCTCCAATAAATATATTCAATATAAAGTTTCTTTGACCCTTTCTCACTCCCTGGTTTTCTGTGACAGTAGGTCAGAGATGGATCATTGGATAATTTAATGACATTAAAGGGGTAATTCAAGGATTTCACGCTCACAGTCTGTTGACACTCCCACAGGTTAGGGCCTATATTGCCTGACCCCTGTGATTTCTCTCTGTCATGTATCATCCCTTTATAAGTGACGGTATTTTCCTTCGCTGGGAATAAAAAGGGAATACATAAATGGGGTACACTAAGTTATTTGATACAGCGCTCCTAGCCATCGTCTTTGCACCTTCCACCAACTAACTGGGTGAGACCATGTAGATTGGGTGCATTTCCTTGTTTCCCGATGGGCCTGCATAAAAGAAGGGAATCAGAGGAGGGGATGCTCACAGGACTATGTAATTCAGGTGTAAGTGATTGTTTGCAGGGTTAAAGTGATTGTGATGGCAGCCATTTCAGAAACAAGGACCAGGAAATTTCATCACCATCCAGAAAGAAAAGTCACTGTTTGGGAAATATTGATGGCAACATACATACAAGTGTGCTTAAAACAATTGATTGATGGTTGTCATACAATTTTTAAGAGCCCCCCCATAAAATTATTAATAAAAAGAAAGAAGAGCCAGAAATGGAGTGCATCTTTTAACCTTGAAGCCCCTGCACACTGAACCTCTTTGATCTAGGGACACAGAGCTGTGACTCAAAAGAAAAATGCAAAATATTGAGGCTGGACAGCAGCAGCAGAACCAAGAACCAGAGCATGAGACAGAGCTGTGAACTACTTGGCCCAGAGAGCAAGTAAAGCAAAGTGCCCTGGACAGGAGGATTGCTTAAAGAGTGGGGTGCCTCCGATGTCTTCTTGAGGAGCTAGATTTGTTGTCCCTTGGAGTTAGACCAGAGCACCATCTGGCTGAGGCTTGTGGTAGAGTGATGCGTTCTTGGGCATTTATTGGCAGACCTAAAAGAGTTCTTACCTAAGCCAGGCATAGGCAGAGAGACCATGTGGAAGGTCAAGGATCAGACACAGACCTGCTGACAGGCATGGCTTAGGAAGAGGCTGTCCTGATCAAATAAATGTGTTCTGAACATTTATGAACCTGAATTGTAATCTGCTAACTTCCCCCAATAACTTTGCAATCATGAGTGTGGTCTATGAGGTCTGAGTGGCCATTGTAACGAATTGTTGTATTTTTGCACCCAGCAGAGGATGTTATGGGAAGGACAATTGGTGTCAGAATTGGCAAAGATGATTGGAGGATGGAGGCATGCCTGGCCTTCATCTCATAGGAACCAACCTTCAGTTGATGAGTTTAATTCTCTTTTCCATTTGTGTATTCAAAAGAGGAAGGACACCACCTCCCTCCATTTTAGCAATCACTGAGATCCCTCACTAAAACCTATCACACATGTCCAAATGAACAGTAATAAACTAAGCCAATTAAAGTTGTATTCCCTGAAAAGTAAGCATAGATATAAAGTGTAAGAATTGTTTAAGTATATGGTAAATCAAGTAAGCAAACTAAATATCACCATTATGATACAAAGTATTTTGACAACTTAGATGAAATGGGTTAATGTCCTCCAAAGTACAAATTATGCCAGGAAACAATCCAATGAACTAATGAATCACACACATAAACATCTGCCACCACAATCCTGAGACCAAAATAATTACATTAGACCTGGATTACTATTACCAACTGCTCTGAAAAGATCACATTCGAGGGGGACTGGGTAGTGTGGGAGAGAAATGAGGAACAAAACTCAGGATTATAAAATACATCAGGCTGGAAAAGAGACAGGCTTGAAAAGAGACAGGTTGGACACCCACGACTATAACCCTTAGTTACCCTTCACGCCTGAGACTGACCTCACACCTCTGATAAATAATCTACCATTTAGGATCAAAGGGGCAGCATTTGCCACATCAAAGTTTAGCGGGTTTAGGAAAGCAGGAGGAATGGACGCAGGAAACAGAACGCAGGACAGGTGATGATGCAATGAGGGGATTGCAGTGGCTGGGCCAAAACAAACAGTCGTCTGAATTTTTGGATATGAAACTGATGCTCTGCTCTGTAAACCTTCACTCAATTTACAACTAAAAAAAAAAACAATAAAACAAACGTTAAGCACAAGTTACCAAACCCACCCATGATGAAATAAATGAAATTCAAATGAAATATTGTCATCTGGTCAATTCTAACTCAGTGACCTAGCCAGGGTTTCTGACGCTGTGTATCTCTCCAGGCTCAGATAGCCTCGTCTATCTCCTGCAGAGCGGCGCCCAACGCCTAATCCATGGCACCAGACAGCCTAAATTGTGCTGTGACTATGAAAGAAATTATATTTCTAGGGGAAAATCCTCTGAAAAGCAATTTTCCGGTTCCATGTGGCCCTGCTCACTAGTAAATTGTACAAAGCAAAAAGAGAGCACCAATCGCACACAATTTCCTCCAGAAAGTGGGAGATAATACGAGAGAGAGACCTTCGAAAAAGTTCATCGGACAATTCCATTACATAGCGCAATAATTTTTTTTTCTTGGTACCTTGATTTTTGGGCCTGTTCCTGGTATTATTTGGAGGCAGAGATTCAGAAAATTGCATTAGATAGACATCAGCTCTAATTTCTTAGATATGGTTGAATTTATACAATTTTATTAAACTCATCCAGGTCAGATAAACCCCTCAGGACCAATATTGAGAGTAGCAATACCAGGAAGGGAAGAGGAAGGTGGGAGAAGAATGGTAACGGATCACAGTGATCTATATATAATCCCCCCAAGGGGGGATGGACAACAGAAAAATGGGTGAAGGGAGAAAGTGGTCTGTGTAAGAGATTAAAAATAATTTTAATTTGTAAATGGTCAATGGATCATGAGGGAGAGAGGGTGAGGAATGGGCAAAAATGAGCTGATACCAAGGGCTCAAGTACAAATAATTTTTTTTGAAAATGATGATGGCAACTGTGTTAGACAAGGTTCTCTAGAGAGAGAAAATCAGATTGCTGATAATTTTAGATAGATAGATAGATAGATAGATAGATAGATAGATATAACACAAGAAATGAACTGATAAATTATATACAGATTGTGCAACTCACTCCCGTGAGAGAGTTGTGAGACACTGGCAGTCCTTCAAGTCTTGAGGGGTGGCAGGTAGTCCTCTGTAGAGAGAGCTAGGCTATCCCGGCACAGGCAGCAAACAGCAAGGCAAGTCACCAACCGTTAGCCAGGTCACCAACCATCAGTCCCCAGCTCCAGAGATGTACATTCCAATTCTCTGGCTAGGCAAGTCTTAAAGGGACCTCAAATTACAGCGACACAGTTCACAGGTTAGGTGTCCCACAGGTAGCTTGCAAATTGAGGCACAAAACAAGCAAGACAGCCACACACTGGTCCAATGATCAAAGAGTAAGAGATAAGAAAGGCGAGACTCACTGAGTCATTTATCTCTCCACCTTTCAATTAATCCCACGTGTGTTTATCGGTCAGGCTGGCACAATAAACTATCTCAGCAACATATGTACAAATGTGCTTGACAATGGATGGATGGATGGATGGATTGTGATAAGAGCTGTAAAAACTCCTAACAAGATGAGTTTTTAAATTTACTCCACTCTAAAAGTTCTCTTCTGCAGAATCAGTATGTCATAACAGCGTTCTTCTTTAAATGGAAAATTTACATATTTAAATTATCCACAGTGTGTATATATAAGGACTTTAGTTTCACAACTTCTCATCTACTTCCTTTTCTATAAGGCACCCTGTTCTGCACCCGGATCTTGGATCCATTGCACCTTTTCATGAGGATGAGTCTTGCATGTTTGCTATGGCACAAGGTTAAAAAAAAGTGGGGCAGTCCCAGTGATTTCCAAACACCTTCACATGGTGAACATTTTAACCAATGAATTGAGGGATCTGAGCAGGGACTAAATCTTTCCAAAGCATCTTATGATTTGATTTCCTCTAGAGTAAAGGAACAGAAGGTGCTTAAACCTGAAATGAAAAGTTCATTTTATCAAAAGAGTAAAGGATGTGTGTTTATCCCTTACTGGAGACAACAACTTAGCATTCTGCAATAACATCGAAAACCTTCTGAAGAAAATTGGTCTTTCAGAATATATAACCAAGTGAGTGAAATCTTTCAATGAACGGTTCAAAGGGTAGCTTGAAATTTGTTCTCTTAACTGAAGACAATGAGTATGATTCTGTTCCAGTTAGTCACTGCACCGGGACACAAGGCCACCTCTTTAGTCTCAGCAAAGATGTCGCCCAGAGCAGCAATGGGTAGTATGTGAGGGTCTTGGTCAACAAAGTGGCTACACAAAGCACTCTTGCTTTTTCTGCCTTTGGGATAGTAGAGTCAAGTATGCACATTGGGCAAGGAAAGCTTGGCCTCCGAAGGAATAGATGGTGGTTGGAGAACAAAATGAAGCCAGTGAGCATTTGATAGTCAGAGATAGACTCATAGTGTCGCCATTACATAGAAAACTGAGCCTGATTAAAAGTGTGTGGGTGCTGTGCACAAAGATGGTTCTTGCATTGAACACATGGCGCATAAGCCACCTGGTTACTGTGAATTGAAATCAACTTGAGGGTGGATTTTTCACTGACATCTGTCCATGGGCTCCTTATGTGATTGATGGCAGTTCTGTCCTGATGTACAAAACACTGTCCAGTCCTTCACATCCTCACAATTGTTTTTATGTTTGAGCGCGCTCTTGCAGCCACTGTGTCAATCCATCGCACTGAGGGTCTTCCGGTTTGTTGCTGGCCCTTTATTTTACAGCACATTGTGTCTTTTTCCAAGCCAGGCCTCTCCTGGCAGGATGGCCAAAGTATGTGAAACAAAGTCGCACCATCTTCACATCTAAGGAGCATTCTGTCTGTACTTTTCCCAAGAAACCTTTGTTTGTTTCTCTAGAAGTCCATGGTACTTCTCAATATTCAGGGCCAAGAGCACAATCTGTGCCTAATTAAACACCCATAAATATCTAAGGGAACATTTCCTCAGGGCACGTGAGGCTGTGGAAGAACACACTCCAAGGAAAGGGTTTTCCCGCAGATGATTGGTGTCAGATGACCTTAAGAAATATTCTTTTCGTGACGAGGATACCCTTAGAAGAACACTTGGGCAACCAAGTTGCTAACTCACTTGCTCAGATGACCAAGAATTCACCTGGGTAACTGTTCCTAAAGAAACTGTTTATGCTACTTCTTATTTCCAGCTCCAAGGAGTGTTTATCAACCTCTTCTAAAAATTATGCATTGTAAGGATCAGGAGATGTGGCTTTCTGTTCCCATAAAGAGTGACAGTCCTGGAAACCCAGGCGGGTAGTTGTACCTTGTCCTATAGGGTCTCTATGAGTCAGTATTGACACAATGGCAGTGGTTTTTGCTTTGAGTTTGGAAGTATTCTATGGTTATGATTTCCAATCTTTGTAACCCACACAAGGATATCTAAAGGTCCTTAGTGCTTCAGTGAGCATTGTGTTGGAATCCTAAGCAAATATTGGCAGTTCAAACACATCAGCCACTCCAGGGGGGAGAGTAAGACTTACAGACTAAGAAAGTCTATGAGCACGCACACACCCTAAGCCCTGTCACCTTTGCCCTATGATTGCTAAAAGGGAGATGCTCACCTGTGACTGTATTGCCACAGTTGAGGACTTGGACACAATGCCCAGATCTCTAGCTCTTTTCCCTAGAGGCTCCAGAGTGGAGCTCATCACAGATGAGAGCAGCTTCATCCACAAGGCATCTGAAGTATTTTAAACAAGGAATTTGAATGACTGGCTGTACCATGACCCCCATTCTAGGATGGTCCAAGCAGCAGGCCTCCTGGATGGGGCAGAGATAATAGCATTCACCGAGGCCCCTAAAGCTAGCTTGGGAAAGCTAGCTAGTATTGACACAGGTTCGAAATGCATCTTCTTTTTTTTTTTAACAATTTATTGGGGCTGATACAATTCTTATCACAGTTCATACATATACATACATCAATTGTATAAAGCACATCTGTACAGTCTTTGCCCTAATCAATTTTTTCTCCTCTTTTCTTTTTTTACATTTTATTAGGGACTCATACAACTCTTATCACAATCCATACATATACATACATCAATTGTATAAAGCACATCCATACATTCCCTGCCCCAATCATTCTCAAAGCATTTGCTCTCCACTTAAGCCCCTTGCATCAGGTCCTCTTTTTTTTCCCCTCCCTCCCCTTTCCCCCCTCCCTCATGTGCCCTTGGTAATTTATACATCGTTATTTTGTCATATCTTGCCCTATCTGGAGTCTCCCTTCCCCCCTTCTCTGCTGTCCCTCTCCCAGGGAAGAGGTCACATGTGGATCCTTGTAATCAGTTCCCCCTTTCCAACCCACTCACCCTCCACTCTCCCAGCATCGTCCCTCACACCCTTGGTCCTAAAGGTATCATCCACCCTGGATTCCCTGTACCTCCAGCCCTCATATGTACCAGTGTACAGCCTCTGCCCTATCCAGCCCTGCAAGGTAGAATTCGGATCATGGTAGTTGGGGGGAGGAAGCATCCAGGATCTGGGGGAAAGCTGTGTTCTTCATTGGTACTACCTCGAACCCTAATTAACCCATCTCCTCTCCTAAACCCCTCTATGAGGGGATCTCCATTGGAAATGCATCTTCTCTGTGCAACAATGTGGCAGATCAAGCTGCCAAAGCAGCAGCAAACGTGATGGATGGAACCCCTGGAGCTGGCTCAGGCATCGAGAGACGAAATTCAAGAAATTCTGTTTTTTAGTGGTTTGGCAAAACAAAGCAGAGCAACGAAGTCCCCAGGGAATGCCAAAATTAGATTTTGAGGCCAGAGTGTGGAACCCGATCAGACTCGACTAGAAAAAACTCCTAAAGGTCAACAAACAGACCTTGAACTATTTATAGGCTTTGCTTTTCTTTTTTGCCATTATATTTTTGTTGTGTTGTTGTGGTTTTGTGGGGGAAAGGAGGTGGGTATTAACAAACCCAGAGACAAGGGAATAATACGTGATCTAAAATCGATGGCGAGGAGGGTGTAGGAGGCCTGGTAGGACTTGATAAAGGGCAATGTAACCGAGAGAAAATAGTGAAACCCAAATTAAGGCTGAACATGATAGTGGGACAAGAGGAAAGTAAAAGGAAATAAAGGAAAGGATCAGGAGGCAAAGGGCATTTATAGAGGCCTAAATACAGGCATGTACTTATGTAATTATATTTCTGTATAATGATGGGGAAATAGATCTATATACATATATATATAAGTTTGGTATTAAGGTAGCAGATGGACATTGGGCCTCTACTCAAGTACTCTCTCAACACAAGAACACTTTGTTCTATTAACCTGCCATTCCATAATGCTCACCTTCCCAACATGATCACTGAAGACGAAGCGGGTGCATAAGCAAATATGGTGAAAAAGCTGATGGTGGCCGACCATCAAAAGTTATAACATCTGGGGTCTTAAAGGCTTGAATATATTTAAGCGGCCATCTAGCTCAGAAGCAACAAAGCCCACATGGAAAAAGTACACCAGCCTGTGTGATCACGAGGTGTTTATAGGATCAGGTATCTGGCATCAACGACCCAGAACAAAAAATTATATCATTGTGAATGAGGGTAAGTGTGGAATGGAGACGCAAAGCCCATCTGTAGGAAACTGGACATCCCCTTGCAGAAGGGACTCAGGGAGTAGACGAGCCAGTCAGGGTGCAGTATAGCACTGATGAAAATACAATTTCCTTCTAGTTCTTTAATGCTTCTCCCCCTACACTATCATGATCCCAATTCTACCTTAAAAATCTGGCTACAGTAGAGAATGTACATGGGTACAGACAAAAGCTGGAAACACAAGGAATCAAGGACAGATAACCCCTCAGGACCAATATTGAAAGTAGCCATCCCAAGAGGGGAAGGGGAAGGTGGGGAGAGATATGGGAAAACAATCACAATGATCTACCTATAACTCCCTCCCAGGGGCATGGACAACAGAAAAGTAGGTGAAGGGGAACATTTGTCAGTGTAAGACATGGAAATATAATAATAATGATCTATAAATTATCAAGGGTTCATTAGGGAGGGAGGGAAAAATGAGGAGCTGATACCAAGGGCTCAAGTGGAAAGAAAATGTCTTTTTTTTAATAATTTTATTAGGGGCTCATACAACTCTTATCACAATCCATACATACATCAATTGTGTAAAGCACATTTGTACATTCATTGCCCTCATCATTCTCAAAACATTTGCTCTCCACTTAAACCCCTGGCATCAGTTCCTCATTTTTCCCCTCCCTCCCTGTCCCCCCCTCCCTCATGAACCCTTGATAATTTATAAACTATTATTTTGTCATATCTTTCCCTGTCTGACGTCTCCCTTCACCCACTTTTCTGTTGTCTGTCCACCAGGGAGGAGGTCACATGTAGATCCTTAAAATTGGTTCCCCTTTCCAACCCACCCTCCCAGTATTGCCACTCACTTCACTGGTCCTGAAGGGATCATCCGCCCTGGATTCCCTGGGTTTCCAGTTCCTATCTGTTCCAGTGTACATCCTCTGGTCCAGCCAGACTTGCAAGGTAGAATTGGGATCATGATAGGGGGAGGAGTAGGAAGAATTTAGGAACTAGAGGAAAGTTGTATGTTTCATCGTTGCTACATTGCACCCTGACTGGCTCATCTCCTCCCCAAGAACCTTCTGTAAGAGGATCTCCAGTGACCAAAAAATAGGCTTTGGGTCTCCACTCCGCACTCCTCCCCTTATTCACTATGATAAGATTTTTTGTTCTGATGATGCCTGATACCTGATTCCCTTCGACACCTCGTGATTGCACAGGCTGGTGTGCTTCTTCCATGTGGGCTTTGTTGCTTCTCAGCTAGATGGCCACTTGTTTACCTTCAAGCCTTTAAGACCCAGACACTATATCTTTTGATAGCTGTGCTCCATCAACTTTCTGGAAAGAAAATGTTTTGAAAATGATGATGGCAACAAATGTACAAATGTGGTTGGCACTATGTATGTATTGTGATAAGAGCTTTATGAGTCCCCAATAAAATGATTTATTAATTAAAAAGAAGAAGAAATTCTGTTTGCTTCTGTATTATCTAAGAAATAGAGTCAACCAACACTAGACTTAAAAACTTTTCATTATTTGCTGCCAAGACTAACTTCCCCTGTGAAGACATTCCCATCGGTGCTGTGTTATGCTTAAATCAAACTTGGAGATAAACACATAGGTTGAGTGACTTCCCGTTGGGTTATTGTAGAGTTAACTCTGACTCAGAATGAGAGAATAAGTGCTGAGAGAAGTCAAAAGGACACAAACCCAGATTCTAAGGAGGTGCCTTCAGGGAAGTTGCTTCCCTTCCGAACATTAATCTAAACTGAAAGAATGCAGGAGCAGTCATGGCCTTGCATGTAAATCCGGCAATGCAGGTTGTGCTCCTGGATGGGAAAGACATTAGACCCTGAGAAATATCGTAACAGGACAAATGTGATGGCATGCAAAGAAGTATAAAGCCCAACTGCATGAGAATGAGTAAGGCGGTCTTGGTGATTTTGTCCTGCTGTCTTCCAGATCCCTTACTAAACACCCACTAGCTCTCATCCTGCCTCTGTGATGAGCTGCAGCAGCCCATGGCCAAACCCTTGGGCCACTCACAGTATCCCCCCTCCGTTTAAGGGACCTGATGGCACAGTGCATTACACGCTGGGCTGCTAATTACCAGCCAACAATTTGAGCCCACCACTCACTCTGCAGGAGAAAGAAGAGACTTTCTGCTCCTGGGGCGATTACAGCCTCAGAAACCCACGGGGGCAGTTCTACTCTGTCTTTCAGAGTTGCTGTGAGCAGAATTGATTTGACCGCAGTGAGATTGGTTTGGAGTTTATCCTATCTACACTCAGAAGAGGAAAATCGTTGGAGAGAATGCAGTTTTATCACAAAAGAACAATGCTGTAAAAAAAAACATGCCTGAGTTATTATGGTCGGTCTTTTAAAACCTTCCATGAGAGTACACATTGGGGAGTGGATTCCCCTTGAGACTGGACATAGCCAAATGTGGTTGGGCAGTGGATGTCCTGTATCATTTGAGATGTCATCTGAAGGTGGCATCTTTACTCCTGAAACAACCATCTCAAGAACAAGCCTCCTACTCTAATCCATGGAAGACAATATAGAAATCAGTACTCCAGAGACTACTGGGGTGTCAACTTTATTGTTATGGCCTTGGCAGTGGACAGTCTAAGATAAATGTTAGTCATAATAGACACTTTCACCAACGGGGTTGAAGATTGCTGCAAAAGCCAAAGAAGTCATTAAAAGACTACTGACACAAAATATGTGCTGGTTTGGGGGCTCCCGCTTTTATCCAGTCAGACAGCAGATGAGTCTTCATAGCTGAAATGACTCAAGCCATCTTCTCTCTCCTGGGAGTTCAATGGAACTTCATTCGGCATGGAGACAACAATCCCCAGTAGAAAAAAATGAATGATACTTTTAAAAAGACCATTGCAAAGTTTTCCACGAGACTCATTTGTCCCGGGTTAAGGCTGTCCCTATGGTTTCCTTCAAGATACAGGTGGCCCCTAGAAGCAGGCTTAAGTTAATCCCCTCTGAAGTGATGGATGGTAGGCCCTTTCTGCAACACGCAGGATGAGGCCCCACTTAGAACACCAAAACTCTTGGAGAGAGTATTTGAAGACTTTATAGGTTATTAAGGCTCCCAGGGAACAGTATACTGAAGATAAATTAATTTTTCCAACTGACACCTACATTCTTTCTCACCAAATGATATGTGGTGGTGGTGGTGGTGGTGGTGCTGGTGCTAGTACTGGTGCTGGTGCTGGTGCTGGTGCTGGTGGTGCTGGTGCTGCTGTGCCATCAAGTTGGTTCTGACCTCGTGTGAATCCATCTCCTTGAGGGCCTTCTGACTTTTCACTGCCCCTCTACTTTACTAAGCATGACGTCTTTCTCTAGAGATTGGTCTCTCCTGACAGCATGTCCAAAATATGAAAGACTAAATTGCATAATTCCTGCCCATAAAGAGCACTGTAGCTGTATTTCTTTCAAGGCAGACTCGTTTGTCTTTTGGCAGTCTATGGTACTTTAAATATTCCTCTCCAGCACCAAAATTCAAATACAGGGATTCTTCTTTGGTCTTCCTTCTTTTTCACCTATCATTTCATTGGTGGCTCTTACAGCTCTTATCAAAATCCATATAGCCATCCATTGTGTCAAGCACATTTATACATATACTGCCATTATCATTTTAAAAGCATTTTCTTTCTACTTGAGCCCTTGATATCAGCTCCTCATTTTTGCCCTCCCTCAGCCTCCATCTCTCATAAACCCTTGATAATTTATAAATTTATAATCCTCCACCCATGTCTTACACCGACCTCTGTCTCCCTTCACCCACTTTTCTGTTGGTTGGGCACGTAGATATTATGCTCACTGGTTCTTGATCTACTGTTCCCTTGAGCATTATATAGTGCCCCTCCTTGTCTCTTGTTATGGCCTGCTCCTTGAGATCAATTTTGTCTGAGATTAGGAATGCAACCCCTGATGCTTTTGATTTGCCATTTGCTTGGTTTATTTTTCTCCAGCCTTTGATTCTCGGCCTGTTTTTGTCTGTAATCTTTTGTTGTGTCCTCTGTAGGCAACAGGTCAATGGGTCATGTTTCCTAAGCTAGTCTGCTAGCCTCTGCCTTTTAATACCTGAGTTCAATCCATTGATATTCAGTATTATCACATCCATCTGTGGACATTGTAATGTCTTCTTGTACCATTTATTTGGGTATTTTCCTATCAGTGTTGTGTGTGTGTGTGTGTGTGTGTGTTTTGTTCTGCCTTCTTTCCACCACTGAGCTAATCCTATCTTGGGGTTGTTTTCTCTTTGTTCCCTCTGGGTGGAGTTATTCTATGTGACAGTCTCTTATTTGTCCTCATTGAGGGTTGATGTCTACCCATACTGGATCAGCAAGGATCTTTTGTAGGGCTGGGTTTCTTTTTATGTATTCTTTGAGTTTTTACTTGTCTGGGAAAACTCTTACTTCTTCGTGTATCTTAATAGAGAATTTGGCTGGATATAGTATTCTTGGGTTTGCGCTGTTTTCCTTCAATTTTTGGAATATGTTACTCCATTCCTTCCTGTTCTTCATCGTGTCTGTTGACAGGTTTGCACATATTCTTATTTGGGTACCTTTATAAGTCACAGGAGTGACTAGAGGTGGGGTAGGTGTACCCACCTTGTTGTAGAGCACCGTGGATGGAAAATGGAATTACCCTAGTTGGAGAGATCACCACGGAGGTTGGGCAAAATTCCCACAGCAGTGTGGAGCACCACAAAGGGCAGGCAGGAGTTCTCCCAATCACTTGTAGCACCTTGGGGATAGGTGGTAGTTCCCCCAGCTATTTGAAAGAGAGATCCCCAGCCATTTAGGATGCAGTGCAAGGCAGGCAGGTTTTCCTTAGCCATTTGTAAGGTCACCGAGTGCGAGTGGGAGCTCCCCCAGTTGAGTAGGTAGAGTTTCCCTAGTGGAGGGGAGTAGCCTGGAAGCCAGCAGTGCAGTATGAACAGAAAGAGAGGGGGGAAAGAAGAAAAGCAGAAAAGCCCCCTCACCCCAGTATCATGATCCCAATTCTACCTTGCAAGTCTGGCTGGACCAGAGGATGTGCATTGGTACAGATGGCAACTGGAAACACAGGGAATCCAGGACAGATGACTCCTCCAGAACCAGTGATGAGAGTGGCGATGCCTGGAGGGTGGAGAGAATGTGGGGTAGAAATTGGGAACTGATTACAGGAATCTACATATAGCCTCCTCCCTGGGGGAGGGACAGCAGAGAAGAGAGCAGGGGGAGATGTCAGACAGTGCAATATGTGACAAAATAATAATAATATATGAATGAGGAAGGGTTCATGAGGTGGAGAGGAGTGTGGACAGAGGGGGAAATGAGCAGCAGATATTAAGGGCTCAAGTATAAGGCAAATGTTTTGAGAATGATGATAGCAACAAATGTACATATGTTCTTGACACAATGGATGTATGTATGGATTGTGATAAGAATTGTACGAACCCCCAATAAAATGATTTTTAAAAAAGCAAAGAAGATGAGAAAAGGGAAAAACCAAGCAAAGACAAAACACCACCACCAAAAAAATACCTGCAAAACTGAGCACTCTGAGACTTTGGCAGAAAAGAGAGAGGAGATGAGGAAGAAGAAAAAAAGAAGAAAGTGGGAGGAGTAAGGAGATAGCGAAACCCCAATCACCTGACCATGGGCTGGAGGGGTTTAAATCTTGCCCCAAAGTGGCGGGTGAGTGTTCCAGCTTTGGATGCTGGGGGAATTGCATAGCCAAGATGACAATGGAGGTCAGGTGGAGACACCCACAGCATATGGAGCATTAGAAAACACTGGTGTAGCAGCCTTGTGGCATTCGCAGCACTGCAGCAGGCAGGGGGAAGCTCCCTCCACCATAGGCAGGGCATGAAGGATGGGCAAGGGATCCCCAGCCACGAAGAGCACTGTAAAGGGCGGGAAGGATTTCCCTAGCTGCGTGTAGGGCCACTGAGGGCAAACAGTAACTCCCCCAGTTGGACAAGTGGAGTTGCCCTAGTTTGTGCTCAGTGAGACTAATAAAAGTAGCTCAGAGAAGTGTTATGTTTTTATTCCTTTTGTTTTTTGTATTTTTTGGCCAACTGGAACTAAATTGGCACCCTAGCTGTGGGCTATTCATTTATGCTCTCTGAAACTGTGTTCTGAGACGGATGGATGCCCCAGCAGCTGTTTTCACGTTGAAAGCCTCTGGGCTATGCTCTGGTGATTCCTTCTGGTTTCTGTAGCTCTGGATACCTTGTATGTTAGTACATACTAAAGGACAGTATTCTGCAGGTTTGCCTCAGAGTTACACAGAGTTGCCACAGCCTGGAATTGGAAATCTTTACCAAGAAAATATTTTTTCTCCTTTTTATATTGGGCTTGTGGGGTACCCTGATTTCAGGGCTGTCCTGCTGACCCCCAGGGAATGATGGCTAGCTTATCAGAGAGGGGTTTCCCCCCCTGGCCACCTGGAACTGAATTGTGTCCCCCCCACCACCATCACCACCCTCTGCTAATGGCAATCCGTTTGTGCTCTGCTAAACTGCAATCAGACACAGGTCAATATCCTAGCAGCTCTCCGATAGCTGAAAATCTGTGGCTACCCATGCTGGCAGGCGTGGAGCTGGGGAGAGGTGGGAGAGGGTGATTGATGTCCCACTCTGTTCCTGGCTTGGGGAGGGGCACCAACTTTTACACTGCAATCACAAGGTGGAAAGCAGTGTGGGGAACTCCAGTGTGGGATCTTGTGACTAGCTTTCAAAGGCTCTCCTTGAGCGGGGGACTATGACCACCCCTAGGCAGCAGTCTGGGGCAATCACTGGTCGATGCAGAGGTAGGTGCAGGGAGGAGCACAGGTCCAGTGGGGCCCACAAGCCAGCACAAAGAATCAAGCTTCAGTGCATTCTCAATTCACCTTGTGAGTGAAAATATTTTAAGATGGCGGTGGAGGGGTGGTGGTGCGGGCGGGGGGGGGGGGGGTTGTCTGGGTTGGACTCTAGTGCCCTGATTCTATTTCAAGCACTCAGCCTCCCAGTCTCGGTCTCCTTACCTCTTAAATTTCTGGTCTGGTAGCAGGAGTGCCAGGCGGGCAATCTGGATTTCCTTATTCAATGTCCAGCTTTCACATGCATAGGAGGCAATTGAACATATTATGGCTTGGGTCAGGCGCACATTAGTCCTCAAAGTAATATCTTTGCTCTTCAACATACTAAAAGGATCTTGTGCATCAGATTTACCCAATGCAATGCATCTTTGATCTCTTGACTGCTGCTTCCAAGAGCATTGATTGTGGATCCAAGCAAAATTAAATCCTTGACAACTTCAATCTTTTCTCCATTTATCATGATCTTACCTATTTATTGGTCTAGTTGTGAGGATTTTGAAGAATTTGCCATAAAGATTGTTAGAAGGCTTATTAACAACTTGCAATATGCAGATGACACATCCTTGCTTGCTGAAAGTAAGGAGGACTTGAGCACTTGCTGATGAAGAACAAGGATTGCAGCCATCAGTATGAATTACAACTCAATGTAAATAATACCAAAATTCACCAAGTGATACCAAAACCAAAAAGAAACTGACTGCCATCAAGTGAATACTAGCTCATAGCAAGACCATAGGACTGGGTAGAACTTCCCCTGTCAGCTTCTGAGACTGTAATTGTTTGTGGGAGTAGAAAACATGGTCTTTCTCAGATGTGAGTATAATACTGGGAAACAGACAGAGGTCGCCATGAAACCTGAGTGGGACCATAGTATATTTTATTAACCACTCATTCTTCTCTCAAGTTAGGAGTAAAACCTAGGGTTCACTCCACCAGAGTCAAGAAGGCCCCACCTGGAGACCAAGTAATTGATGTACCCCAGACTTCTGGGAGTGCATGCCAGTTGAAGATAACAGATTCCTGTTCAAGAAATAAGTTGGAACATGGCTTTTTTGTTGTTGCTTCTTCTAATTATGAGGTACCCACTTCCAGACAGTACCAGCCCAAGAATTTCATGCTATCCTCTGAGAAGGAACTAGAGAGAAGCTCGTAGAATTCCCTAACATTGTCCCCTTTCCGCTTGAAGAAGCTACAAAAGATGGGAACCTATCTTTTTTCCCTTTTAAATATAAAAAGAACCAAAAATCAGAGAAAGGATGGAAGCCTTGAGAAAAATACTCTCTTCTGTAGCTCACTCCTCCTATGCTGCGATCCACCCTTCTCTTCCACTTTGTGCAGACTTTCACCCCCAAAAATTTCTCCAAAAAATCATTCCAGGCCCCTCCCAGTTGAAACGGGATTAAGAGCATGTAAAGTTGATACACTTAGTAGCATTCACTTCACCTTGACCATGAGAGTCACTAGAAGCAACAACACTATCTGACCATTATTCACCTGAACCTATTTCTCTACTGAGGGATTCATTGAGAAAACATCCTGGAGAGCGTGACTGTTTCTGGACAGGAGCAGGTTAGGGGTGAAGAGAGATGGGAACAAGTCAGAATATTGGTAGTCAGAAAACATAAAGGTCCCAGGAGCCCCCAAGTTAGGGAGTGTGTGGCACTGTAGTCAAGAAACGCCACAGTGCTCCTTGTCTGTGCAGACAATGAAATGTCTTGTCTTGTTCGTTTGCACAAAGTGCCCACTTTATTTCGACTGGTTGATAAAGTCAGGCAGGCTCTCCCAGGTTTGTGCAATACTAGCACTCTCAGGCGGTTCCCCATGGGCGAGGCTGTGCCCAGGGCTGGGCAGCAATCCACTCTCAAACATGCTACACAGGAAAACAAAGCTTTTCACGTTGCCAGTCACTGGTGGGAAAGAATGAATGGACCCTGAATCTGTCTGACAGTTGTTTGGTGCTGCTCACAGGTTATTTGCAACATTCAGTCCTAGAGAGGGGGTTCAGGGCTCCAGGTTTTTTCCAGCTTCAGACACAAACCACTAGTTCAAAGTTCAAAAAGCTCCCTAGGCAAGTCTCTTTGCCTTCCCATGTCCTGAGCACTCAAGACACTGGGTGGGGCTTAACCTTTTAGAGCCTAACACATTTAAATTCTAATTTAATGGCTGAATGCAAGCAGTCTTACAAACTCTCTATTTTCATATTCCCCAATAATAAATTCTATCAATCATTATATCAATAACAATAATCAGAAGGAAGCAGTATGAACCTAGTAGAGCCAGATCCTAAAATGAATTCTTCAAATAGTCAAGTTCAATCCTTATCTAACTTATCTTAATCCTTTTATAAACTATTCTGTTGACATGAAATATGGCCTTAGGCATCTGACTGAATCAAGCCAGGGCCGGGCTTTCTGTCCACCATTTTGATCTCCTGTCTGCCATTTTCACTAAGCAGCTCTGAGAAATTCAAGGGCAATTTCATCCAAAGACAATAACCAAGGAAAAGAATAAAACTTTAACTTCCCAAGTTCTTTCCAGAAAACAAAACAGTAAACTGCATGGCCATATCTGCCCTCTGCCTCTCCAAAGAAGAAAAACTACCATGAGGCTGAGGTCAAACAAGCACTCGCCATCTTTATGACATCTTGCTCTAGCACCCCACTCCTAAGGCACCATGTTGTGTTAGTCAGAGCTGACTAGAGAGAGAAATCCAGAGATACTCCTGTGTATAAGAACAAGCTTTATATAAAAGAGCAATTGTATCTTGAGAAAACACCCCAGCCCTGTCTAGATGAAATACATAAGTCGGCTATTAGCCCCTATGCCTGATACTAGTCTATAAATTCCTCTTCAGACTCAAGAAACACATGCAATGATGCCAAATGCACAGGACAGTGGGTGGAAAGTCTTGTGGATCTAATGGTGGATGGAAGCATCTCAGTGCTGGTGTGGGTCTCCACATGGCTCCTCCAGCTCTAGGGCTTTGGCTCCATGTGGCTTGTCATCAGGAACATGTAGCAGAGAGAGGGGACCTGGCCTCCAGTGAGCTATTTATTTCCATAGCACCTCCAAACGAGATCATCAAGCTGCAATCTGATTGACAGCTAAACCGCGCCCTTTCACTATTAACAGTCTCAAGTTGACATTAGATTGTGTAACTAACACAGGTGCCATTAACTCAGTCTGACTCATAACAACCCCAAGCATGGCAGAGCAAAGTACTTCCCATCTGGCACCATGCTTACAATTGTTTCTATGCTTGAGCCTATTGTTGTCCATCCATCTCACAGAGAGCATCCTCTTTTTCACTGCTCCCTCTACTTTACCAAACATGATGTCCTTCTCCAGAGACTGGTCTTTCCTGGCAATATGTCCAAAGTACTTAAGGTAACCTCTTGCCATCCTTACCTTTAAGGAACGCTCTGGCCCTACTTCTTCCAAGACTGGTTGGTTTGTGCTTTAGCAGTCCATGGTAACGGACACACAAGTTTGTGCAACATTCTTCTTGAGCACCACCATTTTTTGAGATTAAAAAAATGATTTCGAACTCTCACCATTTGGTAGTTCCATAATCTGGTGTCAATTGGGGACTTGAGAGGATTAAGAGTGAAGGGGTGGAGTCTAGTCTGTAAATCAGATCATAGCTAATGAAGCCTCTGTGCGGGCATGGCCTTCTCCTGAGAATTCTGGTGATTCCTGGATTTCCTCCTTGGAGGCAGGAGAGACACTGTCTCTTTACTCACTCCCTGGGAGACATGGCAGCTGACAAGACACACGGAACTATGTTGGTGCTCTGAACTACAGTAGTAGCTCCTCATGGACCTACCCTGATAAAACCAGACCTCTGGAGTCAGAGAAGCCACGTGGAGACCCCTGTCAATGCTGAGATGCTTCCACTGCCACTGGATCCACAAGATTTCCCACCCACTGGCCTGTGATCTTCCTGCATTTGGCATCATTGCATGTGTTTTGTGAGTCTGAAGAGGAATTTATAGATTGGTATCGGACATCTGGGCTAATATCAGACATATGGACTTATTTTGGACTGGGATGCTTTCTTAATGTACAATTTCCCCTTATATAAAACTCTATGTTATACACATATGAGTTTCTATAGATGTGTTTCTCTAGTCTACCCAGACTAACACACACCATAAATATTCCTAGTGTTCAGAATTTAAGCTCTACTACATCTCAATTGCAATGAACCACATATACAGTTATCGAAAATTTAATAAATTTCAATGTAAGAATCCATTAGCTTTCTCTTGAGCCAGCACCCTAGTCCCAGGCAACATTATTTTTCACTCACCAACCCCCTAGCCATCAAGTTGATTCCAACTCAACGGTGACATAGTGATTTATGTGTTGGGTTTCAAACTGTAAAGGTAGTAGTTTGAACCCACAGCCTTGTCCCGGGAAGAATGATGGGGCATTCTACTCCCATAAAGAGTTACAGTCTTCCGGAAGCAGGCCCTCAGAAGGAGTAGGGCTGGTTACCTTCTGCAAATCCTGCATCCAAGAATCAACTCAGTAGAAACTGGAGCTTGACTAGAAGAGATGACAGAAATCTGACCACATAACCTGTTTTACTAGATGGGGGCAAAGCCTGTTTTGCCCTTAAGTCTATTTCAGCTCTGCTGAAATAGGTCAGGTGAAACTATTGTGAAGGCAAAACCTCTGCTATTGGACAGTTTTTCATGTTAAAATTTTCTTTCAAGAAATCAAACAGTGCATTACCAATGTTAAAAAAAAAAGTTACAGTCTTGGAAACCTACAGAAGCAGTCCCACCCTGTCCTATAGGGTCACTATAGGTTGGCATCGACTGGATGGCAGTGAGTTTTGGGTTGTGTGGGGTTTTTAAATCAGGATTCCCAGGCTATAATCTTCCTGGGAGCTGACTGCCCATCGTTAGCCACAGAGAGACCGGTGGGTCTGAACCGCCACTTTTCAGCTAGTAGTCAAGCACAAGGGCCCCCACAATCTGTTCTCTCGGCCAGAATAGCTTTAAAGTGTGAATAAGATGATATTTCTACATCACTTAAGATTCTCTAATGGCTTCTCGTTGCACTCAGGAAAAAAAACACCCTAAAGTCCTTTCTATAATTTATAAAACTCTATGGTACTCAGCCCCTGCCTTTCTCTCACAAACACTTGTTAAGTTCCCACCCACCCCCACATACATTCACTATGTTTTAGCCACTTTGGCCTCTCTTTTATTATTAGAACATATAGCGATTGTTCCCATAACCAGGATTTTCCAATGACTGTTCTAGTTTCCTTTCCAAAATCATTATTTATAAGCATGCTTCCTTATTACTCTATTCTTGGCTCAGAAAAGCTTTTTCTAAGCACCCTGTTAAAATTACCAGGTACCTCTACCCATCATTGTTTTCTTCACAGCAGGTAATGCCCTCTGTAATCATTGTACGTATCTAATTGTCTATTGTCTATCACTCCCTCCAAGAAGATCATATGGAACACATAGCTTTTTCTGCCAAATCTCCTCAGTAGCTGCAGCACAAGGTACTTGACCCACATTGGTCATATGTGAGAAAAAGAAAGATTCTAGGAATGTAGGATTGTGAAACTTGTCAGAGTGTTCTAGTACACAAAGAAATCTCCCAGAGCAGCAATCTCAGACAAGGTCATCCTGGGACCATGATGCCGTGAAACAAATGAGCTCGCATTACAGTCTTGCCTGAATCACACCAGTTAGACCCGATCACCTCTGACTCACAGTAACCCAGGAGTTCCACAGCAGAACTGTGCTTCGTGATGTCTTCAGTGGCTGTGGTCTTTTGGAAACACATCATCAGGCCTTGCTTTCAAACCACTCTCACACTAGAAGTGCTGAGATAGGTTTATAGGAGTAAAAACCAAAGACTACGTAGCAGATATTTGGAAGCTGGCTTGTGAACAGCGTTAAAACAATCTCCTTTTGGCTGGAGAAATCCCTTCAGCTAGCCATCTGCATGCAGCTCATCTCAGTGATCCTATTGATGTAAAAGGGAAGTTCTTCTTTAGGTTGTTCTTCAGAGAACCACGTTCCCCTTAAAAAGTCCCAGCGATCATCGCAGACAGCCAGCAATTGGCTCCCCGTGCACCAAACCTCCAACTCTGGCAGGTAGCGGATGCTTCAGGCAAAGCAGCTGGGGGCCTTGATCTCAGCCTCAGAGTGCAACCAAGTTCTAGGAACAGAGCCCATGTGTGCCCCCATCCCCTAAATACAGTACTGTGATGCCTCCCATCTACCCCCACAATCAATTCATAGTTCTACACCCTTCATTAACATAAACTGGACTTGCAAGCACCTCATCACCCCCACTCCTACCTTTCCCCAAAGAATGCATAAATAAACTTAAAATCCCTTGACTCACCTACACTCAAGAGGCAGCCCATGAGTTGTCCTCAATCTTTGCCACTGGCCCCTCTGGCCCTTCCCAGCGTAGCCTCGCTAATTTCTCGGAGTGTCCCAGTGATTCTTTCGCACCATAATTGACAAGAACCTGGCCCCAATAACAACGTGTTCCTGGTCGTCTTGTGTCTGCAAAGTATTGCCAAAGGATTGCCTCTCACCGTCGCTCGCATTCTAAGGGCAGAATCTTTGGTGGACACATACTTTCCCACTCTCTTCATCATCATCTTCTAACCTTCCTTGTCCCTCTATGGAGGGACCTTCAACCAAAGATTAACTTCGTTCTTACCTCTGGCCTGAATAACAGTGCTACCGGCCACTCCATTGATCTATTCTCCTATCCGAAAGCAGAGTGGGAAGAAACCAAATCTCAACACCAACAAGCCAATGCTGGCTCATAGCGACCCTATGCTGTCATTAGATGCTGTACTGTGGGTTCTGGCGCCTAGTCACCCTATGCACCTCCGAACAGCACACCGTTCTGTTCTGCGCCCATTTCAGCCACGGTGTGTATTAGAGATTAAATTCTGAGTATCCATGATTATGAAAGTCTGTGGATGACAATGACAGCCCAAAATACATTTGAATCACCACCTAGATTACACCTCCACTGAATGCTTTCCCTAGTGGTGTGTGGTTGTGAGCTGGGTGCTAACCTCAAGGTCCGCTGTTCTGGAGAAAGATGTGCCTTTCTATTCCCGTAATGAGTTACCGGCTCAGGAACCCTCAGGTGCAGTGCTACCCTGTCCTATAGGGTCTCTATGAGTTGGCATTACTCAATGAGGTTGAGTTGATATCAGTGAGGTTGAGGTAGATGATGCTGCCCTCAGGCAGAGAGCCTTAGAAAGTAGATTATCTCCACTGCTAGTAGCCCTGGTGGTCTGATGGTTATGTTGGCAGTTCAAAACCACCAGCCTCCAGTAGAAAGATGGGTCTTTCTACCCTGGAAACCCACAGGGGTCAGTTTATGCTGCCCCTGAGGGTCGCTGTGAGTCAGTATTGACTCAATGGCAATGAGTTTAGTTTTGGTTTTCTTTCCAGCCAGCTCAGGAAGAGGCAGTCTTTTTTAAGGGCTTGCTTGAGGGTGTTCTTGTTGGAGGTCACCTTACTAGGGACACTACTGGGGATCGCATAGTCACAAGCCATGTCTTACTATTCTTGCCTGGATCAAAAGACCCTGAATCCATCATATAAGCCCTTCTATCTAAATTAATGTACATGCCCCAGTGATGAGCCTGTTCCTGCTCCTATAGTCCCACCTGTAATTGTGATATTTTGATCTGCCACCACTCATGAATTTGTGAGTTTCCTTCATGCCATGACTTATTTAACTCGTCTCCTGAGTTGAATCTTCAGATGCCTTTTTGACCTCCTCGTGCTAAAGGCCTCCCTCACCCAGATGATGTATCTGTGTTTTCATTGTCCCTTTTAAGATTTAATCAAAGTATTCCTCAAATTTTATTTGAGATTAGGGCCTCTTGTTCACCCTAAAACATGTGTCAGTCTTTCCTGTTGAGGGTCTCCCTTTTTCACTGCCTCTCAATTTTACCAAGCATGATGCCCTTTTCCAGGGATGGGTTTCTCTTGATAGCATGCCCAAACTTCTTGAGACAAGTCTTCACCAATCTTGGTTTTAAGGAGCATTATCACTGTACCTCTTCCAAAACAGGTTTGTCTGTTCTCTATTTTTCCATATTCTTTGCCAGCATCATAATTAAAATATGGTGATTATTTTCCTCTGGCCTTCCTTTTTCAATGTCTGTCACATGCACATGAAGCAATTGAAATTGCCAGAACTTGAGTCAGGTACCTTCTGGTCTTCAAAATAACAGCTTTGCTTGTCAACACTTTAAATAGGTCTGTGCAGCAGATTTACCCAGGTCAATGTGACAGTTGGTCTCTTGTCTGCTGCTTCCATGAGCGTTGATCCATGCAAGACAAAATCCTTGCCAACTTCAATATTTTCTCTTTTCATCATAATGTTTTCTCTTGCATTGAGTCATAATCCATACTGAAGGTTACAATCCTTGATCATTAGCAAGTGCTTCAAGTCCTCCTCATTTTCAGCAACCAAGATTGTGTCATTTACATACCACAGGTTAATAAGCCTTCCCCCAGTTCTAATGCAGCATTACTTTTATATAATCCAGCTTCTTTTTTTGCTCAGTGTACAGATAGAATAATTATGGTAGAGGGTATAATCTTGATGCACAACTTTCTTTTCTTTATAAGAGTTTTAAAACTTTAACAAAAATATTAAATAATACCTGACAAAAAGAATACAATTGTTGTTTAAGATATTTCCATTTTGCTCCTTGATTGGCATCCTCACTTGCAATATTCTTCATGCTTATTCAAGCATCGCTGGCTGTGTGATTTATCCTTCACCATCTTTTCACTGTGGGAGTGGGATCTCATTCCTTTTCTTTTTTATGTATAAGAAAATGGTTTATATATAAGAGCAATCGAAAATTGAGAAACATCCCAGCCCAGTCCAGATCAAGTCCATAAATCTGATATTAGCCCATATGTCCAATACCAATCTATAAAGTCCTCTTCAGACTCAGGAAACATATGTAATGACACCAAATGAAGGAAGTCTTGTGATCCAGTGCTGGCAAGGGTCTCCACATGACTCCTCCAGCTCAGGGCACTAGTGTAGTTCCATGTGTCTGGTCAGTGGCAATGTCTCCCAGGGAGTGAGCCGAGAGAGAGTGTGTCTCCCACCTGCAGGGAAGAATACAGGAGTTCCCAGAATCCTCAAGGGAAGCCCATGCCCACACAGTGGCTTCTTTGGCTATACAATGATTGACAGGCTAGACTCCACCCCTTCACTCATAACCTTCTGAAGTCCTAAATTGACACCAGATTATGTAACTACCACAGTTATGCTGCATTTGACATAGATCCTTGTCGAAGACAGAAGATTCTGGTGTCAGAGGAAAGGACTTCTTTATTTATAACAAAGGAGGTAGCATCACATGGGATCACTTTATCCTCTAGTTTCCGTAAATGATGTTCGATATAAACTCAGGTGGATTCTACACAATAGTGAGTTTGACTGACAGTCAAGGAACCCTGAGTTTAGTTGGGAAACATAAAAAATGATTGTTATTATTTTATTCATGACATAGTCTTTTCTCTGCCATAAATAGTTTTATTGTTTCTTTAAGATCTAGTTGTTATACAAACCATCCTGAAAAGAGTTGTTCTTAATTGTTTTTTTGTAGACTCCAATCATAGTTTTAACGTAACCAAACTTAGTCTGACCTTGAACTACATTGTGCTCTGTGCTGCGTTTGGTATCTTTGCTGTTGTTTTAATCCATCACTCCACCAAAGGCCTCCCTATCTCCAGTGATTCACCACTTCAATTACCAAGATGTCAGATGTGGAATGCAACCCATTTGTTCAGTAAACCCCCCTGATGAAATAGAGGGGCAGCTTCCTCCAGCATGTGCCCTAATTCCTATAGAAGAACCAATGAGTACCCCCGTCTCCCCCCAAAACCCCCCCAAAACCCAAAACAGGAAAATCCTCCACTCGGCGGAGCTTTCTTTTTTTGTTGTTGTTTCAGTGTTTTTATTTATTTAAAACATTTTATTAGGAGCTCATACAACTCTTATCACAATCCATACATATATATACATCAATTGTATAAAGCACATCCGCACATTCCCTGCCCCAATCATTCTCAAAGCATTTGCTCTCCACTTAAGCCCTTTGCATCAGGTCCTCTTTTTTCCCCCCTCTCTCCCCGCTTCCCCCTCCCTCCTGTGCCCTTGGTAATTTATAAATTGTTATTTTGTCATATCTTGCCCTATCCGGAGTCTCCCTTCCCCCCCCTTCTCTGCCGTCCATCTCCCAGGGAGGAGGTCACATGTGGATCCTTGTAATCAGTTCCCCATTTCCAACCCACTCACCCTCCACTCTCCCAGCATCGCCCCTCACACCCTTGGTCCTGAAGGTATCATCCACCCTGGATTCCCTGTGCCTCCAGCCCCCATATGCACCAGTGTACAACCTCTGCCTTATCCAGTCCTGCAAGGTAGAATTTGGATCATGGTAGTTGGGGGGAGGAAGCATCCAGGATCTGGGGGAAAGCTGTGTTCTTCATCGATACTACCTCGCACCCTGACTGACCCATCTCCTCTCCTAAACCCCTCTATGAGGGGATCTCCAGTGACTGATACTTGGGCCTTGGGTCTCCACTCTGCACTTCCCCCTTCATTCGATATGGTATATATACACACACACACACACACACATATACACACATATATATACACATACACACATATACATATATATCTTTATTTTTTTTTTGCATGATGCCTTATACCTGGTCCTTTTGGCACCTTGTGATCGCACTGGCTGGTGTGCTTCTTCCATGTGGGCTCTTTTGCTTCTGAGCTAGATGGCCGCTTGTTCACCTTCAAGCCTTTAAGACCCCAGACACTATCTCTTTTGATAGTCGGGCACCATCAGCTCTCTTCGCCACATTTGCTTACGCACCCATTTGTCTTCAGCGATCCTATCATGGAGGTGTGCAGCCAATGATATGATTTTTTGTTCTTTGGTGCCTGACAACTGATCCCTTCAGGACCACTTGATCACACGGGCTGGTGTGTTCTTCCATGTGGGCTTTGTTGCTTCTGAGCTAGATGGCCGCTTGTTTATCTTCAAGCCTTTAAGACCCCAGTCTTATTTTTAAAAAAATAATTTTATTGGGAGATCATACGACTCTATCACAATCCATACATCCATCCACTGTTTCAAACACATTTGTACATTTGTTGCCATCATCATTTTCAAAACATTTTCTTTCTACTTGAGCCTTTGGTATCACTTCTCATTTTTACCTTCCCTCCTCCTTCCTCCCTCTCTCATGAACCCTTGATAATTTATAAATTATTATTATTATTTCATGTCTAACACTGACTGTTGTCTCCCTTCACCCACTTTTCTGGATGCACAACCTTCTTGATTGTACATCACACAGTACAATTGCACTACTGCCTTTTGATTCATGTACAGGTTATGCATGGACACAATGAAGTGTTCTATAATTTCCATTAACCCCAAAGTTATTCATCCTTTGTAGAATGCCTTGGAATAGTCAATAAAATACCGGTAAACCTCTTTCAGGTATTCTCTTCTTTCAGCCAAGATCTGTCTGACATCAGCAACGACATTCCTGTTCCACATCTTCTTCTGAATCTGTCCTAAATTTTTGGCCACTCTCAATATACTACTTCAGCCATTGTTGAATGATCCTCAGCAATATGTTAATTGGGATATTAATGATATTGTTCTGACTTTGCACGTTTTGTTTAGTCACCTTTCTTTGGAACATATACAAATATGGATCTCTTCCAGTCAGTTGGTCAACTTAGCTGCCTTCCAAATTTCTTGGCATAGATGAGTGAGTGGTTCCAGTGCTTCACTAGTTTGTTGAAATATTTCGATTGATAGTCTGTCAATTCCTGGACCCTTGTTTTTGATTAATGCCTTCAGTGGAGTTTGAACCTCTTCCTTCAGTACCAGTGGTTCTTAATTACATGCTATCGCTTGAAATGATTGTATGTTGTTGACCAGTTTTTGTTGGTATAGTGACTATGTGTTCCTTCCATCTTTTTGTGATATTGCTTGTATATTTTGCCCATTAGAGTCTTTTGATATTACAACTCAGGTCTTGGATTTTTTTTCTTCAGCTCGCTCAGCTTAAGCTATATTGAGAGTGTTCCTCCGTTTGAGTTCTCTAAGCCAAGGTCTTAGAATAGTTCATTACATTATGTTGTCCTTTGTAACTGCCTTTTGAGATTTTCTGTTCAGCTCGTTCATGTCATCATTTATTTCCTTTGCCTTAGCGACTCTACAATTAAGAGCATGTTTCAGAGTCTCTTCTGACATCCACTTTGATCTGTTCTTTTTTTCTTGTCTTCCTAATGACCTTTTGCTTTCTTTATGTATGATGTTCTTGATGTTCTCATCTCCTCACTAGTGTTCAGTGAGTTGAATCTCTTCTTGAGATGTTCTTGAAATTCCGTTAGGATAGACTCACGGTTGTATTTTGGCTCGTGTGAACTTGTTTTAATTTCTGTCAGCTTCAACCTGAAGAATCTGAGCAATTAATGATTTGTTCCACAATAAGCGCTGGCCTGGTATTAGCTGTTGATACCGAGCGTCTTCATTTTCTCTTCCCAAAGATGTAGTAAAAATTAATTTTTGTATATTCCATCTTGGAAAGTTCATGTGTATAAACACTGTCGGTGGTGCTGAAAATAAAAGTACCTGCAGTGAAGGAGCCGGTGGTCTTCAAAATTCTATCATGCAATCTCCAACGTCATTTCTAACATCAAGGCAATATTTTCCAACAACTGTTCCTTCCTTTTTGTTTCTAACTTCTATATTCCAATCACCGCTAATTAGCAACACAACTTAATTGCATGTTTGATCACTTTCCTGCCTGAAGATGGTAAAATTATTCAATTTGTTCATCACTAACTTTCATGGCTGGGGCAAAAATTTGAATAACTGTTGTATTGACTGGATTTCCTTGCATGTGGATAGATATTATCCTATCACAGCAGCATTGTACTTCTAGATAGATCTTGAATTATCCTTTTTGTTCATAAATATGATGCCATTTCTCTTAAATCTGTCACTCCTGGCATTGTTAATCATATGATTTTCAGATTCAAAATGGACAACACCAGTCCACAGCTCACTAACACTTCAGATATCAATCTTGAATGTTTTCCACTAAATTTTTTATGACTTACAACTTTCTTAGATTCACATTTTGTACATTCCAAGTTATAATTATTAACACATGTTTACAGCTGTTTCCTCTTAGTTTGAGTTGTACCCCATCAACAAATGAAGGTCCCAAAGGCTTTATTCAACCCATGCCATAATGGCTGAATCTACTTAGAGGCAGCTCTTCTCCAATCAAATCTGGAGTGCCTTCTGACCTGAGGGGCTCATCTGGCACTATTTCTGATAATGTTCTCCTGCTATGAATGAGATTTTCGGTATCTGACAATGCTTGACTGCTACTCACAAGGTTTTCAGTGGCTAATTTCTCAGAAGTAGACAGTCTATTTCTTCTTCATATCTATTCTTAGTCGGGAAGCTCTGCGGAAACCTGTTCACTTTGAGTGACCCTACTGGTATTTGAAATACTAGTGACATCGCTTTCAGCAACACGCGAGCCACCATAATAAGACAAAACTGACAAACAAGTCTTGCCTGTCATGAGACCCGCTCGGCAGTAGAACCGTCCCTGTGAGTTTGCAAGACTGAAAGTCTCTTGTTTCTCTGCAGAGCAGCTGGTGCTTGCAAACAGCTGACCTTGACGTTAGTAACCACTATGTCACCAGAGCATCTTAGAAACCAAATCATGGTATTTTATTATCACCCAAAACGCCCCGTCTCCAACAGAGCAACTCAAGGTGTTTTTGTTTTTCTTCTTGTCGATTTTATTCTTCATTTTGAAAACCAAAATCAAACACACTGACCTCTTTCTTCTCAAATCTCTCATGCTCAGTTCTCTAATGAAACTTGTTTTACTCTTCGAAGAACTGACGCTCTGGTCTGCTTTATTCTCCCCTTCCTCACGAGTGACAGATACCTTCGCACACTCTTTCCTCCCACCTCACCTTCGGCTTTGCCAGAACCACAACCATACTCTTGCCAGAACCCTTTGTCCCAAGAGGTTGCTTTCGTTGTGTAATTCCACAGCACCCCATCAGGCACGCACATCCAATCCGAGCCCTGGACCGAAACCCTGTACCCAATCTCCGGGCAAATTGCAGTGCCCGCCCCACCCCTTATTCCAACTCTCCTTTAGCTCGACCTCCAGCCCCACCCTCGAGATCCGCCGCTCACGCCTGCTCTTCCCCCGCCTTCCGCCCCCATCCCGGCGCCACAGCCAATCCGCTCTCTGGGGCCAGACTCATAGCCAATCCTCGCTCGCGCCCAGGCCCGCCTCCGCCCTGCCCCCCACGCCGCCTGCCCTCGGTCTGAACTGATTGGAGGGCTGGCGGGTCCTTGCAAGCCAAACCCCACCCCCCTCTCCCGTCAGACACCCCGCCTCCCTCCGGCCGAACCTCTGCCTCCCGGGCTGCAAACCCAGGCCGGCAGACTGCAGCCTAGGGAAGCAAAGCTGTCTGGAGAGCAAGGTGAGAGAGGTGGCGCTGCCGCCCGAGTCCCTGTCCCTGTCCCCGCGCTCCGAGCGCAGACTGGGAGTCTGCTCCGAGGGCTGGGAGCTCGTGGGAGCCGCGCGTCTGGGGCTGGGAGGGACCAGTGGGGCTGTTTCTCCCTCCGAGCCCCGAAACGTGGGCCTTGGCAGACTGCTGGGGGCCTAGGGAATGGCAGAAGGGTCCCGCCTGACACTTACACAATTCCCTCTGGAGAAGGCACGGCGCTGGACCCCACCCTTGATTCTGAGATTTAGAAAGCCGTCTGAGTGTTAACACCGACTCCACTTCATCCATAACAAAGCAAGCAATGGCTGGATTTTTGCCATTTAAATTATCTGGCTGAAATCCAAAGTTTAAAATAAGAATTTGGGGCATATGAAACCCAGGATTGATGAACCTATAGGGGCAGCAAATAGAAAAAGGTGTCTGAGGGGAGGCAGGGATGCAGTGGTGGTGTGGGAGGAAAAGGGCCCAGGTCGAGACGATGTCAAGGAGCCAACGAAGAAAAAGAATGTTTGGAAACGGATTGTGGTAACAATTATACAGAGCTACTTAATGTGATTGAAATATGGAGTGATACATGTATTGACTTCCAATTAATAAAAAAAGAAAGAAGGAAGGAAAAGAAAAAAGGAAATCAGCCCAGTGGGTCCTTGAGAGAACGAACAGCGCGCTAGGAGACTGCTGCCTAAATGGGCTCCTGGGCTGATTGATACTTGAGTTAGTTAATTCCAAGTTTGCTCACTCAAGGATGCAGCTCGTTCTAGATCCAAAAGGTCAGCAGGACAAAACCACCACCCCCCTCCAGGAGAGAGAGACAGGACTCTGCTCCCATCAGAGTCACAGTCTCAGAAACTCAGGGCTCAGTGCTACCCTGTCACATAGGATCACTGTCAGTTGGCATTGACTCGATGGCAGTGTTAATGTATTCTTATTTTTAATGATGGGTGGAGAGGTAAGAAGACAATGAAAGACTATAGTAACTCAAAACAGAAGCAAAGGCAGGGGAAGGGATTGGTAAGAGGGGTGTAATACTTCAGAGAGTTTTTAAAAGGAAAATATCAAATTCCTTCCAGATTTAAAAATACGAAAGGCAGAAAGCAATAGCGGCATCTCTGGGGTCCTGACTACAAAGGTCAGAGGGACTATCCTTTTATAAGAGGGTCAGTTCCCTAGTATAAGACTGCAAGGTAGTCAGTCATCGAACATGGCCATATTCAGCCATAGTCCCCTGTGTGATGTATTGTAAACTCTAGCTTCTGCGCCTGTGGTTATGATCCCGTTTGGGAGGCAGTTGTGGCATAGTGGCTAAGTGCGGGGTGTCTAACCGCAAGGCTGGCATTTCAAAATCACCGACAGGTAGTTTGGAGAAAGATAAGACTTACTACTTGTGCAAAGAGTTAGTGTTGGAAGCCCACAGGGGCAGTTCTACCCTGCTCTATAGGGTCACTAAGTGTCAGCATCAGCTTGGCAGTGGGAGTCTCCATTACAGGATTAAAGTGGGATGTATTCTGAGTCTGCACCTTACTAGAGGGAGTGACTCGTCACTCAAGAAAATGGCATGGCTGAAGGCAAAATACTTCATGAGAGACCATTATCAGTGGTCAGAGGATGATCTCCATGGGAGAGCTGGAGGGAAAGGATGGAGAAGTAATAGTCTGACTATATAAAACGGTATAAGAAAGGCGTAGCTGGGTCATATATGAACAACTAGACTATGCTGAAGAATATAGAACCGATATGTTTGTTCAAAATATGAACCCAACAAAATTTTAGTTCATCTGAGGTACCTCACTCCCACGGAGTCATTCCAACTCATGAGAGAGGACAGTGAGGAACTGCCCCCTGTGAGTTGCTGAGACTGCAACTTTTCCCGGGAGTGGAAAGCCTCATCTTTCTACCAAGGAGCTGCTGGTGGTTTCCAATTGGCGACCTTGCAGTTAGCAGCTGAATGAGTAGCCACTATGCCCTCATGGCTCCTTCAACTGAGGGAATAATTCTCTGAGAACCTAAATTAATTGATTATGATCTAGCTCTTCCACAGCTAGACACAGGCTGAACTTTAGAACATGGATGGAAAATGAAGAGTTGGGTCAGGTCTATCTACTGGTGTTCTGTAGATAATGTTTGTAGAAGATAGATTCCAGGAGACGGGTGTGGGAATTAGACTTTAGGAATGTCTAAATGAAAAAAGGTGGACTGAATGAGTGTCTACTCCCTGGGTGACACAGATGGTTAAGTGTTCAACTATGAGCCAAAAAGGTGGAGGTTCAAACCCTCCATGCGACACCTGGAAAGATACGCATGGGATCTGTTTCCAGAAGGTCACCACCTTGTAAACCCTGGAAGTTGAACACCTTGAAGAAGGTCACAGCTTTCTGCTTCTATAAAGCAGCTGCTCTCGGCACACCTGGGGTTTCTGGATCGGCACACCTGGGGTTTCTGGATCAGGAGTCTTCAGGATTGACTGATTGACACCTGTCATCTCTTAGAAGAAGGTGGGTCACTTGGTCCTCATGTCCAGAGGACAAGGCTCACTGGGTCTGGGGTGAGATCTCCTCAGAGTTTCAGTCTTTGCTCAGGGAGACTAGACAGTGACATATAAGAATACATTCTGAGATGCCTTCTAAACAAATCAACTTACTCATTTATTTTGAAAATAGAAGAACTGAGGCTTAATGAGAGGCAATGACTTATCACTATTTTTTTTCATATCAAGAATGAGGATTGGATTAAGATTCCCTGACTCTTAGCCCTGGTCGCCCTGTTGGTCTTCCGTTTGTCTCCTTTTACAGAACTCACTTTGCCTGTACTTTGCTGACATGCTTAGAAGTCCTGGTGGCCAGTGATTAAGACTTTCAGTTGCTCGCCAGATTGTTAGTGGCCCGAACCTCCTAGCCACTCATCCGGAGAAATATGTGACAGTCTGTTCTGGAAAGTTAAAACAAAACAAAACATCCTCAGTGCCATCCAGTGGATGCTGACCCATAGCGACCCCATAGGACAGGCGAGAATTGCCCCGTGAGTTTCGGAGACTGCAACTCTTTACTGGAGTTGAAAGCCCAGGCTTTCTTCCAAGGAGTGGCTGGTGGTTATAAACTGCTGGCTTTTCGGATCACTACCCAATGCGTAACCACTGTGCCACCAGCACTCCGACTGGAACATTTAAAGCATTGAAAATCCTTGGAGGCAAGTTTGGTTTTGCATTTTCATACTTACAAATCAATCTGAACTTTAAAATGGACACTAATTTCCTGGGGAAAAAGTCTTAAACCAAAGAATTCCATGCTAGTGAACATTGTTTAACATAGTTTTTGATTGGTAATACTGTACCTATAGCTACAGTATCCCTACAGCTAATCTGGGTAATATGTTATTTCTGAATAGAATAATTAATAATACATAGAAAAGTCCGGTTTAAAACAGCCTGATTCTTAACTTGGACAACATAAAACATAGGGGTTATTTCCTTGATAACAGGAATCAGTAGCTCATGTGACCCACTTAAATCATTTCTAAAACCATATCAGTCATGTATTCAATAAATGCCTACTATATGCTAGGGAAGGTGGGGTGAATCTGCACACCAGCTCCCTGCTCCTGGAGCTTACATTAGGAATAACCAAACATGTGAATTAATGACCAGCCAAACAAACAAATCAAAACCGCGGAGTGGTGATGTGATGTGGAGTAGTGAACAGGATGTTATGAATTGTGATTATGATTAGTGGAGGCCATTCAAGGGGCTTTCAGCTACGCCGAGATTTTGACAAGATCAGAATTTTATATTGCATTTTAAAATAAATATATATTATTTTTCACAGATTATGGTTTCTGTTGTCTTAGTTTCTTGGTAACCTCTTTCAAAAGATTCATAGTGGCCCCTTGGAATGCAGAAAGTGGGCCTCTTTTTCTGTGTACGTTTTGATGTACTGTTGGAGACAAAATGTATCAGCTGATGCCACAGGCATTCTCAGTAAAACCTGAGGAGAGGCCTCGGTTTGCCGAATGCTTTCAGAAAGCTGCGTTTTCTGTGTACTTTAAGTGGCAGTATAAATAAAGGAATTTCTTATTTCCTTGACCTCCCTATATTTACCAACACCTAATAACAAATTTCTAACAGGTAGGGAAGCAATTCAGCATCTGTGTTCCTTATGTCACTGTAACCTGTTGAAATGGCTTGCTAGCTATGTGTGAAGTTGTTGAAGGAAGTATCATTTGAGAAAATAAGTAAGATTGACACATATGTTCTTTATCAAGGAATTGTTATCATCCTCCTTGGCAAACCGCATTCTAAAGAACCTGTTTCTGACAACACTCGTTTCCGGCTGTTACAGGTTGTGCTTTTACTGGTGAGCTTCTCTAGGTGATTCTGAACTTTGAGTAATCCTGAATCGAAATGTTCTGGCTTTTCTTCGGCCGCTAGAAAATTGAACTCTTACTTACTATAAATAATACTCTTGACTATTTTGAATCCAAAATATTCTATGTGGTAGTTACATAATCTGGTGTCAGTGTGAGGATTAGGAGTGTAGAGGTAAAGCGACCATCTAGCTCAGAAGCAACAAAGCCCACAAGGAAGAAGCACACCGGCCTGTGAAATCACGAGGTGTCGAAGGGATCGGGTACCAGGCATCATCAGAACAAAAGATCATATCATTGTAGATGAGCGGGAGTGCTGAGTGGGGACCCAAAGCCCACCTGTAGGCAATTGGACATCCCCTTACAGAAGGGTCATGGGGAGGAGATGAGTCAGTCAGGGTGCGATGTAGCAATGATGAAACATACAACTTTCCTCTAGTTCCTAAATGCTTCCTCCCCACCTACTATCATGATCCCAATTCTACCGTACAAATATGACTAGACCAGAGGATGTACACTGGTACAGATAGGAGGTGAAAGCGGAATCCAGGGCGGATGACTCCTTTAGGACCACTGGTGAGAGTGGCGATACCAGGAGGGTGTAGGGAGGGTGGGGTGGAAAGGGGAAACCAATTACAAGGATCTACATGTAACCTCCTCCCTGCGGGATGGACAACAAAAAAATGGGTGAAGGGAGACGTCGGCCGTTGCAAGATATGACAAAATAATAAATTATCAAGGGTTCATGAGAGTGGGGGGAGCGGGGAGGGAGGAGAAAAAGTGAGGAGCTGATGCCAGGGGCTTAAGTAGAGAGCAAATGATGAGGGTAATGAATGTACAAATGTGCTTTACACAATTGATATATGTATGGGTTGTGATAAGAGTTGTATGAGCCCCCTAATAAAATGATTTTTTTTTTAAGTATAGAGGTGGAGTCTAGCCAATGGGGCCTCTGTGTGGGCATGGCCTTCTCCTAAGCATTCTGGTAAATCCTGTATTTCCTCTTTGGAAGCAGGAGTCAGTCTCTCTCTCTCTCTCTCTCTCTCTCTCTCTCTCTCTCTCTCTCTCTCTCTCTCTCTCTCTCTCTCACACACACACACACACACACACACACACACACACACACACACACACACACACACACACACACATGGCTACTCCCTGTGAGACATCCCTGTGGAGAAGACGCATAGAGAGAGGCTGATAGATCCAGACCTCTGGAAGTGGAGACCCCTGCCAGCACTTACAATGACACTGGATCCACAAGACTTCCTATCCACTGGCATGTGATCTTCCTGCATTCAGCGTTATTCGTGTTTTTCTTTTCTTTTTATTTTATTTTTTTAAACATTTTATTAGGGGCTCATACAACTCTTATCACAATCCATACATATACATACATCAATTGTATAAATCACATCTGTACATTTTTCATGAGTCTGAAGAGGACTTTACAGATTGATATGGGACTTATGGGCTAATATCACACTTGTGGATTTGATCTGGACCAGGCTGGAATGTTTTCTCAATATTCAATTGTTCTTGTATAAAAAGCTCTTTCTTACACACATATGAATGTCTCCCTGAATTTGTTTCTCTATTCCACCCAGACTAACATAATCTGTGTTAGGGTACAAAAGAGATCCGAAATATAGTATAAGGAGAACATTTATTACATCTCAAACAGAAAGATGACAAGACAAAGACGCATCGTCTGGATAAGGAGACTGTTAGCATGAGTTCATAATGGCACCTACGGGTTTCCTGAGGGGCACGGGCTGTAAAAGGATATGGGAAGGCAAAGGAAACTGCCACAGAAGCATGGCTAGTGACAGCTCAATACATCACAGTGACAGGTCAGACTACAGAAATGGGAAGGAGACTATGACTGGAACACACACTGACTGCTTTAAGTACTTGTGCAGATCAAAGAGGACCGCTTTCAGTGTGGATGACAGCTCAATGTACAGAAAACAATATGATAAACTGAAAGGACTGATTTTGTCGAAGATTTGTTTTTACTTGGAGCCACCATTAGTGCTGTTGAAGGCAGTAGTCAAGAAAATAATTGCGGAAAACAGCTGCACAAGATCTCTTTATAGGTGCTAAAAAGCCAGTATATCACTTTGCAGACTAAGGTGTGTAACCAACCCTGTGGTATTCTCAGTTGCCTCCTATGCATGAGAAACCTGGAATATAGGGAAGACATAAGAATCGATGCAGTTAAATTATGGTGTCTGTGAAAAATATTGATTATAACTTAAGTTTCTAAACTTATTTGGCCTACTGATCCCTCTTCAGAAAAAGAAAATTGCTCAGTCCCGTCCCCCACCCCACCCCCTGGCAATGGAAAACTTTTGTTGTGCTGTAGCCAATGACCCAGGATAAAATGTAGGTATCCAGTTTTGCACTCCCCAGGGGGCAGTATCTCTCATTTTGGGAAACAGATTATCACATGCACTGCTAGAAGAATAAAACATATCTGTGTTGGGAAAAGTACAGCCAAAGACATGAGGCATCACCAGGCCCCCGGAAAGGACTTCATACATGGTAACACATAGGTCAGTGAAAGAGAAAGCTCCTCGCAGGGATGGATTGACACAGCGCCTGCAACAATGGGCACGCACGTTTCAATGATTATGAGGATGGCACCGGATAGGGCAGTGTCTTGTTCGGTGGTACATGGGTCGCTATGAGCTGGAATCAACTTGACAGCATCTAACAACATGTCATGATTTTGCATGTGTTTACTCATTATTCAATTTTCCTTTAAGCATGTTTTTGAGCCTGAGGAGCTTCGGCTTGCTGGGCAGAAGAGCAACATTCCTGAGGACTATTTGTTCATCAAACATATGTGGATGCTCTTCTTCTGCTGTAAGTATAGCCGATCATTTACGGGGGGGGGATACATATTCTGAACTGTCCCCCCAAATATGCATTCTTTCTTACTCTTTTTTCGTTTTCATATTTCTCCCTTTATTATCAGAACTAGCCTCTGCTTGGAAAGTAAGCACGAAAGACGGCTCACACCGCGTCATGACATTATTACTTAAAGGCACAAGTGGGCAGGGGTGAGGGTGGGGTTAAAATAGGCAGTGAGAGAGTTAGCCACCAGTTCTCCGAAGGCTGGACCCCAGCAGTCAGCTCTAAAAGAAGAACTAAGGTGTAAATATTGAGAGAATCATACTTAAAAAGAGGTGGGTACCAGGCGCGAGGGCCGAGCAGCATCAATTCCCTGTGGACCAAATCCACACTCTGTCCTGAGCCCACTGCCGTCCCCGGAGGCTTCCTGGGTCAGTCATTCGTGCCCACAGCTGGCTGGGAGACCTCTAGGTCCCACTGCTTGAGAGTTGCCTTCAACACCTAAAGGTGTCTCTGCCCTCCCGGAGGCTGAGCTCAGGCCAGCGCCGGCTTCCCGCTGTGGTCACAGAGATGTGAGTTGCCCCTCCTTTCTCTGGCACAGAATATGTCCCACACTGACTTGAAGCATAGTCTGTGAATTCAGCCACTGATCGGAAGAAAGCAGCAAGGGTTAGGAAGCCCTCTGCCTCTCTGCTGGGAGAAGACACCAAGGCTCGACTGTTGGCTGGCTTGCCAGTCCGGACCTCTCCGAGGCACGAACACTCAAACTGCTTGGGGGGTGGGGGGGCTCCAGTGAATGCCAGGTCACTGCTCTCCTCTTGGCGTCCACCCACACTTCTTGACCCAGCCTGGCCAAACACTGCAGACCACGTCAGTCCAGCCCAGTCGGCGCCATGACTGCCAGACAGTTCTCCATGGCACCCCAGGCGGGTGTGGGTGCGTGTGCACGCACGCGCACACACACGTTGCTGCAACCCTGCTCCAGCTCAGGGTCGGGCGCCCACTACGCTGGGCTCCACCTCGAGTGCGCATGCTCCAATGCTTTTCTTCCAGGTTCTTGTCATAAGTAGCTTATTGGAATGAGTCTTTCTATTAATAAATTGAAAGTATCCCTGACACTGGTGAGGACTGACATTCCTGAACAAATGCCTGCCTGTCTGTGGATTGTGTTGGGTGTTAACGAATTCATCACCTTTTTTCACCTTCACAAGGCCCTTCAAGTTATGTGTTATATCAAGTTATAGCTCTCTTAAATAAAAAGGCTTACTAACTTGCCCAAGGCTGCATGTCTTCTAAGTTCTTAGGTGCCATTGGGTTGATTCCAAATCACAGTGTTGCCAGATAACAGAACAGAACTGCCCCTAAGAGTTTTCTAGGCTGTAATCTGTATAGTAACAGCTTTCTTGGTCTTGTGGTGGAATTGAACTGTTAAACTCACAGTACTGAGTGTTTAACTCTTGCGCCACCACCGTTCTTTGATTAAGTGGAATAACCACAATGCCAAACACACTTCTGCCTCTCTATGGCACTCTAAAAGATATTATTACTGATTAAATGTGCCAGCTCTGTGATTTCAAGTTTATAACAAATAGAGCAGATTGAAGAACAGGTTTAAGTGACATCATGGAAAAGGAAACAAACTCAGAATGTAAATCATACCATAGGATAACTGACCCGTATCTTCAACAAGTCGATGACATGGAAGAAGAGTGGGAGACTTTGCAGAGACTGCTCTGGGACTTAAGAACACAGCACCCGAATACAATGTTCAGCTCTCATAAAAAGAAATGTGTAAAGGCAATCAGAAATATTATTATGGATTGGATATTAGATGATACCAAGGAGCTATTGTTAATTAGATATGATAATGACATTGCAGTAATTTAAGAAAATGCTCACTTTATTTTAGGGAAATGATGTGTTAGGCAGAGTTGACCAGAGAAACAAATCCAGTGACACTCATAAGAAAGAGCTTTATATCAAGAAGTAATTGTATATCAAGAAAGCATCCCAGCCCAGTCCAACTTCATAAGTCCGATACTAGTCCATAAGTCACTCTTCAGACTCACATAGCCACATGCAATGATGCAGAATTCAGGAAGATCACAGGCTGGTGGGTGCAAAGTCCTGTGGTTCCAAGTTTGGTGGAAGCATGATAGGGCTTTGACAGCCCTCGTGGTGGCCAGGAAGTAGGAAAGTGAAGGGGAGAGAGACTGAGAGGGTGGACCCTAGAGTCCCCACTTATAAGAAGGCTGTACTCCCAAGGACATAGCATCAGGCTGTGACCTGATTAATAGGTTTAACTCCACCCCTAGCCAGAAGTGTCGAGCTGATAAAATTATCTTACTGCCACATATGTGAAATATGTAAAGGTGAAATTACTTGAGGACTGGAATTAGCTTTAAAATTACTCAACACTTAAAAAAGAGAAAGATGGAGCAAATTTTGGCAATACCTTTTTTTCCCCATCATTTCATTGTGACCTCTTACAGACACCATACATACAGACACCATAAAATACAGACACCATAACATACAGACACCATAACATACAGACACCATAACATACAGACACCATAACATACAGACACCATAACATACAGACACCATACATGCAGACACCATAACATACAGACACCATAACATTCCACAGTTCAATCACATCAAGAAGTTGTGACCACAATTGGTTTCAAAACGTTTTCTCTCTCTTGACCTCCTTGATGTCAGCTCTAGTTTATCCCTCCCTCCCCCAACCCACTCCCAAGGAACCCTTATTTAGATATTTATTTGTATATTTCTTTATGCCGTGTCTTACACCATCCACTAGATCCATTCACATCAATTCTGTTGTTCACTCCCCTCAAGTAAGGTTGTATAATCATCCATGTTATCAGTTTTCCCCCACCTTCACCCCACTTCCAATGCCTTCCGAGCTGTATTTCTGATGTTTGGGGTTGGAAGGGGATGTGAAGGTGGGCAGTTTGACCACCTTGCTGCCATCTGCTGAGGATGGTCTTGGAGACTGACTCAGCTCGGTGTCCACAGCCAGGAGAAGACAAGAAGAGCTCTGCTCCGGATCTCTGCCCTGCTTCAGATCCCTGGCCTGCTTTAGATCTCCGACCTGCTTCAGATCCCCGCCTAACAGTCACATTCTCCTGACTTTTCAATCTTCAGTCCTGCACTGTCCTCCATCTTGGGTCCGTCAGTGCGAGCTCACTGAACCTTGCCTTTATCATTTCCTGTTTTGATAGAAAACTGACACTTTGCTACAGAGCGCCAGGTGGAGAGATCATCCAGGCTGGGGCAGCAGCAGGCACGCAGCCATGTCCCTAGACAATACCTTTTTTATGAACAATTTTATTGGCTATAATGTACATACAAGTCATATTATGCAGAGTGGTGCACGCACAGGCAGTGCATCGATAGCAATTGCAGAGGAGGGTTCTAGATTAGGCTGAGTCAAACAAGATTGCCACCTTGCAGGTCAAACGTGGTAGAATGTTGGCCATTTCATAAATGTTGGCCGTTTCATAAGGCTCAACCTAATTTTTATATCTTTATTTTTTAAATATATATAAAAACTGTTATAAAAGTCATTACCAATGTCTCTCTCTATATATAGATACTAAGATTCTTGAATGTCTTGAATTCTATTTTTCTTCATTATTACCATCTTGTGAATCGTTTTTCAAACCATCTTCTACACATAGACGTTGGGTGAGACCAAGGAAGTGAATGAGCTCACCTGGGGGCACAATCATATGAAACCTGAACAGTAAACTAAGGGTGCTTGTGTACAGAATTATCATCTGGGGAGATTTTAATTTTAGATTAGACTTGTCCAGGACCCCTCTTAAGAGATTCAGATTCCATAGTCATGGTGTACTTTTTAAAAGTTTCCCAGATGATTCTGACTCCATCCTTAGGTAAGAATCACATTGATGATGCATTTACTCAAACTTGCAGAAAGCTTGGATAAGATTCAGTGCTTTCCATTTTCAGACTGTTCCATCAAGGCAGCTCCTACAGTTTCTCAGAGCGTTCGCAGTCAGTTCTTAGGTGACTTATAAGAGAAAGCAGGAACCCTGAGAGGCACTTTAAAAAATATCAGATGAGCATTTCATTTTACAGAATAGATTGAATGTTCCTATGTGTTCTCTCTAACAATGATGCACATTCCCTAAAGTACAGTGTAAGTTCTCCAGGTGGATCATGGAAACAGTAGCACTTCTGTCCTGTACGAACCCCAAGCTGGCCCAGCCACTCTGAGCAAGGGATGGTGGATGGGCAACAGGAATGTTATCTGCATCATTTGTCATTGGTGTTTATTAAAAATATTTTATTTATGTCCATAATTTGAAAGACATAATTTTTTTAATTCTTGCTATGCAGCAAGAAGACAAAAAAAACTCAAGATGAAAATTTCATTTGTTTTATCACCCAGATCATAATGGCTTAGAAATTGAGAGGTACAGTGTATATCACTTTCTGATCCAAGAAAGCCAGAGGGAGAATGGATGGATAGATAAGGTACATGTCTCCAGATATAAACACACAGATGGATAGATGGCTGGAAGGAGAGAAGAAGTAAATTATTTAGTCACTACAATCTACAATTTAGACACAAATAACTTTGTAAGGTTAAACAAGTAAGTACAGCAAAGTTCATGGAAGAATTCCATCATCTCTTCATTTCATCTTTCCCTGAATGTTTTAAGCCTCCTCATAGCTGTTGATTAACTTGGTTAAATAGGGCTCCCCAGCCAGGAAGGATTTGGTCCCATAGAGCACTACCTTCTTCTTTTTCCCAGTTGAGGAGGGCGGCTGTGCTTTGGAATGTATAGTGTGGTTTTGGCGTTGATGTTGACTCTTAGGAGGATTGTGCTTCAGATGGTTGAGCGGCTGACTTTTCTGGAAACACATCAGCGGAGCTTTCTTCTGAGCACTTCCGGGTGGGCCTCCGACTACATAACAGTGTCATCTCTTGTGAGAGTGACTTTCGTTTAAGCTTTTGCTATTCCGATAGCAATTTATTTCCCATTTTCTGCTTTCTCTCAACAATCATCTATTTACAACTTACCCTCAAAATTTCTTACCTAAAAGTACTTTGCAAGTTTAAATAACAGAAGAAGCTCAAAGACAGCATTTATGTTATAGGAACTGAGAAAAAGATCTTTTCCTTTTTCAATCATCATTCCTACTGAAATCATAGCCCTCTGTTGTGATATGAAAATATTATCTATTATACATTTGTTTCATACCCTGTGTCTCCTTATTTCCTTTGGTGTAAAATCCTCTTTGTAGCCAAGAGAATCTTTTCCTCTTAAAATGAACTGTTTTTCTGGCAAGTGCCAACATTATACATTTGTGTTTGTGGATGCGCCTCATTTTGATTACCTGGACCAGACATTTTTATTTTTAACAATGAGAAAACTGAATTTCAGAGAAGCCTGGTAACTTGCCTATTGTCACACAACTAGTAACTTTGATGTTTATTATTAGAAATTTGAATTGGAATGCAGGTTTATCTTGCAGAGAGCTGGGGCCTGAACTGTGCACGCTTGCCCCAGGTCTAGTTTTACATCGCTTCTTGGTACAAGTGTCTCAGTCTCGGATCCAAATATCCAGGAAGAGATGTTCAGATTCGTTTAGTTTCACGTAGTCCAACCCTAACCCAGTTAGTTATGTCTGGGAAGCAGGGGTGAGATTCTATTGTCTAGCCAGGTTCAAGGACATCCTTTCTCTGCTTGATACTTTCAATTTCCTCATATGCATATGAAAGTTGGACATTGACTAAAGAGGACCAATGAAGAATCGGTGTACTTGAATTATAGTGCTGGTGAGGAATATTGAAAGACCATAGACTGCTAGAAAAACAAACAAATGTCTTGAGTCGGGCCTGGAAGGTTTGCTGCATAGTTAATGCTTAGTTTTCCATTGAAGTAAAAGTTCTCTTTCTGCCACAAAATAGTATATTATCTGGCAAAGATAGTCCAAGCTCCCTATTTCATGCACTTGTTTCATCAATAAGGAGCCCTGATGGCATAGCCAGTTCAAAACCACCGGCCACCCCACAGGAGAAAGATGAGGCTCCTTATGAAATGAAGCAACTAAAAGTTTCATTTAAATAGATGCGTCTTTGAGTTAGTGATGATTGGATATTTTTCCTTGCTTTTCAGTCTTCTTTACAGTTCTGTTTCTCAACCATGACAGGCGTTTTTCTTTATTTTCCTCTGCCATCTAGTGGCAAAAAGAAGGTAATTTATCTGTCCGGCCTTGAAGGTACAGTTTGTGACTCTAATTACTCAGGTTAGCACCACACCGGTCCACTTTTAAAAACAAAAACAAAAAAACCTCACTAAGGCCTTTTCTGCTTCAGCAATTTGTCTGTTCAGTAAATTACATATGACAGTAAAATGGGGTCTAGAAATTTTTCACGTTGAGTTCAAGCTCATAAATTTTGGTTAAGGTCATAGGATCTGTAAAAAGCGCCATTACTCCCATAAAGCAAAGACATGTCACCACAATTCAGGGAAAACGAGGTGCTGCCTGTGTGCTGAAAATTGAGATGGTACCTGCGCTCGCGCTCCTTTCAAGATACATGAGTCCGGTGTCAGACTCCCAGGGGAAGACACAGAGGAACTTGGTGATGGCACCGCGGCAGCCATGCTCAGAAATGCAGCTGCCAGCCATCCAGGCAAGTCTGACTCCTAGCAGGTAGACAGGGCGGAGGAGAACGGTCCCTGTGGGTGACCGAGGCTGTACATTTTTTTCTTTCTTTAAGCTTCATTAGCACTTTGTCCACAGGTCATGTAATTCAGTCATACTGAGAAGAGTTGTACAGTTGTCACCATATTCAATTCTAGAACATTTCTTCTTCCTTGTCAGGCTGTGCAGCTTTAAAGCGGGCAGCCTCTTTGTTCTCTCAAGGACTCGTTGTAGTCAGCAGCCCCACATGTGGCCCGCCAGTACTGCTCACTACACTAGCAGGTGCCAAGCCCGTATCCTTCTTGAGAAATAACTTCCGTCTCAGGCACAATGAAACTTTTTGGGGGGTACAGCAAAATATGCTGCCTACAGGAAAGAACGTGTTAATGGACTGTTTCTGTCATCAGTAAGGCTGTCGATCAGTGGTAGGCTGTTGTCAGTTGGTTTGGACAAGGCAAAAGTTATACATAGAGCGTTGACTGGGACTTGGAAGTGGGGATGTCAGTGCCCCTAACCCTCATGTTTTTCAATGTAAACAGTATGTGAGGATAGGTTTTAATAAACGAGTATTCTCAGTATTGCTACTAGGGTTGCAGTTCATGTGTGCGTGGATTTATTCCAAACAAAATATACTCAAATGTGTCTGTGCAGTAAGTGAATGGCTGCCGCTAATCTCTCTCAGGAATGTATGCGTTTCATCTCGTTCAAAAAGAAAAGTCACTGCTAATGACTCTCTAGAACAGGATAGAACTGCTCCTGTGGACTTCCAAGGCTGTAACTTTTTATAGGAGTGGAAAGCTGCTCTTCTCTTCCACAGAACAGCTTGTAGTTTCAAACTGCTGACCTTATAGTTAGCAGCTCAGTGCGTAGGGTGCCTTAAGACAGATCCCATAACCTATGAGCAGATCCATAGCTAGACACACAGGCTGACAGGATGTGGGAGGGGGTGGGAGCTTACCCACAAGTATATCACAGAAGAAAGTTAAACATGGGGATTGACATTTGCTGCAAATAGTCATGGTGGGGATACAAGGGCACAGTCATGACAACGTCTTAGAATCTTCAGTCCTTGGAGGAATGAGTCCCTGGGCTAAGTGATCAGGACCAGAGTCTTGGGAGATGCAGGATCAATTGACATAAGACAGTCTACAAAGCCTCGACCCTTCTGTGATGAGGAGGGACTGGGGTCTTAAAAGCTTGTGTGTGCCTTTCTATGGTACAGTGAGTGGTCTTTCCCTGTCCAGAAAAAGGAAGAGAGAGGAAGAGACACATGGAAGCAATGAGCCCAATGGGCAAGTGGATCACGTGACTCTCAGTTTCCATGGCCCTGTGGTAGTTACATAATCTAGTGTCAATTCAAATTGACACTAGATTATGTAACTACCACAGTTACAATGAGGCCTCTATGTGGGCATGGCCTTCTCCTGAGGATTCTGGGAACTCCGGTATTCCTCTTTAGATACTGGAAGCACACTCTCTGCTCACTCCCTACGAGACATCCCTGTGGAGAGGACACATGGAGAGAGGATGATGGAGCCAGACCTCTGGAGCTGGAGAAGCCACATGGAGACCCTTGCCAGTACTGAGATGCTTACACTGCCACCAGATCCACAAGACTTCCCACCCACTGGCCTGTGCTCTTCCGGCATTCGGCACCACTGCATGTGTTTTGTGAATCTACAGAGGACTTTATGGATTGGTATCGGACTTATAGGTTTGATCTGGACTAGGCTGGTATGTGTTCTCAATATTCAATTGCTCTTACATACAAATGCAATGGTCATTTTAAAAACCAAAGTGGACGTCAGAGGTGACTCTGAAACTTGCTCTTGAACATGAAGTGGTTAAAGCAAATGGGGAAAATGATGGCATTATAAGAGCTGACCAGAGAGTGTCAAAGAGCAGCCCCAGAAGACAAAGTCAAGCACTATTATGAAATATGCCAAGATCTGGAGTTCAAAAACGGAACGGGAAGAAGATGCCAGGATATTTCAAGCTGAAAGAACTGAAGGTAATATTTAAGCCTCAGGTTGCAATATAGAAGGATTCTACGGGCAAAATATTGAATGATGTAGGAAGCGTTCAAAGAAGATGGAAGAAATACTGTGCCAAAAAGTATGAGTCTGAGGCAGCTAAAGATCAACTAAGTAACAACAGTAAAGTCTACTTGATCTCCAGAGTACACCCAAACCTGTCCATTCCTCGCCAGCTTTATCGTCTTTCCCTAGTCCAGACACCAACTGAAGTAACTAACCTAGAACACTCAACCGACTGATGGTGGGCAGATTCCAGCTCATAGCGACCCTGTGAGCTTCCTCTGCCTCACCAACATGGTGTCCGTCCCTAGAGACTGATAGTGTTGGCCAGCTTTTAAAAGGAGAGTGAAGTTACAGGCAATGTCCCAAATGTTCATTAATCCTAATTAATCTCCTTCCTGGAATTAGAACAGATGATTAATTAACACCTCAAAAATTTATGGTACACTGTACTAAAAATATTTGGTGGACATTCAGCCATTTCCAGAGGTAGTGTGTGGTTAAGATCCAGTGGTGCTGAAGGAAGAAGCCCCAGCTGCCCTGAAGGCAGTAGCCAAAAACAAGGCTGCAGAATTGATGGAATATCAATTGGAACATTTCAAACAAGCTGATGTAGCTTTAGAAGTACATGCCAAGAAATTTGGAAAAAACAAAAAATAAAATAAATTTGGAACAACTCGCCGGAAGAGATCTCTACATGTGCCCATTCCAAAGAAAAGTGATCTAGCAAAATGCAGAAAGTATCAAATGATATTATTAATATCATATTCAAGTCAAATTTTGCTAAAGATAATTAAAAAATGGTTGCAGCAGTACACTGATAGGGAGCTGCCAGAAATTCAAGCGATGGATTTAGAAGACAAGGAATGAGGGATGTTGCTGATTTTTTTTAATTCCAAAAGGACAGCCAGAAAGCATTGATGGATTGTAAAGGGGGGGGGGTGATATATATCTTTAAAAGATCATTCTCATTGCAAGGGGAAAAATGGATTTTAAGTGGGCAAAGTGAGACAATGTCATAGGTTCTTATAGGTTACTACGGAGCTCTGGAGACAATGTCATAGGTTCTTATAGGTTACTACGGAGCTCTGGTGGCATTGTGCATTAGGAGATGGACTGCCCCCAAAGTTGGCAGTTCAAGCCCACCAGCAGCTGCAAGGGAGAAAAGTTTACAGTCTTGGAAACCCGATATAGGTTTTCTATGAGTTAGACTCAACTCACTGTCAGTGGATTGGGATTTTACAGTTACTTCAATTAATACTTGGGACTAAGATAAAGGCTATAAAAATGAGGAATGGAGAGATTTGGGCTGTATTTTGGAGATAAACTAGATTTTATTGTCACTCAGTTGATGTTTAGTTGCCCCAGACTCGGGTGTAGAACAGAACAAAACGTTGCCTGGCCCTGTGTCGTCTTCATAACGGTCGGTGTATTTGAGTGTGTTGTTACAGCTATTGTACCAGTAAATTTTATCGAGGGAAACCGTCATTTTCATTGGCCCCTCAGCTTACCAAACATGATGTCCATGCCAAGAGATTGATAACACTTGCTGACTTTTAGGAGGAAGGTCAAGTTAGAGGCAATGCCCAGAACTTCTCATTAATCTTAGTTAATCCATGGGCAACCTGAACAGATTATAAATTAGCACCTTCAAAAATTAAGAAAGGACTTGGGCTGCCTCAAGTAACGTTGGGCCCCTTCTTCAAGTTCCCATAGCCGTCCCCTCCCAGCACAGCGGCCCCTCCTTTAGACCTGCATCAGCCTAGCACTGTGTGCCTTCAATAGTTCTCGGCAGCCTGAAAACGTCCACTAGGCCTGCAGGAGCATGCCCATCTCTGACCAACGGGAATGAGCGCTGACAGTCTTTGCCATGGCCCCCAGATGCAGTTTTACAACCAACCACTTTAGACAGTTGTGACCAATTGATCCATTCGATTATAGGACAAAGCATATTTTTCCCCAGCTTATACATTGCTTCTCTAGTCAGCTCTTCCGTTTGGTTCTCTATTCCAGTGATATAAGTTTGAATTCCATACCTCAAAATGACTGTAGGTAGGATCTCTACTCCACTCCTCCTGTTGATGGATTTGTGTGGGTTGCTATAGCCTGGGATCCCTCCTTCTAAGAGAAACGTCGCCGCTTTCTGTTCTTCAGGGAAATGTTCTTTCCCCCCCCCCCCCCCCCCGTTCCAAACGTGTGTCAACAGTATCTAGTATATTGTTACAGCTATTATCTAGTTCAATGGTTCTCTACTTTCCTAATGCTACGACCCTTTAATACAGTTCTTCATGTTGTGGTGACCCAAACCATAAAATAATTTTCTTTTTCTTTTTTTTAAAACTTTTTATTAGGGGCTCATACAACTCTTATCACAATCCATACATATACATACATCAAGTGTATAAAGCACATCCGTACATTCTTTGCTCTAATCATTTTCTTTTTTTCATAAAATTATTTTCATTGCTACTTCATAACTGAAATTTTGCTACTGTTATGAATCGGGCGACCCCTATGAAAGGGTCATTTGACCCCAAAAGGGGTTGTAACCCACAGGTTGAGAACCGCTGATCTAGAGGCATCAACTGTTTTTAGCTCAGCGAGCATGCCTGGAAGGGGTGTGGGGCGGGGAGGGGGTGGCAGGCTAGGTCTTGTATCACATTAAAAAAGCATAATCCTTTAATCAAGGCTCTGTGTATTTCATAATCTAACTTTCACACTGCTTTTCTCACATCTCTTCATCAGAGCCTTAACAATCATACTAATGTGGCTCTTTGAAAATTGTAGGAAAGGTGCTGGGCCACATCTCTTCCCTAAGATGTTTGAAATTGGAACCAGAGGTAGCAACTCTCCATCCTTCTAGGTCTTTTCTCATTCTTCTGCGAGTTTAGGGAGAGAGGGAGAGGTGGGAGCTGACGCTGGGCCCCCATGAGGCTCCTAGAGTCAATCACCCAGGAGCCTTTGTCTGTCCTGTGGCAGCCCGAGACTTCTAAGCAATCCTCCTTCTGACCTGAAATGTTTCAGACTGAGTTTCTGTCGCATGTAACTGAGATCTGATTAATATATCCTTCTGAGTCTCAAGGCACAAATCCTCCGATCTGTTTGCCGCCATCACATTTTAGCATCAACTCTGCCCTTCCATAACCACCCCAGCATCCAGGTATTGCATGAAGGACGTGTAGCCTAGTCTTTCACTGCTTGTGCTAACTGCTTCTCATGCTGGATTTTGACTGTTTCTGCCTCTCAACATCAGTTGTTCTAGCCTTTCCTTGCTCCTTTTTGTACTTTTAGGCTGCAACTTTGACTACTTTGATAACAAAGACAATCCACAGCACGAGTGGATGGCATAAATATCATCTTGATTTTCCCCGTCTTCTCACTATTTGGGTAAACTTTTCTGTACCTTACCCCATCCCGTATAACTGCAGCTATATTACAGGTAAACCCTACTCACTGCCTCGAGTCATTCTGACTCCTAGCAACCCTATAGGACAAGGCAGAACTGCCCCTGTGGGTTTCCAAGAGTGTAGCACTTGAAGGGGATAGAAAGCCTCATCTTTCTCCTGTGGAGTAGCTGGTGGTTTCAAACTGCTGACCTTGGGGTTAGTAGACTATAATGTAACGCACTGCACCACCAGGTATCTTTATCAAGTGTTGTTGTTGTGGTCAAGTGCCATGGAGTCAGTTGCAACTCGTAGTGACACAGTGTACAACAGCACAAAACACCGCCCTGCCCAAGCCATCTTCACAACTGTTGTGTCTTGCAAGCCACTGTGTCGGCCCATCTTCTCTCTGGGCTTCCTTTATATCACTCCTCCGATACTTCAACAACTGCCTGGGAGAGATCCATTTTTGTACCCATTCCAAAGAAAGGTGACCTAACAGAATGCTTAAATTATCATTCATATCACATGCATTAATATCATTACGTCACATGCAAGGACAATGTTGCTGAAGTTAATTTAACAGTGGTTGCCGCAGTACATTGACAGCTGCCAGAAATTCAGGCCAGATTCAGAAAAGGACTTGGAACAAGGGATATCATTGCTGATATCAGATGGATATTGGCTAAAAGCAGGGAATTCCTGAAATATGTTTATGGAATTTTATTGACTATGGAAAGGCATTCAGCTGTGTGCACCATATAAACAATGGATAGCCTTGAGAAGAAAGGAAATCCTAGAACTCTACACTGCGCTCGTGTGAAACCTGTACGTCGATCAAGAGGCAGTTCTGAGAACAGAACAAGGGCATACTATACAGTTTAAAATCAGGCAAGGTGTGCATCAGGGCATCAGGGTTGTATCCTCTCGTCATACTTGTTCAATCTGTATGATGACCTGGATTAAGTGAAGGAGATTTTTTGGCATCAGGATTAGAGGAAGACTTTTTAATAACCTGCAAGATGCATATGACACAACTGTACTTGCTTAAAGTGCGGAAGACTTGAAAGACTTGCTGATAAAAGTCAAGGACTGTAGCCTTCAGTATTGGATTGCAACTCACAGGAAAGAAGACTGGAATCCTCACAACAGGGTCCTTCAGTAGCATCATAATACATGGATGTAATTCTGCTTGGATCCACAATGACTGCTCATGGAAGCTGCAGGCCAGAGATCAAATGACACATTGCATTGGGTGAATCAGCTGCACAAGACTTTTTAAAAAGTGTTGAAAAACAAGGCTGTCACTTTGAGGACTAAGTTGGGCCTGACTCAAGCCGTGGCATTTTTCGTTGCACTGTGTGCCTGGGAAAGTTGGGCCCATCGGGTAAGGAAGACTGGAGAAGAATTGATATCTATGAACATGGTGCCGACAGAAAATGTTGAAAGGACTGTGGACTGCCAAAAGACCAGCCTATCGAGAAAGGACAGCTGGAGTAGTCCTTAGCGGCAAGGAGGCTGGTGTCCTCTGGACCTGTTGTTAGCAGCGAGCAGCCCCTAGAGAAAGACATACTGCTTGGTAAAGCAGTAGCAAGGCAGTGAAAAAGAGGAAGGTCTTTGGGATTGATAGAGTAGTTACATTGGTGGACAGAAATGTACGCACAACTGTGAGAAAGGCTAGGGACCAGACAGTGCCTCGTTCTGTTGGCCTCTGAGTGGACTCGAGGGCACCGAACAGCATGTCCAAATTACATGAGACGAAGTGCTGCCATCCTCATTTCTAAAGAGCATTTTTGCTGTGTTTCTTGTAGGAGAGAGTGGTTTGTTGTTTCCGTAGGCTGTGGTCATTTCAATATACTTCAGCAGCACCAGAATTCAAATGCATCAATTCTTCATCGGTCTAACCTTATTCATTGTCAACTCTCACATCCATATGAAGCTACTGAAAATACCATGTGAAAATACTATACTTTTTTCACTGCCATTGAGTCAATTCCAACTTTTAGTGACCCTATAGGACGGGGTAGAACTGCTCTTGGGAGTTTCAGAGACTGTAACTCTTTATGGGTTGCAGAATGCTCTGTCTTGCTCCCTCCAACCCGCCGGTGGCTTTGAATTGCTAACGTTGTGTATTGCAGGCCAACAAATAACCACTACGCTACTAGGGCTCCCCAAAATATATGCAATTGAAACTATAATATATTAGGGCCTTGGGGGACTAGATAAGGTTTTTCCTTTCCAAACGTTCCTTTTTCAGCAGCTATGGAGTAAACAAACTGCAAGGTTGACACCTTGTGGCTGATACATAGAACTGCATTTTCAGTTTGAACAAAAAATATAATGCTGTTTATTCTTTCATTAGTACTTTTTTGTTTATAACCTGTAGCAATATAGTATCATCAAAAGATCTCAGATTTTTCACCTGTCTTGGAGTATAAGCTACCTCACAGGGTGAGCTGGTTCAGAAATGATCGAGTGCCCATCCATGTTCCTTTATACACTGAAGTTGCTGTTAGGTGCCGTCAAGTTGGTTTCGACCCAGCAACCCTGTGCACAACAGAGCAAAGCACTGCCCCGTCCCGTGTCACCCTCACCACGGATCCTGGGCTTGAGCTCCTTGTACACTGGGGACTCATCCCAATTCCGCTTAGGATGTCAGATTCATTTTAATATCCTAATGCTGGATCTAGTTAGCCAGTGAAACTTCGCACCCCGTACCAATTCTTGGTGTCTTTGGACATTATGGGGTGTCTTACAGACTTTTGAGACCTACTTCATGGTATTCACAGTTGTTTACCTCTCCTCCCAGCTGGAAACTTCATTGCTCTGCCTCGTGGATGTCAGGTTTCCATTAAATTATTTGGGCTAATAAGGCAAGAGCAGAGGTGATGTGTTACTTCTAAACAGGAGCATTTAACAACTTTCGCCTTCTTCCATGAGCCTGGAATTCTCCCAAAAGAAGCATTTTCTCTAGCCTGTGTCGGAGAGAAAGTGACCCGGAGCAGAACTTTAAGTGATCTTCCACGGAGATAGAGAATGAGAGAGAAATGCTCCTTGACAACGGGGCTTCAAACAGCTCATACAAAAATTCCATTATCTTCTCTTTTTGCATGCATTTTTTAAATGCACAATTTTATTTATTTACTTTTAAGTTTAAATTCTTGAGGGGTACAGCAACACACGGATTCTGTGTCCAATAGCCTTAGCAGGCAGGTTGCTCCGGAATTTGGCCCGAACTATGCCACTGTTTCCATGGGCACGAGTTACCTTTCCCCAGATGACTCTGGTTTTGTTAGGTTTGCCGCCAGGAGTCACTGTGTTGTTCTTTGCTTTGTACCCATAAGCACATCTCTTGCCTTAATAAAAGTCCGTTTCATCTCGGGCATAAGCACCTTCAATTTTAAGAAGAGCTGTGTGCTCCCTCTGGTTCTGTAGACCCCGTTTATAGCCAGCAAAGATGGCCTTGGACCACAGCCTTCCAGACATATTTGCCGTTTTGAAGTCCTGTTCCCAGCAGGCTTCCACAGGCTCCAATATGGCAAGAAAAAAAAAAAGCTTGCATGCATTTTTTTGTAAAGCCTACTTGTGTTGTTTTAAGCCACTCTTATTTCTAGGATCATTTGTTACTGAAGTATAAATTAACATGAACCGATAGACACAAACCAACTAATTCAACAAGCTTCCCAACACTCCCACTTTACTCCTAATGTGAGGGAATCTTTTTTCATTTCATTCTTTCATCAGTTATTTGTCGAGAAGTTTCTATGCTAAGCCCAGTACTCGATGTTGGACACACAGTAAATACACCAGAAAAAGATCTATTGCTGTAGCCCTTATCGTCAAAGAGGAATGGATACAAACAAATAAATAGGAGATCACAATGTAATGTAATAAATGCTATAAAGAGAATCATACTCTTATGTAATAGGAACACATAGGAAAAAGGCCTCATTTGACTTGGGGAATCAGAGGATCTCCGCGTGGAGGAAATAAAGTCTATCCTGAGAATTGGAAGTGGTGGACGGATTAGTCATTAGTGCCCAGAGGAATGCAGTTAATGCAGTTACAGGGAGTGGGGACCAAGATGAGATTGAGTATAAAACATACCTTCTCATCAGGAGCAATATTGTCCCCATGAGGGAGGAAATTGGTGCTTGGTTAGAGGTGAAAAATATTTAAACAATTGTTAACTAGCCCTTCAAAGCTCAATTCCTCCTGGGTGGAGGGGGAACAATCATATCCCTTAGTATTTAATTAGGAGTGGAGGAAATGTAATGAGGATTTTTTAAGTCATTTTATCGGGAGCTCTTATAACATTCCATACATCAATTGTATCAAGCATATTTGTTCATATTCAAAACATTTCCAAAACATTTTCTACTTGAGCCCTTGGTATGAACTCCTCTTTTTTCCCCTCCCTCCCCCACCCGCACACCCTCATGAATCCTTGATCGATTATCTATTGTTCTAAGTATTTTGTATCTTACACTGTCCGTTGTTTCCCTTCACCCACATTTCTGTTTTTCATCCCCTTTCAGGGGTGGAGCTATATCTCCAACCTTGTGATGATTTCCCCTTTTTCCCCATTCCCCCTCCCTGACCATCCCCTACCCTCATGATATTGCTACTCCCACTACTGTTCCTGAGGAGTTTATCTGTCCTGAATTCCATGTGTCAAGAGCTCTTATCTGTACCAATATGTGGTGAAACAAAGATTGAGACACATTAGTACAGAAAGACCATGTAGGCAGAGATCATATAGGAAACTGTAAAGATGAAAGAATATTTAAGATAGAATTGGAGGGAGACCAAGTAGGACAAGAAGTAAGAAAAGAGACTTTTCTAAACAAATTATGCATAAAATTAAGTCTGAAAATGCAACAGGGCCTATAATTATCTAAATAATTAAATGTTTGAATAAATCACATAAATAAATAAACAAATAGCCTAACTCATATTTAATGTAAAATTGAAGTGTGTGTGTAAATCATCTCTTGTAGACCCGGCGCATTTTTGTGTCATCTGTACTTGCCATTGGAGTCACATACTAAACAGATCATTAAGACTTAGTTTTGAGTTTTCTAGAGATAGCAAAGGATGCTTCTTAAAATCTCTCTCTCTCTCTCTCTCTCTCTCTCTCTCTCTCTCTCTCTCTCTCCCATGCTGCAACTTTTTGGTTTTGTCAATGCAGTCTGTAGAACAGCAGCACCATCAGGTGGGGACTTAATCATCATGCCATTCTGGAAGGCAATCTGATCTCCAGAGAAATTGTACATGATTTACTGCACCGGAGTTTCCAAGATTAAAAATGAGAGAATAAAAAGATACTTTTTGGGGCCCTATTATTGGGAACAGAATGAGAACAATGATCTGGTGAATAACCATTATCTTCCTACTAGATTGAATTTAAATTACTTTAATATTCTATTAGAAAATTCTGCCAATCATCCCCACCCCACCCGCTTGTTAACAATGAACTCAAGCCTAATTCAATACTTTTGAGAGGAAGTATAAACTTAATTTTGGAAGTTAAAAAACTAAAAATTTTTATATTGTATGCTATGATGTTAAGATAGGCAATAGCAATAATTTTAGCTTCATTTTTCAATTAATTTCTTAACCATAGCCCTCGTTTGCTTGGTGTAAGTAGATTCGATCTACATTTCTAATATACTTCTAGGAAGCTATATTGCAATGCTATTTTTATGAAGTCTTATCATGGAAGGCACAAAGTAAGGTAGTAGTTTAGAGTTATGGGTATTAGGGAACACTGTCTGGATTTAAATTGTGGTTGGACCTGTTTGGGTTTGATGTTACTTGCTTTCCAAACTTGAGCAAATATAAAAAAATTACAATCTTAATCCCTCTTTACCTCCATTTCCTCATGAGTAAATATGTGGATAGTAAACAAGTCACGAAGGGGGAAGTACAGTGTGGAGACCCGAGGCCCAAATGTCGACCACTGGAGATCCCCTGATAGAGGGGTTTAGGAGAGGAGATGGGTCAGTCAGGGTGCGATGTAGTACCGATGAAGAACACAGCTTTCCCCTAGATCCTGGATGCTTCCTCCCCTCAACTACCATGATCTGAATTCTACCTTGCAGGACTGGATAGGGCAGAGGTTGTACACTGGTGCATATGGGAGCTGGAGGCACAGGGAACCCAGGGTGGACAATAACTTCAGGACCAGGGGTGTGAGGGGAGATGCTGGAAGACTGGAGGGTGAGTGGGTTGGAAAGGGGGAACTGATTACAAGGATCCACATGTGACCTCCCCCCAGGGAGATGGACGGCAGAGAAAGGGGGGAAGGGCGACTGGATAGGGCAAGATATGACAAAATAACAGTCTGTGGATTATCAAGGGCTCATGAGGGGGAGTGGGGAGGGAGGGGGGAAAAAAAGAGGACCTGATGCAGAGGGCTTAAGTGGAGAGCAAATGCTTTGAGAGTGATTAGGGCAAAGAATGTATGGATGTGCTTTATACAATTGATGTATGTATATGTGTGGATTGAGCCCCTAATAAAATGATGAGTTGTATGAGCCCCTAATAAAATGTTTAAAAATAAAAAGGTAGATATATATTTGGCACATGTTGACTTCATGTCAATATTGAAAATTGAAAATATATTAAGACATAAAGGAAACGGATTAAAGAAATTATGGATATTTACTTATAAACTCTTATATAACCTTTTAAAATGATGATGCAACCCTCTACATGAATTCAAAAGGCTCTTAAAATGAAATTAAAAATAATCTTTCCACAAAAACAAAATTAAACAAGTCATTAATGTCGAGCATTGAAAACCGTTCTGGTGCATCCGCTGCACCTCATGATGTCAAGCTCTGATTGGGTTGTTCTTAAATCATTTATTGAATGCTACATAAAGAAATTACTGATGAATTTTTACTGATGAATTACTGATAATTTTACCTAAAATGATCTTTAAAGTTGACTTAAAGATGTTTTTAAAACTGATTTTTTTTCTATTATCATGATGTTCTTTTTAGTATGTTTCAATCCTTTACATTAATTTTTTTAACCTAGGTTGATTTTTTAGAGTGAGGGTGGGGGATAAACGTCTAAGTCCGTAATAAAGAGCATTACTAAGGCAGCAGGTATCGTGGTAGCATAGTAGGTTATATTGTGAGCTGCTAACTGGAAGTTCAGCAGTTCAAGACCAGCAGTTGCTTCTCTGGAGAAAGCTACGTCTCTCCACTCCCGTAAACAGACACAGTTTCGGAAACCCACAGCAAGCAGTTCATGCTGCCCTGCAGGGCGGGTAGGAGTCCCTGTGAGTTTAGTTAGGGAGTGAGGCTGCAGATTCTTTATAATACCACATGCTCTTTGTCAATAGGGCAGTCAAGTCACTTCCCACTCCAGCAACCCTCTGAACAACAGAGTGAAATGCTTCTGAGGCTTGCATCTTCCCCGGGATTGTTTGAGCCCAGGACAGATACACCCTTCAGGAACAGTAATGAGAGTACTGATACCATGAAGTTGGGGGAAGGTGGGGGAGAATAGGGAGAAAGGGGGAGCTGATTGCAATGACATTACATACACACAAACACACACGCATGAGGTGGGTGAATAACAGAAATGGTGAAGACAGCAAATGCTGTAAGATATGAAAATAATAGCAATTTATAATTTATCAAGGGGTCCTGAGGGTAAGAGGAAGGTAAAGGGAGGGGAAAAAGAGGGCCAATACTAAGGGCTCAAGAGAAAGAAAATGCTTTGAAAATGATGATGGCAACATATGTGCAAATATGATTGAAACAATTGATATATGGATTATTAAAAGAGCTGTAAAAGCCCACAATAAAATGATTTTTTTAAAGAAAGAAGAGTCCCTAGTGAAACACCTGTGAGATCCCTGCCTGCACCAGATCCCTGCACCAGAGCCCGCCACATTGAGACCATGAGACAGCAGAGAAGCAGTGTCCAGACTGTGAGGCGGAGAAGTAGGCAGATTTCTTGGCCCATGGAGGCAGAGCCGAGGGACCATGTGGGCTGAGAGCCTAAGGACCAGAGAGACAAGACGACTAGCGTGGCTGAGTCATAAGAACGTTATCCTTACCATTTTGTAATCTGTTATCTTTCCTAATGTGGTTAGGTGCCATAGAGTGGCTCATAGTGACCATATGTCCAACATAACAGAAAAAATGCTCAGCCCTTCACCATGCTCACAATTGTTCTCCCCGCACAAACCTTCATCAGAAACCCTAGTGACGTAGTGGTTATGCGCTGGGCTCCTAAACTGCATGGTCAGCAGTTTGAAACCACCAGGCACTCTGTGGAAGGAAGATGAGGCTGTCTACTCCCATAAACAAGTACAGTCTCGGAATCCCACAGGAGTAGATCTACCCTGTCATGTAGGCTGGCTAAGAGTTGACCCAAACCAGTGAGTTTGGTGTTTTGGTTTTGAATAAACCCTCATAATCATGAGTACTGTGTGTGAGTTCTGTAAGTTCAGTGGGTCAGATCCACTAGAGAAGTAGAATGCCATGAGAGGGACAGCTGGTGTCAGATAGGATAGGGAGGGCTGGATGAGAAGGACTTGTCTGACTTTCACCTTGTTACAGTCAGCCTTTGGCTGGTATGGGATCGGAATCTCCTGCATCCTACCGAAGTCAACGTAGGTGTGCCCCTCACACCATTTATGCAATGTACAAATATTTTTTTCTTGAAATGATCTCTAAATTTTGATGGCGTATACTCAAGGTTGTATTTTGGCTCTGGTGGAATTTTACTTTTCTTTAACTTCAACTTGAACTTGCACATGAGCAGTTGATCTGGTTCAAAGTCAACACTTGCTTTTCTTTGACTGATGACATTGCACTTCATATACTCAATTAGATTCCCGTATGTTCCCTCTGGTGATAGCAAAGTGTACAGTCAAAGTTTACGTTGTTTAAAAATGGTATTGCAACCAATAAGTTGTTTTTCTTGCAAAATTCTATCATCAATGTCCAGCATCATTTCTCACCAATGCCAGCCATTTTTTCCAACTACTGATCTTGCTTTTTTTTTTTTTAACCTTTGCATCCTAATCAGCATTGATTATCAATGTGTGTTGCTCACATGTTTGGTCAACTTCAGACTACAGAAGTTAGTAAAAATCTCCAATGTCTCCAATGTTGTCATTATTAATTGGTGTGTGCATTTGAATGTCAGTCATATTAATGGTCTTCCTTGAAAACATAGAGGTATTGTCCTTTTACTGACACCATTGTTAGTTCAGGATAGATCTGGAAATGCTCTTTTTGTCAGAAAATATAAGAATGTTCCACTTCAGTTTATCATCATTGACTGTGTTAGGCTGGGTTGACTAAAGAAACAAATCCAGAGACACTTCTGTATGCATAAGAAAGAGCTTTATATCAAGAAGTGTTTATATCAGAAAAACATCCCGGCTCAGTCCAGATCTAGTCCATAAGTCCAATACTAATCCATAAATCCCTCTTTGAACCACACATCCACAAGCAGTGATGCAGAGTGCAGGAAGATCACAGGCTAGTGGTTGCAGAGTTATGTGGAGATCCACTGGTAGGAGAAGTATCTCCAGGGCCAGGGCCGGTCTCTGTGTGGCTCATCACAGGAAGGTGAAGGCAGAGAGGGAGGAAGTTCCAGGATCCTCTTTATGAGAAAGCCACGCCCACAAGGAGGCGCCATCAAGCTGTGACCTGATTGATAGACTAGATTCCACCCATATCTTCTCATGGGTGCCATGTTATCACACACACAAAAATCACACTGACATAATAGATTACATGATTACCCAGCTCAAAGTGGCCACTACCAGTCCATTTCAATTCAGTAATGCCTAGTATATCAACATTTCTGAGTTTCATTTCTTGTTTGACAACTTCTTCTTTGCCATTTAGGCTTTCTACACTCCACAAGCTGATTTTGAATGGATGTTTGCTGGTTTCCAGTAATTTCTTCTCCTTTTGAGTGGTGCCAAGTCAGCAAATGAAGGCTCCGAAACGGAAGCTTCGCTCCACTCGTACCATCAAGGTCAACCATACTTGGAAGAGGCACTTCTTCCCCGTCATCCTTTGAGTGCCCTCGCACTTGAGGGGCTCATCCTTGGGCACTGCATCAGACAGTGCTCCACTGCTCAGCAGAAGGTTCTCGTCAGATACTTCTTAGAAGTAAATTGTCTTCGTCTTGAAGTCTCCCTGAAACCTAGCCACTAGGAGTGACCCTGCTAGAATTTGAAATATCAGTGGCCTGGTTTCCGAGGTCACCAATGATGAGACTGGCACAATAGTGGTGGAGTGCTTTCTCGTAAAGTTTTATTTCTTATTTTGGTACTACATAGTAAAGCTTATTTACCTGGTGAAAAGCAACTATTATTCATGTTTTTTTTTACCTTTTTGCACTTTACTGAAAGCAGTTTTTAAAAGCTTTTCAATAATTATGTCTTCCAGAAAATGTCTTTGAAATTCAAAAACACAAAACGAATTGAAGGACTCGATAATAATGTGTGGTGAGTATGTTGTGTGAAAAATAATTTGGTGGAATGTTTTCCTACATATTTTATATCCTCAGTTGGGAATTATTAGACTTATCCATAGCCTGTGAATAAAAATTGCTAATTATAAGTCATCTGTTACATGTAAAATATGTGAAAGGAAAGTATTATTTAAGATGAGTGACTTCAGTCTGCAACACCTTTAATCAGAGTAGAGTGTATTATTTTCTTAAGCGTTGAATGTTTATAATGGATTTTCCACCAAGTTAGCATCTCTGGCTGCTAACAAGTACTTGGTTGTTAACTAAGATAAGTCGATGTATCTCAGTTATAATGCAGACACTGTTGGAGTAAATAAGTTTGACCCACCGTTCCCCTGCATGGCTGCTGTTGCCCTCTGGTGGCTGAGTGGAATGGTTGCAGCAGAGATCATATGACTCACAAAGCATTTCAAACGTGTTGCGAACGCTGCTTACGCAATCAATACGAGGTTCGGTCTCCTTATTGTAAAATACAATTATTGTGAGACTTAAATAAAATAGTTCACATAAAGTGTTTACCTTTGTGCCCAAAATATAGTTCAACTAGACAAGTGTTACATTTGTATAGATTAGAAAAGTTTACAGAGTGGGTTCTGGACCCCTCTTGTTAGGTTTCTGCAGTGGGTTATACCTCGGTTCTTTGTTTGTACGCTGAAAGAATTCACGTCAAAGCACATTTTGTAATCCAAGTGAGTTTTTATGAAGGAAAGGGAAAGTTTCAGGTTTTATCGTCTCAAAGGGGTACACACTATGCGTGGAAAGCAGGCCAGGTCACGGAAAGCTGCACTGGGGTTCACCACTGGGCACTCAAACCACGTGGCAAAGAACACCTGCACGGGCAGAACTGCAGAGATCGAGAGAGCTTTCTGGGGGCTGTGCTTCCAGCCTTTCTTCTGTCACAACTCCTGGCAGGGAAGGCGTGGTTTGAAGGTATTGGCCGATTCCATTAGTTGAGTTTGGGCCCACCTGTGTGATGTACCTGTGTGGGTGTGTCCACGGTATTGGTATTACCTGGGCCTAGGGGGTTTGTATCTGAGCATGCTCAGTTCGGGGGGAGGTTTCCCATAGGTGTCTAATAGGGTGCCTGATTTTCCTAAAACCCCATTATGTGGTCCTTTCCTAAGACTCCATTAGGTGGTCCTTTGCAGGCATGGGAGAGACAACTCACTCCTTTGTCCCTAAGCTAGCTGCCTAACACTCTGACCACCGTGGCTGGGGTATGGCTCAGGACCATGTGGCTCAGGTACCCCAATATCCATTGAGGGCATGCCCAGGCAAGTCTGAGGCTGAGGCCTCCTTGGGCAGGCTTCCCCCTCCTTACTGCCATCTAGTCAATTCTGGCTCATAACCCAAAATCCACTACCATCCAGTTGCTTCCTACTCAAACCAGTTCTAAATGGGGTGTCCAGAACTGTACATCTTTAAGGGAGCAAGCAGCTTCGTTTCCCTCCTGCAGAGAAGCTGGTGGTGGGGTTGAACCAAGGATTTGTGGTTCGCCGACTAGAGGGATTTTAGTAATCCACTTTCAGACGTACTCTTCCTGATGGCAAAGCTTTTTAGATGATCATTAAGGAATCCTGGTGGCGTCGTCAGTTACGTGTTGAGCTGTTAACTACAGGGTCGGTAGTTTGAACCCACCAGCCACTCCACCAAAGAAAGATAAAGTTTTCTAGCCCCACCAAGAGTTACAGTCTTAGAAACTCACAGATGGATGCAGTTCTACTCTGCCCTAGAGGGTCACAGTGAGTCAGAATCGCCTTGATGACCGTAAACTTGGGGTTTTTATGCTATCACTATTATTACTAAATTACCATCTACACTGGAGCTAACGAGCAAAACAATGTGAATTTAAAACATTTAATACAAGCATTTTACTGCCTTTATGTTCAATGTTTCTACAAATTTGTGTGAATGAAAAAAAGTTTTTTGTTCCTGAACTTTTATACCTGTTGTACATTAATTATGATACATTGTTCTTTTAAATTAATCGATTTGGGGTCATTAATTTTGCTTAGTATTTGTTCAAAGCTATGAACTTTTCAAAAAAATATACACAGGGCATAGATATAGCTTTGTATCCATTTCAGAAGGTCCAAGGGCCACCATCCCACCCTATGCCAACCCTGCTTTCAGGAAGACCTGCTCCGTTCCTACTAGTGACTTACCTTCTTTGTACTGGTAGATGCTACTTTTGTATGGCAATTAGTAAGGAAGAACTTCTGTGGGTAGTAAATGGAAGAAAGTGATTGATATGTTGATTTATTCATTTAGAAAATGTGCCAGGGCCAGAGATAAACCAAAAATCACTACCTGAGTCATTTCTGACTCAGCGAATCTATAGGACAGGGTAGAACGCACAGCCCTGTGAGCTCCCCAGAATGTAACACTCAAAAGCCTCTTCTTTCTCCCGCAGAGCCTCTGGTGGTTTTGAACTGCTGACCTTGTAACTCACAAGCCCACATGTAACCACTACACCACCAGGGCTAAGGATAGATCCTAGAAATATGACACAAAAGTTAAATCTGTTTGACATCCTCATGAACCATCAGCATAGTTCGACTTTGTAATGATTAAATAGAGAACCCAGTCGCAGTCAGAATTTTTGAGAGAGGGGGAAAAAGTCTGGTAAGACATACATGCAATGGAATTGAAATTTGTAGGGAATGTTAAAGTTCATTCATTCAACTATCATTAGGTAAAGTCGTCTTTTGGATGGTGAAACTGGCTGGAAGCTGAAATTTACTTTTTAATTTGTAAAACTAAACAAGGTCTGATGGTTTAAGTTTTGTAATTTGGTCATGAACTCCAGAAAAGGTAACATTCTTATTATAATAATTATTAATAGGTGTGTGTTTTAATCTCAGGGTTGAATTTACCAAGTTGACTGCAGACCCCTCTGTGGTGAATCTTGGCCAAGGCTTTCCTGATACCGCCCCTCCTCTCTATGTACTGAAAGAATTAGCAAAGGCTATAACAATGAATAGCATGAACCAGTATACACGGGGCTTTGTAAGTATATCGGGTTCGTGTGGGACATGGGCTTATGTTTTTTATTGTTTCTGCATGGGGAAAAATCATGTGGGACATGAGCTTGTGTTTTATATCATGTGTATACATGTTTGTAGGAAGATCCTCTTATCTCTAATTTCCAGTTTTCTCTTACTCTTATATCTAGGAGGAGTCTTCTCCTACATCCAGCACCTTTGTAGTCCTGTTTTGGCTCTTAGCTTACTGTCATTCTAGGATGGAACCTTATGTCAACAAAGATAGGCTACTCTCTTAAGACATGTCATTTATATCTCACTAATATGTATGTAGCCTCAACATCCTCCTGTTCTCAGCTAGTTACTCTCTATCTCTCTGTCCCAACCCAACCTTGATCCTTCTGTGGATACCTGGGGATTTCCTAGATTCAGAAGCACTTTTGAAATTCAGTTTTATATGTCTGAACTTTATTTTTCATTTGTGATAGTGTAGAAAACAGAAAGGGATGGTTTTAAGAAGAAGCCTTTTAATTTTCAATCTTTTATAATCTATAAAAACCCACAGAATGACTTCACTTTGGGGGTGGGAGCACAGAAAAAGCAGTAAGGCTGACAGTGGCAAGGAAATCCAGAGAAAATGGTCTATAGATAGATAGATAACAAGCTATATAAGTAAATGTTTTAATTCAATAAGAAAAATTTAATTGTCAACAGATTTGGATACTTCAATAGCATGAAAATATTCTCAGCATCATGATTCATCAGAGAAATGTAAATTAAACCAGCAGGATCATTTCACACCCACTAGAATGTATAACATTATTTTAAAACCTGGTAATACCAAGTGTTGGAAAGGATAGGGAACAGCTGGTGCAATCTGGAAAATTATTTGGCAGTTTTCTCATAAAGTTAATAATAACCCTGAGTAATTCATTCATTCTACCGCAAGGTATTCACCCAAGACAAATTCAAACCAGTATCTACATAGAGACTTGTACACAAATGTTCATGCCTACATTACTCAAAATAGTCAAAAAGTTGAGAACAGTACAGACATTTATCAATAGATTAATGAAAGAACCCAACGTGATATAGTTCTTCAATAGGCTATTACTATCAAAAAGAAACAAACCGCTTGTACTGATAGACCATAACATGGATGAATTTTTAAATCATACTTTTGAAAGCGAAAAACAAAGGAGTGTATGCCATATGATTCCACTTGTGTGAACTATGAAAACATACAAACTAATAAATGGTAACAAACCAGTAAGCAGAAAAATCAATGATTTGGTACAGAAGCGTTTAGCTCTAGTGGAGCAAAAGGTTTCTTAAGAGTCTTCGTTTAGAATATCTTGAGCAAAACCAATGATAACAGTTACAAATAGAAGGGAATTTGCTTCAAGGAAATGGCTGACGAAATTGTGAGGGTTGACAAATCCCAAATCCATGGGAAAGTGACAGGCTGACCAACTCTACTGGCTCACATGGCTGCAAGGTCTGGCACACCCCAAATCTGCAGGGCATGTTGGAAGCTGGAGGCCTCTGCTGGCTCACAGAGTTGTACGGATTGGAAAATCTAAAGTCTGCAGGTCAGGTGGCAGGTCAGAGACTTCTACAGGCTGAAGTTCACAAACTAGAGGTCAGGCACTAAGCAGTGGTTATAGTGGTCCTGAAGAAAAATATTGAAAACCCATGGACTGCTAAAAGGACAGACTGATCTGTCTTGGAAGAAGTGTGACCAGAGTGCTCCTTAGAGGCGAGCATGGCAAGACTTTGTCTTGCATACTTGGAACATGTCAGCAGAGCCCAGTCCTTGGAGAAGGACATCATGTTTGGTAAAATGGTGGGGCATGGGGTTTAATTAAGCACAATGTATCTGAGAAGAATTACTGAGAGCCGAATAGAAGGTGAGTATGTTAGTGGGATAGGAAGAAGGTGAAAGGAAATAGAGGAAAGAAATAGCAGGCAAAAAGTATTTATAGAGGTATAGCTATAGGCATGTATATATGTAAATATACTAATTTATAATGAAAGGGATAGAGACCAACGTACATATATTTACATCTTAAGTATTAAGATAACAGACAGACTTTGGACCTCTACTCAAGGCCTCCCTTACCATAAAAATACTTTGTTCCAATAACCTGGCACTCTTTGTTCCAATAACCTGGCACTCAACTTCCCAACATGATCGCTGAAGACAAATGGGTGCATAAGCAAATATGGTGAAAGAAGCAGATGGAGGTTGGCTATCAAAATATATAGCATCTGGAGTCTTACAGGTTTGAAATTAAACAAGCAGCCATCCATCAGGGAAGCAAATAAGCCCACAAGGAAGAAGCGCACTAGTCTGTATAATCATGAGGTGTCGACAGGATCCTATATCAGTTATCAAAAAATCAAAAACAACTATATCGATGTGAATGACAGGGTTTGGAGTAGAGACCCAAAGTCCATCTGTAGACAATTGAATATCGTCCCCAAAGAAGGGTTATAAGGAAGGGATGATTCAGCCCAAGTACAAACCAATGAAACACGCTTAGTTCTTCTAGTTCCTGAATGCTAACTCCCCTCCACTACCATGACCCAGTTCTTCCTTACAAATCTGACTAGACCAGAGGACACACATTAGCACAGATAAGAGCTCTTGACACGTGGAATTCAGGACAGATAAACCCCTCAGGAACAGTAGTGAGAGTAGTGATATTATGATGGAAAGGGGATAGAAAGGGAAGGGGGAGAAAGGAGGAACCCATCACAAGATTGGATATATAGCCCCCCATGGGGATGAATAACAGAAGTGTGGGTGAAAGGAGACAACGGACAATGTAAACTATGAAATAACAATAGCAATATATAGTTGATCAAGGATTCACCAGGGTAGGAAGGTAGGGGGAGGGTGGGAAACGAGAAGCTTATACCAAGGGCTCAAGTAAAAAATGTTTTAGAAATGATGATAAATATACAACATGTATACAAATATGCTTGATACAATTCATGTGTGGAATGCTATAGAACTGTAAGAGTCCCCAATAAAATGCTGTTAAATAAATAAATGGTTGAGCCATGGGAAAAAGTGGAAGGCCCTCAAGGAGATGGATTGACACCATGGCTGCAACAATGGGCTCAAGCCTGGGAACTATTGTTTGGATAGTGTAGAACTGGGAAGTGTTCTGTTCCGTTGTCCTGAATTGACGGTACCTAACAGCAATAACAACAGACTCCAAACTACATCTCTGTCTGCCGCTAATATGTCAGGGACATAGGACTAGCCAAATCATACAGCCCAAGTGCAGAGCAACTTGACAGCAGCCTGGATCTGTGGGCAAACCTTAGCCTCTTGTTCTGAACCCCACTAAAATCGAACAACTTTTAAAGTCACTCAATAGATCCAGAGCACATACTCAAATTAGGTATCAATTTCTTCCAAAGTTGAAGCAGCCCACCAGGTACTGTACCTTTTTGAGTTGTAAGAAAGATCAGATACAAAAAAGAAAGAAAGACTAGATGCAACAACTTACCCTTCACTTTAAAAGTAATGTCTTGTCATGTCCCATACCACTGGATGCTTAGAAATATCATTGAGGTAGAAGGCACATGAATGTTTGACAGGTTAATATCCTATTCTTTAGCATGCATCTATCTTACCAGTAAGCCCAGAATCATTGATACTTCTTCCTTACAAGGTCCAGCCAGTATAATATCTTCAATGCAATGGGCCAGTGTGACATCTTGTGGAAGGGAAAGGTGATCAAGGTCCTGTGGATTAAATTATGGCATAGTGCTGGAGAGTAGTTATATCTTGAGGTAGGACAGTGCAGGTGTATTGCTGGATTTATCAGATGAAAGCAGGTTACTTATGGTCTTTGGAAACAAGTTTGGATAAAAAGGCCTCGTGCCAATTAATAGTTCCTTATGGTATCAGATGTATTAGTTTTCCTAGGCAATGAAATCACATCTGAAGATACCATTTAGTTAAGTTTATGATAATCCACTACCATTCCCCAAAATCCATCTTACACATGACAAATGGGGACAAATGGGGAAGTTAGTGGGAATGTGGTGGGATCCACTTTCCTACATTCTTCAAGTCCAGTGGGCTCGCTGCTTTTTGCAGTTCTCACGGAACATGGGAATGTGGTGTTGCTTTTGCGTTAGTTTTTCCCAAGGCAGATTTACCCCTAATGGCTTCTATTTTGCCTTTCCTACCATAAGAGCCCGTATTCCACATGGCAGAACCGTGTGAGGATTTTGCCAGTTGTTGAGTTTGTCTAGTCCAATTGTGCGTTGTGGAACTGGGCAAGTCACCACATTGTGAGCCAGACCTGAGCTGAGACTCCTCCATATGCTCCCACTCGGACTTGTGGGCCGCTCTGATATTTTGAGTGCTGTGACATTAGTGTCACTTCAGTGCAGTGTCAGTACTTCCAGAATAGTCTGATCGCTTCCTTTCCCTCATGTTCACTCAGTCTCCTAAAAGGCAATAGTTACCTGGGAGAAGGCTGAGAGAAAGATTAATATTATACATTTTTGGGACTGTAGTGAGGTACTTCCTCAAGGGACAGAGTCTCTCCTTTATTTACAATATTATAAATCTATAAACGTAAGTCTGGGAACTGACTGAGGGGCTGTGACTCTCTATTATGGGAATCAAATTTAGACTGCCCATCACTTGTCCTCCAATTCTTCTCGAACACATCAAGTTGATTTTTAATAGATTTCACATCTCTTTCACTCCTAGGGACACTGTGACTAAGTAAGTACCCAATGCCTAAAGTCTATAGACGACACACTATTCTGATTACTGCTTGATGCTGCTGCCCATTATGGTAGCCACAATCACCTTGTCTTTGATGATCAAGTACTGCTAGACTTCTACAACTCTGGTCCAATCACACTCGTTGTAGTTAAGTGTCTGAGTTCGGCTAGGGCAGCTCCCATCGGAATGTCTGACCTACATAGGAGGACAACCGCAGCAGTCTTTAGAGAGTCTGACTCCTTTCATTGTCCTCTCTAACCTTTATGGCATTCGCCTCTAAATACGAACGTTTAAGAATTTTTTATTTGATTTCTTTTGGACAATTGTAAATGTCAAAGTTTTTTTCATTTGAAAGCTATATTAATGTAATGAAGTAGGGGCTATGCTCACACCCAAGTTTCATTGTTCATACTTTTCATCTAACAGGGTCATCCAGCGCTTGTGAAAGCTCTGTCTTGCCTATATGGAAAATTTTATCCAAATCAAATCAATCCAAATGAAGACATCTTGGTGACAGTAGGAGCATATGGATCACTTTTTAACGCCATTCAAGGATTGATTGAAGAGGGAGATGAAGTAAGTATATTAACATTATCATATTTGTTATTTTTCCCTGTCTTTGAAAATCCTGTAGTCCGCTTTTCCCTATCTTCTTAAAAATTTTTTTACTTGGCACATAGGAAAATGGGGGATGAACACATCAGATTGCAAACTGGAAGGTGCCTCATCACTGTAACTGCCAGATTACATTGATGCATAAACACCAATTTACATCACTACATAATTGTTGGATTAGATCATTACGTAACTACAAAACCACTGAGAATCCTGGAAACTCTTGATATAATGGTATATATCAATAGCATTATTAAACAATGTTGCTTCCAGAAAAACCAACCCTGATTTGGGAGAACTATAATTTCCTGGTGGGGACACTCTGCTTTACTTCCCAATGACTGTTATCACGACATCTGTGGTGACTCTGATGGCTACATCTGTAACATTGTCACCAAGCTGCTGGCTCCTGGGCAGCACAGGGCTTCTAGCCAAGATGGACCCTGCAGCACCATATCAATCTTATCTTCTTGCATCTGAACCGTATCCCCCAGGGAGAAGATAGCTCTTGGCTGGCTCTATGTGTTGCAGTTGCCAGTTGTAGTTGACTTAGTTCTGTCTGACTCATGGCAACCTTGTGTACAGCAGAGAGAAACATCGCTTGGTCCTACACCATCTTCAGTCCATTGTTGTGGCGATGATGTCAATCCACCTCATTGTGGGATTCTTCCGTTTACGTGACCCTCAACCAAGCGGGGTGTTCTTTTCCAGCAATTGCTCTTTCCTGATGACATTCATAATAAGTCAGCTGAAATATTGCTATCTTAGTTTTCAAAGAGTGTTCCAATTGTATGCCTTTTAACATTGATTGGTTTGTTCTTCTAGCATCCCTTGGTATAGTCCATATTCTTTGCCAACACTATACTTGGAATGTATCGATTCTTCTGCTTCCTTTTTCATTGTCCAGCTTTGAGTCACATGCATACAAATCAATAACCACTACAAAGATTCATCTCAACGTGCCCTGCTGGCCATTCCTTCTGTTGCCAGTGATGGCCTGTGGTTATCAAGTGTTCAATGCTTAGTTGAACCTAAGATCCACTGTGTGTAGCCTGTCCTCCATATTGTATTTTACTTAAAAATTTATCTATTGACGGTTTCTACCTCATTATACTCCTTGAGGGGGGCAAATTTTGCCTGGTTTGTTCCTGATATATCCTTAGTTGGAGATCATGGCTTGCCAAGGCAGATGGAACTATTTGCAGGATGAATATATTCTCATTATCCATATCTTGTCTCAAATATCACATCTTTAGAGAGCTCTTCCCTGATAGCCTTATCTAATATTTTCAAATCATAGTTATGTTCATTTTCTATCACATTGGGTTAGCTTACTTTCTTTATACCATTTATTGGTATATGAAAAAAATCTAATTGATTTACTGGTTTTCTTCCTAATTACAAGTATCCCTCAGTAAGTAAGATTTAAGCTCTGTGAGAACTGATAGCAACTAAAATAATGAGTACTCAATAATTATTCTTTATAAAAGTAAAAATGGATTATTCCCATTATAAAAATAGATTGTGGCGAAAAGTATTGAGCACAGGAGATTCTCTTTATCTCTAATGTGCTATATGAGGATCTTCAAACAAAATGTTCTTTCTCAATATAATTTCCATCAACTTCAGGACACTTTTGCAGTTGATGACACCAGCCATTCAGTCCATCCCTAAAGAACTGAACATGCTGGGAATGTATGTCAATACAGCCTTTTGGGGTACTCTTTAAGATTGGTTAAAGTCAGAAGAAGCCAAACCAGAACTATAAGGTACCTACCTACTGATTGCCCATGGATCTTCTCACAAAATTACCCTTCTTTGATGCGAGGAATGAGCGGGAGCATTGCTGTGGTGGAGAAAGACTCTCTGGATGCTGTCCCAGGCACTTTCTCTGCTAAAGCTTTGGCTTTCTTCTCAAAACGCTCTCACCATATTGCAGATGTTATTGTTCTATGGCCCTCCATAAAGCCAACAAGCAAAATGCCTTGAGCATCCAAAAAAACTGTTATTATGACCTTTGCTTCTGACTGGTCTGCTTTCCCTCTGACCAGACCATTCCTACCTCTTGGTAGCCATTACTTTGATTCTGCTTTGTCCTCAGGATCACACTAGTAAAGCAGTTTGAGTTTTTCCTGTTACAGTTCTTTCAAGAAATGTTTCAAGATCTTGATATCATTTAATATTTTTCATTGAAAGCTTTACTCTTGTTTGAGGACATCACAGACTAATGAAGAATTTTCAGATCATTTGAGTGATTCCCTGATTAATTTCTGAGTCCTCAACAATAGCTAATACCTAATATGAAGTACTAGAGCCCTGGGCGCATAGTGTTATGAATTGAGCTCCTAACTGTGAGGTCAGCAGTTCAAACCCACCAGCAACTCTTAAGGAGAAAAATAAATGAGGCTTTCTACTCCCATAACAAGGTACAGTCTCAGAAACCCAGAGTGGCAGTTCTACCCTACCTTGTAGGGGCACCATGAGTCAGAATTTATTCAATGGCAATGTGTTTGGAGGGTTTTTATTAGTTGGTTTGTTTGTTGGTAATTTTACTTTTTAATGTAGTATACCTGGCAGGCCCTCAGTCTGAGTTCAACAATTGGTGTAGACATAAAGGAACTGTAGAGTATAAGGGCCTCATGAAACCTTAGTGTGAAAATTCTTGAATAGATATTTCATATACTAAGAAATGTAATGGTAAATAATAAAGAAAGAGTGCTTACTTACCATTCATTTAACAAAGGAACTAATTGGGTATCGTTTTTAATTAAATGAGAAAACTTTGTGTAGATTTATGAAACTATAAACTGTTATCAGACTTTTTAGATCAATTTGGCTATGTGTGTGTGTGTGTGTGTGTGTGTGTGTGTGTGTGTGTGTGTGTGTGTGTAGCACCATACCAATCTTTAGAGTCTAGTCAGTCTAGCAATAAAGACTCGTCAGTCTAGCAATATAAATTAAGGGAATTTAGTTAGCAACCTAGTTGTGTTCTTTTAATAAGAGAAACTATACATACAGTGCTATTATTTACACAACCAAAAGGGAATAAAATTATTCTAGAATTTATGATTCTTCTGCCAAAATTGAATAGTAAATATGAGTACTATAATAATATGAACATTTCAAGAACTATTAGATTGAAAAAGAACAAGGTTGCCTGCATATGATGGTTATAAATTGTGCGCAGACTTTCTGAGCAAAGCAAGAGCCAGAACCTTAGAACAAGATGGGGAGTGTGCTATGTGGTAGCAACCGGACTGGTGGAATTGCTCCACTGACCTGAAAATCTAGCCGGAAGTCTGGGGGCAACGGGTCATGGAGCTAAGAAAAAAGGATCCAGATAGGAGATGCTTGAAGGAAAACTGGATGTCACACAAGCACAATAACACCCTAACTAGTCTCCCTGTATCCACCCTGTTTGGGAATGCTTTTGAAGAAGAGAGAAGCATCCTTATTTTCAAGAAGATGTTTTTTAAACAGTACGCCATCATAGAGCCTTGCGGTGCTGTCTCCTTTCCTTAGAGTCCTGCTTCCGCCCTTATTTGATATTCCACCTAACGTTAAGGGGGAAATTCCAGATTGTATGCTATCATTTGATATAGAAAGAATATTTTTATGTATGGGACATTCTTGATTAGGGATATGGCCCCTACCTCCCCCAAAAATCTACTTATGCACATGGAAAATTTGGATGCCATTTTGTGGGGCCCACTGCAAAGCCATCCCCTAATCGATCTCCCTAAGGGGCCAGAGACTCCAATGAAGTTCAGTCCCAAGGTCTCATCTACTCCCAGCTTAGCTCCATGGAGGCAAGGTCAGCATTTTCAGCGCTGCATCTCAACACCAGAAACGGTGCCTTGCGCACAGTAGGTACACAAGGTTGAATGGATTCATAAATTGACATATAATGCCTTTATTTGTTTTCATTTCAGGTGATAATAATAGTTCCTTTCTATGACTGCTACGAGCCTATGGTGAAAATGGCCGGAGCGACACCTGTTTTCATTCCTCTCAGATCTGTGAGTTTGCCCAGTCTGGGTCATTTACTTTCTGAAGCTTTGAAAATGGCTATTTGTTCCCATTAATGCAAAAGTGTTTGCCATTTGGGATTTCCTATATATCTCTACTTCAAAAGTAATCAACAATGTATAGGGGGAAAATTCCATTGCTCTGTTATTTGTTTGTAAGTGCCTCAGTTGTCAAGGAGCCCTGGTATCATTGGGCTTCTAACCACAAGGTCAGCAGTTCAAAACAGCTAGCTGCTCTGAGGGAGAAAGACAGGGCTTTCTACTCCCTTCAAAACTTACAGGCCATTCTACCCTGTCCTGTCGGGTTGCTATGAGTCAGCACTGATGGCAGTGATTCTTCTGGTTTTTCTGTTGTGACAATATCCACATGCCAGTAGTATGTTTTGTTTGTGGTTATGTATTTCTCTCCTCCACCAACTAGTGATCCACACCAGGTTAGAAACCGTTACTTCTCCTTAATGACAATGCTCCATAATGTCTATCATTACAAACTAGAGATAACCTTGAGAGGAATGGGAGGTTCAGGATACTTCATGGTGCTCATGTGGAATTTGTACAAGAATCAAGAGGCAGTCATCCAATCATGCATTATTCAAGAGCCAGTCATGCCCTCTTGAAACAGAACAAGGGACTTGTTAAGATCAGGAACGTGTGTGACTCATGACCTGTCACCACACTTATCCAACCTGTATGCCGAGCACATTATCAGAGAAGCTGGACTGTATGGAGAATATGCATCAGACATGCAGGAAGGCCTGTTAACAGCCCATAGCATGCAGACGACACACCTTGCTTTCTGAAAATGAGGAGAAAACATGACATCAAGATTAGAGGAAGTCCCTTTAACAACCTGTCATCTGCAGATGACACAACCTTCCTCACTGAACACAAAGACTGAAAGCACTTACTGATAAAGATCAAAGAATACAGCCTTTAGTATGGATTATACTTCAACATAAAACAATGCTCCCCACAACTGGACCAATAAGTAATATGATGATAAATGGTGAAAATATTGAAGTTGTCAAGGATTTCTTTTTACTTGAAACAACATTCAATACCCAGGAAAATAGTAGTCAAGAAATTAATCAAAAAAGGTATCGCATTAGGCAAATCTGCTGCAAAAGACTTCTTTAAAGTGTATAAAGCAGCAAAGATGCACATGAAGGCTAGTAAATAAAGTTAATAAGTAAATTAGGAAGACCAAAGAAGAATTGATGCATTTGAATCATGGAATTGGTGAAGAATACAGAATTGACCATGGACTTTCAGAAGAATTAACAAATCTGTTTTGGAAGAGGTATACCCAGAATGTTCCTTAAAAGTAAGAGTGGTCTATCAACTCTTTTTCATATATTTAAACCATTAAATTGTATCACACACAAAGTATGTCAACTGGTTGAAAATAATAAAGCTGGATTTTTTTAGGGTGGGGATGGTGAGATTTCCCTTTCTGACATCAGATATATGATTACTGGAACCAATCCTTGGAGAAGGACCTCATGTTTGTTGTCTTGAGTGCTCTGGAGAAGCAAAAACAATGAAGCTTATAGGAGGGGACTTCAAAAAGTTTGTGGGAAAATGCCACTGTCTTTCAATTCCACTTTTCTAGTAACTTTTGAAGTCCCTTTGCCTACAGAAATTTATCTCAAGGAAATGGCTCCCACAGTTTTAGAGACTGGCAAGTTCCAAGACCATGAGTCAGATATCAGATGGAGGCCTCTTCTTATTCACATACGGCCTGAGGCACTCGAGATTGGCAGGTCAGATGGCAGGCTGCTGGCTTCAGAGGCAAGTGAATCCAAGGGCAGTAGGTAAGATGACAGGCTACTGCATGCTCCCAGGAACAGCAAGCAATATGGCAGGCTGCTGGCTCAAGTACAGGGGCGTGAAGGCCAGCTATCAAGCCAGATACAGTATGCAGGCTCAGCAACAAGCAAACCAGCTTTACCAAAACATTCAGATATATTGGAAGGAGACTACACCCTGGAGGAATTTCAAATGACTGCCTGATCATAGCAGATCTCATCATAAAAGTGATTAATTTATATCAGATTCATCATGGGGTATATGTTAGTCTGGGTACTTTAGAGAAAAAAATCCACAGAAACTCATGGATAAGAGAGAGTTTTATATAAAGGGTAAGTGTGCATCAAGAAAACATCCTAACCCAGTGTTCCCCAAGCCCACAAGTCCAACATTAACCCATAGGTCCAACACCAATCCACAAAGTCCTCCTCCATCTCACAAAACAGACGCAATGATGCCAACTGCAGGAGGAAAGCCGAGTCAGTGGATGTGTAAGCTTCTCAGTGCTGGCAGGGGTCTCCACACCGGTGTTCCAGCACCCAGGGCTGCATCGGGGTACGTCCACTTGGCTTCTCCTCAGGGATGTCTTGCAGGAAGTGAGCCTGCCCAGCTAAAGCAGGGAACTGACTAAGGCAGCTGCACCCTGGTCTGACCATCAGAAAGCAAGGGACCTGAGAACTAGAAAGGCGAGTCTCAACGAGCCATTTATCCCTCTGCCGTTCAGTTAACCCCACATGTGTTTATCGGCCAGGTTGGCACAATAATCTGACTGCCTCAGGGTATGATCACATCATAATTGCTAAACCACTGAGAAACATGGCCCAGTCAAGTAAACACACAGCCATAGCCATCACACTTAGTAGAGAATCACAAAAAAGAAGAAAATCCTGAACCATAGAGATTGATCCTATGGCTGCATGGGCTTAAACATCATATCATTTTTGAGGATGACTCACAGCCAGGCAACATTTAAATGTATTATGTGATTAGGTTGCAATCAGTTGAAATTGACTTAACAGTACCTAATGGCAAAATCAGACTCTCAGACTTTCCTTCTATCCTTTCCTAACTTAGAAGCTACCCAGAAACTTGCTCAACATCATACCAGCATCCAGCATGGATGGTGCCTGTGCTAGAGGTGCAGTGACGGAGACCTAACCCTAGGTCCCTGACCTAGAGGAGCCCTGGTAGTGCACGTTTGAAGACTTGACTACTGATTGGAAGGTCTACAGTTAGAACCCACCCCAGTACCTCTGAAGTAAACAAGACCTAAGAATCTGCTCCTATAGAGATGGCAGCCTACGAAATGCTAGCCAGTTGCAATCTACCTTACAAGGTCACCAATGAGTCAGTGTCACCTTGACAGTAATGGGGCTCCCGCATGGAAAGTATGAATTCTACCACTGAATTGCCACTGTCCTCAATCACAGTGATCGTTCACTTCTTTGGAAAAATACAAGTCACTTTTATAGTCGTTAGTATTGACAGGGTTTAATTTTCTGTTGGCCAAGAGTGGGTGGACATTTATGGTAGAGACCACCAGTTGCCATGGCGTCATTTGGAGTCATGGAAACTCCAGAAGTAGAACTGTGCTCTTCCACTGGGTTTTCAGTAGCTGATTTTTTACATGTTGTTCATCAGGCCTTTCTGGCAAAGCACCTCTAGGTGACCTTGAACCACTGACCTTTAGTGCCCAGCTGAGTACATTCTAGAGCCTACTTCTTTCTGACTATGTCCTTTGTGTCATTTCCTTTCCCATGCCTTTCGAAGGGTTCTGTTCCTATTAGGTTATGTATTTGTAAGACAACAAACATGCATTACCTGAATTAAGTTGTATCTTTATTCTTCACCTTTAGAAACCTGTTGATGGGCCAAAGGGGTCTAGTTCTGACTGGACGTTAGATCCTGAAGAACTGGCAAGTAAATTTAATTCCAAAACCAAAGCTATTATACTAAATAATCCCCACAACCCCATTGGCAAGGTAAGTAAGTCTTTTCTCTCTTTATACAGTCTTCTGATTTGTTAGAGTGGGTTACCTGTGTTGAATAATAACTGGCTCTCTATTTTCCCCTGTTAATTATGCACAGGTGTATAGTAAAGAAGAACTCCAATTAATCGCTGACCTTTGCATCAAACATGATACACTTTGTATCAGTGATGAAGTTTATGAGTGGCTGGTATATTCTGGAAATAAGCATTTAAAAATAGGTACGATCATTACTACACAGTTGTGGATCTAAATATGCATGTGTATGTTTAGAACTGACTGGAAAGAGTCCCAGATCAGCTTTAAAATAGTCTTTGTAATAGGTCTCTACTTTGTAGTTGGCCTATTGTGTGCATTAAAAGTTAAGTGACTGATACATGAATGAATTAATGAACATGCTGAAGGGAAACTGAAATTTTAGGGCAAGAATTTTTGAATCACATGATTAAATACTGAAATCAGAATATTTGCCTATGTCTTTGAGTTCTTAGCAAGAATCCTGCTTTTTTTTAGCGTCCAGCTATAAGTAAAACATCTATCATACTCTGATATTTGTTATAGAGAGAAATAGAAAAAGAGTGAGGCATGCCCCAGCGGGAATAGTGCAGATGGGAAGTAAGCGTCTGCTGTAGACTGAGTGCTGGGATACTCAGTGTTGGGTGTCGAGAAGATAAGGAGGTTCCCTGTCAGGAGACATGTTATCATGAGGCAGTAAGCCTGCTTGCTCCCTTATCTGTCCCCTCAGTAGACTGTAAGCTTGCTGAGAGCAAGTCTATGCTTGCTTGCCTTTACCTCTGTGCCTTACTGTCTAACATAGAGCACAGAACATCGTAAGTACTCAGTAAATTTGTTTTGACTGGATGAATAAATAATATTTGCAGAACACTTACAGTAAAGGAAGATGGTATTAACAGGTTGCCTTTCTTACACATAGTACGTCAAAGACCTTGGAAAATCATGTAAATAATAGCATATCTGCTGCTTTCCATATGCCAGTGTCATTTTGCATATATTAACTGAATCTTCACCAAAATCTTATGAGCTAGCTACTATTAGGAAATGGAGGCACAGAGAGGTTAAGCAACTTGTCCACAATCCCATCGTATATAAATTGTATAGTTGAAATGAAACCCACTCAACCAGTTCCACATAGTGTCTGCTACTTAAAGTACTTCACCAATTCCTGGATCGGGTAGTGTTTTAGTTACAAACCATGAAAAATAGGTCTGAATAACTGGAGCAGAAGAAATATATGTAATGTACAGAATCTCTGGGATCTCTAGGTACTCAAAGTAATAAATGTCAGTATCTCCTAGAAATTCTCTTAAAACACAGATTGCCGAATCTGTAGAAAAATGGTGCACTCACTCTGCAGAACACTGTGGCAGCTCCTCAGAAAGTCCATCAGAATTACACCAGTTCCACCAGAAAGAAATGAAATGCATAAATCTCATGCATAAATTCCATGGTAGTTATATTTAGACTAGCGAAAGGTGGAGATACCCCCAAAGTTAGTTAACTGGTGCATGGATAAAGAAAATGGATCTGTCCATTTTAGCTGTATAGTAGGATAGGCGGACACAGTACCGGAACCACTGGACTCAGACAGAGCAGCAATGGTGAGGCTGTGATAGGACAGGGTTGCACGCTGCTCTACACGGGGCCACTGTGAGTCAGAACCGCTCAGCAGCACCCAATAGCAACAGCAGCATCTGTACAGTGGGTATAGTTTATCTTCAGATGAAGGAATGAAATCTTGACACCTAGCACAACAAGGATGCATCTTGAAAACATTGTGTTAAGATACAGAAGCTCATCACAAAACACTATATCCTCCCATTTATATGAAATGTCAAAAGCCTTGGTCGCACCGTGGTTAAGTACATGGCTCTTCATGAAAATGTGAGCTGTTTGAACTCACCAGTTGCTCCATGCAGAAAAGATGTGGCAACCTGCTTTCAGAAGGATTTATCGCCCTCTAAGTCTCATGAGGCAGTTCTGCGCTAGTCTTCCAGGGCACTGTGAATTGGAACTGACTGGGTTGTGTATGAAATATCTGTAATACACCAGCCTATAGAAACAAAGCAGATTCGTAATTGAAGTAGTTGCTTATGGCTTGGAGGGTGGCGGAGAGGAGGAGATAAAGTGATAGCTAAAGAGTACAGGGCTCCCTTTTGAGGCAAAAAAAAAACAAACATTTCTAAAACTGATTTTATGGATGACAATTTGTGACTATATTAAAAACTAAGGTGACTAATTTGACTATATTAAAAACTATGTAGTTTAAATGAATAAATTATATATAGGATATCTCAATTAAACATCTAGTTTCAAATTTTTATATTGCTATTCTGTGCTCCCCAGATATTACAATTCAGTTTGTCCAGGTCCATGAATTTGCTCTTCTGACAAGTTTCCAGGAGACACTGACGTTGCTGGTCTCGAGTCCACATTTACCAAGCATGACTTTAGGAAGCCTGTAGACATCTACTCAGAATGGGTAGAATAAAGAGGGTCTCGACAGACACTGGGACCACAACCAGAACTGAGGCTCCAAGTCTTTTGCTGAATGTATGGCCTTGAGCAGTGAACACTGAGTGCCGTGGCTTGTGTCACTGCTGCCAAGTCAGCCTGCCCCAAACACCGCCTCCTGATGCCACAGTCCCTCCTCAGAAACTAGTTTTTCTATTTCAAAAGATAAGATTTAAATAGAATTTTGTGCAGTGTTAACAGTGCCTGGAAGTATTGTAACATAAATTGCATTATCTGAAAGTAATAGCTACACTGATATGAGTATTTGTTTTCATTAAATTTATGTATCTTTTTCATGTTTTTTAGAATATACTAAATGTACACTGATTGAAATTAATTATTTAACTATATTTTCCTGTCAGCCACTTTCCCAGGTATGTGGGAAAGAGCAATAACAATAGGAAGTGCTGGGAAGACTTTCAGTGTAACTGGATGGAAGGTGAGATGAATATGAATTATTAAGAAATATTTAAACATGGATTATCTTTCTTATTAAACTACTTTGTGCTTTGAATGCATTTAAATTCCATTGACATGGGTTTTTCTGTTTCACCTATTATTTTTTCATTAAGCTTTAATTCTGACCTCTTTTCTTTATAAAACATAGTCACCGTTTTACAAGTGATCAAGTAATGACATTTTCCTTTGTTAAAAATGTTTAATTTTATGTATATTCATATAAAAAGAGAAAACTAATGACTAATGTGGGGCAGTTATTACTGCCAAATTTTATAAGACTCTTCTCTAAGTGCTTTACATATCACTTGTATTAAATTTATATAACCGTATTATGAGATTGTATTAGGCTCAGTTGACTAGAGAAACAAATCCATTGACACTTATATATGTGTACAAAAGAGCTTTATATCAAGAAGTAATTATATATCAAGAAAACACCCCAGTCCAGTCCAACTCAAGTCCATAAATCCAATACTAGTTCATAAGTCCCTCTTCAGACTCACGAAGCCACATGCAATGATGCAGAGTGCAGGAAGATCACAGGCCGGTGGGTGCAAAGTCTTGTGGATCCTATGGCGGGGGATGCATCTCCATGACTCTGAAGCAACCAGCATCAGCCAGTAGGAAGATGAAGGCAGGAGAGAATAGGAAGTTCCTAGAGTCCTCCTCATCAGAAGGCCACACCCACAAGGAGTTAGCATCAGGCTGCGACCTGGTTGATAGGCTAGAATCTACCCCTTACACTTTTATATATCTTCAAGTTGACATGAAATTATGTAACTACCACAGAGATGACTACAAATATTATCCCAATTTTACAGATGCTCAAACTAAAACCAAGTAAAGTCATTTGCCCCCTGTCTTAATCAGGGCTTTCTATATAGAACCAGTATATTAGAGCCCCTGTAATCTCCCTGCTTAAACATAAAGTGCATGCGAGAGAGGGTGATCTACGTTTTTAAGAATTTGTTCCTGAGGTTTTGGGAGGCTAGCAAGCTCAAAATTCATAGGTCAGACAATAGGCTGGATACTGCTGTTGGTCTTTAGACCTTCAGAATATCAAAAATAGCAAATTAGAAGAGATGAGAAGGCTGATAATGATTGTGGGCACTGTACCTTCTGAAGGCAGAGGTGCAGCGGCTGCATTGCATGCATTTTCATTAAAGGCAATGTTGAAATGACTTTCCGTTATTAATAGTATATTGTCTTTATAGTGTGAACACTTTAGAACTACATACCTATATTTAATGATCGCATTACATGTTTAATGAAGCATACCGACTCTCTGAGATTTAGTGTAAACAATTTGGTTTTTAATCTGTGTTTATCTCTTCCTTTCCCAGCTTGGCTGGTCCATTGGTCCTAGTTATTTGATAAAGCATTTACAGACGGTTCAGCAAAATACCATTTATACTTGTGCCACTCCATTACAGGTAAGTATTATAGTAACTAGGAACCCTTTTGGGGAAGCCCTGTTGGTGAAGTGCTTATGCATTGGTCTGCGATCTGCAAGGTCAGCAGTTCGAAGCCACTCTGCGCAAGAAAGAAAGGGTTTCCACTCCCGTAAGCAATTTCAGTCTCGGAAACTCAATGGGGCTTTCTACCCTGTTCTACAGGGTCACTATTAGTCAGCAGTGACTTGATGACAGTGAGTTTGGTTTGGTTTTCAGGAACCCTGGTGCCATGGTGGTAAAACACTCAGCTGCTAACCAAAAGGTTAGTGGTTCAAACCCGCCAGTCACTCGAGAGAAAAGTATGTGGCAGTCTTCCATGGCCGAGACTCGGAAGCCCCAGGTGGCCGTTCTACTCAGCCCTTCAGGGTTGCTATGCATTGGAATCAACTCCATAGCGGGGTTTTTATAGTATGTTGAGGCGTAAATGTGGTCTTACAGTGACAGTGTTATTTTTGCAGTCACCCTCTAATTTGCTCAGCTCCTGCCTTCCTGTCTTCCTTTAGCGGGGCTGGCTAACATAATTGGGGATTTAGGAGTGGACACAGTCATGATTGACAAGAATAATTTTTGTTTGTTTCTTAACTTTTTATGAGAGGGTTTCAAAAAGTTCAATGAAAAATAGAATTTTTTTAAAAAAAGAATAGAATTAAAAGATCATGGAATTTTCCCACAAACTCTTTGAAGTCATCCCGTATTATAATTTAAGTGAAAGTTTACAAAGCAAGTTAGTTTTCCATTCAACGTCCCGCACCCGTTTGATCCATGGCATGGACTGTAGCCTACAAGGTACCAGCACTCTTCCCGGACCCTCTCTGTGTTTCCCATTCCCGTGACTTCCTTCCTCTCCTTTCCAGGCTCCAGGGCTTTCTTCTTTGGCAAATGCTGCCCCTTTGATCCCACATGATTGATTGTTCTAAGGGGGGCATACTGTCCTCGTGGTAACTGTTCACCTTGGCAGGCCTTTCTATTGGTGGCTAAAAGTTGAGCTATGAAGGTGTATTTAGTTCCAGGACAGAAGGGGGACATAGTCTCAGGGAATTCCAGCAGTTGCTATCAGACCACTAAGCCCGGTATTTTTCAGATTTTGAGGTTTGATCAACATTTTCTCTCACTCTGTCCAGGACCCTCTATTGCGATCCCTTGTAGGGCAGTTTGCACTGGTGGCTAGGCACCATCGAGTCAATGGTTTGCAACTTTCCTCATGCCCGGACCCTTTCATACAGTCCCTCACGTGGTGGGGACCCCCAACCATACATTAGTTTCATCGCTACTTCATAATTGTAATTTTTGCTACTGTTATGAATCATTCAACTCCTGTGAAAGGGTCATGCAACCCCCAAAGGGGTCGTGACCCACAGGTTGAGAACCGTTGATCTGTCGATCACAGGATCGTGTAGGCTGAGGTTTGCATGACTAATTTGCACTAATTGTTTTCATGCATCTTAGGTCACCAGTCCTTTTTGTTCTTCTGCATGGGGTGAAATCAATCGCTGTGCCTTATAGAGGCATTCACCAACTGTTAAGAGCCCAGTCACTACTGACCAAAGTGGGATGTAGAACAATGTCTTTATGAATTATGCCAGTTGACTTTGATGTCACTCAAAACTCAGGTCCAGCGATTCATTTCCTTAAGCTGTTTGGATATGGCTGGGAATTTTACATCACTGTGTTGCCACCACCACCTGCCCCCATATGCTGTACTGTATATCTGGATATAAACTGATGCAGAAGTATCGTCAGCCAAACCTACAAATGATTGTGGATGTAGTTCCCTTCAGAAGGAATACGGGTAGCATAGTTGGCTATGCACTGAACTATTAAGCACAAGGTCATTGGTTTGAACCCACCAGTTCCCCCATAGGAAAAATTGAGACTCTCGGCTCCTGTAAATATTTAGTCTCAGAAATCCCCCTCCCCTCAAAGGGTCATTCTGTTCTGTCCTTTAGAGCCACTCATTGACATCGATTTGGATGTTTATTGTTTGGTAGTCACTTTCATCTCCAAAGTGATTCCTCTTGCTTGTCTGCCTATATATCCACTTACGGACGCGTGTTCGTCATTACTGTTAATGCAGGATTGTCCGTGAAATAGCACTTACCTTTGTTGTCTATACCTCCTGTGCTCCTCTCTGTCTTCCTTGTCCTTAGTGGTGGTGTGCCTATTGCTCCTTTTACCTAAATTAACATGTATGTTATCTAGTTAGGGATCTTCCCTTCCCATCCCTCCAATCCCTGCTAACATATAAAATAATGTTTGTGTGTGTAAATCTGTCCTTCACGTTTTTATAATAGTGGACTCATACAATATTTGCCCTTTGTCCTTCACTTATTTCTCAGTCTAATGTCTTCCAGGTGCATCCACATGATACGGTGTTTCGTGGTTCTCTGAGTTTTTAGCATTAGTGTGTGTAGTGCCCTAGTTTGTTATCCATTCCTCCGTTGATGGGCACTGAAACTGTTGCCTATTGTGAGTAATGCTGCAGTGAACGTGGGTGTGGGATATATTTTTTCTTTGGGATATATGCCTTCTATTGGATTAAGTGGTAGTGCTCTTTCCAATGTTGTACAGAAGTAGAAGTACGGTACCCTTTCCACAGGGGTTGCACCATTCTCTCCACATCCTTGCCAGCCTTGTGTTATGAACTTTGCTATCATTGCTGAGGTGAATTTTTTTTAATCTATCAAATTTTAGCTTTAAATACTCATATGTTATTGATGGGAGAACACAGTGGCACAATCCTTATAGGGGATAATAGTAGCACCAATCCAAATCACACACGTGCTTACCCTGTGAAGCAGGATCCATTGTCTAGGAATTTACCCTGCAACTGTATGTGGCAGAAGATCAGGGGCAGTTCTGTGCCTACCTATAGACAGTTGGTTAAATAATCCAGGGTCTACCTAAACATTTAAGTACTAGATGGCTATAGTAGTTTCCAGTTGCTGCTGTAACAAATTACCACACATCTATTTTCATAAAACAATTTAAAATCACTGTCGTATAATTCTGGACATCAAAAATGGATATGTGAGGCTAAAATCAAGGTTTTGGAAGGACTTTGTTCTTCTGAAGGAGCTAGGGGAGGGGCCATTCTTTGCCTTTTACTGGCTCTAAGAAGCTACCTGCTTTCTTTAGTTCATGATACCATCAGTCCGACCTCTGCTTCTGTCATCCCATCCACTCTGGAACTGTAACTCTCTAAAGTAGTACCATGATCAAGGTCAACTCTCATATTTGGTTTTATTACATATTAAACTCACTTCATCCTGCCAGGGTAAATACATGCATTTATTCCACAAATATTTACTGATATTAGAGATACTACAACAAAAACCATTCCTTTCATGGGGCGTACACCGAGTAGGAGGACACAGATAATAAAAAATCATTTAAAAACATAATATGATATGTCTGTTGTTAATAAATGTTATAGAGGAAAAAATAAGAACAAGGAAGGACATGAAGTGCCAAGGTGGGGTGGAAGACCCTATGCTCAAAGGACAGTCTTTGAAAGCCAAACTGAGATGGTGACATTTGAACCACAGACTACAGGAGGTGAAGCAGCAGTCACTGGGTTCCCACAGAAGAGCCACGTGGACTGAGAGAATAAGTGAATGTAAAGGTAGGCACAGATAAGCAGCCTGGATGTTGTGTTTGTATCAGTGAGTAGGTCTCCACAAGGTAGCTTGAGTTGGGTTCTGAGCCCAGCAGTGACACGACCTAGCTTGTGTTCTTAGAGAGACTTGGCTCTTTGTTGAGTTAGAAGGCAGGGACTCTGTTCCAGAAGAGAGCCCATAGTGGAGTAAATCAAGTTGAGAATGGCAGAAGTGGTAAAATGTGACAGGACTTTGGACATATTTTCAAGGTAGAGCCAACACTATTTTCCAATGAATTCCATAAGGGTGCGAGAAGAGGCGAGGAGTCTAGGATGATTCTCTGGCTAGGATGGATGGTTATATCTCCTGGGTACTACATTTTTTAGGGCAATATCTCTTACAATAGTGAAAGGATGAGTTAATGTGAACCATCAGCAGTTTATAGCATCTAAACCATTATAGTCTTGTTTCCATTTCACAATTGCCATGTTTAGAAGATGACCCCGCTAACCAAAGGTCAGTGGTTCCAACTGACCACCTACTCTCGGGGAGAAAGATGCGGTAGTTTGCAGCTTAGGGCATCATAAAGAGACTTTTCCCCAGCTTTGTCTCCCCCAAAGATACCACAAACATTAGAGGCTATTTGTCAGCATATGGTGGGAGGTCAGATGCTTAGAGACATCCTCCCTACTGATAATGGTTTCTATGGAGATCCAGAGAACCTGTCAAACCTGCTCAGTGACATCTAAAGTTAGGCTGCCATCCTGAATCTAGGATCCGCCCATCTTGTCACATGTGTACCCTAATCCTTCCTCTTCCTATTGCGTGTATGTCCCTAGATTGTCCCCCTCTCATTGCTGTATAACCTATAGTGCAACCCTTTCCTGTGACGGATGTCTTTACCTGAAATTAGTGGGCTTGCACTCCCCCCCCCAAAGCTATATAGGCCTGGGTTAGCAATAAAGAGCTTTCTCGGGCTCCCCTCTTTGCCTCTCCTCGGCTTTCTCTCCCCTGTCCTTGCTCCCCTGTTCCCTTGTCCTCCTCCCCCTCCCCCTCTGTCCACATGGACCACCAAGCGGGGCTGAGGTGAACATGCTATCATGAAATGTGTCTGACTCCATTATTTCAATCTCTCTTTTATCTCGCATGCTCCCTATGACTATAGATATATCGAGAGAGTACGGTATATACACATATATGTATGTATGTGTAGATGTGTGTATATGTATGTATATACACACACACATTGTACAATCGCACCACCTGTGATTAGTTGTAGGGGGCTGGCATTTCCCCCACAGCAACTGTCAATTAGAGCCTTGGAAGCCCTCTGGAACAACTCTGCTCTGTCACATGGCATGCTATGAGTTAGAATTGACTCAACAGCAAAAGGTGTGATTTTCTTTTCCCTTTGGGCTAGGGAATTACTGTCCTGTTTAACTGCTGACTTATCTTGTCCAGCAGATTTCTCCATGATCCTGCTCTTCTCTCTGTCTCTGATCTCTTCTCTTGCTATATTACCTTTCAGCAACACTGGATCTGGTCCAATACAACAAAGTACATCCTGCCTTAAGACTTTAGTATACACTCTTCTCTCCCATTGAAAACCTCCTCATGTTCGCCCGTCTTTTACCTGAGCAAATAATGCATTTAATATTCACAGCTTTAGGACTTTGATCTTTTTCATCCATGTGTCTTCTGACACACCCCTTCATCCCCCACTAACAGAAGGCAGATATCAAATCATTCTTCTTCATTGATATATCCTCAGTACTTCTCTCCATGCCAGTCTTAATATAGGTACTCAATATATATTTACTGTGTGGATTAATTTATCCTTTAGTTCTTGCTCTTTTGATTTTTGACTAACTTCCTTAGAATTTGACCACTTTTCTTTTGCCATTAAGTTAGCTATTTGAAGTTCTCCATCATTCACCCGGATCTCCTGGTTTGCTGAGTACGAGCCCTACTCAGTCATCCCCAGTCAGGCCTGCCCACCACACTTCTGCTCTCCTGTCTGTCCAGATCAGTGATCTTTCTGTATGCCTTTTCTCGCTTGCCTGCTGCTGCCTTCTCAGACACCTGCCTAATCCTTATCAACACTGGCTTTTGCCCTTGGTCTCGCACTCCTCCTGACTCTTGTGACTTAACCTGGAGAATGAGAGGACTTGCTACATGTGTTTCTAACCCTCGTTGCACCTGGATTCATTTCTTAGGATATGAATGATTAGAGCAGAGATTAATGCACTCATGGGGAGTAAGGGGGGACACATTTTCTCCTCTATGCAGTGGGTCAGCTTTCATACCCACTGCTGTCCTCCAAGGGAATGGCTAGTTCATCATTTCTATATTCTGTAGCTTGATAGAAAATAACCTACTTTTCATATTTTTCCAAATAAGCCTGTAGATAATACCTCTTGTTTTATTTGGATTTTCAGGGCTGATTCTCATTCCCTCATGTTAGATTTGGCCATTTATGTGATAGATAACCTGGTACTTCCATGAATCCACGGGCAGTTTAGCAGATATTCACAGGAATACAGCTGCCGTTTCCTGTGCCTTTTTAGTGCCAATTGTCTTACTCAAATCATTTTTCTACATAAGACCAATAAGCTAATAAAAAATCACTTACTCCCTTTCCATGTTCTTCAATGTCAACATCAGGAAGCCTTGGCTCAAGCTTTTTGGATTGACATCAAACGCATGGATGACCCCGAGTGCTACTTTACATCTTTGCCACAAGAGCTGGAAGTGAAGAGAAACAGGATAGTCCGCTTACTTGAAAGTGTTGGGCTGAAGCCCATAGTTCCTGATGGAGGATACTTCATCATTGCTGATGTGTCATCACTAGGTCTGTAAGGGTTTTTAGTGTTTCAAATATACGGAAACGTATTGTGGGACATTATAGTAGAGTTGTGGGGTAAAGATTTGTATCAAAGCATATCCGCATTTTAGCTTATGAAGAAAGGATGAAGTTTTAACAAGGTGAGTGTTTTTTCAACAATTATCTTTACTTCTAGGTTCTTGCCCTGAAATATGACACTTGTTATATGACTCTAGAGTCGTTGTTCTAGATAATCTATTAAACATGGAATTTGCTGCCTGCTTCTTTTGAGGGAGAAAGGTAAGGCTTTCTGATCCCTAAAGAGTTACAGACTCAGGAGCCAACAGGAGCGGCGGCTTTCCCTGCCCTCCGGGGCACTGGGAGTCAGAATGGACCCGGTGCCAGCGCGTTTGTGGTGTTTCCCTTCTGGTTTGTAATTTAAGACACATGTACCTAATGTGATACATTTATATATCTGGAGTTCATTTTTATTTTTATTTTCATTTAAGGAGAAAGACGAGGTGTTCTACTCCCATAAAGAGTTACATCTCGGAACCACCACCCCCGCCCCGCCCGCCCGCCCGCCCCACCCCAGTGGTTCTGATCCGCCCAGTAGGGTCCCATGAGTCCAAACCAACTCCAACAGCAGTGATTTCAGTGCTGATTTTTCATTGAAGGAAAAAAGGCATACTTTTAAAAAATAGAATAATATCTCTGGAAAATTTTAAGTCATAAGGAATGTTTACTATTTTGATTACAGAGAAAGGAAGTGAAAAAGGAAAATCTACATATTAATATATTAACAAGTGTCAAGACTCATACCACTCTTTTAAGAAGACTGTTAGCGCAATGTTTACAGACGAGAAGGGTTAAGTTTCTAATAGCTAGCCTGAAGTCATATAGTTAGATTAAAAATAGTTCTGTCTCCAAAAATCAGTGTTTTTGTATTCTGTAATGTGTAATTAGGCAATAGATTTGATTCCAAATCATATCAACCCAATACAGGTTTCAAAGGTTGTAAATTTTGAGGGGAGCAGAAAAACCTTACAGAAAAAACATTTTTTTTCTCTTTTAAGTTATTAACAAAGACTAATTATAGTTAATCATAGTAAACTTAAGAACATGATTTATTCTGGGAGAAATTACAACAATCCTAAATATAGTTTTAAATTTTTATTATAATGAAGTTATATGTCATTGAACTTGAAAAGTTTCTTATAAAATTGCAAATTTTAAGCAGTCAGCGAAAGTAAAACTTCCAATTTTGTAATTAATATAGTATTTTTGAATTTTGTTCCTTCAGATAGAATTTGATGTTATCAGCCTCTACTTGTTATAATATTGCATTATCATCTTCATTGATTTCAGGGAAATGGGGTATTGTTCAATTGGAACGACCGTTTCTCTGCACGCACATTGGCGCATCGTTTGTTTTGTTGTAAGCAAACAAGTGGCAATGGTTAGCCAAGGTTCTTGCTGTCATTTTCAACGTCTTCTTCTGAATTTGATGAGCATTTACAGAGCAGATCACTGCTCGGACATTTAACAAGCCATACTGACTTTGTCCCAGCGCATCAGTTGCCATCCCCTCTATGTGCATCCCTAAGCCACTTTTACTCTGTGTTTCCTGGTTCTGTACCTCTTTTTAGCTTACCCCTCTGACAATGCCTCTTCTTTGCTAGTTGCTCCCTCCCCCCTACAGGTGTTTTGGAAAGCATGTTCTGCTCCTGTGGCCTTCAGTAAGTGCTGCACCTCTGATTTAAGTGGTTGATTATCACAGAAGTGGGTTCAGTTCCTGACCTCAAGGGTGACTGAAGTTCATAGTCTCAGGTCCAACCTGCCTTTCTCCACCCAGTTAGTCTGGTCTCTTTCATCACCTTGAATTTTATGCCACATGTTCACCCACAAAGAGGCCTATCCTAAAGGTGTTTATAGATATATCCCAAGCAGAGGGAGTAATTGGCAACCAAACATAGACGACATGTGTTACTTGGGTAAAAAAATGTCAAAATGAATCGATTAACAAGTAACAGAACCAGGCTTTTAACAAAGAGATCCATTGTCTAATCACTAAACTTACGTATCCTCTACACCTTTCCAGACCATCCTAGAAACTCCAAAGGGAACACTTGACTAGAAGGAGAAGACTCAGCTCCATGGAGTCGATTCTGACTCTCAGTGACCCCACAAGGACAAGGAAGAGTTGTTCCTGTGGGTTTCCAAGACTGTAACTTTTTACAGGAGCAGAAAGCCTCGTCTTTCTCTCTCGGAGTAGCTGCTAGTTCTCGAACTGCTGACCTTGTGGCATGGTACTATGTCACCATGGTAAATAAGGCAGGGATTGTGGTGGTTCTACCAAGAGGTGGTAAAGTCTAAAGCTGTGGAGAGGACCGTGGGATTGCAATGACCAATTTTTTATTTTCATGAGTTATTTTTAAATGCTCATGTCATTAGTAACACGGTTTAAAATCTTACCTTCAATAAAGAAAGACTTTGTTTGGCTTCTTTGAGGATCTCTGACTTCAGGCAATTCAGAAGAAATAGACTCTAACTTCCTTTTAACTATGAGCCCATTGGAACTGAATTTATTCCTTTCCTTTGGGGGACAGCATCGCAATAAAATAACCCACTCTCGTCCCAGGCTGTGTGTAAGAATAAGTGGGTTGTACAGCCACCAGCCATAGCCTGTTTAACACTCCTGTTCTTCCTTTGACTCCCAGTCTTAAGCACTTATTTTTCCAGGTTCCCTTTGCACCTTGAATTTATCATTACTGTGTACTTTCCATATTGAATTTTCACATAATTTACAGTTAGAGTGTAGCTTCCTGAGGTGTTACTTTTGTAAGGGTCAAACTTCAATTAAACACACATAAACATATGCCTTAAAATAATAATTTAACCCTTCTTTACTTCTTCAGAATCACAGTGGTGACTAAATGAGATAATTGTGTAGCATACTTAACAATTAATAGTATATATATTGTTATATGAAAATTTCACTCTCCTTAAAGCACAGCAGAGGAAGAAAATAAAATACCCACGTAAAAATACATAACATATATGTGTCTGTATGTGTATGTATGTACTCACACATATGTGTGTCTGTATGTGTATATATGTACACACATATATGTGTCTGTATGTGTATATATGTGCACACATGTATGTGTCTGCATGTGTATATATGTATACACATATATGTGTCTGTATGTGTATATATGTACACATATGTGTGTGTATATACAGCTAAAACATTCTTCAATGTCAAGGCTTTTAAGAGCTAACTTAAAAGCAACAACTGATTTAGTAAATAAAAGGAAATTATAAGGTAGCTGTATAAATTTATTTTGAGCAATAAGCTGTAGAATTTTATTGAATAATCTACTATCCTTAGTTGCTTTAGGCCATTCAAAAAGATTCATTAGTATAAATGAATAAATAACATTGAAGCAATCTGAAAGATAGGCTGTTGAAACTGAATTTTATATCTTACATCAAAACTGAGACAAGAAATAAGAATAGAAATAAATACTTGAATTTCATTTCCCCCAAATTTGAAATAAAATTGTTTAATTGTGCAATACAGGCATTTCCCAACTTACAATAAGATTCCATTACAATAGCTGTGGCCTAATAAATCCATTTGGATATAAATAGAAAACATTGTTTGTTTTCATTATTATTGCCTTTTATTACCCATAGTTTTATACATCTACTCTTCATCTTTGGGGATTGGCATGAAAAGGGTAACATCAGCAAATTATATTCTGCAATGTCATATATAGTGTATATTACTAATGATAAGATGTACCAAAAACAACAACAGGTCACAAATGCATTTCATTGTAAATGGAATATGTAATAAGAGACAGACTGCCGGTGTATTGAAACAAGAAGTAAACAGCATCACCTGGCAGATAAAAGCAGATGAAGGAATACGATGTAATCTGTATTACATCTTTCTGATATGGTACAATGAAAGCCATAATTCCACAGGACTGCCCTGCTTCGCTACGTCTCACCAGTTTTCTGCCTTTGACAAGTCTTAGCAATTTTCTATTGCTAGCTTTATGGAAATTATTTTCTTTCTCTGTCCTAAAGGAGGTTTCTGCCCTAAGCAGGTTCCAGCTTTTGTAGGTTTTACTGTATAATAATATAACTATTGAACAAGTATTCTTGCCATTACTTGTGTAGGGCCGGAGTTACAAGTGGAGATGCAGTAGATTTCAAAACTGACATGTTATCATCATGGATTTTACAACCTAATGAAAGCTATTTAAAGATCTACAGTGTTGTTACTAATGAATAATCTAAGGTGACTATTAGTTCCCCAATTTTAGTCATAGAGTCTTGCATTATTTCTAGATGAGAAGGCAAAAAACTCTTCTTGCCTCTCATTTCTTACTCTTTCCCCATGTTAAGATCTGTGTACGTGAGCGTCAACAAACAGATGTTTATTCCACTACTCCCTTAGCCTGTTGATCGGTGAATTCTTCACTTTGCACCACACTGTGCAGTATGAGACTCCAGCAGATTCTTGGATGTCTTAGAAGATTTTGAACTAAATTGGTTTAAGCCAGGAGAAAGTGCTATGAATCAATATATTTAAATGAACTATGAGGAGACTTCAAAAAATTCTTGGAAAAATGGAAATACAAAACAATGGAACGTTCCATATGCTTTTTAAAGCCCCCTCGTGCATATTGCCTCAGATATAATATATAGACCTTCTACTCTTGCTTCTATTTTAGATGTAGACCTCTCTGAAATGAAGAACAATGAACCTTTTGACTATAAGTTTGTGAAATGGATGATTAAACATAAGGTAACGTGCATTGCTCTTTGCATCCCTGTGTAGCATTGGATAACTAACTTCTGAAGGAAAACTGCTGATTTGACAAATGTTAGCTGTAGTCTTGCTATATGATATTCCACTGATGAGTATTTGGGAGCTGGAAAATCTTTTCTATTTTGAAAATTGTTGTCAGTATTAAAAAGTATCTATTTTGTCCAAAAACTAATAGTAGAAAAATAAATTGTTTTCTTCTATGTATTCATATTTTACAGAAATTGTTCACCATTCCTGTTTCAGCATTCTGTAATTCAGAAGCCAAATTACAATTTGAGAAATATGTGCGATTTTGCTTCTTTAAAGTAAGTCCCCCTCAACACTAATTTATACTATCATTCCTTCTGATTTATTAATCGTCAACTTTCTATTATTTTCTATTGTTAGGAATGAAATGCTAACTAGCAATTTTTAGATTTTTGGTTTGCTGCCATGATATGAATTGGCTGTCTTAACAAAATTCAATACTCTGAGAGGAAACAACAAAATCTACACTCCTTACCCTGCAGTGATCACAATGTCCAGTATGTAATAAAAAATGACCAGACATAAAAAGACACAGAAAATGTTATCTATGCTGAAGGAGGAAGAAGAGAAAATTCAAAATGACCCAGGAATTAGCAGACAAAGCTTTAAGCCAGATATAAATATGTTCAAGAATTAACGAAAGCACAGTCATAATGAGTTGACAGGATAAAATCTATTTTTAAAAGAATCAAATGGAATTCTAGAACTTAAAAGTATAATATCTAATATGAAAATATAAGAGACTCAATAGAAATTTTGGGTGTGTTAAAAAAATGTTAATTCATATAGGAAAAAAAAGAGATGAGCTTTTCATAATAAGTAGAACTCCAGGGATCTAGGATACAATATTAATTGGCTTAAAAATACATATAATTGGAATAGCCAAAGGAGGAAAATGTAACAGAAAAAATATTTTTAAAAGCAATAACCCACAAGGGAACAGCGAGTGGTTCAAAACCAGAGGAGGGAGGGGAGGGGAGGACTGGTAGGGAGTGACCAAGAGCAAGGTAACTGAGAGGAATTACTGAAACCAGAATGAAGGCTGAACATGGTAGTGGGATGGGAGGAAAGCGTAAGGAAATAGAGGAAAGGAGTAGGAGGCAAAGTGCATACAGAGAAACCTAAATACAGACATGTACATATGTAAATATATTTATGATTATGGGGCAATAAACTTATGTGCATATATTTATAGGTTCAGTAGTAGGGTAGTAGATGGACATTGGGCCTCCTCATGCATTCTCCCCCAATACAATAGCACCTCGCCCTGCTAAACGGTCATTGCATGATACCCACCTTCCCGACATGATCACTGAAGACAGATGTGTGTGTAAGCAAACGTGGTGAAGAAAGCTGATGGTGCCCAGCTATCAAAAAGATATAGCGTCTATAGTCTTAAAGGCTTGAAGGCAAACAAGCGGCCATCTAGCTCAGAAGCAACAAAGCCCACAGAGAAGAAGCATACAGCCTAAGCGAATACAAGGTGTTGAATGGACCATGTAGCAGACACCAAGGAACAAAAACAATCATTGTGTGATTACCTTCCTCACATAATCACTGAAGACGAAAGTGTGCATAAGCAAATGTGGTGAAGAAGGCTCATGGTGCCCAGCTACTGAGAAATATAGCATCTGGGGACTTAAAGGCTTGAAAGCAAACAAGCGGCCATCTAGCCCAGAAGCAACAAAGCCCACACGGAAGCAGCACACCAACATGGGTGCTCGTGAAGGGCAGAGGAGACCAGGTCTCAAACAACAAAGGTGGGGGGTGGGGGGGGAGTGGGAATCACATCACCGTGAATGAGGGGGAGTGCGTGATGGGGACCCAATGCCCATCTGTAGACAGCTGGACATCCCTTCCAGAGGGGTATTGGGGAGGAGATGAGTCACTCAGGATTCAGTGTAGCAACAATGAAACTCAAAACCTTCCTCTAGTTCCTGAACGCTTCCTCCCTCCCAATTATCATGACCCCAATTCTACCTTGTGGACCTAGTTATATCAGAGGATGTACAGCGGTGCAGTAGGGATCTGGAAACATAGGGAATCTAGGACAGACGAACCCCTCAATACCAGCGGTAGGAGTGGCGACACCAGGAGGGAATGGGGTGTAGAAAGGGAGAACCGATCTTGGAGATCTATGTGTAACCTCCTCTCTGGGAGATGGGCAATGGGAAGGTGGGTGAGGGGAGACACCGGGCAGTGTAAGATAAGATATAATAATTATTTATAAACTATTAAGGGACCAGGCGGAAGGGGGGAGCGGGGAGGGAGGGGGAGGGGAAAAAAGGGAAACCGAGCTGATTCCAGGAACCCAAGTGGAAGGTGAATTTTGAGAATGACGAGTGCAACGAATGTATAAGGGTGCTTTGCTCAATTGATGTATGGATTGTGATAAGAGTTGTATGAGCACCAATAAAAAGATTTATTAATAAAAAAAGATCTAATACCCAGAAAATACAAAGCAAAAAAAAAAGCAATAACTCAAATATTCCCTTATTTAGTAAAAAATATCAGCTCACTGGTCTAAGAAAACTCAGTGAACCTTAACAAGATTGATACAAAGAAACCACACTTAGACATAAATAGTCAAAGAGTAACAGATGTTATTGTGAAAGTAATCAGAGAAAACTCTGTGAAGCACACGTAAGAACAAATATATCAATGCTAACTGAACTCTTGGCAGACGCTATGGAGGCAAGGATATAATCCATGGAATAACATCTTTACAGTGCTAAAATAAATATTTACTTGCATATAAATACATTCACAATCATACAGGTAAATATATATATATGTATATATATATATGTAAGTCCGAAAGTATCGCTATAAAATCAACAAAAGCTTTCTTAAACAAAAAAAAATCAAAATAAGAAACTATAGTTTTTAACATGTTCTTTCTTTAGATCTATGCACGTCTCTTTTCTTTATTAACATTTCGTGTATTGGGTGATGATTTTACATAGATACTTTATCTGATCTGATTCATTGCGGTCTTACTGTGGCGAATCCCACTTCATCCCTGTTTCCTGTTTACATTCTTCTTCTGTCCCAACCCTTCCAGCCTTGTCCCTGAATAAATGCCCTTTTGATTTCAAATGGTCTATTATTCTAAGGTGTGGGTTCCTCCCTAATGCTATCGTCCCCTCCCCTTTCCCATAGACCTATTGAGCCATGGGGCAAGTTCGTTTCCATACCTGAAAGATAACTAATGGTAGTCAGTTCAGGACTTCACTAATCTCTATCCAACATGTAAGCCTGGTTTCTTTTAAGATTTTGACTTCTGCTCCATACTTTTTTCCTACTCCATCCAGAATATTCTAATGTGATCCCTTTCTGAGCAGTTGATAATAAGCCCCATGGTTGACCTGTGTCATTTAGATCATCCAGATTATCTCAAGATTAGCCCTTTGGATGTCATAGTCGGTGTGCCTACCTATATAGGATAGGCATGGGAGGCATGATCAATGAGAGAGCAGCAGGACCAATGGTCCTGGGGAGACCTGGAGGGTGAGGGTGGTCGGGGAAAGGGGAGATGAGCAGGCAGCACCATGGACAGGGGAACTGGAGTGTAGGAGTCAGTAACAAGGAAGAGATAGGGATCCCTGTGGGCGGGGTATCAGAGCAACAGCAAACTAGCTAAGATTAGGTACCAAGAGGCAGAAATAAGGAAAACGTGACAGTGGGGCAGGAGGAAGGTAAAAGGAAGCAGAGGAAGGACCTAGGAAGCAAAGCAATGGATAGATGTATAAACATAGTGGTGTACTTATGTAAATACAAACAAAAATAGAGGTATTGGTACATATATTTATATGGCAATGCACTGAGGTAGGAGATGGGCTTCGGGCCTCTGCTCATACCCTCCCTCAATACAAAAACACTTTGTTCTAACCAATTGGCAGTCTGAGATGTTCACCCTCGTGACAATCACTGAAGACAAAATGGGTGCATAAGCAAATGTGGTGAAGAAGGCAGATGGTGCCTGGCTATTAAAAGATATAGCATCTGGGATCTTAAAGGCTTGAAGTTAAGCAAGCCGCCATTCAGCAAAGAAGCAACAAGTCCACATGGAAGAAGCACACCACCAGTGTGATCATGAAGAGTCATAGGAACTGGGTAATAGACATCAGCAGACACATACAAACAAACAAAAACATATTTTTGAGAACAAGGGGTGTGTGTGGAGCAGAGATCCAAAGCCCATCTGTAGACAATGGAACAATCTCCCCACAGAGGGGCCACAGGGAAGGGATGAGTCAAGCATCCCAGGGTGCAGTAAACCATTGATTTACTGCACATTATATTCCTCTGGTTCCTTGAGGCTTCCTTACCCCCCACTACCATGACCCCAGTGCTGCTTCTCAATTCAGACTAGACCAAAACATGCACACAGGTATAGATAAGATATGGGAGCTCATGACACACAGATTCCAGGAACAAGAGTGGGAATAGTGATACCAGAAGGGTAGGGGAAGAAGAAGAAAGGAAGGGAGAAAGGAGGAACTGATCACAATGACCAACACATAACCACACACCCCTCTCCAGAAGGAAGAACAACAGAAAACACGGGGGAAGGGAGACAGCGCTTGATGTGATATGAAAATAATTACAATGTATAATCTATCAGGGGTGTATGAGGCTGGGGGGGTGGGAAGGGAGGGAACAAAAAAAGAGGAGGTGATACCAAGGGCTCAAAAGAAAGTAAATGTCTAAAAAGAGTCCCCAATAAAATGAAAAAAAGATTAGCCCTTTGGAATTCTGAAAGACCGTCTCCATCACCTTGTGAGCGGACCTCTCTGCCTTGAATGTAGCTGGCCCAGCAGATCCCCTCGGACACCACTGTTTTGAATGGACCTTATTTTGAAGGCACCCTAATGAGATGAAGATAAGTCGGTTACTGAGAGAACTTGTTTGCAGCTATCCATTGGTCACAGAGACGTGTTTAAGCACATGTCCATTGGAAATAAACCTGAGTCTGTATGAATTGGAACCTGAGTTGCAGTACTTTTGACTTACCTCAGGTGTACGCACAGATGTAAACCCAGACGATTGTGTGAGAGTGCTTTCAAGAGTTTGTGAGAAAATTCTCATCATCATTTCGTTCCACTTTTCCATGACCTTTCTGGAGCCACCTCATACAGCCAGGAAAATATCCTTTACAAATGAAAATGAAACCCAAAATAATTCATCACTGCTGAACTCTTACTAAAAATGGTTTTGGTTTCTTGGGGGGTTGTTTTTTTAGTACATTGCTATTTTTAAGATCATATTGCTGCTCAGAACACACTGAGGTCAAAGCACTCTACACAGACTCACACGCAAACCTAGCCACATAGGCTGGGCAGTATTTTCCATTTTTGGAGACAGCCTCTGGGTAAACTTTAGAAGATTTGTCCAGAATATGATGTAAATAATAACATAGGATTCACCTTGGGGATCTTATTAAAATGTAAATTTTTATTCAGTATGTTTGGGGTGGAACTGCAAATTATCAGCAGGGGTCAAACTAGGATGACTCAATTTTAAGCCCTTTAAAAATATATGTGGGGATTTCATTTTCAGTGAAACCAGCAGATGTATGTGAGGCTTCACATGGTTCCCGGACACTTTCATTCTCTCTTAATCCCTTTTTCCCATGAGACAATTTCTGAAATGTACATAATTTCAAACCCTGGTGTTTGAAGAAAGGTTGCCAAGTCCAGAGCAGGTGACCGTGGGAGGGAGCTATCTAGAAACAGGGCCCTGCTCCTCCACCATCTATCTGTTGATACAGCCAGCAGCTAGCATGTGCCTTATTTGAAAGAAGAGGTAATTCCTATTCTGGAATAGCGCTGTGGATATGTGGAGACGACAACTGCACTATCGGAAGCTGGGCAGCGAACAGGTCCTTGTGGTGGAAAGTTTCCTCTCTCAGTCCTGCCATGTTTACCACAAGCTGGGCTGAGGCAATGTCGCAGAGATGACATGTCATCTCTGACTTCGGACAAACTCACTAATGACTCTGTCTGGGGGGTTGGTTTGGTTTGGTTTGGTTTGGGCACATCTGATGAGCCAGGTATAATGTTGCAGCGTGTATATGTGCAGTATGTATTCTCACAACAACCCCCAAAGAAAAGGTCAGATGTATAAAGATGCTGCAATAAGAATGATAGTTCTTTTGAAAAAGGTATTCAGCTTATATCATAAGAACCGAGTTACGTGGACTCATCAGAATGGTACCCCATCGTGTCAGGAATTACCTGCAATTGGGAAGAAAGAAGGGCTAAGAGAGCTCCCGCTCAATGACCGTATTTTAATTATATTGCACCCAGTATGAGCCAGGGGTTATTCCTGCTCTTATTACCCCCGGGCTCCCTTTCATAAATATCCGTCTTTACGTCTTCAAATCACAGACAAAGCCAGCAGGTTACACTGTCCGAAACATAGGGGATTGTCAGTGTGATGGCAGTGGGATCTTCCAAAGGGAATGCAATGATTATAGTCTCTCTAAAACTATACTTTTTCTGTTGGTTAGTAATATTCTACCTTTTATCAGACTTCCAATTTATTCTTTTATTTGACTACATCAATAAGTACACACTGATTCCTATTTCATTCAGTAGGTTGTTACTTATTTTCCTAAATTATTTTGATGCTCATATTGTTCCAGATTAGGCCAGTTGGAGCCTCATTAAGTGCTTCAAGTCCACCTCACACTCAGCAAGCAAGATTGTGTCATCTGCATATCTAAAGTTGTTAATATGCAAACCTTCCTCCCATCCTAATGCTTCATTCTTCATATAATTTGCTCAGTCTACAGATTGAATAAATATGGTGATAAATACAACCCTCTTGCACACCTTCCAGATTTTAAACCATGCAATATTCCATTTTTCTGTTCTCACAACTCCCTCTTGATCCCTGTACAGGTTCCTCATGAGCACAATGAAGTGTTCTGGGATCCCCATTCTTCTCAGGGCTATCCATACTTTGTTATTATCCACACGGTTGAATGCCTTGGCATAGTCAATAAATAAAACACAAGTAAACATGTTTCTGGTATTCTCTGCTTTCAGCCAACATTCCTCTGACCTCAACAATGATACCCCTTGTTCCATGGCCTCTTCAGAACTCAGCAGCTTCTTGTCAGTGTACTACTGCAATGTTGTTGGATGATCTTCAGCATAGTTTTACTTGCATGTGCTGTCAATGACAATGTTCTATAACTTTAGCGTTCTGCTGGGTCACATTTTTTTAGTGTGAGTACAAATATGAATCTCTTCCAGTCGGTCAAATAGCTGCCTTCCAAATTTCCTGGCATAAATAGGTGCTTCCAGTGCTTCATCAATTTATTGAAACATTGCGATTGGTATTCCATCAATTCCTGAGTCTTGGTTGTTGCCTGATGCAGTCAGTTTAGCTAGGACTTCTTCCTTCAGTGCCATTGGTTCGTGACCATATGCTACCTCTTGAAATGGTTGAATGTTGACTAGTTCTTTTTGGTACAATGGTCCATCTTCTTTTGGGGCTTCTTGCATCGTTTACTATTTTGCCCAGCGACTCTTTCACTGTTGCAATGAAAGCCTTGAATTTTTCGCTCGGTCTTTTCTGTGAAGATACGCTGACTATGTTCTTCCTTTTTGTTTCCCTGACTCTAGGGCGTTGCACATTTCAATGCATTTGATTTTGTCTTCTTCTCGAGCCGCCCTTTGAAATTTTGAGTTCTGCTCTTTGACGTCATCATTTCTTCCATCTGCCTTAGCTATTCTGTGATTAAGAGCAACTTTCAGAGTTTCTTCTGACATTCACACTGATCCTTTCTTTCTTTTTAATGACCTTTTGCTTTCCTCATGTGTGATGTTCTTGATGATCTGTAAAGTCAGTGAGATAGACTCAGGCTGTGTTTTGGTTCTTGTGCACTTGTTTTCATTTTCTTCAGCTTCACCTTGAACTTGCATAAGAGCAATTGAAGGTCAGTGTTCCACAATCAGCCTTTCTTCCCATAGATGTAGTTAATTTTATTTCTGTGTATTCCATCTGGAGAAGTCCACATGGATAGTCACTTGCTTTTGTGTTATTGGAAATAAAGATATTTGTGATAAAGAAGTTGTTGGTCTTGCAAAATTCCATCGTGAAATCTCCAGCTTCATTTCTATCACCAAGACCCTATTGTCCAGCTACTGTTCCATCCACTTTGTTCCCCACTTTTGTATTCCAATCACCAGTGCATCTTGACCACATTTGATCATTTTCAGACTGAAGACGTTGGTGCAACTCAATTTTGGCATCACTAAGTCTAGTGGTTGGTACATAAATTGGAACAATAGTTGTTCTGACTGCGTTCCAATGCATGCCTGCAAATAGATATTATCCTATCACAGGCAGCATTGGACTTCAGGATAGGTCTTGAAATGTCCTTTTTAGACTATGAATTCAACTCCATTCTTCTCGATTGTGTCATTCCCAGCATAATAAACCGCATTATTTTCCAATTCAAAATTGCCAGTACCGGTCCATTTCAGCTCACTAAGGCCTAGGATGACGACCTCTTTGCATTCCATTTCCTTGTGACAACTTCCAGGTATCCTAGAGTCATACTTAGTACATTCCAACTTCTGATTAGTAATGGATGTTTGCAGTTTTTTCCTCTTGTTTTGAGTTGTGCCCCATCAGCAAAGGAAGATCCCAGAGGCTTCCCTCCCTCTGTGTCATGTGGTCAACTCTGCTTTGAGAGGCAGCGCTTCCTCCGCCATATCTTGGATGCCGTCTGACCTGAGGGACTCATCTTCAGGCGCTGTTCCTGACCATGTGCTGCTTCTGTTCAAGAGGATTACTGTATCTGAGAGTGTTTTCATGGCATGCACAAGGGTTTCAGTGCCTCGTTCCTCAGAAGTGGACAGCCTATTCCTTCTCTGCAGTGTGCTCTTTGTCTGAAAGCGCCGCCGAAACCTGTTCCCTGTGGGTGACGCTGCTGGGATGTGAAATACCAGTGACACGACGTGCAGCACCACACCAGCACGCGAGCCACCACAGTAAGACCAGCCGACAAACAAGTGGTGAAAAACTAAATAGAGGAGGACTATTTTAATACATTTTCTTTGTTCAGAGGAAATGGTGGAGACTCCTGAAGTTGATTAAGAAATAAAGGCAGAAGCTGTTAGATTTGGGTGCTAACCATTAGCCGTAAAACCACATATGGCTGTAGAAGGTGGTTTGGGGATGGAGGGAAATTAGGAGGGACGAGGAGAGCAGGTCCCGTATTATTTTTCTTTTTTTTTCTTATTTTTCCTTTTCTTTTTTTCCCATCTTCTCGTGTTATTTTTCAATGTAAGCTCTCTTTGACTTGTTTCTGTAATTTTACACTGGATTCATCGTTTCCTTTGAGGCGTTTTTGCCTTTGCAATTTCACTTTCAAAAGTTTTGTTCACTTAACCTTTATTTGTGTTCTGGATTTTTTTTTTTCATTAAAATCTTTACATCATCATTACTTGATTTTGACATGTTATAATGGCTCTCTCATTAACTTACAGAAAGACAGTACACTGGATGCTGCTGAAGAAATCATCAAGGCGTGGAAAAAGCAGAAGTCTTGATGGAAGCCGGCTCCATTGAGTGTTCTGAGATTACTTATGGAATTGTTAGTGCTGCCACCTGCTGGATAATTGGAAACCTTTCTTTTTTAAATACAAATGGAATTCAGAGGCAATATCCATCTTTTTTCCAGAGAAGTTAACCCCACTCCTAACAATATTCAGGGAACCTGATTTTATTTTTGCAACTGACTTCTGCCATCACACGTCCTGCTGCCATTTTGGTGACATCAAGGGCAGCACAGTGGATGAGAACTTGGAGGTGCCAGGTGTCTGGGCTTCCTTTTCCTCGCCATGAAGGGAGCGTAAAAAAAGCATCAACTTCGTATGATCGCTCATGAGAAATGAAAGGACTAATAAGTGTAAAACCTGGCAACCATAAAGACTCAATTAATGGGGAGCCAGTTTGTCATTCGGTGCAGACTCCCAGTCATCACCTTTGTCCTGGGTCTTTGCTCTGTCTTCGCACCTGTATTTTCTTCCCTCCCATTCATTTGCCACTAGCCTTGAGCTTTGTGTACACAGCTTCCTTTACCACGTACTATCAGCATGTGAGGTGATGTCAAGGTCCACATCGATTTCCCAAGCTTTTCATCCTTGACCCAGACACCCACTCCCTTGACACATCTTGAAACCGTCATCATTCGGGCTGCTTCACCTTGAGGTCTCATAAATTAGTCACCTCCCATTGGAACCGCCTACCAGCTCTCACCCTTGCTCGCTTGTTTTTGTTCTCTCTCTCTCTCTCTCTCTCTTTCTCTCTCTCTCTCTCTCGCTCTCTTTCTCAGCTCCTCTCAAAATCTCACTTCTTTAAATCAGTATAATTTCAAATCCACAATTTTTTAAAGATGGTCCTCAATTCCTAATCAATTTGCATCATTGTTGAAAATGCAGGTGATAATTTTCACCTCAGGCCTGTGGGAGCCGGTCAAGATTTGTCCATTCCCAAGTGATTCTTAGGAACATTGCAGTTAATAAACATTTCTGGAATGCATAGACCCCTCTATTCCTATCAGCCTTCGCACCTGCTCACTCTTTGTCTGGCTTAGGAGCCCAGGTGGCCCCTTGGTTCAAGCCCACCAGCCACTCCTCAGGAGAAACGTGGCAGTCCACGTCTTTAAAGAGTGGCAGCTCTGAAAGGCGTACGTGGCAGTTCTACTCTGCCCCACAGGGTGCTGTGAGCTAGCATCAACTTGAAGGCAATAACCTTGGCTTGGTTTGATATGGTTTGGTTTTTCCTCATCCACCTAAGATTTCATTGTCCATCACTTCGACCAATATACTTTTGCTTCCTTGAATAATTTCACCATTGTTGTTTGTATCTCACCTACCAGCCCCCCCCCCCCCCCCAAAAAAAAGAGAATTAAACTCTAGGGCAAGTTCTCTTAAGTCTGCACTGGGGCTGACAAGAATGCCTGAAGCAAATTGGAAGTTGCAAACAACCATTAATTGACATCATCAACTTCAACAAGACAAAATTCTGTTCTCTCTAAGGAAGCTATCTCTGCCTTTTACACACAGCAGCAATTCCTAGTGTGTTAGTCTGGGTTGACTGGAGAAACAAATTCATAGACACTTATATGTGTGTAAGAAAGGGCTTTATATAAAGAATAATTGCATATTAAGAAAACATCCCAACCCAGAGCAATCAAGCCCATAAGTTCAATATTACCTCATATGTCCAATACCAGTCTATAATTTCCTCTCCAGACTCACATGCAATGATGCAAATGTGGCAAGATCACAGAGCAGTGGGTGGAAAGCCTTGTGGATCCAGTGGCAGTGGAAGCATCTCAGTGCTGCCATGGGTCTCCATGTGGCTCCTCCAGCTCCAGGGCTCTGGCTCCATCAGTGTAGCTCCATGTGTCTTGTCAATAGGAATGCCAAGCAGAGATTGTCTCCTATCTCTAGGGAGGAAGACAGGAGTTCCCAGAATCCTCAGGAGAATGCCATGCCCACACAGAGGCCTCATTGGCTATGGCCTGATTGACAGGCTAGACTCCATCCCATCACTCAAGTTGACAGATTATGTAACTGTCACACCTACTATTCCTAATATTTTCCCATATTCCATCATAAAATGTCCATCTTTTACTGTATAATGAGCTCTGCTGACACTGCCAGCTGAGCACTGGGTGGCTAACCCCAAGATTGATGGTTCAAACCCACCATCCATCCCCTTGGGAGGAAGGTTTACAGCCTCGAAAATTTCACAGAGTCAGTATATGAAGCTGCCCATCCTTTGAGGCCTTATGCAGGGTCACTATGAGTCAAAATCAACTCAATGACAGGATATCCTCTTCCTACCTCAAAACCCACTACTGCTATCACAATTCACTTCAAATGACTTTTATCCTATTTCTGTGAAAAATAGCAAAAGCAAAACCCACTGGAACCCTACTCCTAAGCCTATGACTTAGTCTATATCAGCATACATTCTTTGTTATTTTGAATAGCAGTAGAAACCCCAAGTAAAATGTTTAGTTTTTGCACCAACTTTTTTCCCCACCAGGGTATAGGCCCACTTCTTGCAGCCCTGGGCTTGTCCAGTAATGCGAAATCCACCGCTTATGCTCCATATTCTATCCTCACTTTGGGGAGAATATGATTCCATCCTTTGCTTATATATTTATCCCCCACTGGCTCCCCTCCTCACCGCCGAAACATACTGAAATCTCTCTTAGAAAATCCTTTTCCTGATTTCATCCACTATACCTTTACAGGCAACCCCAATAAAAATTCCCTCATAAGTACATGTTCATTGACCTCCTACTGTATACCTGCCAAGCACTCCTCTGGGCACTTAGGATATTTTGGTGAACCAATGAAAATCCCTGTGTAAAATCTGCTAATGAACCTGATTTTGCTGTTGTGTGCTGTTGAGGTCACTTTGTTGCACAGCCACCCTATCTGCTGGGGACTGCCCTGTAGGACTTCATGTCCTAAGGGGGTGAGCACCCCTTGGGGGGGCCAATCATCAGGTCTTTGCTCCAACAGAGCATCTGGTGACCTTGAACTACTCACTATTAGGTTAGCATCCGAAGGTTTAATTATTGTGCCATTAGACCTCCTTAATGAGATTTGTAGTCTAATAGAATGATACATGATAAATGTATTAACAAGAACGAGAAGGGAGCGAGAGTACTAGGAAGCAAATAGGTTTCAAAGCATCGTCAGACCAGTCACATGAAGGGGACTAGGAAGTAAGCTTAAAGGAGAAGGAAAAACTTGGCACTGACCTTGGAGGAGGAGCGTCCCAGGCAGAGCAAACCTTCAGTGTAAACACTGTGAAGCAGAGCCTCTCCCCTCCCCTGTGGGACGAGTGTGCTGCGTCCAGTGTGGCTGGAAAGGAAGGGAAGAGCAGGACATTAGGTCGAAGGAGAGACACAGGGCCTTGAGGATTATAAGAACGGTGGCTTGGCTCTGAGAATTTACATTTTTTAATTATGTAAAATTTGTATATTTCATGTTATTTAAAATATGTATTACACATTTACATTTTTAAAAATATGTATAATTATGTGTATGTAAACACTTTATCATTTTTCCAAGTAGGAAATAACACAAATGCTTACCGACAGAAGGCTGTCCAATGTTTGGGGGCACATTAGTACAATGGAATGCTTTACAGCAGTAAAAATTCACAAGGTACTGCTACACACAATAGTGTGAGTGAATCAGCACACACTGTTCGCATAGTGTCTTTAAAAGAGCAGTAGGATGTCTCAGTAGACAGGGCGTTCTGTAATTCTGGAATGTGGGAATGCGACCGTTGAAATCTAGGATATCTGCCCAACTGTGGAAATTCTGTAACTCCATCTGCCCACTAGGATGAAGGCGTCTCTTGGTTAGTTGGCCCTAGGCCCAGTTCACACAGTTTCTGGATGATTAAAGGAACAGAGATCACTGCCCTTTCTAACCCATCTGGGATAAGGATGCTAGACTTTGGCAGGAGGACAGAATAGATTTTAATTCTGGACCCTCTGAGTGAATTGTACAATAGCTGGCCAAGGAAATTTTTTAGAGTCTGTGTTAAATTCCCTGAGACTTTAGTGGCCAATCCTGGGCCTGAGGCTTTCAGATGCACAACTGAATAGCCAGGCCTTTCACAATAAATAAAATAAGTTGGGTCTCTAACCACCAGCAATGAGAAATCCTAAAGGGAAATTAAGAAAACAATTCCATTACAATACTATCTAAGAGAATAAAAAACTTATGAATAAATCTAACCAAGGATATAAAGGATTTATAGAATGAAAGCAATAAAACATTAAAAGAGATTACAGTTTTAAATAGATATTCATATTCATGTATTCGAAACCTTAATATTGTTAAAATGTCAACACTACCCATATCAATTCAATGCAATTCCTATCAAAATTCTAATTTTTGACAAGTATGTTAAGTATATTAAATGGAGAAAGAGAATCTCTTCTATAAATGGTGGTGGCTGGCTAACTAATGATACTATCAATTGATTTACCTTGTGCCTCATGGGGGGTGATTTATGATAGTCTGCAATGAAATGATAATAGTGTCACTAAATGAGGCAGAAACAAATGTAAACCATAGATACATAAATGAACGTTGGTCTCACATTCCATCCTAATCCTAATCTAAAAACCATTAGTTCTTACGACATGTCCCTACCCAATACTCACTCTCATGGAACAATCATGGAAGATACGGGTGCTGTAACAAAGTGTAGTAAAGAAATTAGATGATGCCCAGTTATCACAAAGAATGACACCTTAAGTTCTTAAAGGCTTGTCCAAAAAAGCAGTCATCTACGTGAGGCATCAACTAAATCCATATGGAAGAGGCACACCAGCCTGTGTGATTCCAAGATTGTAAATAATAAAATCCAAATCTGGAGGAGGAAATTATATCAGAGCTTAAATTCTGAGCACCCAGTTTACAGAAGGATATGGATGACAGTAGAAACCCCAAATCCTTACGCCGGATTTCCGTGTGGAGGAAGCCCCTGGTGAAGCCCCTTTGACCACAGTGCAGGGACGTGAAAAACCTTGGTATCAGACAGAGAACTTTGTCAAGTTGACTATGGAAGATGCAGGTAGGTTGAAAATGTAACACCTTATCATTTGATCTCCCTTTTGACGCATTTCAAATTTGTTCCAGTTTTTAATATTTTTCTGCTTTCTTTTTGATTCCGGTTTTCTGCTGTTTTATCTTGTCATCGTCCATTTTGTTTTGTTTTTAATTTTATTTCTTGGGAGTTTTTTTGCTGGGGTTTCCCCCCTATATGTGAAATTCAGGATGGGTAAATTTATACAGACAGTAGCTAGATTAATAATTACCTAGGATCATTGTAATGGAGGTTGGGAGAAATGGGAAGGTAGCAGCACTAACTACCAGAAAGAAAAACATGTTCTAAAACGGATTCTAATGATACTTGCACAACCCTTCTTAGTATGATTGAGTAATTGAAGTGTATGATATGTGACTTATCTACCAATAATAAATAAATAGTGTTAGGGCAACTGGATTGCCACATACAGGAAAATAAAACATGGCCCTTGCCTCGCAGTGCACACAAATTCAAAATGGAGTAAGGACCTAAATGCACAAACCAAAACGTCACTAGGAAAACAAGCAGGGGCACTGTTGTCAGAGCTAGCTTTCAACAATGGGTTTCTATTACAGTTACAAAAGCACATGCAACAAAAGACCAAATAAATAAACAAGACCACATAAAAATTAAAAATTGAGAGAGATCTGTATGTCAAAAGTCTTTACAAGACAAACACCTTATATTTCTAACTTAAAGGCTCTCTTCAGAAACAAAAATCTAATACCCAAAATATATGTAAAATGTGAACACTTAAGAACAAAAAGACCAATAACCCATTTAGCAAATGGATAAAGAATTTAAATAGTTCATCAAAGAGGACATTCAAATAGCCACCAAACAATGAAAATATGCTCAATATCATTAGCAGAGAGCTGAAAATAAAAATCACAGTGGGATACCACTATACTCTCACTATGAGAGTGAAGATTTTTTTTTAAGAAAAGAAAGTTAAGTATTTGGCACGGATAGGAAGAAATCGGAAGGTCTGTCCACTGTCGGTGGAAATGCAAAGTAATGTGAGTGCTGTGAAAACAATGTGCTGACCCCTATAAGCTAAAAATAGAACTACTGCCACTTACTGCCATCCCGCCGATGCCAACTCATAGCTCTCTAAAGGGCAGGAAAGGACTGATTGCCAAGATTAGAATTATTTATGGCAATGAAGAGCCCTGTCTTTCTCCCCAGAGCTACCACACGGGCCAGCAATTCCAGCCAAAAGATTCGAAAGCAGAGACTCAAAAAGAGACGGACATCAGTGCACATTGCAGTACTACTTACTAGCCCAAAGCTGGAAACAACCTAAATGCCCAGTGAAACAGGTGAATAGATCAGTATCTCACACAGACCTGCAATGGAATACTAGAGCTTAATTCTGAACATCCTATTTGCAGAGGGTTGTGGATGTCAATGAAAGCTCAAAATCCATTTGCAGAGTCCCCATGTGCATGAAGCCTCCAGTGAACTCCTTGTGACCGCTACCCTGGGATGTGAACAGCATTGCCCTTAGGCAGAGAGCATTGAAAAGTGGGTTCCCTCCTGCCTTCTGGCCAGCCTGGGGAAAGCCGGTCTTCCTTAAGGGCTTTCCTGGATGGAGACTGCCATAGTCATATAATTTTCTCTGATGATTTTCTCAGCTTATAGATCAAACAAGTATAATGAGAGGATACAACTCTGACACACACCTTTCCTGAATTTCAACCATGCAGTATTACCTTGTTCTGTTTGCACAACTGTCTCTTGATCCATATACAAGTTCCAAATGAGCTCAATGAAGCGTTCCGGAATGCACGTTCTTCTGCAGGTGGCCCATAGTTTATAATGGTCCACACAGTCAAAAATGTTTGTATAGTCAATGAAACACAAACATGTTTCTGGTGTTCTCTGTGTTGAGCCAAGATCCATCTGATCTCATCAATGATAGCCTTTGTTCCTTGTTCTCTCTTGAGTCCAGCCTTTACTTCCAGCAGTTGCTGCAATCATTGTCAGTGTGTCACACTGTGGTGGCTGTGTGTCGCTGTGATGCTGGAAGCTGTGTCACTGGTGTTTCAAATCCCAGCAGGGTCGCCCACAGTGAACAGGCTTCAGCGGAGCTTCCAGACAATGCAGAAGGACTCGGCTCCCCACTTTGGAGGAAGAAGCCGTGGAAACCCTTCTGCGTAGCTTGGAGGCTAATAAGGGAGGATGAACTCATAAAAGGAAATTGAAATGGTTGTAATTTATAACAGAAAATGGTACATGAATAAATAATTGAATTGGGGTCTGTTTTGCTGCATATATTCTCAACAGCACAAAAATATATAAAGTTTACAGGGGGAAAGTGCTTCCTAAAGCTATATTAGCAAAAATGAAGCTAAGTTGCTATAAATTCCCAAAGTTAAGCCAGACGCAATTCTATGACATCATACTGCACAATAACAAAATATTGGTACATCACATCACAGACAGAGTGAATTTTGGAAGATCGTTATTAAGAAGAAGGAGTATAACAAGCATATCGTTTGACTGCCTAAAGGTTAATTAGAGCTCCATCTCCTTTCACGATTTCCACCACAGAGGCAGAAAAATCAAACTATCCCATTTCCCAGCCTCCCTCGCAACTAGTTAAAGCTGCCTGAGACAAGTTTTCCTTTGTGGACAAAGGTAAAGTCTTGAGAAAAATTTGTTTTTTCCCATTCACACTTCGACCTTCTTCCTGCACGGAAAGTGGAAGTGGGGTGTGGAGTTGCAGCAACCATCGTGTAGTCATGTGTTGTTGTTGTTGTTGTTGTTGTTGTTAGGTGCCATGGAGTTGGTTCTGACTCACAGCAACACTATACACAACAGAATGAAGCACTGCCTGGTCTTGATCCATCCACACAATTGTCCCTGTGCCCAAGCCCATTGATGCAGCCACTGTGTCAATACGTCTCATTCAGGAATTGACAATCATGTACTAACTCGCATGTAGTAAACTAAGGATGGCAGAGCAGAAAGATGGAAAGGGGCAGGGATCCTAAAAGTAATTTGAAGCCACTGTACTTATACCCAGATTTTGTCATGTCTAACACCAATTGATTCCTGTTAGTTTAAGGCAGTGTAACAGAGTTTCTGAATATTTGTAGTCAAATGCATTTTAAGTTATCTAGCTATTATGGTGCAAAGATCAAATTTTCTCTTCTAGCAAACAAATTGGCCCAAGAAAAAGGTGTAGAGACAGAGATCAAATGAAGACTGCTTACAGATGCCCAGGAAAACGATAGTGAGGGGCAGATGTATACAACTTAATCATCACAAAAATCTGTCAAATTTGTCATTTTGCTACTATTTTCATGGAAGCAATTGTATTATAAGAATGCCATGTGAGCAGCGTCTGGCATCTTTAGTCTTCACAAGGGGGATGAAAAATCAAGCAACATTAGCTGAATGCCCATTCCTCCTATGAGGCACAGGTCAGACGGGCCTTTATCTTCCAACTTTCCTTACCAATTCTGAAGCCAATCATCCTTTCCACAACACTCTCTAATGTGCGCTGGGTTTGAGATAATACTCGTGACTATGGAGTTTATTAGAGCCCTGATGGCATAGTGGTTATGTATTGGGCTGCTAACCACAAGGGTAGCAGTTCAAAACTACCAGCTCCTCTGAGGGAGACACGTGAGGCTTTCTGAGAAGCAACAAAGCCCACATGGAAGAAGCACACCAGCCTGTGTGATCATGAGGTGTCAATGGGATCAGTATCAGGCATCTAAGACCCAGAACAAAATCACACCCACGGTGAATGGGGGGGGGCATGGAGTGGAGCCCTATAGCCCATCTGTAGACAATTGGACATCCCCCTACAGAGGGGTCACAGAGAATAAATGAGCCAGTCAGGGTGCAGTATATTACCGATGAAACATACAACTTTCCTCTAGTTCTTTGGTGCTTCGTTTCCCCCACTATCATGACCTCAATTTTACTTTACTAATCAGATTAGACCAGCGCATGCACACTGATATTGACAAGAGCCGGCAACACAGGGAATCCAGAATAGATAAGACCCAGGGCCAAAAATGAGAGTAGAGATACCAGGAAGATTAGGGGAGGGTGGGGGGAGAATGGAGAATTGATAACAAGGATCAACCTATAACCCCCTCTCAAGGGAGCAAACAACAGAAAAGTGGGTGAGGGGCAATGGAGGATGATGTAAGAAATGAAATAATAATCTATAATTTATCAAGGATTCATGAGAGAGGGCAGGCAGGGGAGGGACAGTGAAGAAATGGGGAGCTGATATCAGGGGCTCTAGTGGGAAGAGAATGTTTTGAAAATGGTGGCAGCATATGTGCAAATGTGCTTGACACACTGGAGGAATGTATGGATTGTGATAAGAGATGTAAGAGCCCAAGTAGTTTTTTAAAAAGTCATCATTTTGTCAGTAAGAGTTGTCATTCTCAAAGGCTAGATACAATATGGAGGAGAAAGCAGTTGGACCAACGGTTCTGGGGGGACATGGAAGAAGGGGATGTGGGGGAAAGGAAGTTGTAGTGATCCAAAATCAGTGGTGAGGGTGTAAGAGGTCTGGTAGAGCTTGATCAAGGGCAATGTAACCGAGAGGAATTACTGAAACCCAAATGAAGGCTGAGCATGATAGTGGGACAAGAAGAAAGTAAAAGGAAATAGAGGAAAGAAACTAGAAGGCAAAGAGCATTTATAGAGGTCTAAATAAACGCATGTACATGTGTAACTATATTTATATATGATAATGGGGAAATAGATCTGTGTGCACTTAGGTTTAGTATTAAGGTGCACATGGATATTGGACCTCCACTCAAGTGCTCTCTTAATGCAAGAATACTTTGTTCTGTTAAACTGGCATTCCATGATGCTCACCTTTCCGACATGATTGCTGAAGGCTGATAGTGCCTGACTATCAAAAGATATAGCATCTGGCATCTTAAAGGCTTGAAGGCCAAAAAGCGGCCATCTAGCTCAGAAGCAACAAAGCCCACATGGAAGAAGCACATAAGCCTGTGTGATCATGAGGTGTAGATGGAATCAGGTATCAGGCATCAAAGAACAAAAAAAAATCATATCATTGTGAATGAGGGGGAATGCAGAGTTGGGACCCAATTTCCATCTGTAGGCAACTGAACATCCCCTTACAGAAGGGTCACAGAGAGGTGATGAGCCAGTCAGGATGCAGTGTAGCAACAATGAAACATACAACTTTTCTCTAGTTCTTAAATGCTTCCTTCCCCCTACTGTCATGATCCCAATTCTACCTTACAAATCTGGCTAGCCCAGTGGATGTACACTATACAGATTGGAACTGGAAACACAGAGAATCCAGGACAGATGAACCCTTCAGGACCAGTGGTGAGAGTGGCGATACTGCAAGGGTGGAGGGAAAGTTAGATAGAAAGGGGGAACCAATTACAAGGATCTACATAGAATTCCCTCCTTGGAGGATGGAAAACAGAAAAGTGGGTGAAGGGAGACGTTGGGCAGTATAAGACATGACAAAATAATAATAATTTATAAATTATCAAGGGTTCGTGAGGGAGGGGGTGGGGAGGAAGGGGAAAAAATAAGGAGCTGATACCAAGAGCTCAAGTAGAAAGTAAATGTTTTGAGAATGTTTGAGCAATAAATGTACAAATGTGCCTGACACAATGGATAAGAGTTGTACAATGTGATAAGAGTTGTACAAGCCCCCAATAAAATTATCTCCCCCAAAAAGAGTTGTCATCCTCAATGGACAAGAAATAACATAATAGCATAATTATTCAAGGATTCATGAGGGTGGCAGAGTGTGTTAGTCTGGGTAGACTAGAGAAACACATTTATGGACACTGACGTGTGTATAGGAAAGAACTTTATATATAAGAGCAATTGAATATTGAGAAAGCATCCCAGCCCAGTCCAGATCAAGTCCATAAGTCCAATATTAACCCATATGTCTGATACCAATCTCTAAAGTCCTCTTCAGACTCATGAAACGCATGCAAAGATGCTGAATGCAGGAAGATCACAGGCCAGTGGGTGGAAGGTCTTGTGGATCCAGTGGCATTATAAGCATCTCAGTGCTGGCAGGGGTCTCCACATGGCTTCTCCAACTCCCAGGGCTGCATCAGGGTAGGTCCATGTGGCTTCTCCAGGGAGTGAGCCTTGTCAGTATAAACAAAGTAGAATCAGATCCTAAACTCAATTAATAAAACAGTCAAATTCTATCTATATCTATCTTATCTTAATCCTTATCTAAACTCTTATAGTGATACAAAATATGGGATTAGGCTTCTGAGAGCATCAAGTCAGTTCCAGGCTTTCCATTAGCCTTTTTGACCTTCTGTCAGCCATTTTCCTTAAGCAGCCTGGTTCTAAAAAATATAAATGGCAATTGCTACCCCTGAGCTCAAAATATACATTAATCACATTCATTTTTGCCATTTCAAACAGGAATAACCAAAGACTAAAACAAATTAAAAGAATCAAAACTTTAACTTCCCATATTGCTTCCAGAACATGGACATATCTGACTTCTGGCTAGCCCAAGAAGAAACACTACCATGAGGCAGAAGTAAAATAAACATGCACTTTCCATCTTTATGATTTGTTTCTCTGGTACCCCACTACCAAGGTACTCTCATATGTGTCTATGAATTTGTTTCTCTGGTCTACCCAGACTAACACATAGGGGGGTAAGGAGCTGATAACAAGGGCTCAAATAGGAAGAAACTGCTTTGGAAATGTTGATGGCAGCATTTGTACAAGTGTGCTTGATACTACTGAATGAGGGTTGTTATAAGATGTGTAAGAGCCCCCAATAAAATGACTAATTAAAAGAAGAAGAGTTGTCAACCTGTCTGAAGTGTTATTATGGGAAACTCTTTATCTTATCTTATTGCTCTCCGTACCCTGATTTCACATTGGTTGGACAACATAATAAACATAACTGATGCCACTGAATTGTACAGCTGAAGCATGCCGAAATGACCATGTGTGATACCCATTCGCCACACTAGTGTGCTTCCCCCCCCCCTTTGGCTCATTTGACATGCTTATTAATGATTTCCTGTAGTTCCAAAGATTCTTTCTAAGACTATCATTAATATTAGCATATCAGAGGAGTGGCATGCCAGGTCCATGTAAGTCATTTAGTGTATGTATACATATACACATGCACACAAGCACATCCACAAGAGCTTGGAATTTGCTATGTAAAAGTCAGAAATGAAAGGTCTCCCTTTTGCCTGGTAGGCTGGTATTTCTAACTGGGGTCTAGCCTTGGTTTAAATGATACTTACGGGGTTTCTCAGCCCCTGCTGTGTAACCATGGGGAAACAGGCACTTTCAATAACACTGCTACTCAGAGTATATATTGGTGCAATATTTCTGGAGTGAAATTTGACAATATCTATAAAAATGTGACCCAATAGAGGGTCCCAGGGAGGGAAAAAAAAGTAACTTGTAAATATGTGCCCATAAAGATTTCAGCTGAAAAAAAAAGAAAAAGAAAGAAATGAATATAAATTAATTTTTTAAAAAAGATTTCAGCTGAAGAACTCCCATGTGGGTGGAGGCAGTTCTACTCAGTCATGCCAGGTCGCTATGAATTGGAATTCATAGCACACTGTAGCATCAAAATGCGCTCTGAACGTGCCCGATACTATTGTTCAGTATTTACTCTTCGTATAGACATGTCCATCCACAGATAAGAATAAAGATGTTCATGAGAAATTTTTTAAAATGTTCATGAGAGTATCATTTATAATCCCAAAGTAAACGCAGAAACAACAAATGTGTTCTGCTGTGCATATGGTCTAATTTGACTGGGGACACAGCAACAAATGAATTACGGCACCTGGCCCAAGACTGGGCTTCATCTTTATTGCATAGAAAAAATTCCAAGATTGTTGAATATGATCTGTTTAGGTAAATAAAGTGAAAATACTTGCATAGGTAAATATTCCTGGGTATTGTATGAGCACATTTTATGTGAATTTTAGTTGCACGAATTAGATGTTGGGCCACATAAAAATATCGATATGGTCTTTGTGCTCAGAATTTGAAATAATTTTAATCTTCCCAAGTTAAAAAGAAATACTTTAAAAATACATAATTTCAAAACCACCAGGCTTTGTGCTTCTACAATTGCAACATGACAAAGTCATCTGAGCCACAAGCATCACCGTGCTCGGGGAGAAGACACTTGGGGTGGGGCAGTCCAGAGGACTCACATCGGCCAGAGTGGATGTAGAATCCCCATCCTGGTGCTGACGACTGTCTGCCATAAACTCTTGATCAGGAAATGGGAGAAGGTGTTCACAGGGCTTGAACAAGGTGCAAAACCATCTTAAGAAGGCATAGAACATTTCTCTTTCCCCATTTCATAGTCATTTCAATGGCAAAGTCTATTTCCATATTAATAGATACAAAATCTCCTAGGGTTAGGGTTAGAAAATAAAAAAAAATAAATCTTTTGAGTTTCCAATAAAAAATACTTAAAGGTATGAGCTATCATAGTAAAGTTTAACAAAGCATAATTAAGTTCTTATTATCTTGAAGAACAGCTCATATTACCTTACTATGTAAAAAAAATTTTTTTTGAGACTTGGAAAGAACCTAAGAAATCTAGCTATTTTAGATGCAGAGATTTTAGTGCATTTCATGTAGTTGGAAATAGTCAGGATCGCTATTGGAAAACCAACATACTCTCCTTGGGCTTGTAGGGAATAATTAAAAAAACAAACAAAAATTAGCTTTTGTGTACCAGAAAAGAAGGTAAGAAGCTATAACCAACCTCTATTCACAGAATACACAATAAATTAAGACCACAGGAAGTGCTTAAGAAAATGGGCAGTGTAAAAATGATAATTCATAAATATGTTAACAGTGAGCATTTGGTGTGCGACGTAAATTTAGTTTAAGAAGTCAAAATATTGGGTTTAAACTATATGGCTACAGAAAATGACATAAATGTTTATGCAGCTTTATGTTGCACACAAATGTCATTGAACAAAGTCCTTACAATCAGTGGATGATGAAGAACTCACTTGTTTGAAGTTTTAATAGAAAAGATGCATTTACATTAACTTGAAGAAAAATCCACTGCAATGGGAATACCCTATGTAGTGGTTGTTGGATCAAACACCACCTCTATCAGCCTATACTTGAAAATACTTATCTCACTGTGACTCAAACACTCATTAAGAAGAAAGAATTCACCAAGAGAGTAACAAGAGAGCCCACGGACTGGGAAAACATTTTTAGCAATGACACATCAGACAAAGGTCTTATTACTAAAATCTACAATACTCTGTTAGCATCCAAAAAGAAAAAACTAACTGCCCATTTGAGAGGTGGCCAAAGGACCTGAACAGAAGCTTCGCAGAGGCAGAAATCTGAATGGCCAACAAACATTTGAGAAAATGTTCCTGATCTTTGGCCATAAGAGAAATGCAAATTAAAACAACAGTGAGGTACCACCTAACACCCTCAAAGATAGTCCAATTCAAAAAAAATCAGAAAGCAACAAGTGTTGGAGGGGTTGTGGGGAGACAGGAACTCTCATCCACTGCTGGTGGACCTGTAAGTATGTACAGCCACTATGGAAATCGATCTGGCGATATTTAAAACAGATGGAAATTGAGTTACCATATGACCCAGTAATCCCCCTACTCCTACTGGGCATATACCCAGAAGAGGCAAGAAACTAACCAAGGCCAGACATCTGTGCTCCAATGTTCATTGCGGCACAGTTCACAATTGCAAGGAGTTGGAAGCAAGCCAAATTTCCATCAACTGACGATTGGATTAAAAAACTGTTGTACATACATACAATGGAGTACTACGCATTGCTAAAAAGCAGTGATGAATGTATGAGGCACATCACTGCATGTGAAGAACTAGAGGAAATCATGCTAAGCGAAGCAAGCCAAGCACAAAAGGACAAGTACAATATGAGTCCGCTGAAGGAAAGAGGGAACAGACTTCAACCCTGTGCTCCAAGATGTGAATGCAACATGCCGGCGTGGAGTATGGAGCCAGTGGAAAGGTCTGAGGGGCCGGCCGCAATCCCAACTACTAAGTGGACACCAGCCCCGCCCCACAGAAGAATTTATTTCAAAAGACGGCATTGAATCTGCAGCTCCGAGAGAGAGACATATCTGATCGGAGCACACAGGTGCTGATGAAGGGGGAGAAGGAGAGAGTGGAGCACATCCTGGCCCACCAGGCCTTGAGGATGATGACCCCAATTAGAGCAGCCAGTCCACAGAGAGGACCACATGGCCAGCCCCACTATGAGACACGATGCTCTTCACTGACCCATGGCCCTACAGAGGACAACGCCAGAGACAAAGAATGGGAATTGCACCCGATCTGATCCCACCACACCGAGACAAAACACTAAAACAGTAAGGGAATGGAGCAGCGAGGTGTCCAGGGAATGCTGAATGTGGACTTTGGTGCCAGGGCGCGGTGCCCCAACAGACTGGACTGCAAAACAATCCTAAAGGCCAACAAACGATCCTTGATCTAAAAAAGGAGAAGAAGGAGAAGAGGAAGAAGAGGAGGAGGAGGAAGAGGAGGAGAGGGGGAGGAAGAAGAAGAAGAAGAAGAGGAAGAGGAGGAGGAGGAAGAAGAAGATTTGGTAGAATAGTGAAGACATTGTTAATTAATACTCAGAAGATAATAGTTCCAGTAATGATAACAACTCTTGTGGGTACCTGAACATGAGACACTGAGCGGGCACTGTCCTTGCCCTTTTTGGGTAAGACTAGTGACAAAACCAATATGAGTGAAATTGCTTTACTTCATGCATTCTTGTGGTAGTTACATAATCTGGTGTCAATTTGGGATTTGAGAGGATTAAGAGTGAAGGGGTGGAGTCTAGTCTGTCAATCGGGTTACAGCCAATGAGAGGCCTGTCAGCATGTCCTTCCCCTGAGGTCTGGGAAAATTCTGATATTTCTTCCTCAGAGGTGGAAGAGACTCTTTCAATTCACTCCCTGAGACGATGCTCTGCTGACAAGACACATGGCACTATGCCCTGGGAGTTGGAGAAACCTCGTGGACCTACCCTGATGCAACCAGACCCCTGAGACTGGAGAAGCCACAGGAGACCCCTGTCAGCACTGAGATGCTTACAATGCCACTGGATCCAAAGGCTCTCTTCCCACTGGCTTTGATCATCCTGCATTTGGTATCATTACATATGTTTTATAGTCTGAAGAGGACTTTATAGATTGGTATCAGCTATATGGGCTAATGATCTGGACTGGGCTGGGATGTTTTCTCAATATGCAATTGTTCTTGCATATAAACCTCTTTCTTATACACATATGAATTTCTATGGATTTGTTTCTCTAGTTTACCCGAACTAACACAATGTTTAATTTCAAAGAGCAAAATCCCAGGCATGAAAAGTTAAAAAGTATATATAGAGAAAATTAGTGCATATGACAGAAGATTTTATAGAGGATGGAAAACACCAAGGGAGTGGGGGGTAATGACAGAAAGAATTCCTTCCTAGTAAAACTCAACTCATCCCATCAAGTGGATTCCAACTCATAGCAACCCTATAGGACAGAGCAGAACTGCCCCTGTTTCCATGACTGTAACCCTTTCTGGGACTAGAAAACCTCATCTTTAACTGAGGGTCCCAAAGTGGTGACCTTGTGGTTAGTAGCCCAACACCCAACCCATCATACCGCCCGGGCTCTAACCTTTCCTCCTCAAGGCAATCCAACACACCGGAATCAGATATATAGGCCTTCAAATAGGAATAGATCCAATGAGCAGTGTTTATGCATCTGGATTTGGGGAGACAGCTTTAGTCTAAATACTCTGGCCTGTTGTCCACACAAAGACATTTTGGGGTCTCAGCAAGTGAAGTATGCCTGGCTTCTCTATTCCATTGCCAAATGTCCTTGCCTACATGATTCTGAATTTAACTTGGTTGTTAACTGGTTCGATTGAAATGTTTGGTTTTCCAATGTTGGTGGGTTATCCTCCATTTGAAAATATTCCAGCTTTTCACTGGGAAAAGCCAGTAACTAGAAAGTCAAATGCAGAGTTAAAACAGTAATAATCTATAAATGGAAAATATTAGCTGGCAATCATGACCTTGACAAATCAGAGAGTAAGAATGCTAGAAAATAATTTACTCCTTAACTCAATGTGCTATATTAGGTAGCTAGAGTTTTCATGTAACCTTTTGAATTGTTCTGAGAAAAACAAAGAAACAACAATAAAAGCCAAACCTTCTAAAGGGTTCACATTCGCAGCTGTGACTTAAACCTTTTTCCCCCAAAAGATATCATTTTCCATTAAGTATATGACTTCAAAATTTTGCCACACTATTTAGTGTTGTTTGGCTATATGTCTTGAGGCTAATATTTTTCTCAAATATTTTTCATTTTAGAATGAAAACATTGGGAAACAGTGATATTTGATATTATACTTTCATATAAATGGTCCTAAGTTCATTTATTTTAGTACACAAGGTCTGTCTCTGAAGTCCTAGTGGTTTCCAAGAGACCAGTCCCTGGGGAAGGACATTGCGTTTGGTAAAGCAGAGGGGCGGTGGAAAGGAGGGAGGAACTCAAGGAGATGGCTGGACACCGCAGGCACAGGAACAATGGTGGGGATGGTGCAGGACTGGGCAGTGTCTTGTTCAAATCTGACTCCACGGCACTAACCCCAGCAACCACAAAGCTTTCTTTAAATTCAGATAGAAGTAATAATTGAACACCATAAACACAGTATTAAATAGTAGTTGCAAACACTTAGATAGCCCTTATCATGTGCCAGATACTATAATTTTAAGATTTTATTGGGTGCTCTTAAAGCTTTTGTAACAACCTGACATCAATTGTATCAAGCATATTTGCACATAGGTTGCCATCATCATTTTCTAAACGTTTATTTTCTATTTGAGCCCTTGGTAACAGTTTGGCAGGTACTATTTTAATAATAATTTAATCTCCCCAACAACTCTGACTTGACACTGCTGTGGGGACACTTTATAGATGGAGAAATGGAGGCACAGACTTGTTAAATAAATTGCCTGAAGTCACACAGCTAGCAAATGGTAGCACTGGCATGTGAACCAAGACAACTTGGCTTCAGAAATCTGGCACATGCACATGAGCAATTGATGGTTTATTCCTCAGTTGGCCCTTAGTCTGTTTTTAGCTGCTGTTTTGAGCTTCTCCATCGTCTCTTCCCACAAACAGAGTCTATTTGTTTTCTGTGTATTCCATTTTGAAAAGCCATTTGTAAAGTCACCTTTTGGTTTGTTGAAAAAAGAATTTGCTATGAATGAGTCATTAGTATTTGTAAAATTCTATCATGTGTTCTCTAGGTTTCTTTTTGATAACCAACTTCATAAATTCCAACTAGTGTTTCTTCCTCTTTGTTTCCAAATTTTGCATTCCAATTGTCAATAATTACCAATGCATATTGATTGTGTGTTTGATCAATTTGAGACTGAGATGTTGGTAGAATTCTTCAACACTGACTTTTGTGGTTTGTGCATAAATTTGAATAATAATTTAATAATTGGTTGGATTTCCTTGAAGGAGGATAGATATACTCAGTCCTATCACAGGCAGCATTGTACTTCATGATTGATTTTGCAGTGTCCTCTTTGCCAATGAAGTGCCATGTCATTCCTCTTGAATATTCCATGCACAGTAAACTGTAAGATTATCTGACTCAAGGTGGCCAGTATCAAACTTGATGCATTTTGTCTCATTTTGAAATCTTTTGAAATCCACTTCCAAGTTTCTTAGATCCGTACTTAGTATGTTCCAAGTTCCAATCATTAGCAGATTTTTGCCGGTTTCTCCTTACCTTGATTCACCCACCATCAGCAATGAAGATCCTGAAGGTGCCACTCCCGCAAACTTTACCTGACTCTTGTCACCATGGTCAACTCCACTCTGAGAAATCAGCTCCTCCTCAGTCCCATTTTGAGTGCACTGTCACCTGAGGGGCCCATCCTCTGGCACTATGGCAGACAATGTTGTGCTTCTACCCCTTAGGCCCTCAGTATCTGTCAATGTTTCCAAGCTATGCAGACAGTTTTCAGCAGGCCCACTTTGATTACACAAAGAAACAAAAGATAGAAAACACTGCTACAAATATTGCCACATTTCTCAGGACTCAGTAATTTGTGCCGAAAGATAGATGCTTGGAGCAGTAGTTACCAAGTATTTATGTTTAGGCCAAAACCAAACAAAGCCATTGCCATGGAGTTGATACGAGAATGTCTGTACAGATGCCTAGGAATTTCAGTCAGTAATTCCTGACTTTGAGTTTTACCCAGACTACTAGCTAAGGAGAACAACAATCCTTGCCTGGAAAGATGATCAAGAGAGAGTAGGAGAATGGCTGTGAGGTGTTTGGCAGTGCTCTTGTTGCATAAGAACCTCGGACCTGCTTCAAAGGGCTCAGCTGGTCCTGGCAGGCCCTCAAAGGGCGCTCACTTCTTCCATTGTAGCTCCCTGCCACCAACTCCTTCCTGCTGGGTCAGAAGTGTAAGAGTTGCTCCAGTTTTTAAGAATAACATCCTGGAAACCTGCATTGCAAAACCCGCATAACAGATTTGTCCTACTCAGGAAAAAAAAATTTCACCAGGACTTAATAAAGTTAATTTCGAATGATGAATGCTCAAAACAGATCTCCAGTGTCTGGCTCTGCTACCCCTGGGCCATACAACATAGGCACCTTCCTATCACTTCTAGGGCAGAGTCCAGAGTGGTGCGGGGTGTCTTTGCATTGTTAGTGAAATTAGGGCTCACTGCTACTGGAAAGTAGTGCCTAACTTTCGAAAGGCTGTAGCGCTTAGGCCTGGATGAAACCAGACCACCAAAACCAGGCCCAGGATAATTGCCAACTGAAAACTCCATGGGTCCAGCCATCGTTGATAGTGCTGAGCTGCTAAGAGGTCAATAGTTCAAACACACCAGCTGTTTCCTAGGAGAAAGACATGGTCGTGTGGTTTTCTAAGCATGTTCAGTCTTGCAGTCTTCAGGGGCAGTTCTGCTCTGTCCTACAGTATTGCGGTGGGCTCATCATCATATTAGATAGTAGCACGGGGAGTTTCAAAAAGTTCATTGAAAAATGGAATTCAAAGATAACGGAATTTCCCTACAAACTTTCTGGAGTCATCTCATATGATAACGGAGCCCTGGTGGTGTAGTGGTTATGACGAGGTGGCCTGCAATCCACATGGCCGGCAGTTCGAAACCACCAGCCGTTCTAGCCCGTAAGCAGTTAGTCTCAGAACCCCACAGGGGCGTTGAAGTGAGTCAGCACTGACTCACTGGCAGTGAGTTTTGAGTTGCTGGATTATAAGACCTTCCCTAATGGACTCAGTCAGTCGCTCTGTGGCACAGGGGCAGGCCCCGCTTTGTTGTGTGATACATGAGGTTGCCCAGAGGTGGAGCGACGGACCCCTCAGCAGTTAACAATTACAATGCCATGTGAAAAGACCATAATTGTTAGACAAGCACGCTAAGTTATTTTCGAGGTGAAGCCATGTCTAGGATGTATTATAAAATATTAGAGCCAAGGGAGTCAGAAGGAAGACATGAAAAATTGTGGCAAAATCTTGATAATTGTTCAGTCTTGGTGGTGGGTATATGGCGAGCCATTCCAGTGTTCAGTGTGTCAAGCTTGGTTCTTGTCCCACTTGTAAGAAAGATTTTAGGCAAGGGACAACATTCAAACAAGAGTCAGAGAAAATGTTTGAAAGGAAGCAGAGTTTATTGAAGGGGATATTTTGTGGCAACAATCCAAAGAGCCCTTCCCTCGTCTACCAGGCTTGGCAAGATGTAATGCTGGACCTGAGCGCCTGCTCAGGCAGCCCTCACCCCCCCGCCCACCCGGGCACCCCAGACTTCATGCTGTGCTCTTTTCTCTGACCCAAATGCAAGTCTCTTCCATCACTGTGAGGCTAGTGTGAGCATCCTCCCTTTCTCCACCATCTCTCACTTTCTCCCCAGTCTCTGGTCTCTTCCACTGATAAGGAAATGGGTCTTATTCTGCCCTTTACTTTCCTTTGTGCTGGAGGGGTATGTGCAGACATATGTCTCCATTTCTCTTACAGTTTCTGCCACACTCCTGACAGCCTCTCTTCTCCCTGGCCAGCGTCTGGCCACACTAGCTAATATTATCTTTCTAACTTTCGGTGTTTGAATATTTTAAAATTTGATTATTATATTTTGATATCTAAAACTCCTACAGTTTTCTCGGAAACCAAAAAACCAAACTCACCACCAGTGAGCCACGACATGGTAGAACTGCCTGTGAGTTTCTGAGGCTGTGACTGTCTAAGGGCTTAGAAAGACTCATCTTTCCCTCTGTGAGTGGCTGATGGTTTTGAACTGCTGACCCTGGTGAATGCAGTCGAATGTGTAACCTATATGGGACCAGGACTCCTGAATTTCCAAAAATAGTACATAAGTAGTGCTAGGTGCATGAGACTGATCTAAAGTACTAGGGGCCTCATTCCAATTCCAGTGGAGTCCAGTTAGACCTAGTTGTGGATGATACTAAATCATCCATTCTTCCTACTCCAGCAAAATGTCTGAAATTTCCAAACACATACTTACCAAAGCTCCTTTCTGCTAGGAGATTATCAGCCCCAGACAGACATGTTTAAAGTGTAGTCACTTAATCAACCTAACCTTATGCCATATGAAAGAAGCCAGGTCCCCAAGCCCCCACAAATACAAATAATTACTGACTGTAGTTTTAAGCAAATAATGCATGTGTTTTAAGGGTTTTTGCAAACAAAGCAATCCCTCCAGCCCTCTCCCCGCCAGTTTCCCGTTCATCCTATGTGAATAGTATACATATACATGTGGTTTTTGTGGTGGTATTATATGTGAACCCTCAGTTTATGAAATGTTGGGAAGGGCAAATCTATAGTTACAGAAAGTAAATTGGTTCCTTGGGTTGAGCGTGGACTGGGTTTACTGAAAAAACTGAGCATAAAGGATCTTATTGGGGTGGTGGAAATGTTCTAACACTGAATTGTGGTGATGGTTTACACAAGTTGGTAAAATTATTGGCATCATTAAATTGTAAATTGAAAATGATCGAAGTCTATGGTATACAAAGCATAAATCAATAAAGTGTGTTTTAGTTTTAAACCTAGCTGGCTCTCAAACTTTTTCTTTATTATTTATTAGGAATGTAAAGCCACTTAAGATCTTCTAAGAATTAAATTAGCATATCAAGTTGTGATTTTTACAGTAATGATGGAAACTTTTCAAATAAATGTTCAAGTATAAAAGATGAATTAATTTAATTAAAAATACTAGGTCATGTGGTACACAGATGTGGCAAAAAGACATATAATAGCAGTTAGAGCTCAGTTGTGTATGTATGTTTTGAACTGGAGACCACAAAAAATGATTAAATAGTTGGATGCTGATGAAGTGCTTTATATATTACCAGCGCCACACTGACAAAAGAAAAGGAATAATGCTTAGTTGTTTTTCATGTTATCCGTCAGGTGACCAGACATCCTGATTTTTAACAATTTTTCCTGCGTCCTGCAGTGTTTTTAAAAAGTCTCCATTTTTTTAAAGAATGCACAAGCTAGGGTATACGGTTTTCGGCTGCCATATGGCTATTTCGCCAGGATATGAGTTTTATCAATGGTGTCCCGCTTTACCAATGTTAAAATATGGTCACCTTAGACTGTAACGGCTTCACTAGGTGGGACCCCAGTAATTTAACCAGTCACTTGGTCTCCCTCTTAGATCTCTAATTCTAGAAATCTAGTGGGACTTATGCCCAATGCCCTCTGGTTTTCTTCCTCTTTACCCTCAAAGCTCAATTGCACCATAATGAAAAATCCTTAAAAGTAGGAGAGCGGGGTGTCCACAGACCCTCACTTGGCACAAAAGAAATGCGTAGGCATTTTGGAAACGTTTGCAAATATTTAGAAGGAAAAATATTTACCAGGGTACAGTCACGTTTTCAAATTCCAGAATTAGAGAATGTAAGATTGAAGACAGGTAGGAAAGGCAGGGAGGGTGGAAGCAAAAGTGCTCACACAACCTTATATCGATTTCACTTCCTGAACCTCTGTCCCTCCCATGCCCTTTTCTTTCAATAGAACATAGTGTCTCCCACCTTCTCCGGAAAACAATGCTTGTCCAGTGGCATTTATGCTCCACCCGGAATGAACAAAGCAGGCATTATTTTTACGTTCCATCACCATAGAAACCACGGAGCAACCTTTTGCCAGTCTCCGCAGAGTCAAAGGTGGTTTGTTCGCAACTAAGTGGGGGCAATGGTATTGTGGCTATTTTTCCGATTCAGATACTGGTTTAACGAATAAATCAATCTACGGGATTCTGTGCCATAGCTAGACTTTCTATCAAGCACCGATCAATTAAATTTGCCAAGGATATAAAGAAATAAAATAAAGCCATTCGAGGCAGGGCCACACAGCCCCGCCGTACAGGCTGCACCGTGCGCTCGTGCTTTTGTTTAATCTGCCCACGCCCAGAGGGCAGGACAGGCGGACCTTCACACGCTCCGCACGGATGCGCTGGGCCGCCGTGACCGCGAGGACACCGAGCCTGGCGGACGTTGGTTCTGGTGACCTCCGTGGATTGCTCCCTTTACTCCAAATTCCTCAGTCACCCTCGGGGCCGGAGAGGGGGCGCTCCAACTGGAGCAGCCAGCGGGCTCCCCCTCCTCCACAAGTCCCCCCAAACCCATTGCTCTCGGGTGGAGGCCAGCTCAGGGAAACCCTACGGGGCAAAGGAGAGCCGCTCGCCAGGGTTTCGGGGGCGGCAGCCCCATCCTCCCCCGGCCGAGAAGGCAGGGAGGGCGAACCCCTGGTGGGCCGTCGCTTCGCTCCGGGTCCCCGCCACGGGTCCGGCGGAGCCAGTTCGTCGGGTTCTGTAGAGAGTTTTCTTTTAGCAGTTACGGCGATTTACCCGCAGACCCTGCTGCTTTCCGAAGCCGAACAGAAATATTAAAAAAAAGAAAAAGAAAAAAGAAAGAAAGAAAGAAAAGAAAAAGACGTAAAGCACGAGCGCACGAACGTTCAATGCTCTTGGCCCATTTCGCGACCCGTAGCCGCGCCCCGGGACGTCTGCGTCACCGGTGGGCCTATAAAAGCTCGGCTCCCGGCGTCTTCTCGTCACAGACGCTCCCCGTGCTTTGCGTGGCTGTTGTTGCGGAAGCCGCAGGGACCGTGAAGATGGCGTCTACCAGCCGGTTAGTACGTCCGGCCGAGGCCGGCTAGCCGAAGGGCTGGCGGCGGGCCCCGGGCTGTCAAGGCAGCCGCTGAAAGGGCGTGTCCGGCGGCGGGCGCGGGAGACCCCGGGCCGGACGGCGGGACAGGCTGTCGGGCCTGCACCGGGACGCGTCAGACGGCGCGGCCGTCCTGATGTCGCCGGGCTCGCCTTGGGGGCCTCGCGCCCGGTCCGCCTCTCTGCGGTCTCCTGCCTTCACGGCGCGGGGCCTCGCTTTCCCCCGTCCTTTTCGTGTCAGTTTTCCCCTACGCGCGTGTTTCCATCTGGGTCTCAACCAGCTGCGATTCCTCCTTCCGCAGGAGCGGGGCAAACGGGCTCCTTCCCGGCCCCTACCCGTCTGACAGCTCAAGAATTGTGCCTTAGCGAGTCTGCGAAGTGGAAGCCAGGGTCTTTCCGAAGTCTCCATTCGTTCTCGTGTTAAAAATATCTTTATAAGCGCCACCGTTTGCGTAGTCCCGCAGGAAACCAATCTCTGCCTGCAGAAAATTAATGGCATAAGCCGAGCCGTGACTAACTTTTTTTTTAATATGTACCCGTATCTACAGGAGATGTATGCAGTGCCCACAGACAGCCTTTAATCTTAGGAACTAAGACATGTTTGCAGACCCTAATTATATCTCTCATTACCCCACGAGGTAGATATTAGTGTTCTTGTTGAAGTGTAAACTGAGTCATGCCAAAGTTAGTATTTAGAACACAGCATAGAAACCAAGATACCTGTTTCCTGTTATCACACAATTGGCCTCTAGTTAACTCAGAATGTATTGGAAGTTTCCACTTATTTTCTACCCTGCTTCTTGAAGGCAGCTCTATTAATTTCGGGTGGAATTGTGTTCCCAATGAAAGTCATTGACCATCAACAGTAAGTTGGAGAATATAGGCCCCTTTTAGGATTGCCAATGTTTACCATGTTATGTTATGAAAAAACACCCCAAAAACCTCAGGGTGAGGGGAGCAGCTGTTGCTAATGGCATATTTGGGCGTTTGGAAACAGCCTTTAAAACCAGTGACACCCTTGTTTACTGATTGTAATTCTGTGATTGAATGCTCAATCATTTTATGTGGGCGTGGTTCTGTCAGGTTAAAAACATACTTCCCTTTCTGCTCTGTAAATTCAAATTGTCCCCAAATTTCAAAAATATGACTTTGTAGTGGAACTTGGAGGTAAATGTGATCATATTTGGGCACAGCTTTGCATATTGTGTGTGTGTAGTAGGAAGTTTTATTTGTAAAAATATTGCAGTAGTTAAATGCCACAGAATCCATAGTCACTCGATATTTTACCTGAAGAATACATTCTCTGCATTTGTTTCTAAAAATTTGCATCAAACTTTTTTTTTAACATTCCAGCTTTTAAATTTTCTTGTGCCCTTTGTACTAATTGGTCTCTTGAGATTTTTCTTCTAATAATAACACATAAAGGTAAATGTTAGTATTTCTACTTTCAGTATTTTTCCCCCTGGAAGAAGCTGCACAGTAGGTATTGGGGGTCTGCTTAGTGTTCTCACCAAGAAAAGCATACATGTTCTGGGTTCAAATCTAAGCTTCACCCCTTAACTAATTGTATAACCTCAGGCCATTTATTCTGAACATAATCTTTAAAATGGAGATAACCCCTATATTGCTGGGTTGTTTGGTTGAATGTAATGTATTAGTATAATGTACCTGTTGCACACAACACACCTAGGCATCCATGTAGAGCAGTTTCCCAAAGTGGTGGATACCGTCCCCAGGAAAGTCCTGGAACTAGCTATCCAGTCGGGCTGCAAAAGTGGATAAGAGTACTTTATCCCGGATTATGGGCTACTGTACAAAAGTTTAATTGCCAAGATTCCTGAGTAAAATAATTATTTTTTCTGTAAAGGGGGTGGAAGGCTAAATAAGTTTGGGAACCTGTGGTTATAGGGGATCTGTTTAATTTTTTTATGGCTGGATGGTGGCTGCAAACTAAAGTTGGATATCTGGCTTGTTGATAACTTTCATGTTACTAATAACTATTTTCTTCATTCCTTCCCTATTGTTTCACTTTCTCCACTACTGCACAGTTCGTGTGGTTCCTTATATACAAGAGGCTTCAAAAAGTTCATGGAAAAATGGAACTAAAAGAATTTTTTCACAAACTTTTTGAAGTTTCATATTACTCTATTCAATAATTTGGTTCCAGCGGTTCTCAACCTGTGGGTCGCGACTTCTTTGGGAGTCGAATGACCCTTTCACAGGGGTCGCCTGATTCATAAGAGTAGCAAAATGGCAGTTACAAAGTAGCAATGAAAATAATTTTATGATTGGGGGCTCACCACAACATGAGGAATTGTATGAAAGGATCACGGCATGAGGAAGGTTGAGAACCACTGGGTTAGACATTATCTAGCATGATTCCATTTCATTTTGATAGATAATACAAATTATGAAAAATAAGTACAGAAAATACACCAACCTCCTTTCCCTGGTTCCCAGACATCCTACAAGCATTGATTGTTAGCAGCTTCTTGGTATTTTCCTAGAAATCCTATGCTTTATCTAATGTGTCTATATGTTCCCACCTCCTATGCTCCTAAGAAGTGGCCTCATGTAAACATAGATTCACAGCTCAGTTATTTCACAGTGTGTGCATGTACACATAACTACCAAGGTCTCCTAGCACGCTGCGAGTCTGCCTTGCATCTTCAATCCTATGTCCTGCCCCGCCCCCAAGCCACATCCTGGCCTGTAACATCCTTTTTGTTTTTACCTGAACTAAGGTAGTATATTAAACGAAATCCTCTCATATATGTCCACTTTTTTTGGTTAGCATTTTAAGATGCCTCTGATCCTGGTACTGTGTTTAACTGCATCTCATTCTTTTTTCAGTGCTATATTGTTTCTTCACATATCTTTTGAAGTGCTTCTATATCATTACATATAAAGATATATATGAGTACTAACATCAAACCTTTTCTTTGCTTATTTTAGATTGCTACCATTTTTCCTGCCAATAATTTATGGCATAAATGTGGATAGAAGTAATCCCTAATTTTCTTAATGAGATGAACCTAATGAGTAATTCCTCATTTACTAATGAGATGAATCAAGGCTTGTTTTGGTTCACTTGAATATATACTTCGCGGGTAACATGGATTATTTTACTTTGGGTAGCATCATTTTCAAACATACTTGAGAATTGACCTTTTGAGTTGTACTTGTTAGCCCAAGAAAGTTTATCCAAAGTTACAAATACCTGTTTACATATTTTAAAATATTTGATTTTGCCTCATGTATATGTATTTGTGAGATTCATTTACACACCTACTAAATTTGTGTTCCATTTCTGTTCCTTTTTAATCTAATTCTGTCAGGTTATTTAAGGCAAATGTGCCTTTCCTTAATTGCTTTATTCAAAATAGTTGAGCAAATTAATGATAGTATAACTGACTGAAAAGTAGTTTCTGAAACCATATCTTGAATATGCAAAACCAAATCTCACTGAATTCCTCTACCACCACTCATAAATATGCCTGTTAAGTTCAATGCACCATTCTAAATAAAGGCAGTCTGACCCTGGTTATGGAAGAAATTCATTCCTAAGTTTTTTTTAATTAATTTATTTTTAGTTTAATCATTTTGTTGGGGGCTCTTACAACAATCCATACATCAATTGTATCAAGCATATTTGTACATATGTTGCCTTCATGTCCCAAACATTTTCTTTCTACTTGAATATCAGCTCCTCTTTTTTCTCCTCCCTCACCCACTCCCACACTCATGAACCCTTGATAATTTATAAATTATTTTTATTTTCATTTTTTATACTGTCTGCTGGCTTCCTTCACCCATGATTCTGTTGTTCATCCCCTGGGGGGTGGGGAGGTACATCACTCATTTGCTTGGTTTCCCCTTTCTCTCCCTTTTCCCCACACCTTCTCCCTACCTTCATGTGATCGCTACTCTGATTATTGGTCCTGAGGGGTTTATCCGTCCCTGTAGTCTGTCGAGAGCTCGTATCTGTAACAGTGTACAGGCTCTAGTTTAGCCAGATTTGTAAGGTAGAACTGTGGTCATGATTGTGTGTCTGTGTGTGTGTGTAGCATTAAAGAACTAGAGCAGTTGTTCTCAACCTGTGGGTTGTGATCCCTTTGGGGGCTTGAATGACCCTTTCATAGGATCACCTGATTCCTAACAGTAGCAAAATTACAGTTATGAAATAGCAACAAAAATAATTTTATGATTGGGGGCCACCACAACATGACGAACTGTTAGAAGGTGTTGGTATTAGGAAGGTTGAGAATCACTGAACTAGAGGAATGTTGTGTTTTGTCTGTGCTATACTGCACCATGGCTGGCTCGTCCCTTCCTTTTGGCCCTTCTGTGAGGGATATCCAGTTGTCTACAGATGGGCTTTGAGTCTCCATTCCAACTCCCCTCATTGGCATCGGAATGGTTGGTTGTTTTGGGTCTTCTAATGCCTGATACTGGATCCTATTGACACCTCATGATTGCGTGGGTTGGTGTGCTTCTTCCATGTGGGCTTTGTTGCTTCTCTGCTAGATGGCCGCTTGTTTATCTTCAAGCCTTTAAGACCCCAGATGCTATGTCTTTTGATAGCCGGACACCATTTGCTTATACACCCATTTTGTCTTCAGTGATCATGTTGGGAAGGTGAGCATCACAGAATGCCAGGTTATTAGAGCAAAGTGTTCTTGTGTTGAGGGAGGACTTGAGTAGAGGCCCAATGTCTCTCTGCTACCTTACTATTTAACCTATATATGGACATAGACCTACATCCTTATCATTATATATTAATATGTGTACATATGTATATACTTATGTTTATGTGTTGCCTCCTAATTCTTTCCTCCATTTCCTTTTACTTTCCTCCTGTCCCACTACCATGTTCAACTTTCATTTTGCTCTCCATACTTCTTCTGGGCTACATTGCACTTGATCGAACCCCACCAGGTGTTCTATGCCTTCCTCGCCATCAAATTTAGATCTCTTGTTGTTCCCTTGTTCTCAGGTTTGTTCACTCCTCCCTCCCTCCATTTCCCCCACTTCCTCCTCTCCCTTGTATCCCCCCCCCCCCACACACACACACCCTTCAGGCTCGTTGCTTCTCCTCAGGATTGTTTATCCTGCCTCTTTTATATAGATAGATATCAAAATTAAAAACCCAAAATAACCTATAAATAGTTCCAGGTCTGATCAGGTCTGATCTAGTGCCAAGCTCTGCCACCCACCACCCACCACCCAACCCCCGCTTGAAGTTTGAAGTCTTATTTTCAGAATTCCTTGAGGACTTTGTTGCTTGCTCCCCTTGCTACTCTGTTACACTTCCTTCATGTTTCACCCTGGTGGGCTGTGGGCGACTGGGCACAATTCTGAACTGTGTCTCCAGTGCTGCCACTATAGTGCTGTGGGTCAGTAAGGGGACATTGTGTCTCATGGTGAGGCTGAGCCTCTCTGTGCAACCCTACTCCGAGCGGGATTGTTGTCCTTGAAGCTTGGGGGCCAGGATGCTGTTCTCTCTCTCCATCCTTTCTCTCTCTTTCTCCCTCCTTCACCTAACACCGCCCCCCCCCCGCCCCAGCTAGCTGTGTTTTCAGTGATGTCCTTTGTAATGAATTCTTCTGGGGATGGGGGTTGAGTTATCAGGGATAGGGGCTGACCCACAGACCTTTCTGTTAGTTCACTGCTTCTTGCCTGTATCAGAGTATTCAAGTCTTTTATGTGGAATTGTTGAGTCAGAACAAGTGTATGAAGTTCTCCCTTGAGCAGAGGTTCTCAACCTTCCAAATGCCACGACCCTTTCATACAGTTCCTCATGTTGTGGTGACACCCCCCCCCAACCATAAAATTATTTTCAGTGCTACTTCATAACTGTAATTTTGCTACTGTTAAGAATTGGGCGACCTCTGTGAAGGGGTCATTCCACCCTCAATAAAGGGGTTTCGACCACAGGTTGAGAAACGCTGCTCTAGAGATTCTGATTCCTTTGGTTGCAGATGGAGCCCAGGGATATCTGTAATTTCACCAGATCCCCAGGTGATTCTAATGATATGCCAAATTTAGGGACCTAGGCTTTAATGTTGCAGTTTTCATAATATGAAGGGGCAGGTCGAGGTTTCTACTCCCATAACAAGTTATAGTCTCTGAAACCCACAGAGGCAGTCCTGCCCCATGGTAGAGGATAGCTGTGAGGCTGAACCCACTCGATGGGGAGTGAGTTTCCTTTAGGAGCTGTCTCTAAAAACCTAGGGTGTTCCTGCATATAACTGAGCACACTAACAAGAGAAAAACAAAGAAATGAAATTTATTCTGCAGCCAGAGAAATACTGACTAGGGGCTCAACTGGAATGGTTTTATGTAAGTGCCAGTAATGCACTACTCAAGATTCCTTAAAAGTCTTGGTAGGTCACATGATAAAGGAAAAGAAACATTATGTTTCCTGTGGTGTACATTTTTAACAGCCTTTCATATTGGGAAATCAAGTTACTCTAATAAAAATAGTTCCCATAAAATCTACCAACTAGTTACTAGCTAGAATATGAGACAGCCTAACTGAATGCTTTGACAATTAAGCTTAAATGTTCAAGTTATAAATGTACGGGATTGGAAAAGAGCTTATCATTCCTCCCCTCCTCCAGCTGATGATTAGTTTGTTACATAATTGTCAAGAGGTTACCAGGTGTTTTTTTTTCTTTTAGTTTGGATGCTCTTCCGCGAGTCACGTGTCCAAACCATCCTGATGCAATTTTAGTGGAGGACTACAGAGCTGGCGATATGATTTGTCCCGAATGTGGCCTGGTTGTGGGTGAGTAATTAACTGATTTTTAAATCAGTTTTGATAGTTCCTTTTTGTATATTTTCCAAACTGTCTTTTAATGGACAAGTTTTTACCTTTGTTAAAGTAATTTATATTTCCATAGTGTACATAAGCAAAAAGAATTGAGGAACTGAAATTAGAGTAAATTAAATCATCTAGAGGTCCTATTTTACCACATATCCAGAACAGAAAGTTCCTCAGTGTCTTCCTGAGACCTTAGTCTTAAATATTTGACTTAGGGGCAGAAGAAATGACATTCAAGGCATATTAAATAACTCAACTTTTGTGGTTTTGTATACTTTGAAAAGTAGCTAAGTATAAGATATTTCACAGTAGGTCTGTATTGAGTCTCATTTGCAACCTTTTAGCTACTTAAACTTTCATCTGTTTATATAGAATCACTGTTTTTTAATTTTTTAATACATTATTTTATTGGGGGCTTTTATAGCACTTACAACAATCCATACATCAATTGTATTAAGCACATTTGTACATAGGTTGCCTTCATCATTTTCAAAACATTTTCTTTCTACTTGAGCTCTTGTTTCCAGCTCTCCCCATTCCCCACCCTTATTACCCCTTGATAAATTATAAATTATTGTTTTCGTATCTTACACCAGCTGCTGTCTCCTTTCAGCCACATTTCTGTTGTTCATCTGTAGGGGTTGGGGGAGATTTACACATTGATCATTCTGATCGCTTCCCCCTACCCTCATGTTATTGCTATTCTCATTATTGTACCTGCAGGGTTTATCTGTCCTGGATTCCGCATGTCGAGAACTCTTATCTGCTTTAATCCAGCTGGGTTAGTAAGATAGAAATGGAGTTATGATAGTGTGGGGGGGAGCATAAAGAACCAGAGGAATATTTCCTTGATGCTATACTGCACCCTGGCTGGCTCGTCCCTTCCTTATGACCCTTTTGTGAGGGGAGTTTTTTAGTTTATTGTCTAAAATTTACCTGATGCTGTTGAGCCACTTCTGACTCAGCAACAGCAACCACGCCGGACAAAATAGAACTGTCCATAGAGGTTCCAAGGCTATACACATTTATCCAAGCTGGCTGCCACAATGTTCTCTCACAGGGTGCCTGGTGAGTTTGAAACAGCAATGTTTGGATTCAAGGCCAAGTGCTTTAACAATTGTGCCATCAGAGCTTGTATAACATTACTGCTAACAATAGTAGTTCTTAAAATCTCACTTTCATGTCTCTTGCTCATTAATCTAGATATGCAACAATATGCAGGTGGGTGGTCTTGTTAGAACTATTGCTATGTTGAAAATTACAGCAATACCCAAGAAGAGGGGTAATACCGTATATACTAGTGTAAAAGCCGAGTTTTTCAGCACATTTTAAATGCAGTTTTTGTGGTAAAATTAGGTGCCTCAGCTGAAATTTGGGTCGGCTTACACTCGAGTATATACAGTACCTAGCATTTGACTTGTATAGGCATGAGAGTGCTAGTGAGATGGTGATAAGTAGAACAGAACATTGCCGTGGATGTGGTGAGGTACTATGGCAGTGTCTGAGTTATCTTCTGGACATCTGGGTATGTTATGGATGTCTTCAATGTCCATGTAGATTGCTTGTGCCAATGAGCACTCTCTACAGCATACAGAGTGCTGACGTAATGCCTTAGGGATTATCTTCTTAGGAGGCAATATAGATAGCTAATGCATTTACTACATGTTAGCTACAGTTTAGGACTCAGATGATGCAGTCCAGCCTGGTGTTGAGCCTCCATGTCAATGAACAGAAATGACTATGATAACCCTATGAAGCAGTCATAATCTAGCATGTGAGACCCTCAAGAGTTGGGCTTGGCTGGATGCTAGCTAACCAACCTACAGTAAGAGGTAGTTATAAGAGGTATTCTTAGAAGGTTTACATTCACTTTATCCTCAAGACAGCCAGCTTGGTAACCACTAATGTTATCTTCATTTGCCCCAAAAAACTGCGGTTTTGGTAATCTGACAGTCTGGCTTCACTGTCCATACAGGAGCCAGATTTTTGTCCTTTATTGCTTTTCATAGTAAAATTAATTCAATCTGAGGGTCAACAAGCTGTGTTCTACCATTGGCTTTTATATGACCCTATATTCAAAGAATAATATTTTACATGAAAAAAGTCCAAAAATGAAAATAATGATACTCTTAGAAAATACAAAATATATATCGAATTCAAATTTGTTGATTTGCCCTGTGAAGTTGTTTCTGACTTTGTTAGCAACCTTAGGGACAATTGAATGAAGCTGCCTTCTCCTGTGTCATTAGATGTGAGCCCATTGTTGCAGCCTATATATTATTCTATCTCATTGAGGGTCTTCCTCCTCTTTTCTGACAACACCAAACATGATACCCTTTTTCAGGGAGTATGTGAGAGGAAGTCTTAACCATCCTTGCTTTGAAACAAATAGAATTGAAAAAAAAATGAAACGGCCATTAAATTGATTGCAAACCTTAGCGTTCTTATTGAACAGAATAGGACTGCCCTGAGGGGTTCCAAAGCTGTACATTTTTATAAGAGCAGAAAACTTCATCGTTCTCACGTGGAAGGTCTGATGGATTTGAACTGCTAACCTATGTTAGCAGCCTAGTGAATAGCCCAGTACACCATCAGAGGTTCAAATTGGTGCTCATAAATAAATTTACTGGGATATAGTCACAACCTTTTTAAAAAAAATACATTGTCTATGGCTGCTTTCATGGTACCAGGGTAGAGCTAAATAGTTGCAACAGACCTCATGTAGCACTCTGCAATAGTTTTGTACAGCTGCACAGCACACTACAAATCTTTGATGTAGTTATAACAACGTTTTAAGTGCCACATACCGCTGCCATTCTGGGATATTTTATTACCGTTTTATACCAAGTATGTTGAAAACAGAATGCTGTGCTCTTAAGGCACAGTGGAGTGTGAACTACAAAGCATTGTTTTGTTAGGCAGTGACATAGCAATGCAATAGGAATACAGTGGATTTTGACATTACCAGATTAAGCACTCATCATAATTTCTCTTCTCTGAAAAGTAATGGGTTAGAAAATTTTAAATAGAGCAATATTTCATCACAGCAGAGTTTCTTGATAAAAACTGAAATGAAACTTCATTTCAAGAAGGCTTCAGAATATTTGTAGAATATGGAATTTAAAAGTAATGTTTGTTTGTTTCCATAACATTTTGAAGCCTGCTCATTTTCTGAGTGGCTCATTTGTAAGCCACACAAGGAATATTATTTACCAGTATTAAATAATTCATGTTTAATTGCAGCAAAGAAAAGCTTAGGACCTTTTTAGCCTTTCAGCAAGTGCAGTTGCTTGAAGAGTTGCCATTGGGAGCAACATCCCAATTAAAAGCTCAAAGTAGACAAGGTAACGGAGAGGCATTACTGAAACCCAAAAGAAGGCTGAGCATGATAGTGGGACAAGAGGAAAGTAAGAGGAAGTAGAGGAAAGAACTAGGAGGCAAAGGGCATTTGTAGAGGTCTAAATACAGGCATATTCATATTTTTAAAATATATATATATATAAAATGATGCAGAAATATATTTATATGCATACATTTATAGGTTTAGTATTAAGGTAGCAGATGAACATTGGGCCTCCACTCACGTACTCCCTCAATGCAAGAACACTTTGTTCTATTAAACTGGCATTCCGTGACGGTCACCTTCCTGACATGATCGCTGAAGACAAATGAGTGCATAAGCAAATGTGATGAAGAAAGCTGATGGTGCCCTGCTATCAAAAGATATAGTGTCTGAGATCTTAAAGGCTTGAAGGTAAACAAGAGGCCATCTAGCTGAGAAGCATCAAAGCCCACATAGAAGAAGCAAACCTGCCTGTGTGATCACGAGGGGTCGAAGGGATCAGGTATCAGGCATCAAAGAACAAAAAAATCATACCATTGTGAATGAGGGGGGGTGTGTGAAGTGGGGACCCAAAGCCCATCTGTAGGCAACTGGACATTCCCTTACAGAATGGGTCTCCGGAGGAGACTTAGCCAGTCCAGGGTGCAGTGAAACAATGATGTAACATAGGACTTTGCTCCAGTTCTTTAATGCTTCCTACCCGCCCAGTATCATGATCCCAATTCTACCCTACAAATCCCTCTAGACTAGAGGATGTGCACTGGTACAGATAGGGACTAGAAACAGGGAATCCAGGACAGATGAACCCTTCAGGATCGGAGGTGAGAGTGGCGATACTGGGAGGGTGGAGGGAAGGTGGGTAGAAAGGGGGGACCAATTACAAGGATCTACATAAAACCCCCTCCCTGGGGGACAGACAACAGAAAAGTGGGTAAAGGGAGACGTCAGACAGTGTAAGACATGACAAAACAATAATAATTTATAAATTATCAAGAGTTCCTGAGGGAGGGGGCGGGGAGGGTAGGGAAAAAATGAGCTGATACCAAGGGCTCAAGTAGAAAGCAAATGTTTTGAGAATGATGAGGGCAACAAATGTGCAAACGTGCTTGACACAATGGATGTATATGTGTGGATTGTGATAAGACTTGTACGAGCCTCCAATAAAATGATTTTTAAAAACAAAAAAATCAAAGTAGATTATTTCAATTTTTTCTTGGTTTTTTAATGAATTGACACGTTACTGATACCTCTCAGTTCTTTGTCGAAGGAGGTCATTGCTGAGTTTGAAATAATTGAAGTTTTAGCTACTGTGAATTTGTCTTCATTGAACAACTATAACACTCAAAACTCATTGCCCCGAGGCAATTCCAACCTGTAATGACCGTTTATAGAATTTCTAAGACTATAAATCTTTATGCAATCAGACTACTTCATCTTTCTTCCTCGGAGCAGCTGGTGGGTTTTAACCACCAACAATGCAGTTAGTAGCCCAACATTGATGTTACATTGCAACCATGCTCCTTACAGAATAACTAAAGGAACAAGTATTTTCCAAAAAAGTTGATAAAGTACTCAGTACCAACCTGAAGTGGTATCTGCTAACATATAACAGAGAGTTTAAAAAGTATCCTTGGTTGGGTATTGGTTATGTTCTGAGCTGCTAACCACAAGATCAGGGATTCACAACCACTTGCCACTCCACAGGATAAAGATGACATTTTCTACTCTTGTGAAGAGTTACTGTTTCCAAACTCAGGGGCAGTTCTGCTCTGTCCTGCAAGATCGCCCTGAGCCCAAACTTACTTGATTGCAGTGAGTTTGGTTTTGGGTTTTGATGAAACAGAAAAAGGTTTAGTTGGACAAATTTATAAAGACTGAAAATATAAGGCATTTAAAACATGTTTGTCGGTCCTTTTACTCACCTATCAGTTCTTTGTGGAAAATACCTGAAATTTGTTGTAGGCTATTGAATTGGTAATGTTAACAGGGAACTTTATTTGCTCTCTTGACCTAGCCGTCACCAGTTCAGTGAATGTTTTGTCAGAAGCAGAAGTTGACCATCCTGACTTACCCTACGATACAACTCAGTAGGTTAGCATGCGATGATTTAGTCGACTTTTTAAATTCGGGGCCACGGTTAAAATTGTTCTGAACCAATACTGCTGCAACTACTATTGGCTACTGAATGGCTTTGGAAATTAGCTTTTGCTGTAGATTTCCTTTTTTTTTTTTTTAAATGAAGCCTCCTTAAATTATAAGACAACACAGTACTTATGTGTAAAACGTATTACTTTGAAGTCAATTTGACAGCAGCTCCCATTGGGTTAAGTCACAGTAAGGTCTACTTGCTTCATTCACCTAGTACACTTCCAGTGCTAACACACGTAGAAATGAGAAATGGAATTGCCATTGGCATAGAAATTTTCAACAGATCTATTTTCTGATCTAAACTATGCTTTCAGCCATGTTTTTCAGACCTTGGAGGCTGCTGCAAAATACATTTTCATTTTTTTAACTATGCCAATTAAGAGAGCTTCTATTTAACCTTCCATTGTAAATGATTCATCTGCAATATAATATGTTGAAGAAAGACAAATATCAGAAGAAAAATGAAATAAAATTCCACAAATGTCTTTTAAGCAGAGAATAGGCACAATTAAGACCGTATGCTTATGCATTAATATCAGTATTTGGCATCACCAGTGTGAAAAGACATTTTTTCAAAGATGAAATACATTAAATCTTATTATGCATCAGTATTAAAAAATGAACATTTGATGATAGGGGACACTTAACTTTGAACTCCATATAAGTGGAATTCTGTCTGCCCCAAGACAGACCTCTGTTCTTATTAGTAGTTGTATATGTCAATAAATTCAATTAAGAATTAGACCTTTCCTCTACTCCCACCCCTTATGCAAGTATAGACCAGGGGAGTTGCATATGTTCATTAAAAATATATAATTTTTAAGAGATGTGGATTTATTTTTCCCACGAGTATTTTGAAACCCCTGTGTACATAATATCCCCAATTTTGACTCTTGACTCATGAAACTTGGGGCTCTTTACAGAAATGTTTGACAGCTTCTGAGCTAAATAGGAGTATTTTAACTTATAAAATATTAAAATCAATATAATAAAGGCATAAACTAAAGCAGAGTCATAAAATAGAATTTCAAATTCTTAGCTCTTAACTTCTGCAGCCACTTCAAAAGTAGTACAGAAATGTTCCCGTGTGTCTTCAGCTTTTCTGTCAGCTTCATCAGCAAGACAGTATGATTAACCAAGTGGGGAAGGAAATTAAACCAAAATGACTAGTTTACTTTTTGTGCTTGGAATGTTTAAATTTTTCTTACATTTGTATGCTACTTCATATCAAAGGAAGTTAATTTTCTTTTCAATTTTAGTTTTATTAACCAGTCCTGAACACCAGCATCAGAATTTACATATCTATTAATCTAGCTATAGCTATATATACATACGTATATATATGCTAAAACTATTAGGCTGAACTTGAGTGCCTGAGAATTATAAAATGTATTATGATTCAACTTTATTTTATAGCAGTGTATCTTTGTGGTACTGATTATTCTGATGTGAAATATGACTTATCATTTGTTGTAAGGTACACATTAGCGATACCCACAGATATGGTGAAATGACACCCCGCAAGTGAAGAATTCACTGCATGACCAACAAGACAGATAGACAGGAGTCTGGTATGAAAGTTCCAATTTGCTGACAATGTCATAAAGCAAATTGTTAAGATGAAAATAGCTTAACTGAACATGAGCCTAAATTAAAATAAAAACAAACCTGTATCAATATATTTAAATATAAGCAATTGTCCCATATCAATAACAAATTGAGATTTCATGTAATAGGTAACCAGATTTACATCATCTGCTGGCACATGCTTTTGTTGTCAACTCAGTTTAGCCTTTACTTGTGCTAAGGAGACAGGGCAGGAATCAAACTGGGTAAATACCATTTATTCTTGAGTATAAGCCAACCTGAATAGCAGTGGAGGCACCTAATTTTACCACAAAAACTGCATTGAAAATGTGCTAAAAAAACTCAACTTATACACAAGTATATTTGGTACTCTCTTTTTTCAATTAAAAAAGTGTTTAGCAGTTTTATTGGCATATAATTTATATATCATACAACACAATCATTCAATCATATTAAGGAGAATTGTATAATCATCACCAAATCAATTCTAGATGTTAAATTGTCTATAAAATGAGTTGTGCAATCACAATCTGTTGTAGTGCTCCCTCCCCCTGTCTGTCTTCATTATTTACTCCTGAAATCCTCTTTCCTTCCCTATCACATGCTCCCCCACCCCTATTTTCCCTGTATCCCCCTTGTATCAGTTATTATCATTATGCATTCATATCTCCTGTGCTTCACAGCTTGGAGACTGAGCAGAAAACAATAATAAAAAATATCACACTGAGGTAGTAAGGTTAAAAACACAATAGTATTCAGACAAAAATACAAATAATGCATAAGAAGGAAAAGACCCCAAAAACATTTGAAAAACCAGGGAAAAAATTTTTTTTGTGATGGAACCAATAAGTGATACTTTCACTCAGAACAGATTCAGGTCGTGTGTATAGGGTGGTCAACTGACCAAGTATTGAGTTTGATCCAGTATAATCAAGATTACAATGGTCTCTCTCTGATAGTAAGACATTCAAGACTCTTGCCTGTGGCCAGAGCAGATCTGCCAGTGGTTCTGCAGATGGTTTTTGGGCCTGTACTGTCCCCCTTCTCCCTCCACAAATTGGGTGTTTGTTATCTTTTCCTCTGGTGCTTTTCTCCTCACCATATTATAATTTTGTAATTGTTTGTTTCACACAAGCTGGTGTGCTTCTGTGCTTACTTGACTCCTACTTCGATGGTTGCTTGTTTAAATACAAGCCTTTAAGACCCCAGACACTATTCTGATTGACAGCTGGGCCCCATCTTGCTTTAGCTCCCTTATCTTCAGTGATCATTTCATGAATTTGAGTATCAAGCAGGCTGGGCAAATATTCTGTAGTCCACTGAACACAACTATTATAAGAGTTTGGTCACAGAGATTTGAATTCAGACAATAACATCACGTTTTTTTTTAGTAAATGATGCATGGTTTGATTAAGGTTGCTATAAAATTTTACATGATATGAAGCATTTTATATTATACCATCCTTGCAAAACGTACATTTTAGACAGACTTTGGTTTCAGTAATGACCCAACAAGTCTAGAAACTAAACGTCAGAATTGGATAACTAACACTTTATTAATGTTTACCGTGCGTTTGAAATTTATGGGTGCCTGTTATCAGTTCTCTGTAATTTCAAGCTCATGACTACATTGTTCCCAACTGTCATCTTCAAAGTTATTATCCCTCTCAACTGAATCAGGTAGCTAAAAGAGCTCATTATATCTTCTTTTAAATAATACAATTCATAATGGAAAAAACATTTATGCTCTATAGTTACCTACTATCTTTCCCATAATCCCTAATAACAATTTTCTTTTAAAAGATTGGCACTTGTCCACATATCATACAATTCAATAGTTCAGCCATCTCAAGAAGGGTTGTACTGTCTTGACTTCAATCAATTTTAGAACATTTTTACCCATACTCATTGTTATTCTTACAGTATTTTTTCCCAATTTGGAGAAACTATACGCAACCAAATATTAGCCAATTCAACAACTTCTACATGTATAAATCAGTGTCATTGATTACACTCTTCTTGTTGTACAACCCTTACTGTAATTTTTCTCCAAATTCTTCCACCACCATTAAAATGATCTCAGTGCCCCTTAAAGCAAATGCTCCCTCCTTTACCCATGGTAACTATAGGTCAAGTTTGGTTTCTTTATTTTTAGTAGTCTTCTTGATATAATATTTACATATTATATACTTACATAGGTAAACTGCTACTAAACAGCTGTGTATATGAATCATCAAAATCAGCTCTAATGCTCCCTTCCCTCCCTGACAATTTTCTTACTGCCCTCCATATTTGCTCATACCTTCCTTGAGGATATTCCTTGGATCTCTAGTATCAAAATGAATGCTTTGTATTTAAATTTTTTCTTATAGCAGCACCTCCACTTCCAGGAGCTATTTGTTGCTTTCAGTTACGTAACAAAATACCCCAAAACTCAATGGTTTCATTGTGCTCATGATTTTATAGTAATTTTGGAAATAAGAGCACTGGTGGTAGAGTGATTACGCACTGCGCTGCTAACCTTCAGGCCAACAGTTTGAAACCACAGCTGCTGTGCAGCAGAGAGATGTGGCTTTCTACAAGCATCAAGAGATAGAGTTTGACCCTGCCCAGTAGGGTTGCCATGAGTCAGAATTGACTCAATGACAGTGAGCTTGGTTTAATTTGGAAGGATTAATCATGGCAGGTGTTTCCTTCCATGTGTCATTTACCAGTCAGTGTGGATTGAAGGATCCACTTTCATGATGGCTTTTCATAAAACCTGCCATACTAGCATCTCTCTGTTCCTAAGCCTCCTTATGCGAACTCTTATCCTCTAGACATTCGCCATCGTTGTCTTAGAGTAAGTTGACCGATTTTACATGGTGGCAGTAGTCCAAGAGTAATGTCCCAATAAATGGTGTTTTGAGAGAGAAAATGGAAGCTGACTCAGTGTAGTTAGAGCTAGGACTAAAACTGACGCCGGGTCAATGCACATTCTATTGTGAAAGGAGTCATAGGGCCCAGCTAGAAGGGAGGATGTGGCGGAACGTGCTCAACTTCAATGGTAAGGTCATAATGGGTCATACTGGAGAAGAACATGTGCATGGTGAGGACATTGTTACAGCCATGTTTGGAAAATAGAATTTTCAACACATTTCATGCACACACACTCACACCCATATTCAAAGCCCACATAATATGTGATCCTTATTTAGATATTTGTAAAGTTTTTGTGGCTATATTTAATTGTATTCAACATAAAATGACTGTTGATTTTTTTTTTAATTTTGACATTTAAAATTTTAAACATGAAGCATAATGATTTAACTTTCTCCTTTTGCCAATATTCCTTAAGTATTGGTAGTGATCTTTAAAACGAACAATTTTTTTAAATTGACTTAATATTTTAGGACAATTTTAGGTTACAAAAAAATCTTTTAGAAAATAAAGTTCCAATTTGCCTACTCCCTGCCCATTATTTCTCCTGGTAACATCTTGTACCTGTGTGGTATATTTGTTACAAGTGATAAACCAATATAGATGCATTATAATTATAAGTAAGTCCATCGTGTGTATTGAGGCTCATTCTGTTCAACCCTGTGGGTTTTAACAAATACTTAATGTAATGTGTCTAGCATTAATAAGGACACCTTAAAAAATCTTTATTCTAAATTGGGTGAAGATTGACAGAGCTGGTCTTTTCCTTTTGTTTTTAATCATTTTATTGGGGGGTTCATAACAACTCATAATCCATACATACATCAATTGTATAAAGCACATTTGTACATCTGTTGCCCTCATCATTCTCAAAACATTTGCTCTCCACTTAAAGCCCTGGCATCAGCTCCTCATTTTTCCCCCTCCCTACCCACTCCCCCCTCCCTCATGAACCCTTGATAATTTATAAATTATTATTTTTGTCATATCTTACACTGTCTGATGTCTCCCTTCACCCACTTTCTGTTGTCCGTCCCCCAGGGAGGGGGTTATATGTAGATCCTTGTAATCGGTTCCCCCTTTCTCCCCCACCCTCCCTCCATGCTCCCGAGCTGGTCTTTTTTCAATTCAGCAATTCATACACATTTTGTTTCATGTCATAAATTTCAAGTCCCCATGATATAACATCACTTATCCCAAATTCTCCCCAGGTTTTCTCTTTCCAGTTCTCTTTCTTTACTAACTCTGCCCTTTTGTTTTTATATTGTTGGTTATTCTAAGGTGTGTGTATACCTCACTGATCTCACTGGTGCGCTCTCAGGTGTGTATACCTCACTGTTCTCCTTGTAGATCTATCTTTTTGGCTGAAAATTGAACCTTGGGGGTGAATTCATTTCCAGACTTGAGGGTTGTTTACAGACCCACAATCTTGAGGACTCCACTAGTCCGTTTTGCTCTACGTTTTCCTCCCACTCTCTCTAGGACCTTCTAGTGCAGTGCTTCTCAACCTTCCTAATGCCGCAGCCCTTTAATACAGTTCCTCATGTGGTGGTGACTCCCCCCCTCAACCACAAAATTGTTTTCATTCCTACTTCATAACTCTAATTTTGCTACTGTTATAAATCGGGATACCCCTGTGAAAGGGTGGTTTGACCCCCAAAGGGGTTGCTACCCACAGGTTTGAATCGCTGTTGTAATATCCCTTTCAGAGCAGTTGGTAGCTGAGGTTGAGTGCAGTCTCGTTCTTCCCACCTCACAGTGTGGAGACTGACAGTTTCATGGTTCCTTAGTCCATTGAACTAACTGCTTCTATTTTCATTCCTCTTATTTCTTCTCGACTAGGAGAGACTAGTAATTGTTCCTTAGATATCTGCTCACAAGTTTTTGTGACTCCAGTCCCTACTCTCCAAAGTGCAGCATTTTCTTTGTGGGCTGTTCAGTCTTTTGATATTGGTGTCCCCTGAAATTGTGGTCCTGAGCCCTCTGGCTCAGCAACTTATTCCCTCACGGTGTTTGGTTATGACTGAAAAGTTTTCACACGTTTGCCCCCTATATGCTGCACTAAATCCATGGATATAATTGCAGCAGACATTAATACCCATGTCAAATATGTATGTGTATGTTCATGGATATGCTCCTGCACTCTCCCGTAGTCATTCAGGGTGTCTGCATCACTTGTTAAGCACTGTTATTGCAGGGTAGTGTATATAACAGTATATACTTCTGTTGTCCTTAACTTTTGAAATCCTCCCAGTGGCCTCAGAAACAATTTTATAATCCCCCTTTGCATTCTTAATAACAGTAGGTTATTACAGTTCTAACAGTATTTTCCCAGCCGCCACTCCTAAATAGTGAGTATGTCACTCTAAAATTTGGACAGTAGGTGGCAGTATAATATTTAGAGCATTAATTTGTAATAAACGTAACCTTGTACATTGATTCACCAGCCAAGTATTAACTTATAAGTTACTATAATTTCTAATGAACATGAAATTGGTTTGTAATGACTTTTGATAATGAGGACCTTACCATGAGGGATTATGTAAAACTAACACTATTATTACATAGTTATTTTTTTATGTACCACTTAAATCTGAATTATCTCCTTGTTCTTCGGAGCAGTATAAGAAAAATGATATATTGGAAAATATTCAAGTAGATTCAAAAGAGAGAGTCAGTCAACCATACCCTTCCCCCACTTTAATTTATGAGTGTTGTTCTGTGAATTTCAAACAGGAATACATGAGTGTGCATGGAGAGTCAGCTGGAGTATATGTGTAAGCTGATTCTCAGTCCCATTCCTGGAAATTCTAGTGCAGCTAATACTTTGGTAGCATATTGAGAAACAAATCTGTATTAATTTCAGAGTTTATCATACTCTTTCAGATCTGTGTTTTTAGATTTTTTCATAATTATTTTCACTTATTTTCATACGTTCCATGTCTCCATACTTAGACTATGGACTGGTCTAGATACTTTCATGTGTCTCCATAGCTCTTAGTATAATGGCCCTAGAGCCTCATCTCTACTAGTTAAAAAATATATATATGTACCTATATTCAAGTTGCATACATTTTCTCTAGTTTCACTTACTTCATCTGTAAAATGTGTCCCTCATCTCCACACCAAAAGTAATGCATTCGTGTAGAAATTGTTGAGTTAAGTGAGGTGCTGTATAACATAACCAAAACCAAACTTGCTGTTGCCATCGAGTCAGTGCTGACTCATAGTGACCCGAGACTGTTTACAGGAGTAGAAAGCCCAGTCTTCCTCCCTCAGAGCTGCTGGTGGTTACAAACTGCTGACATGAGGGTCACCATAACCACTACGGCACCAGGGCTTCTCCTGTGTGACACGTCGTGTAATTTCAGTACGAGATGACAAGGATACATATTTCTGTGGACTTGAGTGCTCCATTTTTTTTAACTGTGTAGGAAGATGAAGGTAATGTTAAGCTTGAGATGCCAGTTTTCACAGTATGTCAGTTGCAATTTGTGGATGAGTGATTACTATGGGTGTGGTGTATTCAGTGTATCTGTTATTTTAAAGATTGTTCTCCTACCCTGGTAGTGGGTGTCGGGGTTACTCATTGTGCAGCAAGGCTCAGTCAAGGCCAGAGCAGATCCAGTGTGCTTTACCAACACCATAATTCAAAGACATCAGTTCTTCACTCTTTTGCATTGTGTACTGCTTTCATGAGCATTAACTATGGGTGCAAGTAAAATAAAATCCTTGACAATTCTAGTTTCTTCTCCATTTATCATGATGTTGCCTTCATCCGTAACTGCTTTAACACCTCTGTACTTTAAGAAAGCAAGTCTGTGTCATCTACATGTAGCTTGTTAATGAGGTTAATATCTATAATATTGAAATAGTTTTAAAGTTAATAGGCTATTAAAAGATAGTTGAATATAGGCATTTAAAATATAGCAATTACTACTTAGAAAATACGATTTTTAACAGAAGAAAATCAAGGTCTAATATTTTTATTTTATTTTTAGGTCTAGTCTTAAATGTGACATACAATACTTTTAAATCTAAAAGTAGGCCTGGAGGAAATAGTATTCTCATACCCCAAAAGAATGATAAAAATCACGGTTCTACCCAAAATAAAGGCTTGGTTGTATTAAACCAAAATAGAGATTTCATTCAAAGTCAACAGTTTACAAATGAATTTTTATTATTATTTTGCTCCCCTCCTCCTGAGTTTTTATTTTAATGAATTGAGGTATTTATATATATATATATATATATATCAACCAAACTCACTACCATCAAGTTGATTCCAACCCAAAGTAACCCTGTAGGATAGGGTAGAGCTACCATGTAGGTTTCTGAGACAAACTCTTCATAGAAATAGAAAGCCCCTCATCTTTTTCTGAGGTGGTTTTGAACTGCTAACCGTGGTTAGCAGCCCAAGTGTAACCATTACGTGACCAGGGCTCCTGTTTTGAGATGAGATATTAGTTACATACGATCCTAAAGATATATAGTTTGAGTTTTATCATTATACCTCCTACCAGTATAACTAAAACCCCAGTCAAGCTGTTTTAACATTCTATAGTTCCATCACCTCAAGCAGTATCGTACAATTGTTACCACAGTTTCAAAACATTTTTTCTTCTTGAACTCCTTGATATGTGCTTTGCCTTATCCCTGCCCACCCCTGCCCTTATTATTATTTTCCATGTCTTACACATCCAATATATCCATTCACATGCAATTCTGTTGTTTGATCCCTTCGAGTGGGGTTATACAGTCATCAGTACTATCAGTTCCCTTTCCCCCACCCTTTTTTAAAAATCGTTTTATTGGGGGTATTTAGGCCATTTTTATCACTCCAGAAATTCCCTTACATTCCTTTCCAGTTAGTCCTCACCCGTCAGCATCCATTGCTGTATTGATTTCTATCATTAAAGATTATTTTGTCTGTTTTTAACTTCATATAAATGGAATCATATAGTATGCACTTTTGGGCTTGTGGGAGGGGGCTTCAAAGTTTCGTAGAAAAATAGAATGAAAAGAAAATGGAACTTTTCCATTAACTCTTGAGGCACCCTTGGAATAGTATGTTTTAATTGCATTTAGCGTATTGAGTGTAGTTTATTTGCTGAGTAATATTCCATTTTATATATTTTCTAAAGGAGGATATTTGGGTTGCTTGTAAAATTGGGCTAATATGATGAACAATGCTGTGGTGAACATCCTTGCAGGAGACTTTTGTGGGTAAATACTTAAAAGTGGATTGCCACATTATAAAATGGAAGCGTTTTCAACCTCAAAAACTTAACTTCCATCAAGTCATTTCTGACTCATAGCAACTCTAGGACAGAGTAAAACTACCTCTGGGTTTCTGATGGCAAATCTATGGGAGTAGAAAACCCCAACTATCTCTGGGGGAAGGGCTGGCAAGTTTGAACTGCTGACCTTGGTTAGCCTAGCGTGTTAACCCATCACGCCATTCGGGCTCCTATTTTAAACCTCTTTTGAGTTGTTTTGACAGTTTTCAATTTCTTGAAAGAATTTTCTTGAAAGAAAAATTCTAAATTGATGACTTTTTGTGGACAAGAAATTTGATCACAGTTATTTAAAGATTACTCTCTAGATAGATGTAGTAGTAGTGCCTGTAAAGAACAATTTAGCTTATTTTAAATCTTCATATATTATCTTTCTATTCTAGTATTATATAAAAATTAGTGTGGCTTAAGGAGGAAACGGATTTAAAATTGGCTTGTTGAGCTTTAAAGGACATATGAGGTTATGTTTATGTATGTATTAATTTCCAGGCTTCGAATCCTAGGTTCATCATACCAAATATTTTTTACTCCTTTGTGCTATTACACACTAATACCTTAGAAAGATTCTGTATTGCAATTTTCTTCCAGAGTAAAATTTTCAATGCTACCCCTTTTAGATTTTCTTGAAATGAAAATCCTTCATGTATTCTTTTTTTTTTCTCTACCATATTTCTTAGTAGTCATACATGTAATCGGTTGGTTTAGTTGCAGTGTTCAGATATGCCATTTGTGTTACATTGGAAATTTCAATTCTTCTACATGCCACATTTTGAACAGTTCAAGATAAAAAAGGGAAGGAACTGTTAGTACAAACTTCATATTCTTGAATGAGTCATGTAGATCATTCCCACGTGTGTGGAAAAATTGCATCATTACCCAGTGCTGAGTTTGTATTTATACTATAATAGGCCAGGTTGGGGGTGACAGTGTGTGTGTGTGTGTGTGTCTCCCAATTCCATTTTGCCTTTTTAAAGGCCATTTAGACCAAGCAGTTAAAAATACTCATGGGAAAAAAAAGAGGACCTGATGCCAAGGGCTTAAGTGGAGAGCAAATGTTTTGAGAATGATGAGGGCAATGAATGTACAGATATGCTTTACACAATTGATGTACTTATGGATTGTGATAAGAGTTGTATGAGCCCCTAATAAAACATTTTTAAAAAATACTCATGGTGAGTTACTTTGATGCCAAGATAAAAAACCCAATGAAGTAAAAGCATTTTGGCCAAACTAACAATTTGCCTTCAGATTTTTAGAGAGACTTTAAAATGTTGTCTTTTTTTGCTCTGTTCTTTGCAAATTTTGTGTTAATAAAACATTACAAGTTAATGACAGCATCGAATTTTCTTTTAAATTTATAAATTAGCTAAGTAACTCCAGTTTTTTAAGCCAACAATGTATTTTTTGTGTTCTATTTTACAAACAATGTTTGTGTTCTATTTTCCAGAATAAGATCAGATTCACTTTCTGCCCCTTGAAAGCATAAAGGCATGGACATATTGTGGGATCACTTTAGATCAATGGTTCTCAACTTTCCTCATGCCATGACCCTTTAATACAGTTCTTCATGTTGTGTGGTGACCCCCAGCCAGAAAATTATTTTCATTTTTACTTCATAACTATAATTTTGCTACTGTGAATCAGGTGACCCCTGTCACGACCCACAGGTTGAGAACCACTGCTTTAGATGGTGAGTATGATTAAAAGAAAACTTTATCTAAAAAGTTTGTTCCAACTTTCCCTGGCCTTTAGCTTCTATTTTGGGCTAATATAATCAGAGAACCTTATAACTAGCCTATCTCCCTGCTTCCTTGGACTTTCAGATCCCATGTGACATACATAGTTCAGATGAAAAATAGTTACTCCTGGGTGATTTGAAGTCTGTTTGAAAAACAAACAACTAAGGGAAAAAAGATAATCAAACCACTACAAGAACAAGAGAAAAATATAATTTTTTCCATAGCTTTTGGTAATGTTTTAGTAAAATGCTAAATTTAGCTTTATTATTCCTGTAATTTGTAAACATTTTGATTAATGTACTGACTATATGAAATGGTTTAGAACACTGGTTCTCAACCTGTAGGTCATGACCCCTTTGGGGGTCGAACCAACCCTTTCACAAGGGTCACTGGATTCATAACAGCAGCAAAATTACAGTTGTGAAGTAGCAACGAAAATAATTTTATGGTTGGGCGTCACCACAACATGAGGATTAAAGGGTCACGGCATTAGGAAGGTTGAGAAGCACTGCTTTAGAAGATGTGTTGCTGTTGTCATTGAGTCAGTTCCAACTCAAAGTGACTCATGTATAGCAGAACAAAACACTGCCCCATCCTCACAACTGTTATGTTTGAGCCCATTGTTGTGGCCACTGTGTCAAGTCACCTTGTTGAGGGTCTTCGTCTTTTTCAAATCACACTTTTCAGCATGATGTCCTTTTTTGGGGTCTGGGCTCTCCTAATAACAAGTCCAAATTATGAAGTCTTGCCATCCACACTTCGAAGCAACATTCTGTATGTATTTCTTCCAAGACAGATATGTTTGTTCTTTTGGCAACCCATGGAACTTCCAGTATGCCTCGAAAATACCATAATTCAAATGCACTGATTCTTCTGTGGTCTTTCACTGCCTCACCTGGACCCGTAGAGAGTCACAGACCTGGTCCTTGCAGGCCCGGCCAGCAAGCACCCAGTCCCTGGGGCCACAGATAGGTGCTACCTGGGTTTATTGCAGCTTGGGGATCTTTGCTGCCCCGTCTACTCCCAGCCACACTCATCCTTGCCTCAAACCTAGCATAGATCCGGAATACAGGGGACCAACGACCCAATTCTGGGAGCTCCCTCAGCCTACATGGATCACACCAACTTAGACCCTAACAGCAATGCAACCCGCCCATGGCCCCCTTATAGCCCTACCAATGTGCCGGAGCTATCCATCAGTCAAATTGAGTTCCCCATAGCTGACCTCAATGGTACTTGCCACCTCTCACCACTGTTGACCACTGAGTCACCGCAGCACCTGCCTACATAGCAGCCTGACCAACCTCCATAATAGGCCACAGGTAGCCCTTGAAAACACTGTAGCATCACGCAATGAAAGCACGCAGGGCCTCTTGGTCTCCCAGAAATTATCACGTAAACAATTGCATACCGCATCACTCCCTACAAGAAAACGAGAGACAAACCACAACAGCAGAGCTAACGACACATTGAAGAATCTGACGTGGGTCTGCTGCCACAAGAAATTTTCAGCAGGTTGCTAGGAGTAATATAGGAGATGAGGAAAGCTACACAGACTAAGGATTCAGTGTTAGAGTCCATGCACCAAAGGGAAATACAGGAGCTACCGGGTGAAGTAGCAGAAGCTGCACACAAGATTACTGAGTTTACGAACAGGTTAGAGGAGACTAAGAACCATATCAGTGATCTTGAAGACAATCAGGCAGTTCTCAGCAAATGAGAAAGACAAACAAGATAGTAAAAGAGGTAGAACAAAACCTGAGATCAATGACTGATGTTATGAACAGGAACAACATTCGAATTATTGGCCTACTAGAACAAGACACAGAGAAAACGTCAACAGCAAAATTAAGGGATTTTCTAGAAGAAAATTTCCCCACCCTAATGAATGAGAATCAGTCACTCATACAGGACGCAGAGAGTACACTAACTAGATTAAACCCCAGGAAGAGATCACCAAGGCATATAATAGTTAAACTAGCCACTTTGAGGGAAAAAAGAAAATCCTAAGAGCAGCAAGAGAAAGGAAGATGGTCACATACAAGGGCTTTTTAGATAAGAATATGCTCAGACCTATCAATAGAAACCATGAAGAGGAGGAGAGAGTGGACTAATACCTTCCAAAAGCTGATAGAAAACAATTCCTTTACCCTGCCAAATTATCTATTAAGATAGAAAGAGAGATAAGGGTTTTCCAGGACAAGGAAAAACTTAAAAAAAATTATGCTGCAAGACATGCAACCCTGAGGAAGATCCTTGCCAACTTACTATGGCCAGACCACCAACGGCCACCATGCACAAACGGGAGAACACCATATAGCCCAACTCCAACAAGAAGCCAACAAGCCGATACCAATCGCAAAGAAAACATGGCAATAAAGAAGTCCCCCACAAAGACACAGCACAGTGATAAGGATAATAGGAAAACACCCTAATCAAAAGGCACAAGATGTCAGCAATGAACCCACAGATAGTGTTAATAACTCTAAATGTCAACAGCCTTAACTTCTACATTAAAATTAAAAAGCTTGCAGACTGGCTTGGAAAACAGCCATATCTTATGCTCGCAGACAAGAATAAACTAAGAATAAAAGGCTGGTGGAAGTTATGCCAGGCAAGTGGCAATGCCAAAAAAGCAGGAGGCACAATCCTAATCTCAAAGAAAACTGATCTCAAGGTTCAAACCATAAAAAGAGATAAGCAGGGTCACTTTATAATGCTCACAGGATCACTTTACCAGGAACCTGTGAGCTTAATAAATATATATGCGCCAAATGAGACCTGGAAAATGTGTCATACATACTATTCAGATAATAAATATATCAGACTCAACAATTATAGTAGGGGACTTTAATACACCACTTTCAGAGAGAGAGAGGGATCATTGGGAAGGAAGCTCAGCAACGAGACTATAGAACTAAATACTACAATCAGGCAACTAGATCTTATAGACATTTAGAGCTTTCCATCCAAATGCAAAAAAGTACACATCTTCTCAATTGCGTATGGCACATTTTCGAAAATAGACTACATGACCCAACTATGCCTCTACTGGGTATATACCCAGAAGAGGTAAGAAATAAACCATGACCAGTTGTATGCCCTCAAATGTTTGTTGCGGCACAATTCACAATCACAAAGAGTTGGAAGCAACCTAAATGAGTGGATCGGTAAACTCTGGCACATCCACACAATGGAGTACTGTGCAGCACTAAAAAGCACTGATGAGCACATGAAACACATCTTTTCATGGGAAGAGTTGGAGGAAATTATGCTAAGCGAAGTCAGCCAATCACAAAAGGAGAAGCACAGCATGAGTCCCCTGAGGTAAGTGTGGTTATAATTAGCAGACTCGGTGTAGAAGAGAAGCCACCTATTTCATAACCATTGGGTTGAGATACAAGGAAGTGGGAGGAGGTTGGAACAAACCCAAAGAGGTACATGTTGGTCAAATACAGTAATGGGAAAAGGACAGAGGGGGGAGGAAGAAGGGAAATGATAAGGGAGGGAGCAGGGCACTAATCCACCCAGGGGGAGAGTGCTGGTCTTGTCTCCACAAACCTGGAATGGGCATGCAGACCCTGCCATGAAGCACCAAACCATGAGGACAGTGTGGTCATGTGGAAGGATACATGGAAAGAGCTACAGGACTGGCCCCATCCAGAGCCAAACTGACCCCCTCCCTGGAAGTGGGTGTGGCAGAAAGCAGGTTGGGGAGAGGGGTCAGCATGCCATACCCACCTGGAGGCAGGCCGGGAGGGAGAAAGAGAAAGAGTCAGACTGGACCCCATGCTGGCACGACGCTCAGAGGATGTCTTCCCTGCTTGAAGCTATCTATGTAAGGCGACCAGATTTAAACATTGGTAAAGCAGGACACCAGCGGGACACAATTGATAAAACTCATATCCTGGTGAAATAGCCACATGGTAGCCGAAAACCGTATACCCTAGCTTGTTGTGCATTCTTTCAAAATATCAGGACTTTTTAAAAACACAGGGAAAATTGTTAAAAATCAGGATTGTCCTGCCAAAAGCAGGACATCTGGTCACCTTAACTGCTAATGAGACACAGAGGGAACCGGGCAAAGACAACAGCATGTATCATGCTGTCCCCTTACTGGAGCAGACTGCAACAGAGGACATTTCTGGGGTCACATGGTGGGGAAGCAGCGTGGTCTGTACAGCCCCCCCCGGGCCCCCCAAAAGAAACAACGGAGCGAAACATGAAGGGGCATACCCGGATAAATAATCTGGAGGAGAAAACAACCGGACTGACTGTTCCAGGGGGACATGGGAGAGGGGAAGGGGAAGGAAGGAAGTGGTGGTAACAAACAAGTGATCCACATTGGTGGTGAGGAGCGTGTAGGAGGCCTGGTAGGGCTTGAGCAAGGGTAATGTAACCTAAAGGAAATGCTAAGCCTAAATGAAGGCTGAGCATGATAGTGGGACAAGAGGGAAGTCAAATGAAATCGAGGAAAGAGCTAGGAGGCAAAGGGCATTTATAGAGGTCTCAATACAGTCATGTACATATGTAAGTATATATGTGAGGATGGGGACAGATTTATGTGCATATATTTATAGGTTTAGTACTAAGGTAGCAGATGCACATTGGGCCTCCACTCATACTCTCTCAAAGCAAAGAACACTGTGTTCTATTAAACTGGCATTCCATGTCGCTTACCTTCCCGATAAGATCACTGAAGACAAATGGGTGTATAAGCAAATGTGGTGAAGAAAACTGATGATGCCTGGCTATCAAAAGATATAGCATCTGGGGTCTTAAAGGCTTGCAGGTAAACAGCGGCCATGTAGCTGAGAAGCAACCAAGCCCACACAAGAAGCACACCAGCCTGAGTGATCACGAGGTGTCGAAGGGATCAGGTTTCAGGCATCAAAGAAGGAAAAATCATATCATTGTGTGCTTTCTTTCCTGATATAATCGCTGAAGCCAAATGGCGGCAAAAGTAAGTGTGGTGAAGAAAGTTGATGGTGCCTGGCTATCAGTGCCCACTATGGAGGAAGCACACCAGTCTGTGTGATTATGAGGTGTGGGAGGAATAAGGGGAAGTGCAGAGTGGGGACCCAAAAGCCATTTGTGGGCAACTCAACGTCCCCTTACAGAAGGGTCATGGGGAGGAGACGAGCCGATCAGGGTGCAGTGTAGCAATGATGAAACGTACAACTTTCCTCTAGTTCTTAAATGCTTCCTCCCCACCCTACTATAATGATCCCAATTCTACCTTACAAATTTGGCTGGACTGGAGGATGTACACTGGTACTGGTACACATGGGAACTGGAAACAGAGAATCCAGGACAGAAGAAACCCCTCAGGACCAGTGATGAGAGGTGATACCAGGAGGGTAGAGTGAAGTTGGGGTAAAAAGAGGGAACCCATTACAAGGATCTACAGATAACCTCCCTGGTGGATGGACAACAGGAAAGTGGGTGAAGGGAGATGACGGACAGTATAAGATATGACAAAACTGTGAGTTGTAAATTATCAAAGGTTCATGAGGGAGGGGACAACGGGAAGGGAGAGGGAAAATGAACTGATGCCAAGGGCTCAAGCAGAAAGCAAATGTTTTGAGAATGATGATGCAACAAATGTGCAAATGTGCTTGACACGATGGATGTATGGATTGTGATAAGCATTGTACAAGCCCCCTATAAAATGATTTTTAAAAATTTAGTTTCAAAAAAATTAAGCAACTGTATTAATTACCATTGTGAACCATTTTCTGCGTTTTCCCCCCATGTCTGTTGCAAGTTTTGTGCAGAAGTTTGTTGTGAATCATTATATATTGGTTTGTCTTTGTACTAGTTCTATATAGGTTTATTTTGCTATTTGTGTTTATCTTGACTATGTTTTCCTTTTTTAACTTAACGTGAGTATTCATGATTTTTAAAATAGTTATTGGATTAGCACAATAGTTCAAAGACATACTTATGGACAAGTGGCTGCGGCATGCTATTTATTCTGGAGCCTAGATATCCGAAGCCAAAAGGACCGAGTTGTGCAGTAGACAATTAATCAGTAAATCCTATTTTGAAAAGATAATTGAGATTTGTTGCTTTTATTTGTAGGTGACCGAGTTATTGATGTCGGATCTGAGTGGAGAACATTTAGCAATGACAAAGCAACCAAGGATCCATCTCGAGTTGGAGATTCTCAGAATCCTCTTCTGAGTGATGGAGATTTATCTACCATGATTGGCAAGGTATTCTGTTCATTTACCAAGAAATAGCAAGTGCAAAATGACCAAAGTCCTCTGGAAGTTGGCAAACTGCTTGCTGCTCCAGTGGTTAATTGTGACCTGTGAATAGGATTTTCTAGTTATACAATTTTGAATAATAGCTGACCTGCATTTCTTCCATGTTAAGAAAGAGCTCACCAGATAGAAATTACAGTCTTTATATTTCAGGTCGATGTTTCCATGAAGGGCCTTCTTCACAGAAAGTGTAGTCTGGGTTCGGGAGTTGATAGTGGGTGGTGTGCTCCTTGAGTGTCTGGAATGTTTTCTCTTTTCCATTCCACTCGAGATAGATGGGAGCTCAGGAATAGCTTTTCTCTGCTTGGTGAATTTATAACTTTCATAATTATGACTTTCATCTGTAAAATCAGAACAATACTTTATAGACATATTAAAGATTTCCCTGAGAATGTGTGTTATAGTGTAAAACATAGCAGGTGGTGTGTGCGCAATACTGGGGGCTGCTGTTGTTTATGGCATTGAGTAGCGTGCTCTTGCTGGCCGCCTGGCACTGTGTGGCTGCCTGAGCTAGAGTAGTAGTGGCAGTATTCTGAAGGACTTACAATTCACTGTATTTAATTTTAGGATAGTCTTTGCTACTGCCTAGTCTGTCTTTAAGAAATTATCAAGAAATAGCAGGTCATTGATTGTATTTTCATGCTATAATTACATATATTAAAGAAGTGTAAGGTAGGCTAGGTTAAAAACTTGACAATATTATATCCACATACTGCTCTCCCCCCCCCCCAATATACAACCTTTAGTAGGGTATTTCTACATTTTCTTTGCCATTAACAAGTTGTAGAAAAAAGTAGACTTAAGGACATTTAAAAATGTTAGTTGACACTGACTTTTTTTAATGTTTAATTTTTTTAATAGGAAATATATGACTCAAACCCCAAAATGTAAAAAAGTTCTCACCCTTCACTCCAAACTCTCAATTCCCACCTCAATCCCCTATCCTTGTCAGTAGCAGGTAACCACACTATTAATGGTTTCTCCTCTATCCTTTGAAAGTTGTTTGTGGCTATAGGACAAAAAAGAGGGGGGAAATATTTTTGAGATGCTGTACTTGTTTTATACTAAATTCTATATATTTATGGTTACTTCTGAACTTTCTGTCCAATGCCTATCCTTTTTTATCCAATTCCAGTATTCTTTATTCATTGTTCAATTTCCCATACATATATGGAAATAAAAAATATGAGGGCTTGGGTCACGTTCACTTTAGATCTTAAAGTGACATCTTTGTTTAATGCCTGTTCTTGTCTAGTTACGCAAATGTCACACTTTTACTTTTTAATAGGACAAATCTTCCCTCTCCCGTACCACTCTTCCAATCAGCATTTGCTTCCTTGGACTTTTTATGTGAATTTTAAAATCAATTTAATTAATAATTTTTAAAAACACTTGTTATTTTCATTCTGATTTTGGCTTAGCTTAGTTGCAAGCTAACTTGGGGAAAAAATGACCTTCATAGTCAATTTTATCCAACTACATGGTCTGTCCATTCCTTTAGGCCTATGACTCCTTCAGTTTGGGTTTTAAAGTTCCTTCTAAGAGGTTTGGCATGTCTGTTATGTTTGCATCTGGATATTTTCTCTTTTTGTTGCTATTGTTAATGGAGTTAATGGAGTCATTTTGTCCTAATACGTTAGTTGTATATATAAAGGCTATTGATTTGTTTATTAATCTTGACTCTGCTAATTTCCCAGTGCTTTTCCTGGGTGTTCTCAGTACTGTATGCAAAAAAGGTTAAGTTTATTACTTCTTTCCTAATTTTATACTTCTAGGGTGTTTTTCTTGCCTGACAATAGTGGTTATTTTTCCACTGCCCTGTTACATAATAATAGGGGGTGCCACTCTTTTTGCTTCAGACTTTGGTAATTATGCCAGTATTTCTCCTGAATTATGGGGTGGGAGAGAGAGGTTTGTTTTGTTTTTAATGCGAAGAAGTATCTATCATTAGTGTTAGTTTTTATCAAAAATGTATTTTGTGTTTCATTTACTTGCCTTCTTACCACCTTTATAGATAATCATATGGTTTTTATCCTTAGATCTATTAATACAATAGTTTTTATTACTAGATTTTCTAATAGGTGTTCTTGCATTTATGGAACAGGACACCCTGTTGGATGTTTTCTGATATTTAATAGTTTGTATTCTACTTATCGGTAGAGTTGGACAGTTTTCAGTCCATTTTGTGAATTACTGTTTTCCTTCATTCACTTTGGTCCATTTTTGTGTTCTTGAGCAGTTGCTAAGAATTATATTCTTTAAGTATTTCACAGAAAACTTTTTAAAAACCATATTAGCTTGGTACTTTTCCTGGTGGGGTCAAGGGAGGGCACAGGAAAGTTTTTTGGGCAATTTAATTTTTTACATGGAGTCATCTCATGAGTTACGTTTTCAGTTGTCTCTATTTGCATAGACTTATAAAATGTTGTCTTGCAGGGTACAGGGGCTGCAAGTTTTGATGAATTCGGCAATTCTAAATACCAAAATCGGAGAACAATGAGTAGCTCTGACCGAGCCATGATGAATGCATTCAAGGAAATCACTACCATGGCAGACAGAATCAACCTCCCTAGAAATATAGTTGTAAGTTCTTGTCTTCTTCTATTAAACCACGTTGGCATTGGTTTAATTAACGTAATATAGTAAACGTGGAATTTTTATATCACACGAGTTAAATGGCCTAGAGTTAAACTTCTTTTTTTTTTTTGCTTTGAAGGATCGAACAAACAATCTATTCAAGCAGGTGTATGAGCAGAAGAGCCTGAAGGGAAGAGCTAATGACGCCATAGCTTCTGCGTGTCTCTACATTGCCTGTCGACAAGAAGGGGTCCCGAGGACTTTTAAAGGTACTCCTTTATTTCTTTTCATGAAAATGACCTTGTGTACATTTTGTTAAATAATAAACAAATCAAGCAACTTTGATATTAAGAAGCTTAGCCAAGTCTTCATGGTTACATATTGAAATAGGCCTGAGCACCATTTGCCAATACTGCACGTTTTAGTCCTTGACAAGTTTGTATTGTACTTTATTAACCGAGCTCTTTACTGTACTGCTTTCCCATGCAGGCATTTTAGTCCTTGTGAACCCACTTGACCTTTTATTTTTTCTAGGTAGGATATTCTAAGTGACTGTACTTGGCAGGCTTTGCGGGGCTTGCAGTGAGTCGTGCACTTGATGGAGGACAAGAGTTTCCTCTCCTAGTATAGTTCTCTACAGCTCCGGGAGCTAAATCATAAAAACATCGGTGATTTTTTTCTCTTGATTTATATATAGGGTTTGTGCGTTAACTTCTACCTTTCAAGCTTTGTCAGATTGTTTTTTTCTCCCATTTCTAGTTAGCCATGAATACATGCCAACATGCTCACACTGTGTCACTGCCAAAGTTCAGTTTAGCTTAAGACCATAATTGTTCTTCATTCAACACATTTTCTTGGTTTTCACTGAAAGGTAGCTTTTATTACCATCATAGTTTTTTGTTATTATAAGTTAGAATTCTCAGCATAACAGTCAAATATTTTATCTCATTTAGAAATAACCTTTAAAAGTAGTATTGCACACGTTTATTTTGCTTAAATTTTTGGTTGGGGCTTCTTTTTTTTAAATCTCTTTGATAAAATTGCAACAGATTAATTATGTGGGGGTACCCCAAAACAAATCTGGAAAAAAACCTCCGCTAGGTGATCTCTTTTGTAGTATGCATTTTTTCCCCTAGGCGAGCATCCAGCAACTTGTTCTGATTTAATGCACCCAGTGGCATCACCTGGTAAAGTTCTCTCTGATGACAGTGAATTTTTTCTTAAAAGCAGTTTCGCTCAAACTTCATTTTGGGGGGATGCCTGATTTAAGAGATCAGTATGCAGCTGTGAAATTTTATTTCTTGCTCGTGAATCGTGCTGCAGAAACTGTTGTGATATTGAACACAGATTGCAAGGACAGCAATATAGGAAAAAACTCAAGTATATGAGTGGTTTTCTCATTTCAAGAGAGGAGTAATGTCGATCGATGACAAATCTCATTTTGGATGTCTGTCAACTTCGTGAACAGATGAAAACATCCACTTGTAGTGCATTCGGAGTTTGTTCCACCAGGTCAGACCATTAATCAAGCTTTCTATTTAGAGGTTCTGAAAAGGTAGCGTAACTGTGGGACCAAAAAGGCCTGATTTGTAGCAGAAGGACCTGACTGCTTGTGCCACCACCACAGTGCTTCTGCTCACACAGCCATCTCAATGGAATAGTTTTTGGCGAAAAATAGCATGCCTTTCTTGTCCACACACCTTATTCACCTGACCCTTGCTCCATGAGACTTCTTTTTGACACAAATGAAGAGAGGGTCATGAAAGGAAAACAATTTGATGACATACAAGAGTTGAAGAAAAGATGAAGGGGAGGTGCTGTCAGCCATCCAAACATTGAAAAATGTTTCAAACTCATTTAAAAAGACTGGAATAGCATATTTGACAAATGTATTAAGTGTAATGGAGCATACCTTGAAGGTGATATGGTTGTTCTGTAAAAAATGTTAAGTACATAATTTTGGTGGGGGTAAATCTGTTTTTTGGGGGGTACCCCTCAGATAAGTACTAAAAAATTTTTTGTTGAATTAAATGTATTTGCATGAATTGAAGAAAATAACTGAAATTTTAAAAATTAAGCTGATGGGAAATATCAATGAGAGGATTATGATTTCATTTGTAAGACATGATTGAATTTACATGTATTTATAACCAGTAGCTTTAAAAATCATCTATACATATTTAGACTTTATTTCAGTAAAATTTATATTCAGAGAACTATATTATATGATTTATGTAGATTTAATTACATGGTGGTTTTTTTGTTTTGTTTTAGAGATATGTGCTGTATCACGGATTTCTAAGAAGGAAATTGGTCGATGTTTTAAGCTTATTTTGAAAGCTTTAGAAACAAGTGTGGATTTGATTACAACTGGGGACTTCATGTCCAGGTTCTGTTCAAACCTTTGTCTCCCTAAGCAAGTGCAAATGGCAGCTACACATATCGCCCGTAAGGCCGTGGAGTTGGACTTGGTGCCAGGGAGGAGCCCAATATCTGTGGCGGCGGCAGCTATTTACATGGCATCACAGGCTTCAGCTGAGAAGAGGACCCAAAAAGGTAGGCTACTCCCTAAGGAGGAGCGGTAATGAAGTGGTGAAAGCTCTAATATATGACTGTACTTTCATAATTTGGGGGCTGATAAATTAAAGTGCTAGGAAGCATAACTATGCAAATATATGTGGTTTCTCTTTTAATTTTTGTGATTTCCCCCCTCCAAATTTTCATGACCATTTTATCAATAGCCTCATTTCCCTCTCTGTTTTTCTCTTTAAATATTTGAGGGGAGGGCTCATGCCTGACGTAGCATCTTAAGACAGGCACACTATAAATATGAGGGGGTTTCAGAAAGTTGGGACCGTTTCATTCCCTGTAATTTTAGTTGTCCGTGAAGTTGTCGGAGCCCCTCATGCTGACTCTCCAGCTTTAGCATTCAGTGGAGCCGGCCCGTCTTTGTACAGTGCTCGCAACTGCGGGCATAAGTCACTCAGCCTTCTACCATCATTTTTAAAATTTAGTGTTGTAGACAAACGTTCAGACAACTGTAAAGTGAGTTTCTTCACAGGCTTGTTACCTGTTTGTGATCCTCAAAAAGTTTTACAACAGAAAAAAGGAACAGTTGATTTAAAACTAAGGAAACTGAATTAATGGTTACAATAAAGTTATAACACCCTTCTCAAAGTTTTTCACTTCAGCTCAGGCTATGTGTATCTACACTGCTAAAAGTAGTAAATGATAGGAATAATTAATTAGAAAGAGGAAGCCAACTATTATTTAAATGTGCCATCTGTTATGCTATGGGATGTACAACTCTTTGATCTCAGCTGTATTAAGTTGAACAAAACTTGAAGAATAATATCGTATGATCCCATTTTGCTGTTACACAGGTTAGCTGTTGGGGCAATGTTATGGGGAGTATTCAAATACAATAATGTATTTTCTTTACAAGAATAGACTCCTAGATTACTGTGTTATTTTCAGAGATTTATGAGGACAGAGCAGCCCCCAGTCTACATGTGATGACCAACATAATGCCTAGTTAGGCCTGTGTTCTCAGCGTTGCTCAGATGCTTTGCAAATAGAAACCATTCAATACTACTGAAAGCCCTGGAGGGGCTAAGTACTAGTGACATTATTACTTACTTTAGCTACTGCTTTCTCCTTCTTCGTGTGCGTTTCAGTAGTTAGCTTTTGTTTTGCTGCTTGGTTGTGTTTGGGTCTGTGTGTTGCTTTTGTTGTTCCCTGTCCTTCTGGACCGCCGCGGCTATTAGGAGTTGGAGTGCAGGTGGTGCGCACACAGTAGGGTTGGTATTATGCTAATGTTGGCTTCTGTTTTTTAGAAATTGGAGATATTGCTGGTGTTGCTGATGTAACCATCAGACAGTCCTACAGACTGATCTATCCTCGAGCCCCAGATCTGTTTCCCACAGACTTCAAATTCGACACCCCGGTTGACAAACTCCCACAGTTGTAAATGATGGTCGCTGATGCCGGACTCTGGTGAACACTGAACTTTGCCCGGTGTCCATTGCTTATTCAGTGCTGGATTGAGCCTTTCACGGAGCAAAAGAAAAGACATGTTATGCATTCCAGGGCTATAAATCTAAATTGCTTGGCTTTCTATACATATATATTAGTGAAACATATTTAATGACTTAAATTTCTTAATGAATTTGCTTTCTTTTGTAGCACTCTAGGAAACTATTTTGGAGGATATTTGAAATGATGTCATTCTTGAATAAAACATTTTTCAAAATGGAAATTTTTGTTATAATTACAAGTTATATGTAATTTATAATATATAATTACAAATAATGCATACTGTAGCTAATAAAACTGATAGGGGTCTTTTTTCCCGTTATTTTTCTTTATTGTATATTTTATTTTAATAAAGTCATGGAAATAAAGACTGGAAACCATTGTAGACAATATGTTTATTGAAAGGAGCGTGTGTGTGTGTGTGTGTGTGTGTGTGTTATGAAGATATACATGTTAAGGGAATAAGTAACATCTGGACCGAAGGGAAATGTTTTTTGTTTTCTCAGCTTGTTGAGCAGAGGAGGTGAGGCAGGTCTAGATAACAGCAGACAGACAGCGTACAACAGATCTTTATAAGTTTCGGATGTTAACATTTCACTTTACAAAACATATCTGTAATTATATTTTACTGGGATATTCATAGGGTAAAGAATAGCTAAAATGGGATTATTGGGTTCTGAGATTATCTAGGAATGTTTTTTTTTAACAAATGTCCCTTGGTTATGATTAGCAATTGTGTGAGTAGCACAAAAATAGGCATTGTGAAAAAGACCAACACAGCTCAGTGCACATACCAGTTTTGTAGTTTGTATGACAGACATCACTGTAAAAGCCAATATGGTGCTTACACATCTCTAAAGGGATTTGCACTCAGGATGGTCTGTTGTGGCCTAGTGGTCTGGTCCAGAGAACATTCCCCCCTTTGGAAGATTAGAATCCTCACTGATATATCTGCTGACCATGGAAAGGAAGGGCGAGTTCTGGGACTCGAGAAAGACAGTGTTTCTTCCTTTCACAAAATGAGAATCATAAACACACAGAGCCGAGGAAGAATACCAGAGAAAGAAGTGCAAGAAGACTAATCTGGATATAGGATTGTAGTAGTTTTATACCTAGCAGGTAGATCCCGTGTCTCCCCAGGTGAGACTGCGTGTCTCCCTCCTGGACGGCATTTTCAGTTCCACGTTGACCCAGTACCCTGAGCCGCAGGGTTTATTTCCTTCCTGCCTTGGCTGTACACTTTGATAATGCAGTGCTTCAAGTGTCATACAGGGAGGCTTCAGAAACTTGGTGGAATGTTACATTTGTGAAAAGTGTGTGTGATATATATATATATACATTTAGGGGCAAACAAGTGGTAAGTTGGAGCTTAAAATGGAATACATGTTCCCATGAACTTTTTTGAAGCCCCTCATATATTAACTAGTCTCGCTTTCCTGGTTAGATGCCTCTGTTAGTAAAGGCTAGTAAAATGTAGACAGATAAAATACCAACAGTGTTAGTTTATTTCCAACATAACAGAAATCGGGCATCAGCAGAAGGGAAGTCAAGATGGGAGTTGGCCATTTGAGAGTTGCAGCAGTTTGTAGATAGGTCTCACATGAGAACGAGTGTGCAAGTATGCCACTCGGGCTAGGATTCATATTTGCACACACTTTTAACTGTGTTTAAAAGTGTCTACCATGCGTGAACTGCTGTAGGCTCTCTCAGTCTTGTTGGGTGCCTTCTGAAGGACCAAAGCAGTGGCCTCCAAGAGGCCATGTCAGGCCAGTGAAATCCAAAGCAAGGACTCCACATGAGTAATCTGATAGGTTAACTTTGTAAGAAAAACGTCAGAAGAGTTGTATGAAGGATTTTGTTTTTTCCTGTTGTGACAAGGAATCTGCTTGTTTCCCAGAAACAAGAGCCCCAGTAAACAATAGTAGCAAGAGCCATCTGAGAATTGTATTGGAAATCTTTACCCCATCCACCCTCCAGCTATGATCTTGCCCATTCAGATTCATGTTCCCAAAACTACATTGAGAAGGAACCTGACTTGAAGCACACGATGCAGACTGCCCCCTTGTCAATCGAAGAGCACAGTAGTCTATGGGGAAAGGTTGAGAGGATGTAGGGCAGTGAGTTCTTTACTGTGGTTCTGGCCTGTCTAGAACTCCCACCAAAGGACTGTGTCATACTAATTAACTAGAGTCTGGGGAAAGAGGTGTGGAGAGCTGTTGATAGGATTCCCCTGAGAGACTGCATTGTGACTGCCCTCCTGCTGTGTATAAAGGCCTCTGAGGCCAGAGCTAGGAGCTTGCTGCCTGCAAGAGTCCGAGTGGAACACATCCTTTGGATTCTGCGTCTGGTTCTTGGACCACCTTCCATAGTCTTGGGGATCAAGGAGACTTCCAGGACATCTGGATTTTGATTTGGGACTTAGCACCCAGAAGACATGGGCTATTTTCTTTTGTGTTGTTAGTTCTGAGTCACCATTGCAGCGCCCTGGGGAGTAAGGGGTGTACAGGGGAGAAGGTGGTGGTTGATGTCAGAAATGATGTGGTACAGCAGTGTGGAGAGGTGGAGCATTTGGGGTATGTTTAACCTCCACTTTCTTAAGATCAAAAGGAGCCCTGGTGGCTTAGTGGTTACGTGTTGGGCTGTGATCTTCAAGGTCCTAAGTTCAAAATCACCAGCTGCTCCTTGGGAGATAGAGAGGCCATCCTACTTCCATAAAGAGTGACAGTCTCAAACTCACAGGGCAATTCTATCCTGCCCTGAGTCACCATCGACTTGATAACATTGAGTTTGGTTTTGGCTCTTTGGTTCTCGGGACCCAGTCTTTTGTTAATTTTTATGAAGTTGTTCATTCAGATGGAGACACTTCCAAGGGTTTAGAGCTGTGTCAAGACAGTAGTTGAACTTTGTATTTAAAAATAAATGTCTGATTTTATAGCAGTATTTTTACCTTACCCTTGTACTAGAATTAAAATGCCAATTCTGTTTGTCAAAGTTAGAAACATGGTTTATTCAACTTTGCTCGATTCCAAATTGCTGACATATTGGGGGGGGGGGGACAAGGGAAGGAAATGCCCACTAAGAAAGTAATACTAAAAATGCACCATTCCTCCTCCCACTCTTGACTTGGCAGTTGACATTCTTGATAAAGCTCTGAAAAGTAGGCGTGACTGAGTGGTTCAGGCCACGGCATTGATTAAGCTGTGGTTGGAATTGGGTGTAATGGTTCACCGTTGGGGAATGATTTCACCTGATTCGTGGCTCAGTTTCACCTAATAGAGGAGTCCACAGCAATTCCAAGGATGGAGTTCAGCCCATCTAGTGTGTGCTCTCTCTCTTCCTCAGTGCAGTCTAGTGTCTCGTCCATCTTCCAAGACTATTGAGTCCCAAATGGAGGTTTATAGTTGGCTAATTTCTCCTGAAATCCACTTGAGATGTAGAATGATCAGTGTCAACTACTTGATCTAAATTAGATGCCACAGTTACTAATATTAGAAATCCAGCCAGGTCTTGCTAACAATAAGAATTAAACACACAATTAGAAAATACCTTCTTAACCAGATGGACATGCATATCCATCTCATTGTATACTTAGATTGTGCTTCAAATTTGCAGCCAGCGTCCTTGTTCAGTCCATGTTTTAGTCTGGAATATTACTGATAATTTCTATAAAGTGGGTCCACTCGGCATGCGAGCATTTTTTCTTTTAGTTGTTGAAATCTGGTTCGTATGGCTGTTGTAACCAGGTAAGGTAAGTAAAAGACTACTGGAAGCCAATTTCATTGATAACTTCTACTGTGAATCTGCAAGGTCACACATGTTTTGGTCAACTTCAGGCAATCTGAACATCAGTCTCCAGAGGTGCCCTGGTGGTGCTGTGGATTAGGCGTTGGGGCTGTTATTAGCGAGGCTGGTGGTTTAAAGAAACGGGAGGGGGGGAACCTGACTGCTCCCAGAAACATTCAGTCTTGGGAACCCTAAGGACCAGCTCGACTGTCCTATCTAGAGATACTATGAGCTGGGATCAATTCAATGGCGATGAGCTTGGGATTTGGGGGGTGGGAGTGGGGATTGGGTCAAATCTCCCCATTTTTGTAGACTAGAGAGACCACCAGAGCGTTCTGCCCCTGTTCCTGTGGACGCAGGGCCAGGCCCCAGGCCCCGCCCCTCCTCCATCTGGTGCTCTTTAAGCAGTGCCCTTGACACTCGCTTCACAGGCTGCCTCCTCTCCCTTCAAGTTACAGTTTCAAGAGACTGAACAAACAGAACACTTACTTGTTTTGACTTCAGAAAACCTTCTGTGAGCTCCTGAATTCTTTGTAAATCTGCCCAGGTGGGAAGGAGTTAATTGTCAATATTGGACTTTCACCCTTCCTCCAAACTAAATGTTTCCCAAACTAAATGCCTCTTGGTATTAAGCCTTTGTGTTCCAAGAACAAATGTACTTTACCCAGGGCTGCCTTTGGTTTCTGAGCTAATTTTGTATCACAGGTGCAAGATTTACTTTAATTATCAAGATGAACAGCTGAGGGGGTCAGCCTATTACCCATCTGGTCCTAATCCAGCCACTAGGTCCCTGGGCCCCATGTCAATATTTTCAATTGTCAGTGGCCCTGACTTTTCTTGTTGCTGGCATTTTCATCTCATCTGCCAATTGTGAAGCTCCTGAAGAGTCCCTGAGCAGCTCACCCCCTCCCAAATACGTGCGCACACCCTCCGCGAGGAGCCCCACAGCGAGGCTTTTCTGCAAGAGCACCATTCAGCAGGCCTTTCACACGTGTCAGTGCTCGCTGGCCACCCTCACCAGCATTTCTCCAGCAGGAGGGGGCCACGCTCACTCACCCCCTCACTCGGAGAATTCGGAGGGAGGCAACCACAGCCATTTCTTGTCGTCTGTACAGTATGGAAGCAACAATTCCATTGCCTGTCTCTGATCTGCAACCGCCTATGACAGACACAGCCCTGAATAGGCAGGCCCCTTATGAAAGAGCCCTGGCTGACCATCTGGAGGTGAGTCTGCACAGGTGCATAGGGTGCAGAGTAAGAAAAGGTTTGAAGCCTTTTTCAATGATTTAAAAGCTACAGGTGTACCAAATGAAAGTTCCTGTGATTTAAGTGTCCAAATGTGGTAACGCTGAAGGGGAAGTAAGCGCTGCCTCTGCCTTACTGTTGGTAGCCCGGTCTGCCTGCTCTACTGTCTTCACGAGTAGTTTGGTCTTTTCTCATCATTTCATCGGGCTCGTACAGCTCGTCACAATCCGTACGTACATCCATTCTGTCAAGCACGTTTGTTGCCGTCATCATTTTCAAAACATTTGCTTTCTATTAGAACCCTTGGTATCAGCTCATTCTCCCGCCCCCATGAACCCTGGATCATTTGTAAATTATCCTGTCATGTCTTACACTGCCCTACATCTTTTCTTCACTCACTTTTCTGTTGCCCATCCCCCAGGGCGGAGGTTATACGTAGATCCTTGTGATCAGTTTCCCCTTTCTACCCCACTTTAACTTTTGAAATACACATACAGAAAAGGCATATAATTAGAGAGGATGATAGCGTTTCATACAAGTAGTTACATAAGCAGCAAGATAAACATTACCAATACAACAGAAGCCTCCCTCACTTCCTATCACTCATTACCCACTGCCTTTACCACTAACCAATGATCTACCTTCAAGTACATACATACAGATAGATACCCAAAGGCATTTCAGAAAGTTTGTGGGGGAAATTCCATGGTCTTTAAATTTTTTTCAGAAAATTGTAGAAATTGTAGAAATTGTCTCATATGAATGGTTCAAACCCTCTGCCATGAAGTCAATTTCTGGTACACGGCAACATGATCTCATCCACTATGCACCGGTGTCTGGTTTCTTCTATTCACTATATTGGAGGACTCAAGTAACTATAGTGTGGCTCATTCTGATGTCAATATCGTTTCCCTTAGGTGAATAGCCAGTACATCAACTAATTTAATGGGCATTTTCATGGTTTCTAGTATACACTTGTTACAAATCGTACTATCAACATTCTAACACACGAAATTGCTGGGCTGGTGGTCAGCACAGATGGGAAGCTGTAACAGGAAGTTGTAAACTGTGTTCCATGCTGGCTGTGCCTGTACACACTCCAACATTTCAGGTAGCCCCAAACTCCACACCGGCACCAAACGCACCTTTCTAAACCCTAGAGCAAGCCCTATGCTGGTTTTAAACCTTGGTTGCCTGTAGATTTAAAGCATATTTTGCAAAATCTTAAATTCAACATAATGACATCATGTCTCCTGTGATTGTCTCTTAGTCCCCGGATCACATGTAGTTCCTTTCTGTCTCCAAAGCGCTGCTTAGGTTTCCATGCCCTCTGTCCTAGGCACACCGCAGGGCTCCCTCAGCTCTCCACCCTGTGGCTGGTTCCCGAATGGCAACTCTAACCACGTCTCTCCCGGCGGAAGACGCCTGGGTCACGCTGAGGCAGCTCTGAAAACGAAGATGCATCTGCACCCTCCCTGCTGAGGCTGGCACCCTACAAAAATCATAGGTGTCTTAAATAGGGCCCACGAAGCCTAGGCTGGTACAGTGATCAGTAATTCCTTCTAACACTGCTTAGAGAAGGACATCTTGCTCAGTAAAGACCACGGTCAATGAAAGACACAGACCTTCGTAGGATGGACTGCATGGTGGCTGCAGTAGAGGCTTCAGGCACAGCAGCGAGGGTGAGCAGGGGCAGGAATGCCCGGCACTTCTTTCGGTTGTACGTCAGGTTGCCATGAGTCAGAACTGATTTGATAGTACCTACCACCACCACCACCACCACCACCTCCACCACCTGTACCACCACCTCCACCACCACCACCACCACCACCACCACCTGTACCACCACCTCCACCACCACCACCACCCACCAGTGCTTACAGTGTCCTTTGTCATTTGGTCTCTTCTTTCCGAATCTCGGCCCACGCTCTCCATTGTAATTTAAACAAACACTTCACCTACAGGAACACTTTCTGCCTCAAAATGGCCACATTTTCTCTCGGATGCTCTTGCCAGGGGCTTTTCCCTGGCCCCTTTCACTCGGCTAACTCCTACCCAGGTGTCAACCTAAGGCCCTCCTGCAAGTCTTCCTTACCTGGGTGTGGTGCTGGGCTCGGAGGTGGACTCGCAGGACCACCCTGTCCTTGCCGAAGTCTGACTGGACTCTATGGAGACACTGACCTCTTCTTTCTGGTCTAAGGCTGAATACTCCTCCTTTGCATGAAGTACCAATTCCCATTTTACTTTCAATGTTACAAAGCTTAACTAAATAAAAGTTCTTTGAACCGCATGTTTTCCTTTGGAACTTGGCTAGATATAATTAAAACAACAACCACTTTGCTTTTGTGGGTAGGAAACCACGTGAGTACCAACCTGACTAGAATCTTCATTGATAAATAAAATGGTGCATGTTTAGGTCTCTAGAACAGAGAAAATACATCAGAGTTTAAAGGGAGAATTTTAACAATTTGTGGTGGTAAAACTATTTCAGAAGAAAAAAATGACCAATTTTTGGTAAAAGCCTGCTTTATACTGTCTGTTAGAAATAATCCAAAATAAATATACATCTAATGGAGTACCCTTCCTCGCACTTTGATTGCCTTTAACTTAAAAGTGAAGAGATGACTTGGGGCAGGGAAGTAAGGGGGAGATAAAGCAGACTTGAGAGTGATTTAAGAAAGTCTAAAGTCTATAGAATGTAGTGTAATTATTACAACATATACATTTGACTGCTAAGAAAACATTTCAGATAACGTTTCAAGGAGAAACAATTAAAAATGTCCAGCCCCCAAAGAAGGGTTTGTGGGTAATAAATATTAGAGGAATAAACACTGAGGGAAGAAATCCTACAAGTAGGGCTTCAGAAAATCCACTAAATCTTTCTGAGCCTAATTTTTACATTTGTAAGATGAGCAAGTGGAACACAATAGCCATTGCTACTGAATGCCAGAGTCCTCATCACGCTTTCCGGCAGAGTAAGAATGCGGCTTGCTCCACAGCCACACCAGTTCGTACTCCAGCCTCCTCTCACCTGAGGGGCTGAACTCTAGAGGCTGCAAAGATACATCATTGAAACAAAGTAAAAAAAAATCCATCTCCTCCCATATTTTATTAATGCTACCGTGTGGCTGTTGAGTATTCCAACCTCCAGTGACCGGAGAACAGGGTAGAACTGCCCCCCTCCCCCCAGTTTCCAAGGTTGTAATCTTTTGCCTCCCTTCCTTATAAAACACCCAAATTTATTTCAAAATTTATATAGTCCCACATAAATCCAAGAACGTGTCATTTCATGAGTAGGAAGATTTAATATTGTCAAAATGTCAATATTACCCAAACAGTTTAGAAATGTAATTCTGATCCAAATCCCAATTTCACTCTTGAAAGAAATGGAAAAACTGCCAACTTTACGTGGAGAGGAAACAGACCCAGAATGAGCAGAGAACTACTCAGACGAGCAAAGTCAGAGGCCTTTCGCTTTCCAACCTCCAACCTGTTTACACGGCCACCGGAGTCGAAACAGCCTGAGACTGGCCCAGTGACAGATAATGACGGGCCAATGGAACAGAACGGAGAGCCCCAAAGAAATCCTTCTACCTACAGATGACTGAATCCCAGGAAAGGGGCTAAAACAGTGGAGGAAGAGATACTCTCTGACAATGGTGCTGGTAAAACGGGTCTCCATCCGCAGAAGAATGAAATGGGCCCCATACCACCACCCCCCTATACAAAAATGAACTCAGGATGAATTAAACACCTAAATGTAAATCCCAGAACTAGAGACCACCAATGAGAAAATCAAGACAAACTTCTCAATTCGCTCGCTGCCATCAAGTTGATGCTGGCCCAATAGGACATATTGACCCAAGAGGACGGAGATTTCTGAGACTAAGCAGAAAGCCGCCCATGGATTGCCTAGTGGTTTCACACTGATTTTATCGTCAGCAGCCTAACTAACGCATAGCCACCATGCCACAAGGGCTTCAAGGCACAAACTCAATAGCCGTAAAACAAGCCACAAATACACTATAAAATATAGCAAAAAATGACACAGTAGAAGGCAAAATAAGATATATGACCGGGACCTATTAAAAATTAGATGTGTGTGTCAGTAGACTTCCATCAAGAGTAAAAAACCCACAGGCAGAGATAAATTTTTGCAATGACTTGAGACAAGGGACGAATCTCTGAAAGCTACAGGAAACTGCAGTATCCTAATGAAAAAGATGGCTAATCCAATTATCAAGAAAAGGGAATGAATTGACAGTTCACCAAAAAAGACCTCCAACAGAGGTTAGTGAACAGTAGGAACCCAGACAGACAGACCTAGGCATATCTCTGTTCACAGCAGCAACAAGATGGAAATCACTTCCACGTCCATCAGAAGAATGGGGAGAGACACTTTGGGGCACACACACCGTGGAATTCTGTGCATGCCTGAAAAATAAGGATGAAACCACAGAGCAATGCAGGGCAAGGATGGACTGAGGGAGCTTCATGTGCAGTGACATTAGGCAATCAGACCAGGGAAAAATATTGCATGTGACCTATACAAAGAAATAATCGAGACAAAGGTTTTCATACCAAAGGAAATCGACATCGATGGAGTTGGGGTTTCCATCAGTCTCTATCCAACTAGTTCAATCGGGTCTTTTGTCTTTTTGGGCTCCCAAACCTTTTTCGTGAATTTGGTGACGGTTAGCAGAGCAGATGATCAGTCTTATAATCAGCAAGTCATACACATTTTTACCTTATCCATTGCAACCCCTCATTGTGAGAACCTCTCTAGTCCAGTGAGCTCATAATAAAACCAAAAGCAATGGCGATAGCATCCGTCCTGCTTTGTGGCAGCGCCATGCTCCCCAGGATCTCCAGTTGCTGGAGTTTCGGAAGTAGACTGCCAGGCATTTCTTCTGAGGGGCCACTGGGTGGGTTCTAACCTCCAATCTTGCAGTTAGCAGCCAACTAGAACACACATGAAAGTCCTAAGAAAATCTTCCTTAAATTAAAAATAAAATGGACTGCATACATGCTTCTTCTATAATTAAGTTTACTGACATTTTTTGAGGATGTGTTCACTCTCCATCTCCAAACCTGGATACTCAGTGATCACAGTGTGGAAAAGGCATGATAAAATCATAGGTTTCAAGAACTAGCTAGAAACTCTTGACAAAAAGTGAAGTACCTTCTAAGAAGGTAGAATGGTTCTGGAGAGTGGGGAGACTGAGTGGATAGACTTGATACAAACCAAATCTTATGTTTGGTTCTGGTTGGCAGACCGTCCCAGGAAGCATGGCTGGTAAGCAGGTTGTGTCTGGCTGGAGCACTCGCTTCTGGGCCCAATCCCTGCACTTTGGCACTATCTGCCACCTCCCTGCTCTTCTCAATGACTTGGAATTTTCTTGGCCAGCCTTAAACCTACTTTTATTTTCATCATTTAAAATAGCAAGCAACAAGCAGAGACTAGCTAGATGCTGTGTAAATGATGCCACTTTATTTGACCAGAAATTATCTCCCCCTTTTTCAGTTGCACAACTAACCTATTTGTTCAACAAACACTATGTGCTCACTATCTAGTATATGATTTGGACCACCAGGAATAAAAGTGATGAATAAGAAGTCAAGGACTCTGTGATAAGAAAACAAATACATAAATAAATGAGAAAAATTAGACTACTGTAAGTTCACAGCAGTAGTATATTTAAATATTAAAAAATTTAAAGTATTTGATCGGAGCACATGGGAGCAGATGAAGGGGGAGGAGGAGAGAGTGATGATGTTCCCAATTAGAGCAGCCAGTCCACAGAGAGGACCACATGGCTGGCCCCACTATGAGACATGACACCCCTCACTGACCCAGAGCCCTACAGGGGACAACACCAGAGACAGTGTGGGAATTGCACCCGATCTGATCCCGCCACACCAAGGCAAAAGCTTAAGTGGGTGCAACAGAACAGCAAGGGAATGGAGCGGCCAGGTCCCCCAGAGAATGCTGAAGGTGGACTTTGGGGCCAGGGCATGGTGCCCTAACACACTGAACTGTAAAACACTCCTAAATGCCAACAACCAATCCTTGAACTAACTACAAGCTTATCTTTCTTGTGTTTTGCTTTGTTGTTGTTTTCTTGTACACTGTTGCTTGGTTTTGCTCTGTCTTGTTTTTGTGCATGTTATTATCTCCTCAGGTCTGTCTCAATAAGATAGGCTGGATGAACAATGGGAGAAAACAATGGGACCGACAGTTCCATGGGGACATAGGACAGGGGCAGGTGGGGGGAAAGGTAGTGGTGTTAATAAACCCAGGGACAAGGGAACAACAAGTGATCCAAATCGGTGGTGAGGAGGGTGTGGGAGGCCTGGTTGGGCCCGATATAGGGTAATGTAACCAAGAGGAATTGCTGAAACCCTGGTGGGGACTGAGCATGATAGTGGGACAGGAGGAAAGTCAAACGAAATAGAGGAAAGATTTGGGAGGAAAAGGGCATTTAGAGGTCTAGATAAAGACATGTACATATGCAAATATATTTATTATGAGGATGGGGAAATAGATCTATGTGTATATATTTATAGGTTTAGTATTAAGGTAACAGAAGGACATTGGGTTTCCACTCAAGGATTCCCTCAATGCAAGAATACTTTCTTCTATTAAATTGGCATTCTATGATGTTCACCTTCCAGACACAACCACTGAAGACAAAGAGGGCGAACAATCAAATGTGAAGAAAACTGATGGTGCCTGGCTATCAAAAGATATAGCGTCTGGGGTCTTAAAGGCTTTAAGGTAAACAATCGGCCATCTAGCTGGGAAGCAACAAAGCCCACATGGAAGAAGCACACCAGCCTGTGCGATCACAAGATGTCGAAGGGATCAGGTATCAGGCATCATCAGAACAAAAAATCTTACCATAGTGAATGAGGGGGGGAGTGTGGAGTGGAGACCATTTGTAGGCCACTGGACATCCCCTTACAGAAGGGTCTCGGGGAGGAGATGAGACAGGGTGCGATGTAGCAACGATGAAAAATACAACTTTCATCTAGTTCCTAAATCCTTCCTCCCTCCCCCTCCCCCACTATCATGATCCAAACCCTACCTTGCAAATCTGACTAACCAGAGGATGTACACTGGTACAGATGGGAACTGGAAACACAGGGAATCCAGGGCGGATGATCCACTCAGGACCAGTGGTGTGAGTGGCGATACTGGGAGGCATAAGGAGGGTAGGTTGGAAAGAGGGAACTGATTACAAGGATCTACATGTGGCCTGCTCCCTGGGGGACAGACAGCAGAAGAGTAGGCAAAGGGAGACGTCAGACAGGGCAAAATATGACAAAATAATAATTTATAAATTATTAAGGGTTCATGAGGGAGGGAGGGGAAAATGAAGACCTGATGCCAGGGGTTTAAGTGGAGAGCAAATGTTTTGAGAATGATGAGGGCAATGAATGTACAAATGCGCTTCACACAATTGATGGATGTATGGATTGTGATAAGAGTTGTATGAGCCCCTAATAAAATGATTTAAAAAATTAAAAGTGACTGACACAGGGGATAGGAAAAGGTCTTTTTGAGTACATCTTTTTTTTTTTTTTATGGTGGTTGCACTTTTGAAGAGAATTGTGATTTTTTTCCCTTCAAGCATACTAATAACTCATTGCCACCAAGCCTAAGCAGACTTATAGCAACCTCTACAGGGCAAAGTAGAAAGCCCCATCTTTTTCTCCCGCAGAGTGACTAGTGGTTTTGAACTGGTGGCCTTGCAGTTTACAGCCCAACTGTTAACCACTACGCCACCTGGGCTCCTGCCTGAGTACATCTTAAAAACCTTTTAATTATGCAAACTTTTAAACATGTCCGAGAGTCTATTGTAAAGTCCTCCCATTCCCTGTCTCCATCCCATGTCCCCATCCGCTGACTGTCAATTAGCACTCCTACATGCTTTGTGTTTTAGCTATTCCCATAAGACCCCTGTTCCCATAAAAGGCCCACCCTCTCCATCTTTATAGATTAAGCGCACACAACGATCATACTCAACTATGTCCCCATGTATGTAGTCCACACTCATCTCAGGAGTCTTTTTTAAATTACCTTATTTTGAAATCAATTAACACACATATTGCAATGTAGACTATAAGAAGGTGGCGTAAAGTTTGTGGAAAAATCTATTATCTTTAGATTTCATGCTACAAACTCTTTAAGGCTTCCTAGTATCTCTTAAATATATGAAACTAAACATTACATATGCCCTGTCCGCCTTCTCTCAGGCACTTCTATGCTCAAGAACCTATGGCATTGGTCATTAAGGGTTTCTTTTAATGGGACTCTTACAGTTCTTATTAACAATCAAGACATCCATTGTGTCAAGAACGTTTGTACATATGTAGCCATCATCCTTTTCAAAACATTTTCTTTCTACTTGAGATTTGGTATCGGCTCATTTTTCCCCTTCTCCCCTCCCCTCCCCTCATTAACCCTTTATCATTTATAAATTATTACTTCCCTATCTTATACTGTCTGCTGTCTCCCTTCTCCCACATTTCTGTTGTTCATCCCCCTTGACAGGGAGTGGGATGGGGTAGTTGTACGCTGATCATTGTGATCGGTTCTTCCTTTCTCCCCGCACCTTCCCCTACCCTCATGGTATCGCTACTCCCATTATTGTTCCAGAGGTTATCTATACTGGATTACCTGTGTCAAAAGCTCTTAACTGTACCAGTGTACATGCTCTGGTCTAGTTGGATTTGTAAGGTAGAACTAGGGTCATTATAGTTGGGGGTGGGGGATGGGGTGGGGAGAGGAAGCATTAAAGAACTAGAGGAAAGTTGTATGTTTCATCACTGCTATACGACACCCTGACTTACCCCTTCCTTGTGATTCTTCTGTAAGGGGATGTCCAACTGTCTACAGACGGCCTTTGGGTCTCCATGTGTGCACACCCCACCCCCACCCCATTCTCATAGATATGATTGCTTGTTTTGGGTCTACTGATGTCTGATTCCTGATCCCATTGATACCTCATAATCACAGGTTGGTGTGCTTTTTCCATGTGGGCTTTGCTGCTTCCCAGCTGGATGACCACTTGTTTATCTTCAAGTCTTTAAGACCCCAGATGCTGTATTTTTTGATAGCCAGGCACCAGCAGCTTTCTTCACCACATTTGCTTATGTACCCATTTTGTCTTAAGTGATGAGTTAGGGAAGGTGAGTGTCACGGAATACCAAGTTACTAGAACAAAGTGTTCTTGTGTTGAGGGAGTACTTAAGTAGAGGCCCAATGTCTAACTGCTACCATAATATTTAACATATATGTATAGATTTTCCTTTTGTTATATAGAAATATATTTACATATGTACATGCTGTGGAACATAGCTTCAGCAAAGCCATTTTGTATTTAAGTCATACAAGAAGGGGGTGGGGAAGTTCCCGTAATAGACTCAGATGCTTGGAAAAATCAAAACTTATTAACATTTGTTTTAGCACAAAGGGGCTAGAGGACGTAATGACCAGAAACTTACAGATAAGGTTCCCGGAATGTTCAGCTAAAGGCTAACTGCAAGGTCTGCTTCTGTTCCTGCTTGCATGCTTGCACAACTGCAAAGCCCACTTGTTTACCTCACCCTATAAAAACCCAACTCTGTGAGCAATCGGAACCACTCTCTCCCTCCTCAGAGAGCCGGTCCCTGTGCAGGTTTTTTCTCCTTTCTGTCCCCTTTAATAAACTGTTTTGCCTCTTACCAGAAACTGAGTTGTTCATGTACAACAATGCCTATATTTAGACCTCTATAAATGTCCTTCGACTCCTAGTATTTTCCTCTATTTCCTGTTTGACCTTCATTTGGCTTTCATTAATTTCTCTTGGCTACATTGCACTTGATCCAGCCCACTGGGCATCCTACACCCTCCTTGCCATTGATTTTAGATCACTTGTTGTTCCCTTGTTCCTAGGTTTGCTGGCTCCCTCCTTCCTTTTCCCACCTGCCCCCTCCTCTCTCCCCCATTGTTTTCTCCTTGGGATTGTTTATCTTGCCTATCTTAACTAGACAGACATGAAAAACAAAAACCAAACAAAAGAGGGAAAAGCTTATAAAGAGTTCCAGGTCTGTCCGTTGACCTCAGCTGGCACATTCATTAACTCTAGTATTTTCTGTAACCTGTCAGGTAGATCTTTAAGCTTCGTTTGATTTAATTTTTTAAATGGGTGAAGCGAATAAGATGGTGTTTTCTGCTGATTGCATTGAGATTTTAGACCTTATGTGGTCACTCTTTTAATGATATGTATATTATGATTTATTGGTGAGTTAAATAGGCACAATAATCCATGTATTATAAAAACTCCTTATCAAAGTATAGTAGTTCTAGAACTATTACCAAATTGTTGCCAAATCCACTGCTTCATTAGAGGATGCAAAAGCTGATTATCTAATCCTGTAAGTTTCCATAACTATTAGCTATGACTCTTCTATAAAAAAAACAAGGGGACCCCATCTCCGTATCAGTTATTTGCTTACTTTCAATGACAGGATGACGGAGGGATGGGTAGGCGCTGCGGCGGTGCCGTGGTGAAAGCTCTCTGTGGCAAACACAAAAGTCAGTGGTTTGAACTCATCAGCTGCTCTGCGGGGAAGAGATGGCCGAGATGGAAGTAAAGATCGATGGCCTTGGAAATCCGGTGGGGCACTTACATTCAGTCCTCAAAGGGTTAGAATCCACTCTACCGTAGTGAGTTCACGTTTTTGTTTTTGCACAGGAATGGATGTGTGATTTTGCCATTTTTTAAAATCCATTTTTAGAGTAAGGAGTTGGGAGTGTTATCACCTGAAGAGGTGACATTTATGCTGAGATCTAAATGTCAAGCAGCAACTAATTCAAGCATTAGGAGAAAGAGCATTTCAGGGATAGGGAACCTTTAATGAAAAGGCCCTAAGCGGGTCACAAGTTGGTGTGTGTGCAGACTGGAACGGAAGCCATCTGAGTAGGGAGGCAGGCACTCTGGATGAACTGGATGAGATCGGGGAGAGGCTGGGCCCACGCGCTCTGAGCCGGCAGAGAGGACTGGGTGGGCAATTCTTAATGAGGTGGCAAACTAGTGGAGGGTCTGCACTTTTAGAAGATCACTCTGGCTGCTGGATGGCCAACAGATGGGCCTGAGTGAACGCTGGGTGCAAGAGGATGAAAGCTGCAGCGGTACTCCTCTGTCCCAGGCCCTCCACGAGGAGCTGGGCCTGCACTCCCTGGAGAGTGGGCACGGGGCAGTTTCAGAGTTAGTGAGTGACAAACAAATGGAATTTGGGGAGTTGAGGCTAGAGAAGGGTGTGTTGACAGAAAGGGGAGAGGTCTGGGACACATCCGCATTAAAAACCCAGCAGAAGAAATTGTATGCTTGGTACTTCTCTGACATCTAGGATGGTACCCACTTCCTGCTAAACTCCCTACAAGATGCTGCCTCTTATCATCCCCTCCGACTTGTACTGCCTCAGTCTGGGCCCTTAGCCTCAGAGGTGAATTTCCAACTCCCCTCCCCCCTCTCAGAACAAGTCTCCTTCACACCACTCCCAAGGCTTCTTCTCAATGCCTGGAGGCTTAAGGCAAACACCCTGGAGACTGGCCCAGTCTCCTCTCCCAGCAGCCTTTTCCAGGCTGTCCAATGTTACACAGGGAACTTTGCTCCCGTCTCCTCACCCACGCTCTTCCCCTCTTCTGCAGCTCTGTGCGTCACTTCCTGCTGCTAAGAAGTGTCTATTGCGTATACTTCTTACCCTTCAAACTTCATGTCACATGTGACCTACAGAATAAAACTTTCCCACTCCCCACCCGTTAGCACAGAGGACTGTAAAATGTCTTTATCCCACTAATTAGTATTTACCTGAATGGCAAGAATTTTTTAACCTGAGCATTGATGATACCCAGAAGTTACCGATAGTCAACAGAATAAGATACTCTATAAAGATTACTGAATTTCTGCCACTATTACCTCTCGAACTCATCAGAAAGGTCTCATCTGAAATTATACTACTTGGCCTAAGAAGAGTGTCTGGCCAGGAGAGGGGATGAAAACATTAAAGAGCCTTGGTGTCAATTATTTGGGCAGAATTATCCAAGGGCCACCCACAAGGCTTCCCATCACAGCTGGGGACTCCCCACAACCAACAGCACATTGGATACCTCCACGTGGGTTTTGCTACCTTTCTCCTAAAGAACATTAAACTAATTCCAGTCAACAGGTCCATTTATCTGAGGTGCTTTGTTCGCTGCTCTCGTGTGCTGTACTTAGCCTGACTCTTTCTCTACAGGAGAGTGTCAGTGGTACGGATTGCCCTTGTAAACAGTACTATGCTCCAGGAAGTCCGACAGTAAGGAGGCGCTCTGTTCTCCTGGATCTCTCTTTGCTTATGTGTGCTCCTGCTTGGGAGAGGCGAGGTGCTGCAGGCTATTGTAAAGGGGAAGCAAGAGTTTCTTAAGAAATTATTCAACAAAATTATATTACCTCAACATCAAACATATTTTACGAAATTTAACTAATATATTTGGCATGCTTGTATGTATAAGTGAGATAATGTAAATGTTACAACCAGTCTTGCCTCTTATTCTACTCATCTTTTAGTGACTCTACCTTTCCAAGAGAGCATGAGAAGGGAGCTAAGTTTTCTATTCTTTGGCTGGTTTTAATTTCTGTATGTCTTTCAAGTATGTATCTCTCGCTATATCAAGTTATTTTAGCCCCTAAGATTATACATGTATTTTGTACAAATACTTTCTAGATGCAAGCCAACCACTTAAACCAAATGTTCAACTTAAGAAACAGTAATTGTTCCAATGCTGGAAGACAACGTGGCTGCTTTGGACAAAGTAATAGTGTGTCTGTGCCAACCCAAGAGCAAACCGGCTTCCAAGCAAATCAGCATGCAATCAGACGTGGAATGCGACATAACAATTCAAGACGAGGCTCCCACACTAGGAGAAGCGTCTTTAATGGTTCCTAGCAATGAGAAAGCAGAAGGCCCTCGACCAGGTGGTCTGACAGAGGCTGCAACAGTGGGCTCAGTCCTAAGAGCTGTGAGGATGGGGCAGGCGGGGTTTGCTTTGTTTCTCTTGACGGCACTTTATGACGGGGTCCGAGAGGACCAGAGAGCAGAAAATCCGTCCCAACCCATTTCCATCCCGTTAATCTGAGTCACAGTGACCCTCTGTAGGATTTCTGAGACGTCTCCTGAGTGTGTGGTGGGTTTGGAAAGCCACGGTGGGCGTTAGCAGCCCAATGCCTGACCCACACCAATGCGTTGAGAAAGCCACGGAGTGGTTTCACAGGAAAAGAACACTTTCTTTGGTTACTAGAGACAGAAAGGAAAAGGAAGGCAAATGGCGAACTATAGACTGGCCGACAGGGAAAGCAACATACACGAGAAAGGCAATCAAAACGTGTGTGGAGTGTAATCAATGACATGAAACAAAATGTGTATCGAATAGAAACTGATTTGCTCCTTCACATAGTTCACAATTAAAAACCATATTTTTAAAAGGATGAGAAAAATACATCAAATCATGGCATCAGATGATACAGTATCTAGTAGTATAATGAGCAAACTATGTGACAAGACTTTATTGAAGAGGAAAAATACATTACACATATGGTTGGAAGACCAGAACATCCAATGTGTCTACAGTTGGCAACATAATGCAAAAAAATGAATGTCTCAAACATTCTGATAAGAAGCCAGCCTAAGTTGGGTATACTTTTATGGGTAAAGAATTTTAAAGGGTAACTATGATTATGTGTAACTTTTTGCCTTAATTTAAAAATGACTTTTATTGCACAAGATTAAGCCAAACTTTAGTTATATGCAAATTCACACCTGGTGAATAACCCAAACGATGCTGAATTGAGGAAGTTCTACTGAATGTTTCGTATGGTCCCTTTGGCACTGCCTGCTTCGCACAAGATAGCTATTTCAGTTCACAAGTATGTAAAAAAGTTATTCATCCTTTACTCTGATTATTCCTTTTATGACTTTAACTACACAAGACTCCTGACATTTTTCATGCAGATCATGTATATGGAGTATTAAGCTAATAAGTAGCTTCATCAATAGTAAGTAGTTCCTGAGTAGAAAGTGTACTCCTCAACAAATGGTGAAATGCCCTGCTTCCTTATAATTACTTTAAATAATTGATGTTAAGATCTATGCTCTTCATTTAATTACTTTAGCCACAGTCTGTAGCCACAATACAAACATTATAAATAAGAAATTCTGAAATTTTGGCCACTCCTGTAAGTGATTTTTAAAAACTGCGCTCCTTCAAAATTTACTAACTTGTTTTATAAGAAGATCAGAAGTGGGAACATCACCTAGAAATCTGCTAGAAATATAAATTCCCAGGCCTTCATCCACACCTACTTAAATCAGAAACTAGGGGATGTCCACCAAGAGATTCTGCTGTGTGAGATCATTTGAAATCTACTGAACAAATTGAGCAAGGGGTTCATTCACTCACGCTTAGTGAGACCCGTTAGCACTACTATGCAAGCGAAAAGTGACTCTCCAAGCAGCTTGGCTGAGTTGTGATAGGGTTGCTGCAGTGAAGTGAAATTGCTCGGCGTGGCTCTTCTACTCATTCATTGTAACTCCTACCAAAGACTGGGTCAAATCATGCAAATAAGGTGTGAGGCTCTAATAGAGACAAGTGTTCAGCTTTGCCATTTCACCGAGTGTAAAAATGAGTCATTGGAGATGCAGGAACAGAAAATTCCATGAGCAGAAAGGAAGAACCAGGCGGGAAGCATGCTGAAGTTTCTGCGTGGCCAGGCAACGGATCAGCAGCCCAGCTGAGGAACAAGCTGAGTGTCTTTGGGGCACTTATCAGCACTAAGGAAGCTTTGTACGACTTGCCTGAGCCAGGGCAGAGATCAAGGGAACATGCGGGCACGGCTGAGGAACAGAGAGTAAGATGTGCCTACAAGCCTGGCTGAAAAGAGGTGCTGTGGACAAAGGAACTTTATCCTAAATGATTCTGATCCTGACTTGTATTCAATTAGCTTCTCTAATAAACCCAAACAGGTGTGATTATGACTTGTGAATTCTGGTGGCCATTATATCGGAATATTGAATTTAGCAAAGAAGCCTGAGTGTCAGGGGAGGGATATGGATGTCAGAGCTGGTAAAGACAGTTGTAGTATGAAGCACCTCTGACTTCAGGGTTGTGGAACAGGCTGATGTGGAGTTGGAGTCTTCTCCCTATAGAAACCAAAAGAGGTCATGTGGAATCCACACTATTTCCTCAGTTGTACAAAGAAGCAAGAGAGAAAGCAACAAGGGGATCCAAGGGTATAGGTGAGAGAGTAATTAAAATGATAATGACATTTAAGCTAGAAATGAAGAAAAGTGAGACTAACAAATATGAGGGGGCCATATTATTTCTTCCAGGTCTAGTAAATATTGGTGAAATAAGCCAGGTATAGTGAATATTGGTGAAATTATTTAAAGTAATTATAAGGAAGCAGGGCATTTCACCTTTTGTTGAGAACAAGCCAAACCGAGGACCTCTCAGAAGCAGCTTTTTCACTTAGTAGTCTCGCTCATATCCATTCACACCACCTAGGGAATCGTTTACAAAAGCCAAGTTAAAGATCTAAAATGCTACCAGTAACTTCTACCCACCAGTGTATTCCATTCATATCATTCTTCCACCTCCCCTTACATACGCTATCTTTGTGTGTGTTCTAACTCCTTGTTTAAAAGTTACAAGATCAATTGACTTTTTTCATTGCAATCCTTAAGATCATAAACAGTAACTAGACACATGGAATTCACCAGAGAAGACAGAGCAGCACAACCACAAGCGTAATCTCACTGGTCTTCACAGAACATCTCAAGAATGGCCTTGATGCACTGATTACTGACAATTAGCGGGATGACATCAAGAAAACCAAACAGAAAGCAAAAGGTCAAAAGGTCAGTAAAAAGCAGGAAAGAAAAGAGACCAAAGTCGATTCAATAAAACTCTGAAACTTGCTCTTGAATGTGGAGCAATTAAAGTATATGGAAGAACTGGTGAATTTAAAAACCCGAACAGAACATTTGAAAGGGCAGCTCAAGAAGCAAAAGCACCATGATGAAATGTTCAAAGCCCTGGAATTAGAAAACCAACTGAGAAGATATGGTTGGTCCATCTCACTCTGAAAGAAGACCAGTGGGCACAGCACCTGGGCACAGCACCGGAAGATGTAAGAAATAGTCTCTGCATCCAAGAGAACCAGATGACATTCAGCCAGCTCAAGAGGTAGCTAGCTAGTGCATGATCAAGAACTAGTGATACTGAAATAAGAATTCCAGATATAGCCCAGGGAGAGTGGCAGGTCTGTCTCGACCACATGGGTGCAAACTAAGAGGGAAAGAGTGTCAACCTCATCATGTTCCACAAAACCTCAGGGATGACATTCCTGCTCGGAGTAGCCAATGCGCAGAGAGGACCCTATGGCCGGACTCACCATGACGCTCCCTCCCTGACCCATCCCACTACAGGGGACAGCACCAGAGACACTGTGCGGGAGTGTGCCCGGTCTGCTCCACGCAGCGCAGGGTGAAATGCGAAGGGAAGTAAAGTAATGAAGTCTCCAGGAATCCTGAACATAGATTTTGACTTGGGGGACAGGGCTTGGCGTCTCATCAGACCCGATTGGAAAACACACATAAGGGTCAGCAGACAGACCTGGAACTATTTTCTTTTCCCCTTTCACCCTTAAGTCTATCTATTTAAGATAGGCAGGACAGAAAATCCTGAGGAGAAAACAAGTGGACTAGCGATCCCTGGGAGACACAGGGGAAGAGGAGGCTGGGAGGGGGGGCGCAGGGAGGCAACAAACTCAGGGATAAGGGAACAAATAAGACATCCAAAATTGAAGGCGAGGAGGTATAATGCCTAGTGGGATTTGATCAAGTGCAATAATATATCGAAGAGAAATTACTAAGAGCCCAATGGAGGGGGACAGGAGGAAGGTCAAAGGAAATAGAGGGCTCAAGTAGAAAAATGTTGATAGCAACGTATGTACAAGTGTGCTTAACAATTTGCCATATGCAGATGACACAATCTTGCTTGCTAAAAGCAAAAAAAAAGACAAACCAGAAAAGCTCCTGAAGCATTTATTGAAAAAGATCAATGACTACAGCTAGTCCTCCACCTATAGAAACCCAAATCCTCAGCTTCCTCGTCTAATACAGAACATACTGAGAAACTGAGAAAATATCCAAACATGTCAAGAGTTTCATTTTATTTGAAGCCACAATTAACACTCCTGGAAGCAGCAGGTGGAGAAATCAAACAACCTATTGCTTTGAAGAAACCGACGACGAAAGGCCTCGAAAGGACTGAAAAGCAGCCCTCAATCTCTGCAGGGACTTGGGTGCAGCCGGCCTGGGCGAGGGTATTCTCAACCGCCCCAGATGCCAGCGGAGAGTTGGAGAGTGAATACGCAACAGCAAGAATTGATTCATGGATAGGGTGTTGGCAAAGAACACCGAATACACTTTGAATTCCTAGAAGTGAGCCTCATGAGACTCTGCCTCAGGTACTTTGGACATGCGATTGGGGAGGACAGTCAGCAAAATGAGGAAGCATTGCAAGGAGACTGACAGCAGTCACAACAAGGGGCCCAGGCAAAGCAAGGATTGTCAGGATTGTAAAGACCAAGCTATGGTTTATCCTGTTCGCCGATGTGGAGATAACTTGATGGCACTTAAAAGTAACTTTAGTTGAATTTGCCAATCCTTCTTGCATTTTAGTGCTTTTTCTATATGCATTTTTCTTCAACTGTTGTAACTTTGTTCTTGACATTGAAGTGCTTGCCCCACTTTGATAAGAATTTTTCTTCAAGAGTTTGACTGTGTCTATTAAACTTTTACATTGCTATATACATTTTTAGCATCTTTCAAAGTTCCAGCAAAATAAGCACTGACATTTCATGATTAAATAGGCTATTTCTGTATTCCCCTAAGTCATCTTTAATGCTTCACAGTTTTGTTTCCAAGTAATATATTATCATTGCTAATTTATTTCTAGGTAACTTAGTTTTGCTGCTCTTGTAAAAATTCTCTTGAAAAAATAAAGTGTACTCCAATTGTTGTGCACAGAAATGCAACTAATTTGTCTTTATCTTATATCTGTCATCTTGAGTCAACTATTAATGATAGCAAATTGAAGTCTGGAGTTTATGTAGGAAGTAAAATAATTTGCAAATATTCCTTTTTTATCTTTTGAATCTTTACACTGCAAAAAGTAGCAGTGCATATTGGTGAAAATAAGTACTAATGCCTGGTATCATACACCTGTACCTAAAAAACACTTGCAATAGCATCCAGATAATATATTGTGGAATCTGATTTGCTATTGTTTAGGATTTCTGCACTAGTATTTATGAATAAAATTTGCTAGTACTGTACTGTCTTTGTCTGCTTTATTATCTAAAGTAAACCAACTCCAATGAACAATTTGGGAAATATTTTTCCCCATACTCTAAAGTTTCTATGAAGTTGAAATAATCTCTTGATGTTTGAAATAATACATTTGCAAAACAATATGGGCACAATATTTACTGAAGGAAAATAGGGAGGGATAAAAGGAATATTTAACTTTTTAATTGGATAGTAACTAATCTGTTGTCATCTTCATATGTTAGCATTAAAAAATTCTATTTTTAAGGATGATTTTTCAAATTTACGTCTGTAATGATAATTTTTTTCAGGTCTTGGCTTTATCTGTCTTTCTATTTATAATTTAATTTATGCTTTCGCTTTTACAGTTGTCAATTTTGTTAGCATTTTCAAAGAGCCATTTTTCCTCTTTCATGCTTTAACTTAGTGTAATTTTTCTACTTTTTAAGCTCAACTATTCAACCCATTTTTCACCTGTATCCCTTACTGAACTCTTACTGTGCAAAGCTCCAGGAAGCAGTACCAGAGTGTTTGTCAATTTCTTCATCTGCGTAATTACCAGGGAAGGGTTTAGTGTTCGCCACAGCTCTTCTTAGCCATTACTTATGGGGTTATTTTTTAAATTTCAAAAATATTTACAGATTTAAAAATCTATCCATTAGAAAAAGTCACTGGATTTTGTAGCTTTCTGAGATTTAAGACTTCAGTTTGATTTTTAAATTGTGGCATAGGTGAAAATTTACAGAGTGGGTTAGTTTTCCATCCCAAATTTATGACATTTTTGAGAAATTAGTTTTACCTAATTCCAGCAAGGACTCCAGTTTTCATACAAGCTCCACGTGTATTTGAAAAGAATGTGAAACCTCTTGACCCTGGAATGGAGAATTCTGTGTTTGTCCACTAGATCAAGCTTGTTTGTTTTGTTTAAACAGTATTTTTAATTTAAAAAATCAAGGTATCAAAAGTGATTTTAAATCTCCAACTACGAGAAATGGGTGTTAGCTTTTGTCAGTAGCTCTTTCTTTTCTGTACAAACTTTTAGAATATTTTATCAACTATATGCTGGTTTATAATGGTATCTTAATGCTTGAATTATTTTTATATAGAAAATAAGAACAGAAAAAATACTAGAAGCACTCTTAACCACCACCCAGTGTACTTTATCAAACATGACAAACCTAGCTTTGGGCTAGTCTGTCTTATTTACATTTATTGTTATTTGATATTTTAATTTACTTATGATTTTAAAATTTTACACACTATATTCTTTTTTCCACAGTATATCCTTTTAATGAGTATTCCTAATACATTAATATTTAACTAAGCCTAATCATTATTTTGACACTCCAAACTATAAAAGGACTATAGAATTTTGAGTTCATCTTTCCTGGCCTGGTTTCTTTTCCTTCCCTTCCTGCCTCCTAGTCCACTTTATCTGTTTTATTTAATGTTATGTAAGTGTTTACCATTTTGTTCGTTTCTAAACCACTTTTATCTCAGATTATCTTTCTGGGATAATTTTCCTTTTTGAAGCATGTTCTTTACAATTTCCCTTAAAATACCTAATTTTTAAAAAGTATTCTTAAATTACTCTCATCCTTGAAATATAATTTTACCTCTTATCCAATTCTCGGATGGCTGTTTTCTCACTACTCTGAAAATACTCCACTATGGCTCCCATTGCGAAATCAACTATTAGTCTGTATTTTCTTTGTGGACATTGATCAGTCCCTTATCTCTGTGGGGGTTAGAGATGTCAGTGGTCCTTGGTGTTTTGTATTTACACTACAATGGGTCTCTATACAAATTGGTTTCTATTAATCTGCTTGTAAACTATTATACTACTTAATCATCTAAGAATATTTTAGTACTCATTTTAATATTGCCTTGTCTCCATTCTTATAGTAATTAATCTTTTTGGGTCTCCATTCTACTTTCCTTATCTTTCACCTTCCTTTCATACTCCCATTATAAATTCATTCCAGCTCTCCAATTTTTTCCTTAGCTGTGTACACTGCTGCTGACTTAAGACAAATACATTTTCCATTTTTGGCTTTTAAAAATTTTATTTTGTTAAATTTGCCAATCTTAGATATGTAAACATTTTATGCATAGCTATGATTCTTTGAATCTATGAATTCTAGTGTTGGCAATATTTGGGTGAGCACGCTAAGTGTACCGTTTGTTTCTGTTGGCTTTTCATTCATGTGTTTTGGTGACTTTCATGCTTGGTGATCTTTGAGAGCATAGTCTCAATCTGTGGAGAAGAAAATCATTCTGGAGAGTACTTGCTGGAGAGTACATTCTGGAGAGTACTCCAGAGAGTATTTGCTGCTCCTACTAGTAAGAGGGTGCAATGCAAAGTAGGGCTTAGAACTGAACCTATAATGCTAATCCAAGGTTTAGTATGTGCTGCTGTAGGAATCAACATCCTTGGTAGGTCTACTTCTATTGGCTCAACGTCCTAAACCATTTCCCTTCCATTCTGGTTGTTACCTCATTAATATCCTGCTCTGGCTTAGCTCTGAGCCGCCAGACCCAATTTCTGAGGATACCTACCCTTGTGTTTGGGTACTTCTGCATTCATTCTTGGGTGCTGACACCCTAGTTCATTCAGGCTCCTCCTGAAGTCTTTTGTGAGGAGGCGGGAGGGCAGAATCATCGTAGAGACCTCCCTTTTATTGTGAATAGTACTTCTTCAATTATGTGTTTTATTGGTCTTGGAAGGCAATTTCTAGTCATAATTTTATACAGTATGATAATACATTTATAAACCATTGAAATAGCTACCTCTAATTATATATATATATAGATCTATCTATCTATCTCTCTCTCTATCTATATATATATATTTGCTTAGTCTATGTACTTCAAAATAGTGTGTGTAGGTCAATACATTATAGAAACAGAAAGTCTCAAAAATAATTTAGAAAGGACTTCCGGGAAGATGGTGACGGAGTGGCACATACCAGAAGGACTCCGCAGAACTCAGCCCAGGAGAGTGGCTTAGAGGGAAATTCTACAGGAGGAGCATCATAAAGATACGTAAGCACAGACCCACGGGGGTTTGAGGGGCTGGGGGCTTTTGGCTTACCTCAGTGGAGGCCAGCTGGGGCCTGATCTTGGCCCTGCCACTGTCTCTGCCGGAACCCATAGGGCGGCTTGGTCTCAACACAGTCACAGTTTGCCACCACCTGCCTTGGGGCAAGGAGTGTGACCTTGTAGTTCTATGGGCAGGGATGGGGTTCAGCTACATTGTTGCTCATTTCCATCTCTTCTCTGTTTCCCTCTCGGTCTGTGGTGAGCAGGGGCTTTTTTTCAACACAGCCACAGCTTGCTGATGCCACATCCGGGCAGGAACTAAACCTCTGCAGCTCCACTGGCAGGGATCGGCTACATTGTTTCATTTGTATTTGTTTCCACCCCTACACTATTCCCACCCACCCACCCCACCCCCCTTGCCGTAAAGACCTACGGGCTTGCTTTCTAATTTTTTCCCCTCCTCTTGGTCTCTCACACTCTACTGCTGACCTCCAGACCACTCCCCTTAGCTTAGGACATTTACGCCTGCACCACACCCAACTGGGTGAGCTCTACCCTGTGTACTTAGCACAAGACTGGGGAAAGCCCTGCTGACCTCCACCAAGGGATACTCTGCTCAACTTCTTACAGGGGAATTCCTGCTTGTATTCCTGGGGTCCCAAGGTAGCTCCGCCAACACTCCTCAACATTCCAAGCTGCTGCAGGAACCTCTGCCCAACCTCTGCAACACCAAAGCAGGGAACCCACCAACCTTCTGGATCACTCTCCTGAGAAGGATAAAGTGGTAGGTTAATTCCATAGTGAAATAAGCTGTAGGCAGTTTGAAGAAGCATTCCTACAAGTCTCCCAGAGAGAGCCAGTGCTCTTTGACACCATGGAAAATGGCACCTGGCTCCTCTAAAACAGTGCAACACAAACAGCCACCAGCCCCAACAACCTCAACAAAAAAATGGGAGAAACATAAGGCAATGGCAGGTGTCCTGAACATAACAACATGCACAGAAGAAGCAGGCATTGAGCTGCCACAGAAATTTTCAGAATGCTACTTGGAGTCATACAGGATATGAGGGAAACAATACAGAAAAAGGGTGAGATGAGAGAGGAAATAGAAGCCATAAACCAAAGGAAAATACAGGAGCTTAGGGAGGAGATAACAAAAACCAGTAGCAAAAACACGGACCTCGAGAATTGACTGGAAGAAGAGAACCGCATCAATGACTTGGCGGACAACCAAGAAGACGTTAACAAATACAAACAAAAATCCAATAAGATCATCAGAGAAGCTGAAGAAAACTTAAGAGCCATGCCTGATGCTAAGAAGTAGAACAACATTAGAATTATTGGCTTACTGGAGGAAGATACAACAAAGAAGTCATCTGCAACAATAGTGACAGAATTCTTGGAGGAAAACTAACCCAGCTTAATGAGTGAAAACTAGGCAACCATTCAGGAGACTGAAAGAACACCAGCTACACGGATCCCAAGAAGTCACCAAGGCAAATAATAGTTAAATTAACCAACTTTGAGGAAAAGGAGAACATCATGAGAGTAGCTAGGGAAAAACAAGCAATCACAGATAAAGGTTCCCACATAAGAATACGCTCAGACCTATCAGCAGAAACTATGAAGAGAGAGAGTGGAATAACATATTCCAAAAATTGAAGGGAAAAAAAAGCAAATCCAAGAATACTCTACCCAGCCAAATTATCGATCAAGATAGATGAGAAGAGTCTTCCCAGACAACGAAAAACTCAGAGAATATGTTAGAAGAAACCCAGCCCTACAAAAAAAAAACTTGCCGACCCAGTATGGGCAGAAGAACAACACTCACCAAGCATAAATAAGAGAGCGCCACATAAAACAACCTCACCCAGTGGGCAAAAAAGAGAAAACAGTGGCTTAAGGTAGGAAAGAATTCAAAGTCTGCTGAGGTAAGCTTTCACAAAAAAAAATCTAAAGGGGCATAGAAAAAGCTATGGTATACAAACATTCCTGGGGTGAGGACTAGGTAATATGGCAGGGAACAGACCAAATACAGGGATATACATGGTAGAGAACTAAAGAGGTGGGGAAATGAAAGAAAAAAAAAAAAGAATGGGTAGCAGAGGCACATGACACTAACCCACCTAAGGGGAGGGTATTGCTTATATCTTCACAGGGAAGAGGGACCAGACTTTAACCCAGTGCTCCAAGATGTACATGCAACATGCCGGCGTGGAGTAGGGAACCAGTGGAGAGGTCTGGGAGGCCTGCCCCAACTACTAAGTGGACACCAGCCCCTCCCCCCAGAAGAATTTATTTAAAAGGACTGTACTGAATCTGCAGCTCCGGGAGGGGGGCGTATCTGATCAGAGAGGATGGGGGGAAGAGGGGGAGAGTGGAATGCATCCTGATCCATTGGCTGTGAGGACGATGTTCCCAATTACAGCAGCTAGTCCACAGAGAGGACCACATGGCCAGCCCCACTATGAGACATGACACTCCTCACTGACCCATGGTCATATGGGGGACAGCACCGGAGACACAGTGTGGGAATTTAACCTGATCTGACCCCGCCACACTGAGGCAAAACATTAAGGGGGTGTAACAGAGCATCAAGGGAAAGGGGCAGTGAGGTCCACAGGAAATGCTGAGGGTGGACTTTGGGGCCAGGGCATGACGCCCAACAGACTGGACTGCAGGACACTCCTAGTGGCCAACAGGCAGTCCTTGTGCTGGCTACAAGCTTCTCTTTCTTGTTTTGTTTGTCATTGTTTGTTGTTTTGTTGTATGTTGTTGGTCTTGCTGTCTTGTTTTTGTGTGTGTTGTCTCCGTGGGTCTGTCTGAATAGGATGGGCTGGATGAATAGTTGGAGAGGGCAACAGGACCGACGGTTCCATGAGGACATGGGAGGGGTGGGGAAGCGGGGGGGGGGGGAGGTGGTGGTGTTAATAAACCCAAGGACAAGGTAACAACAAGTGATCCAAATCGGTGGTGAGGAAGGTGTGGGAGGCCTGACTGGGCACGATCAAGGCTAATGTAACCAAGAGGAGGAATTGCTGAAACCCTGGTGGGGACTGAGCATCATAGTAGAACAGGAGGAAAGTCAAAGGAAATACAGGAAAGAGCTGGAAGGCAAAGGGCATTTATAGAGTCTAGATAAAGACATGTACATATGCAAATATATTAACATATGAGGATAGGGAAATAGATATATGTGCATATATCCATAGGTTTAATATTAAGGTAGCAAAAGGTTTAAAATTAAGGGAGCACTCAAGTACTCCCTCAATGCAAGAATACTTTCTTCTATTAAACTGGCATTCTATGATACTCACCTTCCCGACACAACCACTGAAGACAAAGCAGGTGAATAAGCAAATGTGGTGAATAAAGCTGATGGTGCCCAGCTATCAAGATATAGCATCTGGCTCTTTGGTCTCGGCCGCAGAAGCGAGATGACGAAGGGAACGTCATCCTTCAGAAAGCGTCGCAATAAGACGCACACTTTGGGCCGCCGCTGTGGCTCCAAGGCCTGCCATCTCCAGAAGTCGACCTGTGGCAAGTGTGGATACCCAGCCAAGCGCAAGAGAAAGTATAACTCGAGTGCCAAGGCTAAAAGACAAAATACCACCGGTACTGGTCGAATGAGACACCTAAAAATTGTCTACCACAGATTCAGACATGGATTCCGTGAAGGAACAACTCCTAAACCCAAGAGGGCAGCGGTTGCAGCGTCAAGTTCATCTTAAGGATTTCAACACTTAGTTGCGCAATAAATGTTCTCGTATTAAAAATGAAAAAAAGAAGATATAGCATCTGGGGTCTTAAAGGCTTGTAGATAAATAAGCGGCCGTCTAGCTCAGAAGCAACAAAGCCCACATGAAAGAAGCACATCAGCCTGTGCGATCACAAGGTGTCGAAGGGATCAGTTATCATCAGAACAAAAAATCTTACCATAGTGAGTGAATGAGGGGGGGGGTGCAGAGTGGAGATCCAAAGCCCATTTGTAGGCCACTGAACATCCCCTTACAGAAGGGTCTTAGGGAGGAGACAAGACAGTCAGGATGTGATGTAGCAACGATAAAAAATATAACTTTCCTCTAGTTCCTAAATGCTTCCTCCCCCCCTCCCACTGTCATGATCCGAAGCCTACTTTGCAAGTCTGACTAGACCAGAGGATGTACAGTGGTACAGATGGGAACTGGAAACACAGGGAATCCAGGGTGGATGATCCCCTCAGGACCAGTGGGATACTGGGAGTGGTGATACTGGGAGGCATAGGGATGGTGAGTTGGAAAGGGGGAACCAATTTTAAGGATCTACATGTGACCTCCTCCCTGGAGAACAGATAAGTGGGTAAAGGGAGATGTTGGACAAAGCAAAATATGAGAAAATAATAATTTATAAATTATAAAGGGTTCATGAGATGGGGAGGAAGGAGCAAAAAATGAGGAGCTGACACCAGGGGTTTAAGTGGAGAGCAAAAGTTTTGAGAATGATGAGGGCAATGAAGGTACAAATGTGCTTTACACAATTGATGTATGTATGGATTGTGATGAGTTGTAGGAGCCCCTAATAAAATGATTTAAAAAATTTACAATTCTTACCTTAATATTATGATCAAAGGATTAATATTTTACTCCGTGTTTTTCATATTATATATAATTGCTTTGGGAAGACAAAAATACTGTAAAATATTTTGTCAGATTTGAACTAATCAGCATAAGAAGGCAAGTTTAAAAAAAGCACTGCTATAAACCCAGAAACCTTTAAATAAAAATATCCAACTGTGAAGCTATTATTTCTTGGCATACCTTCCATGCAGGCCTTTTGCACTTCTAAAAGTGTTATTTCCATCCCTCTAACCCTTTCTAAGAATTCTGCACTCTCTGACTCTGACCACATCAAAACACTTTCTTCATCCTCTAGGGTCTGAAATAGTGTTACTTTTTAATAATCTTATGATTTGGGGGAACAAAAATAAGTCTGAAGGGGCAAGATCAGGGCTGTAAGATGGATGAGGGAAGGTGTTCCAATTAAACTGTCGTCTGACAGGTCTAGTTCCTTTTCAAGAAATCCCAGGAGCACGGCTACAATGTAAAAAAATTCCTGGGAGCCCTTTCCTGGTATTTTTCTCAGCAGGGCAATTTCTTACCTCTATGTCTTGAATTTAACTGTCCCAGCAGGTCCCCTCAAAAGTCACTTTGTGATTGGATCTTGCTCTTTGAACATATTGGTAAACAAGAGTCACCCCTGGGTGTAGTCTAGCACCAAGGAAACATATAACAGTCCTCTAATTCTTTAATGCTCCCTCCTCCCCTCACATCATGATTCCAGTTCTACCTTACAAATCTGGCTAGACCAGAGCATGTGCACTGACTGGCAGATAAGAGCTCCCGACACATGGAATCCAGGATAGATGAACCCCTCAGGTACAGTGATGGGAGAAGCAATACTATGAGGAAGGCGGGAAGGTGGTGGTAGAAAGGGGCAATCGATCTCAATGACTGACATAGAGCACCCTATCCCCCAGGGTTACAAACCACAGAAACATGGGTGAAGTAGACAGACAGCAGATGGGGTAAGGTATGAAAATAATAATATATCAAGGGTTCATAACAATGGGAGAGGGACCCTCCCCCCCCCAAAAAAAAAGCTGACACCAAGTGCTCAAGTAGAAAGAAATGGATAATGGCAACATATGTACAAACGTGCTTGACACAGTGGATTGTTATAAGAACTGTAAGAGCCCCCAATAAAATAACTTTAAAAAATCATAATGATGTCTCTAAGGTGAACGAGAGACACATATAAATTATAGATATAAGTGGGGGGGGCACACTCACCCTTGGTTATAATTTATTCTAAAAAGTCATCATCATGAGCTTTGAGCTTGCTCAAAAGAATGATTGAAAGATCACCTATTTAATTTAACTGATTGCCAAGCAATGCTTCTCACAGGAGTTGAAAGCTTGCTGAGGCCAAGAGCTCCACTTAAAACTGGAAATACTGGTACCCCATTATCAGTGCCTATCCCATCGCTGGTGATTTCCAACAGTGTGTGTGAATTAGTTATGTTTCATTCAACCCCCCCCCCCCCACTGACAGCAGAGAGAGGTTTAGACACGGTTTTGTGTTGTTTGGAATACTCCTGTGCACATGCCCAGTAGCTGACTTACCATGGCAATCTCCACTAGCTCCTCACAGCTTCTACACGGTTAAGAACCTTCACTTACAGAGTTGATTCTGGTCCAGAGAGACCTTCTCAGAGAGTACAATGGCCCCATGGGGTTTCTAAGGCTGAAGTCTTCACAAAGGTAGACTGACATATTGTCCTTTGAAAAAGCCAGTGGGCTCAAACTGCCAATCTTTCAGGTGGTAGCGGAGTGCTTAACCAATGAAACCACAGGCCTTTTACTTTACAGGGGTAGGAAGGATTCTTTTATACTCTTCGAATATTTTAATTGTAATTTTCTAAAGATGATCGTAGAATGACCAGTAACGTTTATTTTTCTGATTTCCAGAAATCCAGGTATTAAAATACTAACGACTGTGCAAGGCTGGAGTATAGTGTCTCCATTATTTCCAGTGAGTGGGCAATTTTTTCTCCATCTTCTTGGCCCTTTCCCAAATCAGAAAGTACTTGAAAGAAGGTTAACTGACATTAGTCTATCATATCTTGAACATAGTAAAATATTGTATATTTTGATCAACAGAAAAGGAAAACCAAAGTTACAAATTACAATCTATTTAAACTTTAATTTGTGCATTTGTGGTAAGTTATGACTGCAAAACACTTTTTCTCTTTTAGAATGACATAATTAAAGGCACATTTCATTGAATGCATAGTCTATCATTCTAATACCCTACTTTCCTTCAAAGTGCTTGAGCAGTCACACATACAGTAATAGCAAAATATATTTACACTGGTAGAGTTCAAAAATTTTAAATCTGGCTAAAATATATACCTTTAAACTACAGAAAAATTAGTGCTTTCTTCAACTTAATTGTGTGAATATACCCTGCCCTCTAATTTTTTTTAGTGATTGACTTAAATTAAAAACATTTCTGTACACTGTGTAGTTACAAAATGCTACTTCAGTTTTTAATGCCAAAAGCCTATTTGGACATTGCTCTCTATGCATATTTGAGAACCATAAAAGGTGAACAAACTGTACCTCAAAAGTATTTAGTGTTGTCTTAAATGCTGCATTCACACCTCTTAAATGGAAATCAAACAATTAAGCCAATTTGTTCTAATATCTTTTGCCGGTCAAGGATATTAATTGGCATTTTTAAGCAACTTTCAAGAACAATTTGCTTCCTCTTTCTGCAAGATCTCTTGCCCCCATGTTGGATAAAATAATATTATAACATTTCATGAAAAAATGCACTCTTTTTACTTTTATTGGCTTTGTCCTCCTCCCATGGTTAGACATCCTAGCATGAGTATTACTAATTTTTCTTCACAGCAACAGGTTTAAAAAAAACCAACAGAACAATGCCTATAAAAATACCTTATGGGAGAATGTGGGGACCAGTCAGGAAATACTGAAGGAATATGTTATTAATTGGGTAAAAACGCATGAATAATTTTGGAAAGCAATATGGATTATCTGTAAACAATTTCAATTGTTCTTCAGAACACAATAAAAAAAATCACACCATGGCAAGGCTGAAATATTTATAAATGTTTTTAGCTCATTTCTCTCTAAATCAGTGTGCTTTCATTTATTGTCATAGGATTTAAGCTTGAATGATTTTTGCGAGATGAGCTTACTGTGATTAAATGGTTAATTCAGTATAGTTAGTATAACTTGCTATTCCTGAGGTATAATGATCCTAACAAGCTACGCACTGGATCAAAGATGTTATTACTAGATTAAGGAAAAACAATGAACTCATGGGCTAGAGAGTGGGTAAAAAAACTCCAGGCAAGTGCAGAGTCAGGGTTGGAAAACTGACTTCCCTGTAAGAATATTTTTAAAAGTCACTAACTGATGCCTCTGAAGAGTTGTAAAAAGTATTTGATCAGATTATTTTAGAAACTTTTGAGGTACAGCTTTAGTGTTATAATAATTTTTATAAAATATAGACTGTTTTATCAAAAATATTTATACATTCTGTTACAATATATTGCTTTTACCCTCAGTAACTGCCAATATAAAATCCGGATCCAGTGGCCTAAAATGTCCAAATGCACTCACTTCACGTCAATGCTGGAAGTCTGAGGTGTCTTCTTGGCCACTGTGCAAAAGTGATGAAGTGGTAAAATTAAATAATGAGCTTGCAACATAGAATACATTACAACCTGCACATATACATGTTCACAGCATGTATACAATGATAATCCCTAGGGTCCAACAAAGAGTCACCTTTACAGCAGACACAGAACACGAGGAACTAGTTAATGTAGAACGGATATCAAAAACGGGGGCACTCCATTGATTTGCAAGAAAGCACACACAAGTGTCTAGACTTTGGGAATGCATATGGGGAAGGCAGTATCTTACTTCAGATTGATCAGGTTTCATTCCTAAAATTAAAAGCAAATGCTGATGTTCAGTTGTTCCAGTTTCAGCATTGTTAAATAAAAAAATTGTTTGGCAAGTAGCTCTCTTGGAAAGCTCTGAAGCTCTATTATAGGATGGTAAAGATAAGGCAGCAAAGACCTTTTCTCTTAATAAATATAGAAAATTCATAAAAACAAAACATCAATTCATTGTTCAACGTTTTTAAAAAAATCAAGCCCCCAAAATGTGCACAAATGGCAACTATATCCTTTGATACTACAGTAATTTCTTTTAAAAAATACAAAAACATTTATTTGCCTTATTCAAACAATCTTGTGTGAATAAATGCATTCCAAGCCCTTTTTTTCTCTTTGTAAAATAGTTAAGTGAAATTAACTAATTAACTTTTCTTCCACTTAAGGCAGGCGTATGGTAAAGCTGGGTATTGTAGAAGAGTGTGTTTCTTTCATTAAAAAAAATATATATATATATGTAGATATGACTGTTGATCCAAAAGTAGTGTTCCTTTGTGGTGGACCTTTTCATGACTGATGTTCATTAGTTTAACCTCCATGAAACTGTTTCCAGTGCTCAGGTTTATGTTGAACATACATTAAGAAGCCACTTTTCAAGAAGGTATTAGAGTAGTACTTTTACACAAATCTTCATGGGTCCAGAGCTATTGGTGGCACAGAGAGCAATATGAAGGGTTGGTATTTGTAAGAGGTCTCCTTGTGAGTCAGTCTGCTTCGTTTCACAGTGTCTACATACTTAACACCAATCAGCAATGTAGTCAAAATCTCTGAACATTACTTGCTCCTCTTCTGAAAGTATCCTTGGTTCTCGAGGGGGAGTCAGAAGAGGTGCTTCTGAGGTAAATTCATCATCAAAGTTACTAACATCTTCCCGTCCTCTAATGGTAGGTACAAAAGGCGGCTTTACTTTTTTGTCCATAAGAGCATTCCAATCAATAAGCTGGATGGACCACAAAAAATATAAAATGACCAGGTTAGCATCCAACTCTTCATTGCATTAAAATAAAACATGTTTAAATCTAAACATCCATTCTTACCCGGAAAAATGGGTGCTTTTTTACATCCTCGGCATCTTTCTCACTAGCCCCAAGGCGCCGCTCAGGATTTCTTCTTAACAGCTACCGCAATGTAAAGAAGAAAAATCAAAATTAAAAATTTCAAAGATAAATGTCTTTTATATACCCCAAACCAAACTCATTGTCATTGTGTCATAGCAACCAACTCATAGCAATCCTGTAGGACAAGGTAAAACTGCCCATCTTTCTCCCACAGAGCAGCGGGTGGTTTCAAACGGATGATCTTGCAGCTAGCAGCCCAACTCCTAACCACTACTCTACCAGACCTCATATCTATGTCTGCTGAAATCATGGAACATCTGGGAATCGAAAACATCTAACGCTTTCCTTGTGAAATATAAAAAAATTAAGTAATTTACAAACCATTAATTCTTACCCTTCTCATTATAGAAATGGCTTCAGTGGATAAGAATCTAGGATACCTTACTTCATCATTTACAATACTGTCAAAAACCTCTTCTTCATCATCGCCAGGAAAGGGAGACTGAAAGAAATATCTTTAAGTGAAAATCAGTTTTAATACAGTAAGAACTCACCTATCCAAATTACAAAAGAACATCAGGCAGTAAAATGGAATAAAAGCATAAAGGAAATATCACCAAAAGAACAGCAAGCTTATTAGGTTAAAAGGAGCCATAGAAAATATTGATCTATTACCCAGATTATGTCATGTACTCAATGAAATTCTCTTTAGTATAACATTAATTTTATTTCTTTCCTTTCATTCATTCATTCCTTTATTAACGGCCTCTTGGTGATTAAGATTGCTTATGAGATAGTTCGGAAATATTCACACATTAGCCACAATCTTCAAAAACCTCAAAATTGTGGAAAGATAAAACAGGTAAAGTATATATGGTAATAAGTGTTAGCACAGACAAAAGAAAATATTTGGATAAATATCAGATAGAATGTGCTTTGGATGTCAAGGTCATTAGTAAGTGAATGCTGGCCAAACAGAGCTACAAATTAGTAGGCACCATGACTACACCAAGAAGCAGCTGCCTGACAAATTAGACTGAAAAAATTTAAAATCATTGTTCCTAAGGTGCACAAAGAGTCATTAAAAAAAGCAGCCATATTCATTTAGTATAACAAATTAGTGCACAAAATTTGTGATCACTCAAATTATCTTGAAAAATTTGCTGTGAAAATATGACTTATGTCACTCATAGACAGTAAAGACCTTTATGGAATAGGGCTAAAGTTTTTCTACTCTAAAATACCACAAAGGATTTTCCTACAAATAAGTGAAAATTGAAGGCTTGAGTAATTATCGTGTTTCTTGTAAGCATAAGAAAAATGCAAGGTGCATTTAATACCTTTACAAAGATGCTGCAAAATGTAATGCTTTAAAAACAGGTTCTGAAGAGAGAATGCCAGGGTTAAAATCTCAGCAGCATCACTTAAAACTGCATGTGTCTCTGTCTATGCAGTAACCTTAAAGGAGCTAACATTTATGAAGCACACAATAATGCCTAGCCAACGGGAAACACCAGGTTAATTAGTTCTCTTCTTTTCCCAGGATTCACTCCAATTTTATAATACCAAACGGAGCTGTCCATTTGTTTGAGCTACTATGTATTTATTTTTTTGTTGACTAGATGACAACCACAAAGCAAAACTTTAACAAAATGTCTGCCATTCATAATTTGCTTATTTACCGATTCTAATTTTCTCTATGCCTCGACTGGACAGGAATGACTGTTAAGACCAAAGAATTGCAGAACAGTCAGCAATCATATCATTTCTCTTGCATCTCCAAGTCACCAAGTTCTGCTAATGGAATTAAATTACTTTTCAAAGTCTTGCAGCTTCCTAATTCTACACCAATTTATCATTTATAATGATTGATAAAAATAAGTCTTTCACTCCTGCTTTATTTATTAACTTTTTCAGGGGTAGAAAGCCACCTCTGCCTCCATGGTGGATTCACAGTGCTGACCTGTGATTAGCAGCCTCGCCCACTATGTCCCAACAAAATAGCGAGGGAAAAATGAAAATGCTAATCTTTTCAACTCTAGTCTACTGTCTTTGAAGTTAACAGTTATTTTAGACCAATCGGAGTGCACTTTTCTTTAAAGGTACAGATTACTTTCTTTTCAATAGTCTCATTGCTATTCTTGCCCCTATGAAGTTATCAGTCATACAATATTTCAAAATCATAAATACAACCATAGTAATACTGAAATATAAAGAACTATATTCAAGGCACTCAATGTATTCCACAAGTCATATAAAGATACAGAAGCACAGCCAATTATTAGTATACCATAAATAATGATAAAATCCAAGTTAACACTTATGATAAAAATATAGGTGGCTTTATAAATCACTTGTTTTGTCTTCTCAATCAGCTTTCCTCTCCCCTCTCTCACACATTTTACACTGCTTACCTCACCAACAAGCATTTCATATACAAGCACACCAAGGCCCCACCAATCCACAGCCCTTGTATAGGACGTTTCTGTTAATACTTCTGGGGCAAGAAATTCAGGAGTGCCACAAAATGTGCTGGTTCGATCTCCATATCCCATTCCTGGAAGAAGAAGGCGAAAACACATTAAATTTGTGGCCAACAACCACCAAAAAAAAAAAAATCACTTAGGAAGCAAATTTAAAATTATGCATTTATAGATAATGACCAAACTCATATACACCCAAGACTTTTAAGAGAAAATATTAAGGATTTGGTGTAGAAAAAAAGTGCAAAAGCAACTTTATATACCCTCTAATGAGTTAAAATATATACAATTCTCATGATTCATTTTGTCATTTTCTCTTTCATGTTATACTTTACAAGGTTGCTAAGAAGGTACAACAAAAATGGACTGATTAAGAACTTCATTTTTTCATTTTTTCCAATTGAATCTTTAAAATATGTTTAATTATAAAAATATTCAGTACAATTTAGAAAATGAGCAAAAACTTGAAAAATTGTGAACTTACCAAATGTCACCCAATATAGTAACATGACATCAGCAGTTTAGTTAATAGATTTTTCAACTTATGTCTATATTAATGATTCATTGATCAAATGTATACTATATGATATATATCGTTAAATCATGCATGAGATTGAAAATGCCCAAGCCATGGTATTGTCAATTGCTTCATATGCATGTGAAAGTAGGTCAGTGAATAAGGGAGACTGAAGAACAATCAATGTTTGTGTACTATGGTGCTCAAGAAGCACATCAAAAGTACTGTGAACTGTCCACAGGGGGAACCCATTACAGGGATCTACATACATGTTGTCCTCGCTGGAGGAAGGACAACTGAAAAGGGGATGAGGGGAGATGTCGGACAGTGTAAGACATAACAAAATAATAATAATTTATAAATTATTAAAGGGTTCATGAGGGAAGGAGGAACGGGGAGAGAAGGCAATAAGGAGCTGATAGCAAGGGCTCAAGTAGAAAGCAAATGTTTTGAGAATGATGAGGGCAACAAATGTGCAAACGTGCTTGACACAATGGATGTATGTATGGATTGTGATAAGTTGTACGAGCCCCCAGTAAAATGATTTAAAAAATAATAACAAGCAGATTTGTCTTAAAAGTATAGTCAGACGCTCCTTAGAGGGAAGGATGGTGAGGTTTCATCTCAAAAACTTTGGAGAGACCAGTCCCTGATGGTTATTAATGGCAAAGTAGAGAGGAAGAGCAAAAGGGGAAGGCCCTTGACAAGATGGATTGCCAGAGGCCGCAATGACTGAATCAAATACAACAACTGTCAGGATGGTGCAGGACTGGGCACTGTTCTCGTCAATTGTCCACAGGGTCGCTATGAGTTGGCACCTAACAACAACATGTTGAAAAGGGTTTGAGCCCTTTATAAGAGTCAGTTTTGAAAGAGGTTCTATTTCAATTTTTTAAAGGTGTACATGTGGGGGAAGGAGGGAAAAAGAGGTGCTGACACCAAGGGCTCAAACAGAAATTATTTTTAAAATGATGATGGCAACATATGTACAAATATGCTCTATACAAATGATGTATGGATTGTGAAAAGTGCTGTAAGAGCCCCTAGTAAAATGATTTATTTTTTTAAAAAAAGGTGTGCACAATTAAAAAATATGTAAAAATCTGTATGCCGAATGGACAAAGATTTGAAAGGCATAATTATAAACACATAGGATGTTTTTGTGGAGTATGTGTTGGGGCCTTGACACTATTATGCTTGTCAATAAAATACTACTTTTAAAAAGAAATAGTACAATTATCTATATTATACATGAGTCTTTTAAGTGGCTTAGCCAAAAATAGAAAGTTAGTTTTTGAAAAACAGAAATGGAACCAATACTTCTTGGGTCATATTCCGTGCTGACAACTACTTTAATAATAATAAATAAAATTAATCATTTTATTGGGGGCTCTTACAACTCTTATTACAGTCCATCCATCCATGTGTCAAGCATATTTGTACAGGTTGCCATCATTTTCAAAACATTTTCTTTCTACTTGAGCCCTTGATATGAGCACATTCCCCACACCCCCTGAACCCTTGATAACTTATTAACCCTTCTCCCACGTCTTACACTAACCAATCTCTCTTCACCCACTTTTCTGTTGTCTATCCCTCTAGGAAGGGATTATATGTAGATCACTGTGATGGGTTCCCCCTTTATAGTCATATTATAAAATCTGTGACATTTTAATGTAGTACATATGTCTATTATAGCACTATAGCTACCGTATTTCATTCATTCTAATTTCTTGTATTGATATATAAATGTAAGGAGGGAAGCCATTAGCATGAGGTCAAAATGCATCTGAGGAATCAAGCCAGGACACTAAATAAATAAGGCATGCAACAAAGACAACTGCACAAATTCATTGTTGGTGGCAGATCAATCCATCCCAGTTACAGGTGGGACTACAGAAAAATGCAACAGGACTGTGATTTTGGCACGTTAAGTTGTTGAACAGAAGAGCTTACAAGAGTGATCCAGAGCCTTCTAACCAAGGCAATCGGGGCGAGACTGATATGCAGGACTCGTGACTGAGGTGACCCCCTGGGCGGGTCAGAAATGGCATGATAGTATAATTATTTTTAAAGGAAGTTAGAAGTTGGCCTAATTACAGAAAGCCCCAGGCTATCAATATCCGACTGATATAATTTCATGGCACTGAAATGATGAAGAACTAGTTTGAATTCTAGCTCTGCCACAAGTTAATTATAAAAGCTTGGGAAAGTGACCTGGGGATCACTAATATAAGCTAATAATTGGCAACTATTATTATTATATACTATTCTTATGATAATGAGGAAAAGCACATTCAATAAATCTGGTCATTGAATAATGTTTTGTTTTTAATGTTACATGTTCCAAGCACTTACCCATCCATATATACTCGTGCATAAGCCGAGTTTTTCAGCACAAAAATTTTTGTGCTGAAAAACTGGGGTTCGGCTTATACACGGGTCAGTGGTACCCCAGCGAGGTGTAACATCTCACGGGTGATGGCCGTTCCTCCGCTGTTCATGCAAAGTCGCTGTTCATTCAAAGCCCCACTGACATTGCAGGGCTTTGAATGTTTGTTTACTCCCATCTAACTAATCAGAGCCGTCCTATGACGTGGACGGCTCCAATTCGCAGAAGGACCTGTAGTGATTCACTTACACCAGCAGCTGAACTGGTAAGGATGTGTCTGTGGCTGCGCGCCATCTCTCCCCTCTGGTCTCTGTGTTAATTCACATCCTGCATTTCCCACCCTAGGCTTATACTCCAGTCAATCAGTTTTTCTGGTTTCCCAGGTAATAATTAGGTGCCTCTGCTTATACTCGGGTCGGCTTATATTCGAGTATATACGGTAAGTTAAGTAGTGGGAACACAAAGACGAATAAAACCTGATTGTTCACCATGATAAGAAGCAAAGAACTCCTAAAGCAGACTTGAGCTCAAGTAGGGCAGAGGAGTGTCTCAGGAACTTGTCTGGGGAGGTGAGCCTAAAGGACGAGTTGTTGTGGGAAAAACTTGGATGGGTGATAATGATGGAGAAAGAGTAGAAGAAATTCACAGTTGGTGGAGCATGAGAACAGGCTGAAGTAGGTTTCAAAGTGTGTTAGAGGATGTGCCAAGGGCATATAACATGAGCAAGAGAGTACAGAGGCAAGTGCATGACAAAGGACCTGACAGACAATAAAAACTAGTGAGAGCTAAGAGGCTATTATAGTTGTCAGATGTTTGGCAGTAATAGAGAGAAAATGGCAAATTTCAGGAATGAGTATTCAGAAGTAAAAATTAGCAGAATTGGGTGAATAATGCATAAGTCTAAAATTAAGAACTACAACTGTTTTTATTTGGGTAACTTTGAAGTGCATATTTACAATTAAGGTAGAGATATTGGATAGATAGTTGAAGATATGTTTGAAGCTTACAAAGAGATAAATAATAGATTCAGGAATACTTAGAAGATAGTTCCACCACTTGTCTATCAGTTTGTTGTACAGTGATGGCTTGTACGTTGCTGAAAAATTTAAAGCTATTATCACTGGTATTTTAAATACCAACAGAGAATCACGATAAGTAAACAGAATTCAGCAGAGCATCCAGACTATGAATGGAATCTGAAGAAGGGAAATACTGTCTACTTCAGAAGAATTAGCTACAGAAAACGTGATAGATGGCATCGAAACACTGTCAGTTACTGTAAATCTCCTGACTAGCAGAACACTGTCAGAGACAGTGTCAGGAGATGAGTCCCTTTGGTTGGAATGCACTCAAAATATGACTGAGGAAGATCTGCCTACACAAAGCAGGGTCGATGCTAATGACGAGACCAGAGTCAAATCGGTGGGAGTAAAGCTTTCCAGACCCTCACTTAATATTGGGGCACAACTCAAAATGACAATGACAGAAAAAAATCAATTAATAATTGAACTCAGAATGCATGAAACCAGGAAAATTGGAAGTCCAAATGAAATGGAATGCATAAAGAATGGTATCTTAGGCACTGGTGACCTGAAATTGACTGGGTATTGTCCATATTCAATCAGGAAATCATGTGGTTCACTGTGCTGGGAATGACACAAAAGAAATGGAATTGCAGTCATAGTCAAAAGGCCATTTCAAGATCTTGAATTACAATGCTGTGACAGGACGTCTATTCACAAATAAGGAAATCCAAGCAGCACAGTTACTATTAAGAACTAATGGAAGTATGCAAACATATATATGAGGATGGGGAAATAGATCTAATTGTCTACATTTATAGGTTTAATATTAAGGTGGCGGAAGGACCTTGGGCCTCTACTCAAGCACTCCCTCAATGCATGAATACTTTCGTTTATTAAATTGGTACTCTATGATGCGCACTCTCCCGACACAACTGCTGAAGCCAAAGTGGATGAACAAGTAAATGTGAAGAAAGCTGATGGTGCCCGGCTATCAAAAGAGATAGTGACTGGGGTCTTAAAGGCTTGAAGATAAACAAGCGGCCATCTAGCTCAGAAGCAACAAAGTCCACATGGAAGAACACACCAGCCTGTGTGATCGAGTGATCCCAAAGGGATCAGTTATCAGGCATCAAAGAACAAAAAATCATCTTATCATTGGCTGCACACCTCCATGATAGGATCGCTGAAGACAAATGGGCGCATAAGCAAATGTGGCGAAGAAAGCTGATGGTGCCCGGCTATCAAAAGAGATAGTGTCTGTGGTCTTAAAGGCTTGAAGATAAACAAGCGGCCATCTAGCTCAGAAGCAACAAAGCCCACATGGAAGAAGCACACCAGCCAGTACGATCTCGAGGTGCCAAAGGGACCAGGTATAAGGCATCATGCAAAAAAAAAAAAAGAATATGTGTGTGTGTGTGTGTGTATATATATATATATATACCACATTGAATGAAGGGGGAAGTGCAGAGTGGAGACCCAAGGCCCAAGTGTCGGCCACTGGAGAGGAGATGGGTCAGTCAGGGTGCAAGGTAGTACCGATGAAGAGCACAGCTTTCCCTCAGATCCTGGATGCTTCCTCCTCCCAACTACCATGATCCGAATACTACCTTGCAGGGCTGGATAGGGCAGAGGTTGTACACTAGTACATATGAGGGCTGGAGGCACAGGGAATCCAGAGTGGATGATACCTTCAGGACCAAGGGTGTGAGGGGCGATGCTGGTAGAGTGGAGGGTGAGTGGGTTGGAAAGGGGGAACTGATTACAGGGATCCACATGTGACCTCCTCCCTGGGAGAAGGATGGCAGAGAAGGGGGGGAAGGGAGACTCCGGATAGAGCAAGACGTGACAAAATAACGATGTATAAATTACAAAGGGCACACGAGGGAGGGGGGAGCGGGGAGGGAGGGGATAAAAAAGAGGACCTGATGCAAAGGGCTTAAGTGGAGAGCAAATGCTTTGAGAATGATTGGGGCGGGGAATGTATGGATGTGCTTTATACAATTGAGGTATGTATATGTATGGATGGTGATAAGAGTTGTATGAGTCCCTAATAAAATGTAAAAAAAGAAAAGGGAAAAAAAAAGAAAGAAAATGATTAGGGCAAAGAATGTACAGATGTGCTTTATATAATTGATGTATGTATATGTATGGACTGTGATAAGAGTTGTATGAGCCCCTAATAAAACGTTTAATAAAAAATGTTAAAGAGCAAAAAAAAGAACTAATGGTAGTGAAGAAGTCCAAGTTGCACTGAAATCTTCAGTCAAAAACAAGGATCCAGAAATTGATGGAATATCAACTGAAATATTTCAACAAACTGATGTATCACTGGGAGCGCTTACTTGTCTATGTCCAAGAAATTTGGAAGACAGTTTTGTGGCTAACTGACTGAAGGGATCCACATTTGTGCCTATTCCAAAGAAATATGATCCAACAAGATGCAAAATTTGATATGAGATCCAAGTAAAACTTTGCTGAAGATCATCAGCTGCCAGAGGTTCAGGCCGGATTCAGAAGAGGATGTGGAACAAGGGATATCACTGTGGATGTCAGATGGATCCTAGCTGAAAGTAGAGAATACCAGAAAGATTTTTACTTGTGTTTTGCTATGACAAGGCATTTGACTATGTAGAATCATTAAAAACTAGGGATGGTTTGGAGAAGAACGGGTATTCCAGAATACTTCACTGTCCTCATGAGGAACTTAAACATGGACCAAGAAACAGTTATGTGAACAGAAAAAATGAATACTGAGCACTTTAAAATTAGGAAAGGTGTGTGTCAGGCTTATAACCTCTCGCCGTGCTTATTATTACCTGCATGTGCAGCAGGCAATATGAGAAGCTGTACGATAGGAAGCAGAATGTGCTACTAGGACTGAAGGTTACTAACAACCTGTGATGTGCACAGAACACAACCTTGTGTGCTGAAGGTAAGGATGATTTGAAGCAGTTGCTGATGGGGGGCGGCAGACTTCAGTATGGATTATAACTCAAGGTAAAAAGACCAAAATCCTCACAGTGGGACCAACAGGTAGCATCTTGATAAATGGAGACAACTGATATGGTCAAGATTTCATCTTGCTTGGATTCACAATCAATGCTCCAGTCAGGAGTTCAAAGGACACACTGCATTAGGTAAATCTGCTGCACAAGACCTCTTTTAAGTGTTACTTCAAGGACTAAGGTGTGTCTGACCACCTTGGGTCTGACCCAAGCCGTGTATTTTCAATCACTTCCTGTGCATGAGAAAGTTAGGCATTAAGTTAGTATGACTGAAGTGGGAAAAAAAAAAGATCAATGCATTTGAACCGTGGTATTGGCAAAGAATATCAAAAGTATCATGGAACGTCAAGAGAACAAACAGATCTTTCTCGGTAGAAGTACAACTAGAGTGTTATTTCCTTAGAGGCAAGAATGGTGTGACTTTGTCTCATGTACTTTGGATATGTTATCAGGAGCGACCAGTGCCTGAAGAAGGACATCATTCTGGCCCAAGTGAAGAAGCATTTACAAAGAGGAAGGCCCTTGAAGAGAGGAACTGACACCTTGCTGCAACCATGGGCTCAAACATAGTACTTGTGAGGACGGTGCAGGACTGGACGTTGTTTTGGTCTGTTGTGCACAGGTGTGCAATGAGTGAACACCGAGGTGATACAGCCCAACAACAAAAATAAGAATATCGTTGAAATTTAAAGAAAAGAGTGAAGAGCAGTGGACTTAGGGTGAACTAAGAAATAAAAGAACTTAAATCAATATTGAATGCAGAAAAATCCAACAGGAGAAAAAAGTTTTTACAGGATTCAATAGCTAGGAAGGAGGTCAGCAAGTACACATGTATGTACATAGTTCATTCATTTACACAAGTTATTAAAGAAAAACTTACTAAATATTTGAACACTATGGAAACAAAGCTAAAGAAGACTGAAGAAACCACCAATGCATAGGGAAAGCTAGACAGTTATAATGTATTAAATGTAAAGAATACCTCTGTAATGTATATTAAGCATTGTGCCAGAGGCTTATTCCTTATGCTCCTGGAACTCCTAAAATGGAAGAATTGTATCTATTGACGGGTGAGAAAAAAAACTCAAAGTTTCAAAGTTATCTTGCTAAAAGACAAGAGTAGGTAAATGGAAGATGTAGGATTTAAAACTCAGACTACACCCAGGTGCTTTATAATCTTATGTTACACTCAAACTTCACGTTTCTCCAGTTCACTAATTGATTGTGATTCTGTAAACAGTAATCGAAGTTCGTAGGTAGGTACGTAAACACACACACATGAATACTTTTTTACTACTTGAAAATATTAACAGTTTTAAAGAAGCTGGAAAGAATTTATTCCGTGTTAGGTACTTAATTTAATGCTTTCTTAAGAGTAGTGGCAGAATAATTAATCACAGAAAAAATACTGGAGTCTCATACAATTTTTGGAACTTAAGCATATTCACACTTAGAGAATAAATTTGTAACATGATAATTAGGTTATATGAACAATCCACAATGTCAATGAAAAATAAATCCAAAATGAAATACATTTGGCTTTTCACAGACAAACTAAAAAACTACCAGAAACACAAAGGAATATTAATCTAGTAGAAAGAAAACTTTAAACACCCATTTACCTTCTTTGCAAAGACCAAAATCAGCAATTTTCACAAAGCCCTCAGTATCTAGCAATAAGTTATCCAATTTCAAATCTCTGTTCAGGATGAAAGAAAATGCAAAAACAAACAAACAAACAAAACCAAAAAGACAAAAACAAAGTATCAATAAAATGAGTAGATAATGTGGTCTTAAAAAAATTCAACAGGAGTGGTATAATCTCTTTACTAAAACAGGTTTTCTAAGGCTCTGATTTGAGATTTAAAAACTATTATAAATGCTCAGTTCTCTTCTGCCATATTTTTGACTTTGCCTAATAAAGTTTCAGAATATTTTTTCCCTGTAACATATGAAAAGAATAACATAAAAAAAAATCAACCTGTTATTTCTTGAAGTAAGTCAAGAACCTCAGAAGTTTAACTGAAGTCATGTGTATTGTGTTGCTTACTTTTAGTGATACCTTGGACACTGGCATGAAGGGCTGCTGGCTAATTTTTTATTGTAGGCCACAGGGCCTTTCTTCTTAGGCCATCTTCACCTGGAAGCTCTGCTGGAGCCTGTTCAGCATCACAGCAACGTGCAGGGCACTAGAGATCGACACGTGCTGCCAGGGCACTGGCCAGCAAGCAAACTTCAGTCTCTTGCATGGAAGGTGAGATTTACCCCTCAACTGACTTCAAATGTTTATAATCTCATAATTCTGACTGACTGTCCTTTTCAATTTGTTTGGTCTTTAGCAATATTAATATGATAATTTGGTCTGAGCTGCTAACTGCAAGGTCAACAGTTCTAAACCACCAGCCCTGTCTGTGGTAGAAAGACCAGACTGATTACTCCCATAAAAAGTTACAGTCCTAGAAACCCACATAGATAGTTCTACCCTGTCCTATAAGGTCACTATGTGTTAGAATCTACTCGATAGTACAGTGAAAAGTAGAACTTTAAGGAGCTCTGGTGGGACCAACCGTTAAGTGCTGCTTGACTGCTCATTGGAAAGTTGGAGGTTCAGACCCACTCATCAGCTCTACAGAAGAGAGCTGGTAACCTTCACAGCCAAGAGAATCCTACAGGACATTTCTTCTACTCTATCACATGCGCTTGCTACAACTCAGCAGTCACTCAGCAGCACCTAACACCAAAGAAGTGTTATTCACAATGTAGTCGTTTAGCAGTGATCTACTTTGTTTCTGGTCTGCAATTTCAAAGCTTATGCGAGTATATAAATCAACTAAGTACCCGGCTCAGTTCAGTTGGTAGCAAGACTTTCTTACATTGTATCTTCCCTCTGACACCAATTAGCTATCTAACATTGTCCTGGTGGTAGTGTGGATTCCGCACAGGGTTGATAATGGCATGTTGGCATTTCAAATCCACCAGCTGCTTCCTCAAGAGAAAAATGAGGCTGTTTGTTCTCATTAAGATTTACAGTCTTGGAACCTACAGAAGGTTGCTATGATTCAAAACTGATTTGATGGCAGTGGGTTTAATCTGGGTATTCAAGGATACTTTTTTAGTGGTTCTGTGCAGCAGTTGAATACAAAACATTCACTAGGTTGAATATCATTGGTGAAATGTGTTCTGCTTGATAGGCTATCAATGATGATCAGACATAAATAAGTCCATCAGTTAACTATGTTAACTATAAGCCTTTCAAAACAATACTTTGAAGTTTTCTGGGTTTTTGAATCATATCACACAAAGGGGTACCCCAAGAAACTGGAAATGAGCTAGGTGGAGTGGAATTTTCGTTGTGTTGATTCCTGGCTAGGTGAGCATCTAGCTACCTGCTCTGAGTCCGTGCACCCACCAGTGGGGTCAGCTGGAAAGGTTCTTTCTGGTCACAGTGAATTTTTTCGTAAAAGCAGTTTCACGCAAACCTCGTTTTCTTGTGATAGCCAATTTAAGAGAACAGCATGCAGCTATGAAATTTTGTTTCCACAGAAACTGTTGTGATGCTGAACACAGCTTACAAGGGCGGCTTTATGGGGAAAACTCAAGTGTACAAGTGGTTTTCTCATTTTAAAAAAGATGAAATGGTGATTGATGACACACCTTGATCTGGACACCTGTCAACTTTCTGAAGGAACAAAAATGTCCACTCGTATGTAGTACATTTGGAGTTTGTTCCACCAGGTATGACTGTTGATCAAGCTTTCTATTTAGAGGTTCGGAAAAAGGTTGCATAACAGTATGCACAAAAAAAGGCCCGATTTGTGGCAGATGGGGACTGGTTTTTCCATGACAATGCACCTGTTTATGCAGCCATCTAAGTATACCAGTTTTGGCCAAAAACAGCATACATCTCTTGCCCCATGCACCTGACTCACCTGACCTCGCTCTGAATGAATTCTTTTTGCTTCCACAAATGAAGAGGGACATGAAAGGACAGCGATTTGATAACATAGAAGAGGTAAAAAAAAAAACAACAAAAACGAGGGAGGTGCTGTCAGCCATCCAAACAGATGAGTTTGACAAATGTATTAAGTGTAATGGAGAGTACTTTGAAGGTGATAAGGTTGTTTTGTAAAAAAATTTAAATTCATAGCTTCGGAAGGGGGAAGAAGTTCTTTGGGGTACCCCTCATATATAAGCGAAAAGAGGCTGGTTACACATAAACGACCCTCCTTATCTTTAATTCTAATTCACAAAAAATAAACCATCAATCAAAAATTAACTTACCTATAAACAATTTTGTGTTCATGTAAATATTGTAATCCAAGAACTACACATGCAGCATAAAATCTGTTAGGATTAAATAAAAAATAATAAATTTTGCTGTTCACAGAGTAATTTTTATTTTTATGCTTCAAAGCTGAACTCTAATTTCATAAATTTTTATTTAGTTCTTACTATGTGTCAGACATTGTAATATATTATAAGGTAAAATTAAAATGAGAAAATACAGTCTCTCCAATAAACACTAGTTGACTGGGAAGTCCCTGAAGACTTCACAATAGACACATTTTGACTCTGTTCTATAATTACACTGAACTGTAAGTATAGTAACACAGAGTAACAGAAGCATCCTGGGGGCGGGTGTGTGTGTGTGTGTAGATATAAAGCATTCTTCTAGAAAGGAAGAACATGAAAAAGGAGAAGTGTAAAAGACATGTTTGACAATCAACGACAAATCTGATGTGGCTAAAGTACAGGATTCGCCTAAGTGGGAAAGAACACAGGCAGTCCTCGGTTAGAACTTCTAACTTACATACAATGCCTACTTGCCTTGTAGTATTAAGAAAATTTGCCCTCACCTTGAAACAACTTAACCAACCTTACTTTCAACAAATTCATCATCACAACTATCTGCACTTACTTATATTCTGCTTTTAAGTAACTGAAAAGGCTTGAATTGAAGCCTTTTTTTTGCACTAAAGCAGAGCTAAATAAGAACCCTATATAATGGTTAGTGCTTCCCTACAAATTCTTCAAGACACAGTTAAGAACGAATCTTGTTCATACCTCAGGGACTGCCTGTAGTGGGAGATTAGGCTGCAAAGACAGGCTGGGGAGATGTTAAGGACCCTAAATGTAATAGTATGGATCCTGAAATTCTCTTTGTAATAGGGAATCGAAGTATTTTAAGCAGGGGAGAATGATCACATTCATATCTTAGATTTCTCTAATAATAGTACAGAGGTACAAGTACATAGAGAACCAGAGGAAAAAAGAAGACATGATATGGTATTATGACAATATAGATTAAAGACTGTGACAACCTCCAAGGTAGACAAGTTTAATAGACAGGAAGAGATGGAGTCAAGATAAAGTTAGTAACTAGCATGATAGGATTTGGTGACTCATTGGCTGTAGAGGATGAAGGAGAGGGAATAGCTGTGGTCTATCTTCAAGGTAAAATTAACACGTAAAGAAATTCAGAAATTGCAAAAATTTATAAATTTGGCTTTAGACATGTTGACTCTTTATTGCTTTATCAGGGAGGCAGAGAGATCCGATAACTAACTGGATATATAGTCTGAGTGTCAGGAAAATGTGGGCCAAGCTAGATTATAGAATATTATATCTTGAGGCTAGGCCCATGATTGTATTTTTCCGTGTCATATCCTAAATAGCTAGCATAATATCTGAAACATGATAAGACTTATTGAATGAGGAGGAATGGAATTAAAAAAGGAATAAATTTTAAAAGTCTGAAATGTCTTCAGCATATAATAGCATGTAAAGGAGACATTTATAATCAGACCTTAATCATATAAGGAATACATGAATGTGCTCTTTATAAAATACATAATAAAAAAATACATATCCAGTATTACATTCACCTGTCTATCCATCTCAGCCCTAACCTACTCTTCGGGACAAATACTCTTATTCATTTGATATGTGTCCTTACATATTTTTTAGAATACTGATATGTAGATGGAGACTTTAAAATGTTTTGTGTTTCTGTATTTTTAAAAAATTTATAAAAATGGGAAAACAATCTAGAATTTAAAAATGTATTTATTTACAAATATTTATTTGATTGTAGTTTAGAAACTATGAATTTAGAAGTCCACTTAAATGAAACAAATGGTTATCTAAAGCTGCTTTTAAGGCAATTATTTTATACCTAACTTTTTTATCACAAACTTCTCTGACAAAACCTCATTTTGGCAATTATAAAAATAACTGGATTTTTCTTAATAAATTTCCCTGCTTGTACTAAAGTTAAAGTGGATATACTAATTAAAGCACATATTTCAGTAGATCCTTGCTATATGCCAGATATCATATTTTCATTTTTCAGTTTACTTAATCAAGGTATTAATATTAAACATATCCAGGAAAAGAAGCAGAACAAGTAAGTAATCTGTTTAATCTGAGAGCAGGAAAAGCAAAGCCAGAAATCAAACTAGTTTTGAGTCTACAGATTGAAATTATGAAAATTCGTGAACTGCCGGTTGTGCCAAATATTTTTCTAAATGCTTCATTAGTAAACAAAATAGGTATGGTACTTCTTTTTTCCCTTTAACTGAAGGAAGAAAGTCAATAAAAATATAAATAAATAAGATGATTTCCAGTAGAAATAAGGTACTATGAAGAAAATATAACAGAAAGTAGAATATATTGATTTGGGCTACAGATTTAGTCGAGTGAGAAAGTGCTCAGAAAAGAAAAGAACTTCCCAAAGAAATACATCTGAGTTGAGACATGAATGATTAGAAGGGACTTAATTCAGGAGAATTGTAATGTAGTATTTTATTAATCAATTCTACAGAATACAATTTTCTCATTTGTATAGTTTTAATTTTCAGCAAATATAAGTTTCTTGAGGAAGAGCTGCAATATATACTTATTAAAACACACACATACACACACAATGACAGTTAGCATAGACAGAAGCCCTGCTTTTGATTTTTTAAATATTGAAGGAATGAATTATTGGCAGCCTTGACACATTTCCTTTTTGAATGCCTCATTACTAATTAGCACTAATCCCAATTCTTGACAGGAATGTTATGACAGTTATTACTATTATCTGATCTACATACTTCTAATAGTCATGGTAAAAATTAAGTAAAGGGATGGGGACTATTATAAAATGTAGTTAAGAGCTATTAAACTGGGATAATATACACACACATATATGTGTATATTTCAAGTGCTTTCTATTATTAATTTGAATGAGCAGAATCGTCCTATCAATTTCAAAAGCTGCTAGAGTTACAGTGAAAAGTCTGCTTTCTACTACCCCTTTCCTTAGAAGCAATACTTGTTGACCAATTTCTCCTGCACTCATTAATGCTATTGTAAGTAATGCAAGCACATTATACACACACACACACGTACATTTTAAGATTTCCTTTAAGTAATTCAAATGTAAACATTTTATGAAGATTGAGAATACATATAATTCTGGACTTTTTGGTCACTTAACAATACTTATTAAGAGCATCGCTTGCGTTTAAAACCAGGGGACTTGAAGGACATTCCCTATGGAGAATATCTAATAGAAAAAAGATTTTTTAAATATTAAATAGTATCTAAATTATCAATTGAGATTTAGGTTAGGCTATAATGTTTAATATAACAGTAAACATATCCATATATACAAAAAAGGTTAAGTAAGGAGTTTTAACATTGCCTGTGGAGATTTATTTTTCAGTAAAAAGATTTCACAGAGAAATTAGTCATGGAAAAACTGGAGAAATGTCTGAAGCATACTCACACAGCTCTTGGTTCAGAAAAGACATCAGTATGAATGTGCATCATTAGGTCCCCACCGGCAGCATACTCCATTACAAAGCAAACATGTTCTTTGGTTTGGAAACATGCAAAAAGGTTCACCAAAAAGGGGTGCCTTACACTATTCACAGTTTCGAAGATTCTTTTTTCACACATGAGGCTGTAAAAGAAAACATTTTGAAATTAAGAGACTTTTTAAAAAAAAAAAAACTCCAGTTGGAAATAAATTCTTGAAAAATTACTCAATTCTAAAATAAACAAATTTCTTAAATATGGATTAAGGTCCATAAAATGTGTTTTAGTTATCCTAAATATGCTATGCTGACTTTTAGTTGATATAAGTAACATTAATTGAAATGTTTAGATAAAAACTAAAATATTATTAATATATATGACATACCTATATTTAATTTTAAAGGGTTAAATGAAGAATAAATCATGAAATTTAATTAAGGATTGGTCAGAGACCTTTGCAAAGTAAAGCATAATTTAAGATATAAGATTAACAGTTGTGACCTAGGTACTTTAAAAGACAGTATTTATAATTTATAGGCTAAATATTCCATTACTTTTGGCATAAATTATACAACTGAGATGTATAGACATAAGTGATTTAATTAAACACAGTATCTTAATGCAGAAGGCTAAATTAAAATAGTTAATTTTAGTTAAATTTATTTAATTCAAAATAAGGTTTTGTTTAGAAAATAAAAGCCTCCTTTAATGAACCCAAATTGCGAAATATAAAGTGGTCCCTTGCAGAATTCTATAGCATTCAGAGTCATATATATATATATATATATATACATATATATATATAATATTATATATATATATATGAAAATCTACTGCAATAACAAATTTTCCAAGAACTGTGACTATCTGCTACAAAGAACAGAAGTCAAATTATTGCCTGTGAAACATTAATTCTACCCAGTGTAAAATCACTCATTCTTTCCTGTGAAATATCTTTTAATCAACTTCCTTTAAAACGCAGAATAAAACTAGATAAAATACTTTTAAAAAAATCAATTTACTTTCTTAAGTTATTTATGTATGTATCTAACCAAAAACAGGCACTTTTTTTTTTTGCTTTTGAGAGTAGAAAGAAAATTTGGCACTGCCATCATTTTTTAAGTTTGCTTAAGATTTTGTTTGTTTATTCCAAAATGCCAAAGTAAATCTGTGATGTTAGAGGAGAGTAATCCTTCATTTGGGCCTCCTGAGAAAGACTCTTTTAAAATGCTAATTTCAATGATATAGGCATTTATCTGGGGACTCTAAAAAAAATGGAATATAATTTTGGAAACACTCAAAAGTCTACCTGCAGGGTATAAAAAGAGTGCAATTTTTAATACTATATTAGTATAGTTGTCTTCTAGGTTATGAACCTGAAAATTGGTTCATTTTTAAATATTGAGATAATTTTTGAAAACGTCACCAAAGTTTCTAAATATTACCACAGCTGAAAACATTATTAGAAATAATTCATTAAAGATTAAAAATAATTTTAAGTCTTTGCTTACATTTCACTGGAAAATAATAATGTCAAAATTTGCTTTGGGTAAAATCTAAGAAATGAGTATAAAAATATCCAGTTTAAGAAGACAATCTAAGTTGTACCTATTGTAGATCAAATATTCAGATGGACAAAACTGGTAAATTGTTTTAGGCTCGAGTTGATGACAAACAAGGTGCCCATGCGACACAAGGTTAAGTACAGATTGGCCAACTGAACCCGCCCAGGGCTTTGCAGGACAACACGTGGTAGGTGATCTGCTTCTGCAAAGATTCCAGCTTAAGGTAATGGAACAACAATATCAGAGGACAAACATGGTCTCTTTTTTGTCAGTGGTTTGTATTGCCGAACAAATTCAATGTGTGCACCGAGAGATGTTAGGTTACACTTACAATGAAGATGTACATCACATAAAAGATTAAGACTCACTGGTTAGAATACTGCTTCAAATGGTTTTAATGCCATTCACTAACTAGAACTAGTTAACTAGAACTGCCAATAGTGGATGTAGTTTGGGACAAAGAAAGGACCTTAAAATAAGGTTCAGTACACACAGTACAGTCCACCACGAGTATGTTTACTGTGCCCTGTACTTCTCTAGCTAGTACATGCCGCAAAGTCCATGGGACATTTAATCTTATTCAAAACTTTTATACTTGATTAATTCTGTCCATAACCTGTCTAGATTGTCCTCTCTCATCTCTCCATCTTCTAAAATACCTGTATCTGTAAAAGACAAAGTATAAATCCAATTCCTTTATAATCCCCATCTAAATTCATCAGCTTATCATGATTTCTTCCTTCCAGGAACTGCTGTTGCCTGTGTTGCTTAATTTTCACTAAAATATGTCAACCCTTTTACTTACATAATTTAAGTATTTGTGTCTTCTCTACCTCACTAGATAAGCAAGGCTCATCATGTTTTTTTGGTGCACTTTCTCCAGTATTCATATTATTAGATATGCCAGACACTTAAAAATGGCATTATTTTTGTCAGTGGGAAATCATATCATTAACAAGGCTAATACACACAGGATTGAATTCTATAGTCAACTGTGCTTTATTCTATTATGTAAAACAATGTACCCCTAACACTATCCCATTGTCTTCAATTATGAATTAGTAAGAAAGGGAGAATTAATGAGAAGATATTACAATAATATAAATTTAACATCCTTCCTCAGAAATGGGAGAAAAGAGAATGTTCTACTAATGGTAGATAGGGAGGATATCCTTGTGTATAATTTACTTTATTTTGGAGTTAATTTATAATTACTTTTCATTTAAAAAGAGACGGATTTGTAATATTCTGTGCTCTATAAAAAAGGGAAATTTTCCAAGTAAAATAATATAATTAGAAACTTTAGGCTATGTAAGAGAACCGATATTAACAAACAAGTATGTGAAGAACACCTTTTAAAATATTAGTATGATTAAAGAAATCAGATATTATAAAGGATAATACTTAGCTATAACAAGTTTAATTTGAGCTATTTCCAGTCCACGCTAGAAAAACAACACACACGCACGCACACACGCACAACCTAACCATTCACTGCTATAGAGTCGAAGCTGACTCCCAGTGACCCTATAGGACAGAAATAAAACGGCCCTTGTGAATTTCCTAGACTGTACCCGTTGACAAGAGTGGGAAAGCCTTTCTTTCTGCTGTGAAGTGGCTGGGGGTTTCGAACTAGTAATTGATTAAAAAGACATGCAACTAAAACATATACTGGTAGATTTTTGTAATTGACTTTTTTCTTGCCTTCCTATAATTGTATCTTCTTTATTTTTCACTCCAGAACTGTCTACTTCTCTTTATTAGTACTAATCCTTCTCGTGATTACTTTATTTCTTGATCTAAATACTCTTTTTTTTTTTAATATTCTAAAAGTAATCTTTACATTATTGAATGCTGATAAAAATACACAATCTGACGACTTCCCATTTCATCCCGTTGCTCCTCTACTGTCAGAGCCCCGGGCTCCTTGCTGGGGGCGCACTCCCCCGGCCTTCGTTGGTGAGCAGGCTCAGGCCTCTGTATCCCAGGGGCACAGGCCCCTTCTTCTACCTTGGAGCTTGTCAGGGCCCACGAGCTAGACAAGCCTCCAGTGACTGACTGTCACACACAGAGAGGGCCCGACAGAACTGCTTGCACCGGAGCGGGCAGGACAGGCTCGGGTGGCCTTTATGAAAAGGCTGCGATGGGAGGACAAGGTTTGGCAACCGGAAGTGAGCTGGAATGGAGTCCTTCATCAGGGATGGCGTGGCCCCGGAACCGGGCGTCAGAAGAGCTGGTTGCAGCGGTGACCTATCCCTGGAGTGGCAGCGCCAGGGTGGACCAGCCTTGGGCAGGCCTGCAGGGCCAGGGGCCCGGATCCCTCAGTAGATGTCTGGGCAGTCCGAGAAATCCCGCTCGAAGTAGCCCCCTGTGTAGAGCCAGTCAGGGGTCTTCGTGTAGGGGTTGTTGTCCTGATGAAACCACCTGGTCCGCCATACAGTCCCCTCCTGGGAGCGCGCCCGCCGGGCTTCACGCTGCTTCTCCTCCAAGCGCTCTTTCTCCTGGCTCGCCAGCTCCAAGAGGCCATTCTCCATGCTGCGGATATCAGGGCGCAGGCGGCAGTCCGTGGGCGCCAGGCTGTCCTCCATGCCGGCCTGCAGCTCGTTGAGGCTGACGGTGAAGCTGGTGAAGTTGTACATCTGGGCTGAGTTGGGGGGCCTAGAGTTGATCCGCCAGAGCAGCCGGCTGCCCGGGATGACCTGGACCGTCTCCAGCGCCTCGGGCACGCTGTCAGCCACGTCGGGGTCGGCCTTCTCGGCGCTGCTCTCCGGCTTTGGTGTTCTGACGTGGTTGCCCCTCTTCTCCTGCTTCTTAAAGGACTCATAGGAAGCAGGGTCTATGCCCCACAGACACTCTGTCCACTTGCCGTAGATGATAAAGAGCTTCTTTTTGTTCTTGTCCTGGATGTGCCCCTCCACCTTGTGCAGCTCCTTCCCAAACAGCCCACAGGACTTGAAGTGCAGCACACACTTGTCCCCGGTCCTGTGGTTCAAGATCTCCACCGTGCCGTACTGCTCGATCCACAGCTTGCCGATGATGACGTTGTGCACGCAGCACACAGGGTTGCTCCACGTGTACGCTTCATTCTGCTGCAGCAGCTCCAGGGTGATGGTCCCGCGGGGCTCGGCTTCCACGCTCTTGCCCCAGAACTTCAACTTCGGGTAGATGGAGCCATGGAAGATGAAGTCCTGAGCCAGCCCTTCCGCATAGAACGCACTGACGGGAGGGTGGTGGCTGACCTGCTCAGATACGAACCGGAACCCCAGGTCTTCCCTCACCAGCTCGTACGTCTCTCCCAGCAGTGGGTTGAAGGGCTTGCCGGTCCGATCCCACTGCGAGGCCACAGCTGACACGGCAAACGCAGCCACCGTCTGCATGCGCTCCAGTGGCTGGGCCTGGCGGGAGGCGGTGTGGAGCAGACGGACATGCTCCATGTACTCCGTGATGCGCTGCAGGAAGCTGAGCGGCTCGTTGAAGGCAATGGGCATGGTGATCTTAGACAGCTCCAAGCCGATGCACTTCTTCAGGATGCTCCACACACTGAAGTCACTCCTGCTGAACGTGGGGGCGGGCAGGCATGTCCTGTGTGTGTGAAGTCCATTCTCTTGGGAAGGCCTTTCCTGGGTTTTGTTGACCCTCTGACTTGTGCTGGTTGACTTGTCCAAGGCAAGCCCTCCAGGGAGCTTCTGACTCGCCTCTGAAAACTCCCCGGAATGATCAAAGTCAAAGCCTGTGACGGCATCAAAAAATTCCTCCTCACTGTTCATCCTTCAGCAGCCTGCTCGTCCGGCGGCCCTGCTGCGTGGTCTCCTATGGCATCGTCATGTCAGAGCTACATCGACGGCACAGGAGTCTCCTCCTGGCGACCTCCTCGTGGGGCTCCAACAGGCACTGGGGATCTGGGCCCCACCCACCTGGGCTTCACCTGGACTGGGTCTCCTCGGCGCCTCCAGCTCCCTGCCACCCCGCCCCCGCCGCGGCCGCGCGACCGATCTAAATACTCTTAATGCAACATTAATATTATTCTCTTTAGAATTAATTGGAAAATATTTTCATAAAACGACTGGTCTTAAAGTATGAACAATGTATCAGAAAGTTATATAAACCACACAAGATTAACAGAGGCGGTAATTAATGTCTGATTATTTTAAGAAACAAATGAATTTCCATTTCCGAATCAGAGATAAACATTTTTTCCAGTAATGGAAAAATATTTTCCCCTTTCACTGCTGCCATTTGAATAGACTGAAAATGGGACTGAAGCTTTTGTTTAACCACCTGCTTATGCAACCTAAAATTTCCAGGGGCGTGAAAAAGTTGTGAAGAAATTCCATTATCTTGTCATTGTACTTAACCATGAACTTCTTGAAGTTTCTTTGTATAGCTCCAAACATGCAATATGGTGTTCAGGATATTTTTAAAAACACGTAGGAATATTTTCTATAAGCAGTTTTAGCTATCAAAAAGTTTTATTAAGTGTATACGAATATAAGAAGCAGTGAAAATTAAAGGGGCTAAAAAGTAAGGGGTGGGGAAGATCCATCTGTTCAAACTAATGCCTACTAAAAACTGATGATAAACCCAGACATCAACAATTTTATCTAAACAGAAAAAAAACTGAAGTTGTCAAAGATTTCATCTTGCTTGCATTCAGTAAATGTATACATCTAGAAAGACCTCTGTAAAGCATTGTAGAGCAAGAATGTCACTCTGAGAAGATGCATATGACAGTTGGACTCTGAGTACAGAAGACTGAAGAAACATCGGCGTGCTTGAATTACGGTGTTGCAAAGAATAATGAAAATACTGCAGACTGGCTGCCAAAAGAGCAAACTCAGTGTGGGAGGGAGTGTACCCAAAATGTTCCTTGGAAGGCTGGATTGTGAGCCTCCATTCTCACACACTTTGGTCATGTTACTAGAAGAGCCCAGTTCCAGAAAGGGCATTGAGCTGGAGTGGAATTTCTTAATATGGCTCTTCTACTCAAGTTTCTGTAACTCTTATCAAATGATTGTACAGGACTATGGCAAATAAGAGCCTGTGTAGCACTTAAAGAGAGGCTTGGTCAGTTTTAGTTACCCCTCGGTTATCAGGATGAGCCAACTTCAAGGCAGTAGCAGAGAAAGGTAACCAGGAGGCCCTTGAAAGAGCAGATTCAAGATCTCGATCTGAAGTGACGGAGACCCCCTAGACTAGATGCCCTAGAGACTGGGCACAGAGACTCCGAAAGAGCAGTGCAGAGCTATGGGATACCTTATCTCACACTTGCCTGAAACTATGGAGCTGTGCGAAAGGTGGCCCATGGAGGCAAAGGCCATGTGGCTGAGAGACTGAGAACTGAGGAGAGATTTGGCTGCTGGCTGAGGAAAGCAATGACTAAATCCTTACTGTTTGCTGACCTTGACTTGTGGAAATCTACTGACTTCCCTAATAAATCCACAGACAAAACAATATTCATAATTAAGAGGGTTTATACTTCATAGCCACAGCCACAAATTATGAAACTCAGCATACAGAATGGCACGAGAGGAATAGTTTGTGTCTGAGGAGGCAAAGAAGGATGGAGCATGGAAGCATGTGTGGCGATAGGGAAGCCAGAGAAAGTCAGATATGGCCTCCCTGGCTGATTATTGCAGATATCATACTTGGTAAATAGAAGGGCAGAAAAAGAGGAAGACCTTCAAGGAGATGGACTGATACAGTAATTACAACAATGGGCTTACAGAACTGTGAGGCTGGTACAGAACCAGGCAGTGCCTTGTTTTGCTGTAAATAGGGTTCCTGTGAGTAGGAACTGATTTAGTGGTACCTAGCAAAAACAACAACTTCCTTATTCTAATACAGCCTAGTAAAGCAAGTTATTACCAAAAAGTTTAGTTTTTAAATTTATGGGTTAACTGCTGGGAGCCCTGGTGGCTTGGTGGACATGCACTGGGCTGCGGTCTGCAAGGCCGGCAGTTCGAAACCACTAGCAGCTCTACAACAGAAAGAAGGGGTTTCTATTCCCATAAATAAGTTACAGTCTCACAGGGGCCATTCTACCCTGTTCTACGGGGTTGCTATGAGTTAGCACTGATTGGATGGTAGTTTTAAACAGGTTAACCGAGACTAAGAGAGGTTGAATGAAATGCTAAACCATTAAAAACAATAATCAGAACTAGAAGTCAGGCTTCTCTCTCTATTACATGGGGCTACACTTTCCATTTGTAAAACAGATGTTTCCTGGTGGTACTGTTGGGTAAGCAATAGACTGCTAATCACAAAGACAGTGAGTGGATCCAAACCACCAGCTGCTTCTGAGGAAGAAAGATTAGGCGATGCGCCTCCTACAGACAGGGCTGCGAGGAATGGGAATCAACTCAACAGCAGTGGGTGGAATGAGCTAAAACTGTACAAGATAAATACTTGTAGGTATCAATTGGAAAGTCTCGTTCAATAAGAAATATACCTACCATCTGTTAGATAACAATTTCTAGATTTTATCACTCCATGTTAATTTTGTAAAATAGTCTTTTAAAAAAGTATATTCTCTAGTGTCTGACAATCTTTACCTTCAAAGTTCTGACAGTTTAGGTGTTGCATGTGTTACGCAGGAATACTTTTCAAACTTTAAACTGAAATTATCCCTTGAGGTTACCTTTTAACAGAAACAATAGAGCTGACAATAAAATGATTAATTAACTTATAAAAGGAATAGACAGACATATTTTGGGTGGAACATATTTCAATCCATAAAAATACCCATAGCATCTTAAATCTCTAGGTTTAATGAATGTAAATTGATGTGGATGCATCTCCACATACATTCAAAAAATACTGTGTTTGAGGTGAAACTTTACACGCCAAATTAGGTTCCCATTAAAGATTTTCTAGACTACTCAGTGATAATTGGTTTCCATTTTTTTTTACATTTTATTAGGGGCTCATACAGCTCTTACCACAATCCATACATATACATACATCAATTGTATAAAACACATCCGTACATTCTTTGCCCTAATCATTTTCAAAGTATTTTCTCTCCACTTAAGCCCTTTGCATCAGGTCCTCTTTGGTTTCCATTTTTTACAATGTATCATCCTCACTCATTCCGTGTGGTCCCGCCATTTTCTGTACTCTATGTTTCCCAGGAGGTGCCCTGGTGGTGCAGTGGTTAGGCCTTGGGCTGCGAGCCACACAGTCATTTTATTGGAAGCGCTTACAGATTTCGTAACATTCCGTAGTTCAATCACATCAAGCAGTAATGTACAATTGCTATCACAATAGTTTGAAACCATTTTCTTTCTTCTTGAACTCCTTAAGATCAGCTCATCTTTAATCCCTCCCTCCTCTACCAAGAACCCTTATTATTACTTTCCCTGTAACAGTTTTTAACTTTTGGCCATATCTTACACAATCCAATGTATCCATTCACAGACAATTCCGTTGTTGGATCCCATCGAGTGGGGTTACACAGTCATCGATGCTATCCGCTCCCTATTGCCCCCCCCCCTTCTCCCCTCTTCGCTTACCCTCAGAATGTGCTATCTACAGTCTTAGCCTACACTTGTGGTTAAAATCCCAATTGGGAATGGTTTTCTCTGTGATGTTAATGTAACAGCATTGTTATAGAGTGTGCCATAGATCAACTTCTTGAGCTATCAAAGAAAGGATCACAGATGCCATGCCACATGAACACCACCACCAAGGAGCGAAAGAACAGCTGAAGAGACAAGGTAGCTCCCAGTGCAAAAGAAGCCTTCTCTTGGAACAAGCACCTTGAATTCAGGCTGCTAGTCCTCTAATCTGTGAAGAAAAAGTCAAAGTTCTGTTTGTAAAAGCTATCAATTTGTGGTACTTTAGTAACGGCAGCACTAAATAATATCTAAGATATGTTTTGAAATGTAGCACACACAAGCTTTTTCATATGATTCAACAGTTTCTTCCGAGCGTCTAAGTCTATTATTTAAGTACATATTCTCTGTAAATGAGTTCATTATTTCATTAAGAAGAAATGGATTTTTGACCAATCCAACACAAATAAATGAATGGTTTCTTCTTCAAGAGAAACACCTTAACATTTCAAAATGTGTAAGTTCTCTGGGAATCTGATGATCAGTTAATTGTCAAAAGGGAAAGAAGGAATTGGGGCGGGGCAGTGAATCCAGCATTTAATTATAGTGTGTATTTTATGTCAAATGTAGACACATTAATTTATCCGCTTCATGTAATATACCAAGAAATGACAGTTTGGGTACTAAAATATATACTCATAACTAAATTAAAATTTCAGATAAACAAGCAATTTAACTTTTTGAGAACTAACCTGTCTACTTCATCTCGAGCCACAATGTCTCCTTTCTTTAAGGCTTTTATAGCAAACATCTCATTTGTGTGTTTATACTCAGCCAAAAGCACCTGAAATAAGACATAAATGATCATTTCCCCGTTGATCTATCATCAATTTTGGAGTTCCTGCACAATATTTAAAAAGATTACCTTTCCAAAATGTCCTCTCCCCAAAACAGCACAGCATCTGAAGTCTTGTAGATTGAACTGAAACCTCTGATGAGATCTAAAAATAGTAATTTCAATTTAAAAAAAAGGCAACTAAGTATGGACCAAACACGTAAAAACAAAATGGTATAAATTTTTTACCTTCCATCCTCAAGTTCTCGAATACCACTATACTCTAGACCCGACTGAGGAAGATCAGGTTCATATTCAGATTGAGGTTTTTGAATTACACTATTTGTATCATTCTCAACAGAAAAAGTAGTTGCTGAATCCTGAAAAATAGTAAATACTCAATAAGCCATAACAATTTTCACAAACAAGCTCATATGACTAAAGAAAAACATGTTTTGGTCAAGATAAATATTAGTGAGAAATGCAAGGCTGAGATATCAGCCAGTCATTCACATGATTATGAATCCTATATTAATCTTAAAATATGAAAAACTCATTATCATCATCATCATTCTTAAAAACTCACAAATGTTAACCAAGTATAATATGTTCTTTAGAATATTGACTATCTGGCTTTCCACTTAACATTCATATGACAAAAGATCACAGGTAAACATGAAGAGTTTATCGGGCAGCATGCCATCTACTGTCAACCATGCCAATAGGCTTTTTTTTAGCTTAAGAGGCCTGTTCGATCTCTATCGGTCCATAAGAATGAAGAGGCTAATGCCAACAGAAAGGCAACATTCAGAAGTTGGTAATCTTCTGTTAGCTCTTTCTTAATTAGGTATAAAAATTATTCATAAGAAACAATACATATATTGTACATACAGTTTTTAATGACCTGAAAGGAACATTCCCTCAGTACGTAGCTTTTACTGCTAATTCACTTGGTAAACACAAACTAAGTGAAAGTTTAAAATGTCGCACCTGTCCTGGTGTATCCAGAACTCTTACTTCAGTAGACTCATCTATTTCTCCAAGGGAAGACGCACGTAGTGACTGGGCCAGAGGAGGTTCAGGTTCAAGATCAAAGTCCAATTTGGTTACCGTAGAATCACTGACATAACATAACATAACACACCAAAATCGGTAATCAAAAGTATATATTTTAAATAGCCTTAAAGTTAAAGCCAACATTTTAAATTCTGTTTAGTAAGCAGAAGACTAATTTCAAGATTCAACTCTGAAAAATTAGATTTTCAATTCACTCACTGTAACCAATATGTAAGAATGTCACGACAATTATTCTATAAAGCATAAAATCTTAGACAGATACCTAGCTGGAGGTGTTAGTTCAGGGACGCGTACATCAACCACTGGCTCTGTAGTAGGCACAGAAGCTTGAGGGCTGAAGGTGCCAGAGTGATTTACAATAGCTCGTCGTACTAGTCTTCCCCATGTGGCAATATTAATATTCATTTGAGGAGCTCTGAGAAATGTTTTGCCTGTGGATATTTTGTGAATAAAGCAAATAAGTAATATCTTTGTATATTACCAAAAGCCTAATTTTAAAATTCATATTCATCAGTTTATAATTTATGAAGAACAAACAAAATTTGTCATTTAAAAATTAGTTTTAATGTATTCCCTATTAAAGGCTAGTACATAATAAACAGGCATGAAATTATTAGTTGTCCGCATGCTCTCCCCCCACCCCCTTAAGTCTAATGTTCACATGTGGTGAAGATTTAAAAACGAATCTTTATGTTTTAGAGTAACAGAGTGCAATATTTATGAATGAATCAATAAGATGCCTGGGTTTGCTTACAATAATCTGAGGATATTTTCCTTGTGATATTTTCCTAAGTGCCGCTATACTAAGTTTTTCACATGTTGCTGTAAAAAATAAACAAAGATATCACGCTAACAAGACACCTGGTTGGTAGTGTGGCTGTCAAACAAACTTAGGAGGTGTGCATTATTTGTGTAAAAAATTGCACATATTTTAAAAATTACTTAAAAGTTAGAAATGAGAAATTACAAACAGAAGGAAAAAAAGCATACAAAACACACCCAAATAGAGAACACTTCAAAGAAATTTTTACATTTTCTGTATTTAAGAAATAATCCAAATGGTCAATGTTTGATTCTTAATAACTACCTTGTTGTTTGGAGAAGATCTTCTTCTGCCTTTGGAGCTTCGGCCTTCTTTCAATAACTGGATTGAAAAACGTAACCTGCAGTGAAGAAAATTCAAGTTGCCATAAAAATAGCTTTGAATTTATGGCCCACGAAACTCATGAAACTCTGCAGATTTGAACGCCTAAAGGAATCTTAGATATCATTTAGTCTCACCTTCCAAATGAAAAAGTTAACCGAGAGAAGTTAAATGGTTGCCAGAGCTAAATAGCTAAATACCTATTTATTGGTAGAATTTAACCAAGAATTCAAGTTGTCTGTCATTTAGCCTAATGCTCCATTTCTATATCATACTGCATAGGTATTTAATTTCAAAGTTATGTGCATTTAATAAAATACATTTTTACCTCTGCAAACAAAGTACCCTGTGGTTCCAAATAGAGACACATGCCATGCCGCTGGTTGTCTAAAAAATCTTCTAACCTCAGAAACTTTACAGCACACAGAGATCGCCAATCACGCCAATAAACTGAAATTTCCAGTTCACGTGACTAGGGTAATTAAAAAATAAAGTAAAATAAAAAAACAGTGAAGACATCATTGGACACACTTAAACACCACAGAGAATATAAAATACAACAAACAAATACAACACAAAACTTGTATATTTAAATATAATATGATATCTCAATTGTATTCCAACTTTTAACTTATTTATTATTTTATTGTAAAGGAAGACATTTCTATTCAATCAGTATCCTGCAAAGGATTAAACCACACATAATTGAGAACACCCAATCCAAATGAATGGCTACAGAAACTCCTTTCCCTACCAAAGGTTCAATCTTGCGGCTTTCCCTCCTCTAGTTGCTGTACTATTAATAAACTGCAGTGTCTGCCTCAAAGAACTGATTTCAGCTTCCTTATTTTCTTGTCTCACTGATAAACAATTACATTCAGCCCTTCCATGCACTGTGATAAGCACCTCAAGTTATTTAATCCTCAAAAGAATTTTTGGGTAGCAAGACCAGGGATGATTGGAGCCTGCATAAGTAGGGAGGAAAAGGAAAATTTCTGACTAAATTTTATTAAAAAACAAGATGTTCACTAATCACATCAAATATTATCAAATGAGCAAAAACACTGAAGTTCTAAAACTAGGGACTTATAACCATGAGAAGTAGGCATTAAAAAGCATGCTATGTGTCAACATTTAAAAAACACTGATTTTAACAACCAATTAACAAATATCCTTCAGATGTTCAGGTCAAACCATAAACATGCATTCTATATACATTTCAATTAAAAAGTATCTGAGGTTTTCTACTGTTTTTTCAGGATTTGAGAGACCATCTCCAAAATGATATGTTTTTTCCCTTTAGACGCAACAAAATAATATAAAAGATTTCAATTTGTGAGCTTATACATTTTATTATATAAGCTTCTAGCATGCATGATTAAACAGGAAAAACAACCAAAAAAAATCTTTTGACTTTTAAATCCCAAAGCGAGTTGATGCTATCGAACACAAATAACAATACAAATTTACATATGATGAAAAAATGGGTGAAAACACGATGTACCAGAAAGTCCCATAAGCAATCAGTAAAATAATCAGAATGCACTAATGGCAGGGTATTTGTGGTCCAAGAGGTAATCTTAGCCTTCTCTCTGCCTGAGCATTCACAGGGGGGAATATTTGTCATTAGTGGGGACGTTTTAGGACTATAATTATTTTAAGAACAATAAATGTCAAGCAGATATAAGAGGGTTGGGCACTAGTACCATAATACTACATTCAAGACATGGTTACAATATTTTGGAAAAGTGATCTTGGGAAATAAGTTGGAAGAAAATACACATTTGGAATTCATAATTTATACTACACTGCTTATTTACATTCAATAATTCATACACATTTTGTTTTAACTCACCCATTGCAATCCCCTAAATGTAACCTCACTTACCCTACTCCTCTTTCTGTGTTTCTTTTTTTCCCATCTCTTCTTTTCTAACCTTTTGAACTTTGTCCTTAAGTAAATGGTGTCTTGTGATCTTAAATGTTTCATTATTCTGACACAAAGTGGAGTTGGGTACCAGACCTCAAAGTTGATTAAAGGTCATAATTCAGGGTGGGTGGTGGTGAGAGACCAAACCCTCTCTGACCAGTAAAGTAAGTTGGTCTCTTAGAATTCTCAATTCTGTTTCACATTTGTCTCCCTTTATCCAGGATCGTCTAATGTGACCCTTTGCAGTACTGTTGGTAGCAGTAGCTGGACATTGTCTATTCTGGTCTCACGATTGTGGAGACTAATGTTCGTGTGGTCTATTAATCCACTGAATTACGTAATTCTATGTCTTCCAAATTTCCATCACTCTTCTTTCCTCCAGGTGGAGGAGTGCACTATTTACACTTTAAATGGCTACTCATAAGCTTTTGATACTTTGTGAGCACCAAAGTTCTATGTAGAACATGTCCTTTTTGAACTATCTTATGTCAATTGGTGTCACTTAAGGCTATGGTTCTGAGCCCCCGTCCAACTAATCCCTCAAAATGTTTGGATTTGTCTATAATTCCCACCCGCTGTTAAGCTCCACCACAGTCATGGCTATATTGGCAGCAAAGGTAAATATACACACATAAAATACTGGTTAGACTTATATATACTTATATATACTCATTCTCCTTCACACACTGGTGATTGCCTTATGATTAGCCAAGCATCCACTTGTAGATCACCACTGTCGTAAGATTATGTGTCTAACAGTAATTAATAGGAGTTGCAGTTGACTACAAAAGCATAATAGTTTGGTTTTGGCCTTTTTAATAGTTTCTAGTAAACTTACATACCTGCAAGTATCTACCCCAGTGAAAATACCCTCTAGATTTTACATGATGAGACTGCATGGCTATCAAGTACACACCTGCAGCTCAAGTGTAGCTCAATTAAAATAATACATAAGCAAAATGAGTTTTAAAACAAAGACAACATAATGAAAGGAAGAACAGAGAATTACTGGAATCGAAAGACACGGTAATTTAAATGAAATGTTTTGTGGGGTCCAGCTGGAGAACTGAAGTTGAAGTGCAAATTCATTACAGAACTTGAAGACAGTGTACTTGAGTATCTAACAGAATTATGGGAGACCCCTCAGCGAATCATGCAATGATCAGAACTTTGAGCAAGTAATGGCAAAACACTTCCATATTTGATTAGAAACACATCTATACACACAAACTCACCACACTGCACATAAGATAAATTAAAAGAAAACTGTACCAAGACACTTATCAAACTCTCAAATATGAAAGATAAATACTGGAAGCTATGGGAGAAAAGCAAATCATCAAACATAAAGAACCCTCAACAAGACATAGCGCAATTTCTCCTCAGAAAAATTTCAGGTCAGAAGATAATGGAATGATCTATTTAAAAGCCCTGTAAGAAACGAACTGCCAAGCAAAAATTCCATGTCCAAGAATGATGGCAAAATTAAAATACTCTCACACAAAAGTCAAGAGAATTCATTACAATTAGATATGTTTTACATTAAAACTAAAAGGTGTCTCTCAGGTTGAAAAGAAATCAATAATTTAAAGTCATGCATAGAAAATCAATCAACACCAAAATTAATTTAACTGGCACATAAAAATCAATGTTATATAATTTAAGGTTGGTAATTATATATTATGTCCTGCTTTAAGTATATATGTTGTGCTTTATCACAACAAATATACTTTTAAAAGTATGAATTCTGTTGTTATACAAATTATGTGTAATGGTGTATTGGAGGGGGGTACCTCAATAAGGGTGGAGAAGACTGGTACAGAATTAGGGTGCATGTATAAGGTTGAAGTTAAGCTGGCATTAACTGAAAATGAAGTTTTAATTTGCTACCATTAAGCACACTGTTATGACACAAAACAATTCCTCAGTGCTATAAATTTGACAAAAAGCCCAAATAAACAACAAAATAATCTATCTAAAAATATACACAAAAGAGAGGGTCAGAAATAATGCATTGGAAAAAAAATCAACTCAACACTATATCAGTAGTATTGAAAGAAATAGTCATTATGAGTCAGGATAGACGCAATAGCAGTGAGAATATAAGTCACTTAGAAAACACACAGCAAAATAATATAAATCATTCCGTATCAGCAATTACTAGATACTCTTTTATTTAAAGACAGATAAGATTAAATCCCCAATCTAAAGACAGAATTGATTTTTTTTAAACTGCAATACATTATATCCAAAACAGAGGGTGAAAGTGGAAAGACTTAAAAAAAAAAAGTAAAGTGAAAAAACTATATGTATAGAAAAAAATTCTATACAAGTCACAGCCAAAGGAGTGGTGTGGCTGTAAAACATCAGACAAAGTGGATTTTAAGTAAAAACTTTGCTACAAGAGACAAAGAGGTCCCTTTAGAAGGGTTAGTACAAAAGCATTATTAAATACCAGAAACCTCTATTAGACAGAAAATTCAAAATACAAATCAAGTTCTATCCACTTCTGAAGATGGTGCTTCCATTTATTGCCACCACCACCACCCCCCCACCGCATTCGGAACTACTTGATTCACACAACATCCAGGTAACAGTGTTAGGCTCCTCGGGGCACTCAAATTGTATTCCTTCTCAACGTTATTTGAGTTTGGGAACAAAATTAAGTCGAAAGGGGTGAAAGCAGCGCTCTCGGGTAGAGGAGGTATGGTTTCCCAATACAATTCACGCAAGACAGCCCTGGTTATCATCAGAGAATAAGCAGGCGCACTGTCGTGATGCGAACACTCCTGTGATTTTCCTAGACTTTCCCTCCCTCATCAACTCATTTTTTAATTTTTTTGTGAAACATATTAAACCCCCAAGATCATTCTGGGTCCCTCCAGAAAATCCTTTTGGAGCTCCCCCACCCACCCAACAGTTGACCTCTCTTGAATTCAACTAGCCTAGCCAATCTCCTCAGAAGCAACTATTTTAGTTGGATCTTTGTTTGAAGGTACCGTAACAGGGCATAAGTATATTGCTGACAAACCTTATCTGCCGCCATCTCCTGATGGCAGAGACATGTTTCAACATGTTTTGCTTGAAATAAATCAAAGCACATATGAGAATCTACCCAAAATACATGAGACAAGTCTCGCCATTCTGCTTCTAAGGCACATTCTGGAAGTGCTTCTTCAAAAATGAGTTTGTTCGTCCTTTTGGAAGTCCATAGTACTTTCAATGTGCTTCTCCAGCAGCATAAGTTAAATTCATCGATTCTTCTTTGCTCTTCTTTAGTAGGGAGGAAAAGGAAGAAGATCCTCAAAAAGATGACTGACATCGTGCTACACCAATTGGCTCAAACATAAGGAAGCCTGTGAGGATGGCGCCGGAAGGGGAGGTGTGTTCGTTTGCTGAATGTGCGGCTGCTGTGAGCTAGAACTGACTTGCGGGCACATGGATGAGAACCGGAGGCTGAGTATTCGTATTGTGGACTGATCCTGGTATAGCAAGCCTTCTCCTAGAGCCCACTTCCTACATTTGCACTTAGGCTTCCAGATTGTGAGGAATAGGTTTGCTTGTTAAAGGCATCTATTTACGGTATTAGCCGTAGCAGCACTAGAAATAAGATACCACAGAAGAAGGTTTCAAGAAGTGTGAGGGAGCACTCCATTATCTTTTCATTCTGTTTCTAGGCACTTTTGGAAGCCCCTCGTATGGCCGACAGGTTGAGTGTCTAGAACATACAATATACTCATACAATGTACTAAAACTCAACAACACAAAGACAACCTGAGTACAAAGTGGACAGAGGAGTTGTGCAGACGTTTCTTCTTCAGATACACGAATGGTGAATAAAGGAATGAGGACATGTTTCGACCGCCACTTGCTCTGCAAAAGAAAGGCAGGGCTTTCTGCTCGCACCGACAGTGACAGTCTTGGAAGCTCACAGGACAGCTCTACCTGACCTAAGGCTGCTAGGATAGGCAAGCAGTCGATGGCCGTGGTGCTTTTCTAAGCTTACTCATAAGCATGACATACTCTTCTCTGAATTGGGCCCTCCTGTCAAAATGAAGTCTTGCCATCCTTGCTTGTAAGGAACATTCTTTCGCTGTACTTCTTCCGAGGCAGATTTGTTTATTCTTCTGGCAGCCCATGTATAGTCAATATTGTTCTTCAACATAATTCGAATGCATCAACTGTTCGGTCTTTGTACTCACTGTCCAGCTATTGCATGCCTAGGTGGCCACTGAAAATAGTTATGGGTTGGTTCAGTTACACTTTACTTCTCGAAGGGACATTTTAAAAAACACTTAAAAGAGGTCTTCTGCATAAACCAAAGTAAGTACTGTTGATGGGGTGAATCAGAGTACTGGCTATGAAGGAAAAGACATATTCGAAAAACACTATAAAAGTAGAGGCTGAAGTTAACAATTGCCAAACATTTAAAAAAATCTTATCATTAAGCATTGTAAATCTGTTTTATTATATATAATTTTAAAAGATGCACCCTCAATCTTTATATAAATATATTAAATGGATGAAGGTTTAAAATTTTGATTCAATTTTAATATTGTATTCCCACACATAAATAGTTTTAAATAATAAAGGTTACTGTCATGGTTTTAAAATTACTGTGGACCAACCAAGTCAATTTTTGTTAGGTTCTACCAGCACAGACTGTATTTTAGTCAGACAACCCACTGCAAAGCCAGCTTTGAGAATATAACCTATAAATTTCAAGTCACAAAAGCCACCTTAGTAGTTAGATTACTAAAATAAATAATTATATTTCACAATCAGTATTCACCCAGTTGCCAACCTTTCAGGCTGATATAAACTGCACATCTTTAAAACACGGTGGACATAAAAGTTATTGAGGCAAAAGATTTTCATGCATAAATCATCAGATGAGAACTGTCAAAGATATCTAAATTCGTATTTCATCCTGTTGAGAGTAAAGCTCCTTAAATAAATTCTAAAAATAGCAAAAATTCTAAATAAAATAAAAAGTTTTATATCTTACCCGGTCTAGCTCCAGTGTAAACTTCTGGTCCCATGACTGATTAGAAATGGGTTTCCAGCTAGTTTGACCAACCACAGTATTATCTAGCTTCAAAACAGCACAGACATCATCTGCAATTAAAATTTACAATATTGCTTAGAAAGTTTTAAAATACAAGTACAGCTGGTTCAATAGCAACCAAAGTTTACTAATCTTCGACAATAAGGTTCCACAATCAATACTGCAGCCTTGAGTCTTAGGTCACATGCACATAGCCCTCTATCCTGAATTGTCCCGGTGCCATAAAACCCAAGTATGCAGTCAGTTCTATAATCCAGTGTTAGTTTGCCATCCCACACAGTGTCCACCAGGAACACATATACCCACATCAGCCTTCATTAGGCTACTAAATTGGTATCTTAGTAATTATGCTGGATCTAGGAGTGGTTAGTACTCATATTTTCAAAATTTAAATGCTAGCTTTAAAGTGTCACAGAACTATATAGAATCTATAAGTGTTTCTGTAAGTATACATCTACCTGTGTACCTTTCATTTGGCATAAAGATTGATACTCAATATGTCATTTAGTTTTCTAGTATAATTTCAGTAAAAAACTACTTTGTTGCCTTTTATTTCCTGTTATTACAATTTTAATATTTAAAATTGTGGAATTTATAATTTTAAGTTTTTGTTTAACTCTGACTCTTTCCATTCTCCATTGTTCCCACAGTCATCCATGCCTTACACAAGTCCTCTAATTTGTTAAATACTTTTTTAAAAATTGGTTACTGAACTGGACAAGTCATCCGTTTTTAGGAGATTTCGACTACTTCCACTTTTACTTTTACTCGTTCTGCTCATGAAAGATGATCTGGTTTCGCTTGGACTCCAGCCAGGTAGTGCCACTGATGTTGCTTTCGATCGTCCAGGGACATTCTCTAGGATATCTTGGCAGCCCATAAGGCGAACTTCCAAAGTACCTGTTAGCATAAACAAATGTAAAGTAAGAAATCAATGCTTAATATACAGAATTAGGCAATTAGTAACCTACTGAAAATTAGAAAACTGCTAAAATAACCACAACTATTTACCCCCAAGGAACTGTGAGGTAATTACTTTTCCTACGAAAATCAGTAAAATCTATGGAAAAGTCATAATAAAAAGTCATCAATAATAAATGTTATTAAAAAGAACACAGTGTACAAAGAGCGTCTGTTGGGCTTAAAACAAACCAAGCTCTACAAACATCCTATGTATCTGAATATTTTTCTTTTTAAAAAAAGTTTTATTGGCATTTAATTCATAAATTGTACAATTTAACAATATTAAGATTTGTACAGTCATCACAACTTTAGAACATTTTCTTTGTTCTTATACTCATCATTGTTACCTACCCCACCTACCGCAACCTCACCCCCAGGAAACTATTAATCCACTTACTGGATTCTACATATAGAAAAATATTAAAAATCAAAACAAACCTAACAATAACAAAGTGAAACAGAGGAAAACCACACAGAAAAGCAGAAAATATTAAAAACTAGAATAAATTTAAATCTGCGAAAAGGAAGATCAAATGATAAAATGTTCAATTTTAACCTAACTGCATCTGCAACAATCTACTTTCCAATGCGTGCTGCACAATAGCAAAGGTATTCACCTCCCTGGCCTATGGTCAGAGGGGATTAGTCAGAGGCTGAATTCATGTAGAATACTTGTTTCTATGTTATATGGAAAAACTGCAGAATCATATAGCTAAAGCACGCAACAGAGAAAATTAAAATAACATGTTTATTGTAGTAAACAAACAAAAGTTAGAAACAAGGAACTTTCAGAAGTTCATGGAAAAATGGAATTAAAATAGAATTACCACAAACTTTGAAGCCTCCTCATAGGAGGGGGTATTATTCCCTTCAAAAAACAGAACTGCTCTGGTTGGAGCACAACCATCACACATTGTGTTCCTCCCGCTAGGCGCACAACTCCCTCTGTGTTACTGCACCCAGTGGTGTTGCCTGGGAAGGTTCTCTCATCACAGAGAAATTCTTCACCAAAGCAGCAGATTCCCTGGAACCTCGTTTGTTTGTGATGGCTGATTTAAGAGAACAGTGTGCAGTTGTGAAAGTTTATTTTCTGCTCATGAAAAACGCTGCAGAAACTGTTGTGACACTGAACATAGCTAACAAGGACAGCACTATAGGAAACAACTTAAGTATAGGAGTACTGAAAAGATTGCGTTAACAGTGTGCAACAAAAGAGGCCTGGCTTGCGGCAGACTGGGGGCTGGTTTTGCCACTATGAGAACGCACCTGCTCACATAGCCATCTATCTCAGTGTGCCAGGTTTGGGGCAAAAAACAACATGCCTCTCTTGCCCCAAGCACCTGATCTCACTCCATTTGACTTCATGTCCACAAATGAAGAGGGACATGAAAAGACAGCGATTTGATGACATAGAAGAGGTGAAGAAAAAAGCGATGAGGTGCTGTCAGCCATCCAAACACACGAGCTTGCAAAATGTTTCCAAAAATGGAATAGCAGATTTGATAAATGTATTAAGTGTACTGGATAGTACTTTGAAGATGAAAAGGTTGTTTTGTAAAAAAAAAATTTAAATACATAGCTTTGAAAAAACATTCTGGGTTTTTTTGGGTGTGCCCTCTTATAGTTAAAGAAAAAACTTCATACGATTTATTTTCTCCTTATGCAACTTGTACACTTTTTGTATTTTAAATGTAAAATAACTACATTAAATTTTCAATTCAATAGGTTAGTCAAATTAATTGTGAATTATAATTATCTAGGAATGAAGGAACTGCAATTTACTTAAGTACACAAGTACTAAAGGAGTTCATAAGAAAATGAGAAAAATGAGCTAGGCTACCTGGAAAGGTGGCTCGATCTTTATTTTTGTGGTTCAATTTTTATTTAAGCTAGACTTAATGTATGCAAAATAGCATGGTGCTTTAGTATTTTAAAAGAAAAACAAAAAAACCAGTGTATATACTAAATATATATATTAATGTTTCATTTATTTTTAAAAATTATTTACCCCCCCATTTTTATGTTTTAAAATTAATTGCAAAATGCTTGTAGGAAGGCAACAACTTATGTCATTAAAGACAGTTCAGTTTTCCCATGCTGTATAACAGAGGTGGTCTGAGAGGCTACAGTTATAAAACTCTTTGCTAGTATAACACCATGCAGTCATCTCTGCTTTGCTGAAGTCGCTGCTATTCTTCTTTTCAAAAATCAGTGAATAATAGATGGCATGAAAAAGCCATTTAAAAATTATATAATAGTTCTGTAGTATTGGAGCCAGTGTTTTTACCATCACACGCTATAATTTTCACTTTATCTGCTTTAATAAGTTCTATCACCTCTATGAATTCAACAGCATTAAAAATATAAGTCCACACATTATCCCATAAACTATATGCATTTGAAGAGCTCCTGAAATTGATTCTGTTCCTGACCCTCTGAGCCAACACTGAATTTGTAGCCTTATCAAACTGAAGAACTTGAAGGGCAAGTTGGGGGATAATATGTTGAGACTGAGTTCATCTACAATCTTCTAAAGATGGCCTCCCTAAGTGGTATTTTTGCATAACTGATATACCAGGACTTAGGTAGAAGATGTTTTTTTCTTCAGGCTTGCACTGATGTACTGTGGGGAAGGTGCTTTCTACTACAGAGCTAACAGAAGCCAAGTTGAGGAGCCTACTTCCTGACCACCACTTCAGCAGCTGCAGACACCACAGGCATATTACTTTTCAGAAGACCATTTCCTGATAAGGGCTATTCTATTAAATGATCAAAACTTAATTTTATTTAAAAATTAATTTTAAATAATTTTAAAATAACGGAAGGACTTTATTTTCTAACTAAGAACCAGCAAAAATTACTGGATGTATGTGTTCAACTGAAACAACTAAAACATTGAAATAACATATTAAAAACTAGTTTTAAAGATATTATATTTCAGGTGATAAAAGAGTGAAACCTGGAGAGATGAGGAACAAAAGGGAAAAACCTTAAGACTGCCCGGCATCCTCTCCGTAGTTTCCAGGAGACAGTGCATGGAGGGGACCTCCCCATGTTCTTACAGGCCAATACCTGGGCGTTCAAAAGGAGACATCTCAATTCCTCATCATGTGCCCTGCTCTTCACATGGCAAGCAGGAACTCTTCTCGTGACTCAAATCTAACTTCTCTGTCTGTCACCGGAGAAAAGCTTTGCTTTTAAAGAATATGTGTGGATAATATATGGCACAGATAGGAAATTTTCCTATTGACTGAGAGTAAAGAGACCAGTAACTATATTTATATCTGCAAAATTCCTTTTGACAACATACTTTTATCACAGAAGTGATGTGCCATCGAACTTAAAGGGAAGGAATTATTAAGCCATTGTGATCCAGTGGGACAGAGTACAACTCCCCACACAGTATTTCGAAGGCTGTCTCATGGCTGATGGGTCTGAATCACACCTTTTGAACATCAGCCAAATGCTTAACAACCGTGCCACCAGAGTTCAGTTGCAGCTTCAAAATCAGTATCTACTGCCACTGAGTTGATTCTGACTCACAGCAGACCCGGACGTCATTGGAAGCACTCACCCAAGTATGCCAAAAAATTTGGAAGACGGTTTGTTGGCCAAATGACTGAAATAGATTCCTATTTGTGTCAATTTCAAAGGAAGGTGACACAACAAAATGCTCAAAATAAAGAACAGTATCATTCATATTGCCCACAAGTAAAATTTTGCTTGAGATCAATCAACATTGGTTGCCGGAGTACACTGATAGGGAACTGCCAGTTAAGGCCAGATTCAGAAGAAAGCATGGAACAAGTGATATCACTGCTGATGTCAGCTGGATCTTGGATAAGAAAATAATAATTTATAATGTATCAAGGGCTCATGAGGGTGGGAGGGAAAAATGAGGAGCTGATACGAAAGGCTCAAATAGAAAGTAAAAGTTAATAAAATAATGGCAACATATATACTGTCATGCTTGATACAATTGATGAATGGATTGTTCTAAGAACTGTCAGAGCCTCCAATAAAATGCTCTTTATTTAAACAAACAAACAAATGTGCAGCAAGGCCAAATGTGTTTGTTTTTTTTTAAGATGGATCCTGGCTCAAGGCAGAGACTACCAGATAGTGTTTACTTGTGTTTCACTGACTGTACAAAGGTATTCAACTGTCCAGAACACTTCATTGTGCTCATGCAAAACCTGCACATGGCTCAAGAGGGAGTTGTGTGAACAGAACAAGGGAACACTGCATGGCTTACAATCAGGAAAGGTGTGCACCGGGGTTCTATCCTCTCACCATACACTCTGTATGCTGAGCAAATCATCAGAGAAGCTGGGTTATACGAAGAAGAATGTGGCATCAGGGCTGAAGGAAGGCCTGATGACAACCAGAGATATGCAGATGACACAACCTTGCTTGCTGTATTGAAGCACTTTCCAAAGAAGACCAAGAACTGTAGCCTTCAGTATGGATTACAGCTCAGTGTCAAGGAAGTCCAAAACTCTCACAATTGGACCAAAAGGGAACATCATGATTAGTAGAGAAAAAGTTGAAGCTATCAAGGATTTTGTCTTCCTTGGACCACAATCAATGCACATGGAAGCAGCCTTAGGTAAATCGGCAGCACAAGACCTCTTCAGAGTACTGAAGAGCAAGGATGTTCCTTTGAGGACTAAAGCATGCCTGCTCCAAGCCATGGCATTTCCCATTGCATCATATGCGTGTGAAAGCTGGACACTGAATAAATTGTGGTGCTGAAGAATATTGAAAACACCATGGACTGCTAAAAGGAGAAAGTGATCTTTATTGGAAGAAGACCAGACTGCCCCTTAGAGGCAAAGATGGCAAGACTTCATCTGGACATACTGTCAAGAAAGATCAGTCCCTGGAGAAGGACATCACGTTTGATAAAGTGGAGGTGGTGAAAAAGAGAAAGGAGCTCTAGAAGACGTTTGACACTGTGGCTGCATTGATTGGCTCAATCTCAGTCGTGACTGTAAGGATGGCGCAGGACAGTGCAGTGTTTCATTCTGTTGTGCATAGAGTCGCTATAGGTCGGAGCGGACTCAATAGTACCCAACAACAAGAACACAGCAACCTCATATAGGAAGGAGCTGCAAGGTGTTACATCTTTACAGAAGCAGAAAGCTTCAGCGTTGTCTAGTAGCAGCGGGTGTGCTCAAATTGCTGCCCTTACCCAACGTCACTAAGACTCATTAGTTGCAGATTACCCACAGTTAAAGTCAATTGCAACACATAGCAACACTGCATAGTATTTCCAAGACTGAAAATCTTTGTGGCAGCAATTAGTCCTGTACTTCTTGCAGCAGCTGGCGGGGGTGAACCTTGTAGGTATAGCAGCACAATGCTTAACTTACACCAGTTACAGTGACCTGTATCGATTCTGACTCATTTAAGGACTCTCTGGGGTTCTGAGACTGTTACTGTTTACAGGAGTAGAAAGCCTTGCCTTACTCCCTCAGAGTGGCTGGAATGTGTAACTACCTAGCCACCAGCGCTGCTGCAAAATAAAAGGTAAGTGAACTTGAAGACAGAACAATCAAAACCACACACACACACACACACACACACACACACACACACACACGCAGAAAGCATAGAGAGGGGTGGAGGATCATGAATAACTGAACTGTAAGGTTAACTTCAAGTGGCCTAATAATATGTCTAAGGTTGTGAAATCCCTGATGACAAGTAGTACAAATAAAGAAAATAACTTCTACTGGGGGGGGGGGTGAGTTGAAAATATCCACATACGATGATAAAGCTTTCATATCTAAGACATTAAAGTAAAGGAAACATAAGTAAACCATACTAGGGCACATTCTAATTATATTAAAAACTAGAACAAATTTAAAATAGGTGAGATACCTTTACCCTAACTACACCTGGATTCTTCTACTTTCCCAGGAACTCTGAGAGCAACATTGTTTCCATCCCTTGTCCATGGTTGGAGGGGATTCCCTAGCTGCTTAATCCAGAGAGACACTACAAATATATTTTGGGCTCTCATTGTTAGTCACACCTTTCTGAAAACTGACTATTCAGAATTTAATCTCTAATTCCATTTCCTTTCTCTGATCTTAGATTTAATTATTGACAGTTCTTGGATTATACAGGCTCAAATGCTATACGTGCTGATAGCCCAGAGCTATTTGACTCCTTCACCACGCTTTTCTGCAGCACGCATATACTGAGAGATCTGTTCCCGAGGATAAGAACGGAGCAGGCTGCCCTGACATGTAATCCGAACAATCACCATCAGTGTTGCTCGGCACCTCAGCACGAATTATTGTCAGATGTACGTCATTCTTTAAAGGGCCAAATAGCATACAGCAGATTATTTTACAATTGCTGTAAATTCAAAATGTCCGATAAGGAGGAAGTTAATAAGTAAGGAATAGGTATGTAGTGAACTTTTCCTCCTCAGTAGAAACAACTTGTTGAATTCATGTAATTTTTATTGTTTTTTACTACACTGCCAACTTTACCTCACTTCTACTTTAAATGTTAGGCTCTAAAAGTCATCTTGGGGAAACTGAAAACATCTGGCTACTACTTTAAAGCCTGGTAGCTTATTAAATATTTTAGTAATTTTAATATGTCTTGACATGACAATATTCAACACCTGTTTTCATGTAGGCAAAAAATCTGGAGGAATTTAATATCTTTATTAAATATCCAGAGGTTTCTTTTATGAGGTGATAGAATTGCAACTGCATATATAATAACCGTATTAGAAATCACTTATAATTATATTTTTAACTTTCATCACCCAGAATATGGAAATTTGAGCACAAGCAAATGAACAAATGTTTATATTCATAAGCAGTATCTACAACTTCCATGAAAATAAGTTAAATTAGAAAACTTATATTTAATTATCTAGAAAAACCTTTATGTATTCATTATACTAACTGGATATTTTTGTCTTGGCAAAATTAACATTTTAAATTCTGAGGAAATCTCATTGAATAAAAATTAGTAAATTTCCAAGACTGTGGAATGAAAAATAGTATTATACGTTATGCCTAGCAATAGATGTATAAATTCCAATATCACTATCATACAACCATAAGAGAAACCAACTTATAGATGACACAAATAACAAATAATGAGATGCAATGAAAAACTCAGATTCAAAAACCAAAACAAAACATCCAGTCACTGCCATCAAGTAAATTCTAATTCACACTGAACCCCCCATAGGATGAAATGCCCATCTGTGTTCCAAGACTGTAACTCTTAATGGATTAGTCTTTCTCATGCGGAATGGACTGTGGTCTCAAACTGACTTTGTGATTAGTAGATCACTGCGTAACAGCTACCCCATCAGGGCTCCTCCAGGGCAGAAAATATCCCTCAATTTATGTGCGTTAATATTTTATTATATCTAATTGCTTATTGGGATATTTCTCATCATGGTCTAAGTCTCCACATTTAGACTACGTCTCAAGTTAAACCTTAAGAATTGAGAAAACAAACAATCAGAAAAAAACAAACCCAAAGCTCTTCTGGTCTCTGGGAACAGCAGGTGTCAGGGCAGACACAGCCAACTCCAAGAACTACACCGTGTATAACCAATCCCGAAAATGGTGTAGAAATGGCATCAAGAAACCCCAATCACAATGACATGAATCTCCTAGGGGTGGATCCCATGGTCCCGAGGAACATGGCTTGATCAAGAAGCACAAGAAGAGGCTGAAGAAAGTGGAAGTCTACAACGCCAAGGCCATAGATGTTCATGCCGAAGCTATCAAGGCTCTTGAGAGGCCTAAGAAGGCCAATGCTCAGATCCTAATGGGCGTCATCCACAAGCTCAGTCGAAGGGCTCACATTGCCCACGCAAGCTTGGCAAGCGGGCCTGAGCATGTATTGCCAAGAGTCTGAGGCTCTGCCAGCTCAAGGCCTCGACCCCAGCTGAAGCTCCCACAAAGTAGAATTCTCCACCTAAGTACGAGAGGGACAGGTGTGGCCCTCAGGCTGCCATCTCCATGGAGTTGGTATGTTCCTGTTCAACTGGCATAAATAAACCTAAGGCGGGCAAAAAAGAAAACAAAACCTAACAAAAATAACTAAAATATCTTAATAGTGAGATCTTCCTTTTAGACTAATATATATATATATATACAGTTCAGTTGAGAAAGAAAATCAAAATAGACAACAGAAAAGTGGATGAAGGGAGACGTCGAACAGGGCAAGATATGAAAAATAATTTATAAATTATCAAGGGTTCATGAGGGAGCAGGGAGGGAGGGAAAAATGAGGACATAACGTGGAGAGGAAATGTTTTGAGAATGATGAGGGCAATGAATGTACACAATTGATGTATGTATGGCTTGTGATAAGAGTTGTAGGGCCCCTAAAAAAACGATTAAAAATTTTTTTAAAAAGGTATTTGCTATGAAAAGAAAAAAACAAGAAAATCAAACTAGAAAAGGACAACAAACCAACTTCTTGAGTTTCTCCAATGCAGCTTCCTAACTTTTCCTTGTTTTTTGAGCCCCCCCCCCAACTTTTCTTACAATAAGATAAATCCCCACTCCAAGTCTCTCTTTTAAATGAACAAACCATTCAGTTTCCTGAGGACAAGGTACTTATCATTGACTGATACGGTGATGAGAATTAGACAAAAGGCACAAACACTCCTAACCAAATTAACTGCTCTCAGTTGATTCCCACTCACAACTGTAAATCTTTACACGAACAGATAGTTGCATCTGTCTCTCATGAGGATGGTGAATCTGAACAGCCCATCTTGTGGTTAAACAGTTCAACATTAATCCCAGTGTCGCCAGAGCTCCATAAGTACAAAATAACACCTGTGGCTAATCATCAAATAATATCTAAGTCAGAAAATGTCTTGTGCACACAGACCAGGATTACATGTAAGAAGATAGCAAAGTTTCTGTTCTTCGGAAATCTAGGTTCCAACTGTGATGTAAAGGGGATGTGCCCATAACTCACACATGCACACACATATATTAGGCTCATTAAATATTTACATGATGAAACAGATTTGAGTCCTACTGACATAGTGGACCGAGCTACAACATGTAAGGAGTCTGAACACACCAGTGGCTCTGTGGGATAAAGATGAGGAGGCTGTTTGCTCCGGTAGATTTTAAAAACATCTCAGAAACCCAAACGGGCAGTTCTGCTCTGTTCTATTGGGTCGCCATGAGTTGGAATGGACTCAACAGCAGTGTTTCTTTTTTCTTCTCTGAGAAATCAAATAGTGGGAAAGTGCAAAAATCAGTGTGATGGCAAGAGAAGATTTATGGTACAAGTTATAAAATGCGGTTGGGAAAGTAAACAAGTAACACAGAGTAGAAGGTTATACCAGAGGTTTCCTAAGGTTTCTCAATTCATGTTGGCCTAATATTTCAATAGCTGTCTCATGCTGTCCCTAGGTCAAAATATTTGTCAAAGAGTTCTCTTTATTCAATAGCCATTGAAAACAATAATACAAATGGAAAAAGTAAATTATATCATTTAAAATAACCATGATTATATCTAGTCATATACCTGTGCCTATACGATACTATACAACTTCTCAAAATCTGATTATTATTTTGGATTGGTTTAAAACAACAACCAAGGAATCTCAGCTTCATCAATATAAGACATCAAAAGGAATACAGCTCACCTAATGTTAAAACTATAACTACCTTGAGCTAATAGCTATAACGGTTACTGCCCAGTGTGTAACAATGCTGTATTTGCCTCAAAACAGAAAAAACATAATGGTATCTTGCGCTCTTCTCTGTGAATTCATGTGACATTACAAGATTTAGGAACTCAATTTGCAAACTATATTAGACTGATCCAAAATTGTGGTATTAGTGAACTTAAATATTAATTTGTCTCTTTGAGTTTTAATGTAGAACTTTGTCACATATAAAGATGACTAATAATATTCCAAATTACTAGGATATGAAAGTATGGTATGTAATATTGAGGAACTCTTTCATAACTTTAGATACTGAATAACTATTATTAAGGTGAGGCCCTTATTAATGTTAACAGAGACAGGGAGCTCTAGAATTCTGAAGCTGGAGGTAGTCTATGTAATCAAAATTGTCACGTGAACATACTAATCTTTGTAGGTGACATCAGAGAAAAGAGTGGGGTGGAAATACTGACAATAACAGTAATGGACAGTCAAAAGTAAGAATGCTAGCTTGTGTTCCCAATGCAGGTTCCAGATGAAAAGATAAAGCAGAGAAACTATCCTTTAAGAAATGTGGTTGTTAGTTCATATCTAGGGCTCCCTAAAAGACTAATGCAAAAGGTTCACCTTTATTTTTTCTAACTAGGAAATTATTAGAGCAGAGCAATAAATGGTTTTGTGAGTAGTGGCCGTGATGCTGGTATTATCATAAACATCAGAAGGCCAGTGAAGCAGCCGCTGAAGCCTGGACATAAAGATAATCCATTGGTGACATCAGAAAAGTCAAAAAGTCTTGGAAGAAAAGCTAAGGAGCAAGATACTTTAGGAAATAAGAACACTGTAAAGTTTCCATATATTTCTAGGAATCAAGAAAACTATGTACAAATCCAGGAGAGAAGCATTCTTGGAAAAGATATATGAAGCTTTCACTTGTGGCTCATCTTCAAGTTCTGTCTGAGCTGTGAGTGCAGGAGAAGGCCCAGCTGGAACTGCCTGCCTGAGTGTTAAAGTTATGTGTGTCCCAATACCCAGAAAACTAAAAAGTGAATGACTTTTATTATATTTCCAACTGTTATCACTGTCTAATCACTAGCTACCAAAACAGACAAAAGACTCATATTTGACAAAGAATACAATCTTTACAGAAATAGTATAGAAAACGTCACTAAATAAACAACTACAACCCAAAATAAGCATCGAAAACAAATCTCCTTGGAAGGGAGATTGATCTCTAGAGTTACCAAATTCTAATATCCAGAATGCATGGGTTGCAAGGAAAAATTATCTGACATACAAAGAGAAATTATGGGGCATTCAGACAAAAAAAATAACAAAAGCTGTCCAAGAGGAAGACTATGAACTTACTAGACAATGGCTTTAAATCAAACAGCACCAAATATGCTCAGAGAGCTAGTAGAAACCATGTACAACGAGGTAAAGGAGAGAAAGAAAAAGATCTAAACATTAAAGAATACTGAGCTAAAGGCACAAACTATAGAAACTAACCAAACAGCATGCAGTTCTGCAGCTAGAGAGCAGAATGAAAACAGTTTATTAGAGATGCTCAACAGAACTTGGGAAGGCAGAAAAATAAGCAGCAAAATCAAAGATAAGCCAATAGAATCACGTATGCATGGATTGTGATATGAGTTGCATGAGCCCCTAATAAAATGATTAAGAAAAAAAGAAATAATGAATACTTGTCAAGTATTACACACGTAAGTGTAAAAATCAGTACTATAGATTCTGGCTTGTAATTCCCTCTTGTATTTCCTATAAGAAAGGGGAACCGATTACAAGGATCTACACATAACCTCTTCTCTGGGGGATGGACAACAGAAAAGAGGGTGAAGGGAGTGGATAAGATATGACAAAATAATAATAATAAATATCAAGGGTTCATGAGGGAGGGGGAGAGGGGAAGCAGGGGAAAAATGAGGAGCTTATACCAAGGGCTCAAACAGAAAGCAAATATTTTGAGAATGATGATGGCAACAAATATACAAATGTGCTTGACACAATGGATGTATGTATGGATTGTGATAAGAGTTGTAGGAGCCCCCAATAAAATTATTTCTTTTTAAGATTTAAAAGCAAACACATAAAACAATAGTTATAAATTATGTCAAAGGCTACACAATGTACTATGGTCGTAATGAAAGGGGACCGCGGCCTGAGTGGGAACACAAATGAACACACTTGTCTTGAAGGGAGAAGAGCTGGGGCTGCTCCTTACAAGTGCGGATGGCAATGCTCTCTTGTATTTCGGACAGGGTCCAAGGAAGGGCCAGTTCTTGGAGAAAGGTCTCATGCTTGGCAGAGGGTCAGTGAAAAAGATGAAATGACACAGTGGCTATAATCATGGGTTCAACATAAAAACAACTGTTACTATAAAGCAGGGCTGGACTGAGTTAGAGTGTTATAAATACTTATGGTACTAGATATAATTATCTGGATAGACACTAAGAAAGTGACTGAAAAAAATAAAGAAAACAATGGAATCAAAAAGTTATACTGGAAAAAATCAAACATTTAAACAAAGGTTGTATGAGAGGAATTCAGAGAAAAAAATAGAATTTAGAGAAAGAAAATAGCAAAAGTCCTCCTTCAACAGTAGTAACCTGAATGTAAATGCATTAAACTTTCCATTCAAAGGTACAGATTGGTAGACTGAATGATAAATCACAATCCAAATTTTTAGACATAAAAACAAAAACAGATTGAAATTGGAAGGTTTTAAAAATTCAATTCAATGGCCAAAGAAACCTGGAATGGTTAAATTGGTATCTGACAGAGTTCAATTCAAAATCCATTCTTAAAAACAAAGATTAGATAATGATAAAAGATTCAATACATTCAGAAGATAGAACAGTTGTATATTCACCTAACAACATCATTTCTTCACTGACCCTATATGCCCTATATACACCATGAAGAAAAGGTGACAGAATTGGAGGTTGAAGTGGCCAGTTCTACAATAATAGTTGGAGATGTCAAAATTACACGTTAAATATCAGATATACTATTTAGACAGAAGATCAATAGAGAAGTAGTGAACTTGAACATTATTAATCCATCTTAAAAAAATACACACGCAAATTAACTCACTCCATCAAATGAAAGCAAGATGTACATCAATCCCAAATGCATATGCAATAACCTCCAAGATACACTATGCATTAAAGCATGAAATGTGTCAATTTTAAAAAACTATAATCATATGAAGTATATTCTCTGACAATGAGTTAAAATTATAAATCAACAGGTGGAAATTTAGAAAACTCAATTTTATAAAGTGTGTGAGCAAATTATATCAAAGATAAAAGGTTATATAAACCTATTGAAGTCCTCTTGTATGTATAAATGCCACAATACATTCTTAAACAACTAATGGGCCAAATGAGAAATGACAAAGAAAATTAGAATTTGAGGTGAATTCAAATCAAAACAGAGCATGTCACAATTTAAGGTACAGAATAAAAGATATGCTAAGAGAGATGCTCACCTAAAAGGTCTAAGAAAGATGTTTATCTAACAGATCTACATTAAAAGAAAAAGGAAAAGATATCAAATCAATAATTTAGTCTAACTATACCTTTAAAAACTATACAAAGAGAAGCAAACTAAATTCAAAGCTATAAGAAGAAAGAAAGTAATAAGCTAGAGGGGAGGTAAGATAAATAAGGAACAGAAAAACAATAGAGATTCAACAAAAGCAAAAGTGTATTTAAAAAAAATTAATAGAGAAGTCTTTATGTAGACCAAGAAAGATAGTCAGATTACTAAAATTTAAATGAGACATTACAGCTGCTCTTACAGAAATAAGAGATTATGCAAAATTATTCACTGACAAATTAATGTCAAAATCAAACAAAACACCATGTAACAAACCCAAACATTCAAGAAAAGAAGAAAATCTGAACAGCTACCTGAGGAAGCTGTGAACGTTTCACAAATGGAATTGAAAAAGTAAACACAAAACATTGTGAAGCTTAGCTGCAGTCAAGTCAGCCACTTGGTGGTCTCCTGCACGACAGAGGAAAACCTGGCTCAACCTTGCCCCATGATTGGTGTGGACTAGACCGCAGGGATCCATAGGTTCTCACTGGCTTTTGAATGCACAGCACCAGCCCGTTTCTGTAGTCTTAGTCTAAAAGTGCCACTCAAACCTGTTCGCAGTACATAGCCTGCAGTAATAAATGGGTCCTGAAATGATACATCACATGCTTTGTCCAGGAACTGAATCCAGGTTTCCTGCCTGATGTTGAGAATTCTACAGCTGAATCACCATTGTCCTCAGAAAGATTAAATAATATAATAAAAAATATGTCAGAAAAGCAAATTCTGGAATCAGAGAGTTCCATTGGTAAATTATAACAAAAACTTAAAAGAATCAATACATATTCATTTTCAAAATATATTAGAAAAAGGAATGCTTTCCAATTCATTCTATGAAATAAACAATATTCTGACACAAAAGTCAGACATCAAAATAAATGAAAAGCAGAGACAAATGTCCTTATACAGAAGTACCAATCCTCAAAATAAAAACTCAACAATTAGAACACAGTAGCATATAAAAAGATGATGAAACAAAACCAACTGGAATGAAAAAGTCCAACATTACAAAATCAATGTAATACACATCCATAGTGACCAACCGCATGCAGATTTGACTTGTGACGCTGTATGGGGCAGAGTAGTACTGTTCCCTAGGGGGTCTGAGATGTTAAATGTTCATGGGAGCAGGAAATCTTTTCTCTCAAGCAGTGATGGGTAGGTTTGACTACTATCCTTGGTGCTGGCATCCTGTGTAACTACCCACATCACCAGGACTTACATACATCAACATAGTAAAGAAAAAAATCCATGTTGTCTCAATTAATGGAAAACAAGCATTTGACAAATCCAACATCCTTTCATTATAAAAACATTCAAACTAAGAATAGACAGGGACTGATATATAGCCAATTAATATGGCCTTTCTAGCCATAATTCCTTAAGTGATCCATTATAAATTCTTGGCTGTGTGTCTGTGGCAATAATCCCATTTTGGAAAGAATCTATGCTATACTGAAAGACAGGATAATTGTGGGACTAGATCTTTATGTTAGTAGAGGATGTAAACCAACTTTGTTTTCATAGGTGGTATGCTCGGCTGAATAACAAAAACTCCACCTCTACTGTCATCTCAGAAGCAGAGAGAAATCCTAGAACCACTGGAAGCAGCAGAGCACATTTGAGATCTCTACAATAGTGGAGGCCAAGACTAGAGGAACCAAAGGTTATAGCCTGGAGATGATGAGACAGAACAGAGGAGCAGCACCAAGACTACAAGACTGTGAGGTCAAGCAGGCAGCCAACAGAGGCAGGGCCATGGAGCTAAGATGCCGAGGACACGAGAAGAGAGTTGTTGCTGTGGATCAATGACTATATTTTAATTGTTTACTGATCTGGTAACTTGCTAACTTCCTTAACAAACCCTCTTAATTATGAATCTTGATCGTGAGTTCTGTGTGGTCGCTGCAACAGATTATCCAACCCAGCACGGAACGGTTGGTGTCAGAATAGGTAGCGAAAGAGGGAGGGTGGAGACCCATCTGACCTCTGCCACATAGCAAAAGGGAAGCCAGCGGTGGTTGAATCTGGCCCCCATGTTGTTTACTTGGGAACTTATTCAATTAGATAAAGGGCATTAAAAGTTCCGATCAATATCATCATACTCAATGATGAAAAAGAAAATTTTCCTTACAAGATCAGGAATAAGACAAGGAAGGATGACTGAACTTCAGCTGTTTCTCTTCAACCTAGTACTAGAAGTTCATATTAAAGCAATGTGGTAAGGGGGAGAATGTGATCCGATTAGAAAGGAAGAAATAAAAATATTAGTTGACAGATGATATAGTAATATTATATATAAACAAGTTCTTAATTAAAATCCTCAGAGCTAATAAATTCAGCAACGTTGAAGGATACAGGATCAACACCCCAAAATAAGTTGTATTTCTACACTCTCACAATAAGCAGGGGGTCCTAATGGCCCACTAGTTAAGCATTTGGCTACTAACTGAAAGGCCAAGCTTTCTGAACCCACTAGCTTGCTCTGTGAGAGAAAGATGTGGCATTCTGCTTCAGTAAAGGTAACCGAGCCATGGAACCTCCACACGGGCAGGTCTGCCTGTCCTATAGGATTGTTGTAAGTCAAAATCAACTCGCCAGCAGCAGGTGTGGTTTTGTTCAGTAATAAAGAGAAAATTAAGAAAACAGCCCTTATTATAACCATGTCAAAAAAAAAAGAATAAATTTAGCTCAAGAGGTGTAGCTGCATTCAAAAGAATGCCGACGAACCCTTTAATCACACAACATAGAAAAGTTAACTGAAAATGGATTAAAGACCTAAATATGGGAACGAAAACTATAAAACCCTAAGGAAAAAACAAGTCTTCGTGTTCTTATATATATCCCCCTCCCCACCAAAAATAATAGACGTAATTAAAAAAAAAATAAAAATAGATAAATTTTACATCATCAAAATGAAAAAACTTTGGTTCATTAAATGTCACTATCAAGAGAGTTAAAAGACTAAGCACACAAAAAGAGACACGTTTAAAGATTGTGTCTGATAAAGGTATGTATATATATCCATAACACATAAAGAACTCTTATGTCTACCAAACAAAAGGATATACTTCAATTAAAATATGAACAAAGAACTCTAATAGATATTTCTCCAAAGAGAAACAAATGACCAGTGATGACATGAAAGATGCTCAACATCAGTGATTTCCCCAAACCCAAATCCAGTGCCATTAAAACAATTCTAACTCAGAGAAACCCATTCAGGGTTTCGAAGACTGCTAAACTTCATGGGAACAGACAGTCTCATTTGGTGGGTTTGAAGTGCCGATCGTGCAGCCAGTGACTCAACGTTAGTATCGCTATAATTTATACTAAGGATTGTAAGGGATAACAAGTGTGGGCAAGATGTGGAAAAATTGTAACCCTTATATATTATTAGTCTGAGTATATGAAATAGTGCAACCACAAGGACAATGGCTGGATGATTCTCTGGTTGATAAAGGTACAGATTACCATACAATCCAATAATCCCATTCTTAGCTATGCATCGCAAAGAACTGGAAACAAGTGTTCAAAGAAAAGTTACATACAAATGTACATAGCATTACTCGTTATACCCAAATGTAAAAACAAGCCAAGTGCTGTGCAAATAATCAATGGCGAAATTAAATATAGTGTATATACAGTATTTACCAGGGGAGAGTGGGAGGGACATAAGGAGACACAATGCTTAAAAGACCATTGAACTTCTTCTATTAAGAGTGATGGAAAAAATGGAAACAGTTAATAGTAATGGTTACAACAATATGATAATTATAATTAATGTCACTAAGCAGTATATTTCATGATAAATATAATTACTGTCACTAAATGTAGAAAATATTTTATGATAAACATATTTACCAAAGAAAAAATACATGGTGTATGTCCATACAATGGTTCAGTCATAAAGAGGAATGAAGAATGGAAATATGCTGCTACACAGAAGATCACTAAAAGCCTTACACTAAGTGAATGAAGTCAGAAGCAAAAGGCCAGACACACTATGATTCCACTTATCTAAACTACCTAGAATAGACAAATCCAAGGAGACAGAGAGTCAATTAGTGGTTGCTATTAGCTGAGGAGAGAAAGAAATGGAAAACAACTACTAAATAGCACAAGATTTTCTTTTGCACAATGAAAATGTTCTAAAACTAGAAAGTGGTAATAATTATACAATACTGTGAATACACTAAATGATACTGAATATATACTTCAAAATGGTAAATTTTGTTATATGTATTTTACCATACTTTTAAAATCAGTCTGGGTCACCTTTCCCCTATCACTGATTAAACCAAAACTAGATATGAACAAAAATGCAGAGGAAAAACAGTCATGGAGTATGTGCTACATACCTGTTAATGCAGCTGGTTTGGACAACGTACTATACTGGTTTGGGGGAGATATCACACTTTGACGTGGACTGAGTGTTGGTGATGCAACAAGTGATAGCTCCTCAATTATAACACTGCTTTTGGGATGATTCCGAGGAAGTTCATTTAATCTTTGCTCTAATGAATACTTTAAAAGGTCCAATTTCTGGCTTGACTCATTAAATCTTGCTTGAGCCTTGAACAGGAAATACAATTATTACCATTTAAACAGTCACATTTTTAATGATGTATATATTTAGTCAATGTTTTAATTTAAAATTACTTCTGAAAGTGCTTTTCTGTCGGTTACTTTTCCTGAGCCAAGTAATTTCATCACATTCTTTGCACCTTCTGCTACAGCAAACTCTATCCGGAAATGATGCCTTAATTCTTCCATACGAAGTTCAAGAGGGCTTATCACAGGTTTTGCTAGAGGGGAAAAAAATAAATAAAAACTTTAATGGAACCATCTATTGACTTAATATAAATTTAAAAGGGGGTTAAATAATGAAAAATAAAATTAATTTTCATAACATTAAAATAAAAGTTATACCTTTAAACAATAAACACTAAAAACAATATTTAATAGATACAATAAAATTCAGAACTTTCCATTTTAGCTATCATATATCTAAAATAATTATAACTATATATGTCAATATAGCCACATGTTGAAGTATCATAAGACTGTTCATATTATACAGCCCTCTGGAATTAAAAAGAAAGGGGGGGGGGAATAAAAAATAACAAAACAAACCATATTCTAAATGGGCAACAAATTTGTAAAATTTAGAATGTATTTGGAAATACATTAAAATAAAGACATACATTCTAGGTTGCTAACTTCTTTTAAAATGAAGAGTAAATAAATATTTGAAGTATACATCATTACATAATGCCTCCTCTCCTCCTAAATGTGAACACCTACTTCATATTAAAATCTATTTCGCACTGTATGTACATCCTAATACATGCCTAACTGGCACTGACATTAATTAAAAAATGCGAATTTATCTTTATTGCATCACCATTATCAAAAGCCAATTCATTGGTCTGTACTGCCTGAAGAATCTGCATTCTTATAACTTCTATTTTTGTCTTGCTGTCCTGGAGCATCTGCTGAGCCGTGCCATGGAGCTTCCGATCCTATTTTTAAAAAGAGAAAGAAAATGTAACCATTAACTGGACTTAGAAGTGATTGCCTTTTTTCTTTTTGTAAAAAAGAAAATGGGGCTCTTAAATCTCTTATCACAATCCATACATTCCTCCAATGTGTCATCCACATTAGCACATATGCCGCCATCATCATTTTCAAAGCATTCTCTTCCCACTTGAGCCTGTTATCAGCTCCCCATTTCTTCCCCCTCCCTCCCCCGCCTACCCTCCCTTACAAACTCTTGATAAGTTATAGATTAGTTTTTCCATAACTTGCTTAGTTCTCCGTTGCCCTTCACCCACTTTTCCGTTATTCGTCCCCCTGGGAAAGGGATCTAGATTGATTCTTGTGATCGATTCCCCTTTTTGCCCCCACCCTCCCCTTATCCTCCTGGTATCTCTACTTTCCTTGTTGTCCCTGAGGGATTTATCTATCCTGGATTCCCTGTGTTGAGGGGGCTCTTATCTGTAGCAGTGTGCATGCTCTGGTCTAATCCAATTTGTAAGGTAGAACTGAGGTGATGATAGCAGGGTGAAGGAAGCACCAAAGAGCTAAAGGAAAGTTGTGTGTTTCATAGGTGCTATACTGCACACTGACTGGCTCATCTCTTCCCTGTGACCCCTCTCTGAGGGAATGTCCACTTGTCGACAGATGGGCTTTGGGTCTCCACTCTATGTTCCTCCCCACATTCACCATGGAGATGCTTTTATTCTGGGTCTTGGGTGCCTGATGCCTCATACCATCAACACCTATGATCACACAGGCTGGTATGCTGCTTCCATGTGGTCTTTGGTGCTTCCCAGTTAAATGGCCACTTGTTTATCTTCAAGCCTTTAAGACCCCAGATGCTGTTATCTTTTGATAGCGGGACACATCACTTTTCTTCACTACATTTGCTTATCACCCACTTTATCTTCAGTCATTGTGTTGGGAAGATGAGCATCACAGGATGCTGGATTATTAGAACAAAGTGTTCTCATGTTGAGAGAGTACTTGAGTTGAGGCCCAATGTCCATCTGCAACCTTACTTCTTATCATAAAGATATGAGTACATAGTTCTATTCCCCTCTCATTATACATATATTTACCTATGTACATGCATGTATTTAGGCCTCTATAAATGTCCTTTGCCTCCTGGTTCCTTCCTCTATTTCCTTTTTACTTGCCTCTTGTCCCACCATCATGGTTGGCCTCCATTCAGATTTAGTAATTCCTTGCTGCTGCATTGCCCTTGATTGAGCCCCACTAGGCATCCTACATCCTTCCTTCCATTGGTTTTAGTTCACTTGTTGTTCCCTTGTCCCTGGGTTGGTATCCCCCACCTTCCTTTCTCCCGTATCCCCCAAAACCATTGGTCCTGTTCTTTTCATCTCCAAATTGTTTATCCTGCCTATCTTATCTAGAAAGACATGCAGATACATTAATAAGCGCAAAAACCAGGCAAAGCCAAATAAAACAACAAAAGGAAGTCAAAACCAACAAAACAATAACAGTAAAAAACAAAATAACAGCAAAAAGAAAGCCAATGACAAAGATGGAAGATATTTTCATAGCTTCTAAATAATATTTTTTAAAATGCAACAAGTTAAATAAGAACGTTAACTTCTCTAAACACTATAAAATACATTTACACGAGGGGGGGAAGAGCCGATAAGCTTATAGGGAAATAAACAAGGGAAACAATGTTACTTAATATTTAGAATTTGAGAGAACATCAGTCTCTCAAAGTGAAAGACCAAATAAAACCAAAACACCCACAACCAAAATTTTAATCTGTAATTCTCACTTGTCATAGCGTAACATAAAACATAACAAATTTTCCTTGATTCTCCTTCTCACAGCAATAGTATGTGATATAAACCTGTATGCAATGAATACCTGAGTATGATTAAACCTTAAATATTATATAATTTCATCCACTCTTTCATTAAATCTCATCAAAATCTTTTTAGGAAGCTTCATGAGTGAGAACCTTAAAAAAATAAGCTAATCATAGGTGATATCTTTGTTACCTTAAATTCTGATTCTATAAATATTGATAATAAGATTCATAGTCCTGAAAAATTTTGACTGTAAAAGTAGTAAAACCTCAAAAGAATTAGGAAGAAATGATATGGAATAAACCGTTACTCTCTCTTAAGATTTCCAGAAAGATTCTGAATTAAGTGACATCTGGCAGGCAGAATGCTGTCAGATGCTGTCCCATTGCTTCTAATTCCTGGCTATGTTCAGAGTGGTTGCTGGGTTTGAATCCACTGTTACATACATTGTCAATCCAACTTACAGAAGGTCTTTCTATTTTGTTCTATTTTTCCAAGTATGTCCTTCTCCAGGGACAAGCCAAAATACATGAGATCAATAGCCTCATCATCCTCAATGCAAAGGAGCATTCTGGCCATACTTCTCCTAAGACTTCTTCCAAGTGCTTGTTCTTCTGGCAACTCAAGGTGTATTCAATGTTAAAAAAAAAAGAAAGTATGATTCAAAGGCACCAATTGCTTTTCATTCTTCCCTATGTATTATGTCCAGTTTGTACATACATAGGAAGCGACTTAATATTCATTCCATGGTATGTGCGGGGCATACCTCAGTCCTGAAAGTAATCTCTTTTCTTCTGGATTTTTTTAAAGTTTCTTTTTGCAGATTTGCCCAATGAAATACAGTTTACGTTATTTATTTCTTGACTATGGTTTCCACTGGCATTCACTGATTTAAGTAAGAGGATTTTTGCTTTATTTAAACTGAAGGTTTTGGTGTTTGATTTTTATTAACATTTTAAGTTCATTTTGCTTTCAGCAAACAAAGTTATATCACCTGTACATCATAGGTCATTTATTAATCTTCCAATCCTGGTGCTGCATGCATTCTTCAAGAAACCCAGCTTTTTGGATTATTAGTTTAGAATATTGACTGAGTAAGCATGGTATTCGGATAAACTCCAGCACACACATTTCCAGATCTTAAATCATATAGTACCCTCTTACTATGTATAATCATAATGAAGTGATCTGAAATTAAGCTTTATGAGGTAATTCATAATTTATTTTAACACCTACAATCTTTCTCGTGTTCTCTGCTGTTAGCCAATTTCCCTTGTTCCATGTTTCCTTCTGAACTTAGCTTAAATTTCTGACAGTTACTAGTCAATGTACTACTGTAATGGTTGTGAATTATCTTTCACAAAATTATACTTACATGTGATATTAATGATAATGTGAATTTTGTTGGTTAACCTTTCTTTGGAATCAATCTCTTCTAGTAGGTTAGTCAATAGCTGAAAAATACCATGTCCCCCAAAGATGCCTGTGTTCAGTTCCCAGGAATCTATGAATTTGCTTGAGAAATTCATGGCAAGGCTAAATATGGTAGCTGGTTGAATTAAGGATGTCCTTAAACTACGGTGAGTATCCTGTATTCTAAAAGTAGGCTGCTATCATCTCAAAGGTCCTTACATATGAAAGGCAGAGGCACAACAGGAAGTCAGAGAAATATGATGTAAGAACTAACAGTTGCTAGGTTTGAAGATAGAGTAAGAATGCCATAGTCAAAGAATATGGGTAGCTTCTAGGAGCTAAAAAGAAAGCAGAAACAGATTTCCCCCTAAATTTTCTACAAGGACGAGATATCTAGATAATTCGACTCATAGCAACCTTACAGGGCAGAGTGGAACTCCCTCATATTGTTTCCTAGGCTGCCACCAGGTCTTTACTCAGTGAAGTTGCTGGCAGGTTAGAACTACAGACCTCTACTGTGTCACCAGTGCTTTCTAATTACAAAGTGAAATATATATTTCACTTTAATATATTTTCCCTTTCTTAAGCTACTAAATTTGTTATTGTAACAGTTAAAGAAAATATAAGAATCAAGGAAAAACTTCATGTTAAGTATTAGAAAATGTCATCTCTTGCTTGGAGAGTTAGAAGTTGTCAAAATCCAGGAGGTTTTTCTCTTCATAAAATAAGTGATATATAAAATTAAACATCAAATTAAGTAATTTATTCACAGGCAAAGTCAACCACTGTATATTGCTGAGGCATTTATACTTTCATCACTAAGGCACTGGTACTGTGAGGAACAACCATCAAGTTGGATGCCAGCTAGAGTAACCCCACGTACAATGGACCGAATGTTGCCGGGCCCTTACCACCTGCACGATCAGTTAGAAGTTAAACTAAAGAAATCCATGAGGCTTTATTGGTAATTTTCAGAAGTAGATTACCAAGACTTTTCTTTTCTAGTTCATCCTAGCATACAAGCCCTGCTGACACCAGTTCTCCTGAAAAGCTGGTGCTTGCTGTGTACAAGTCGTACTGGTCAGCGATCAAGCCTGAGTTCCCTGCACGGAAGGTGAAAAGCCTACCGATGAGCCACCTCTGCTGTTATAAGGTAAAGACTAGTTGTCATTGACTCGGCTCTTATTCATGGCAACTGTGTTCCACAGGGTTTTCAATGGCTGATTTTGTCGAATTAGATCGCCATGTTTTCCTTCTGAGGAGTCTCTGGGTAGATTCCAACTTCCAACCTCTTGGTTAACAGAAAGCACCTGAGCTGTAAAGAACTCCATCACTAGGGATAAAATGAAACTAAAATAGCACACAATCCATCTTAATTTTCCAGAAGACTCAAGACTAGACTTTAACACAAAATTATCAGAAAGGAAGCTTCATTTCAATAAACAGAAGACACATATAACATGGAATAAGAGAAAAGGAAATGTGTGTGAAAAGTTTATCACTGTTATATAAAAGAAACTAATATATTCGGTTATTTACCAAACTCAGGTTACTCAACAGTGGGGAAAAATATAAACAAATTTATTAAAATTTTTTCAATTTCTTTTCTGCCTCGAAAGTTAGTCACTTTTTTAAAAAGGAGTGTCTATCCAGGTGTTGTTTTGTAAATAAAAATATATAAGTTTAACACCAAGGAGTCAGATAAAATTATTTTAAATAAATCCCTTAATTATCAATTTAAATTATGAATTACACTTTGCCCTTGCAGAACAATATATCTGCTAATTATGCTTCACCAATAAGGATACTAGCCTGAATTTGGTATTTGCCTATGACATATTATACTTTTATGAACTCATCTAAGTTTAAAACTAAAGTATTTTAATCCTTTCATCGATTCAATATCAGAAACATGAAACTGAAGATTTGAAATACATTTTCTATTTCTTTGAGACTGGACTACATTGAGGAAAATAATTAGTCTTCTAGTGTTCATAATCCTATAGGCCAAATATATTTTGGAATCATATATACTAGGGCCTAAATTGTTTTACTATATAAACTTGAGTAATATAAATGATTATCAAGAAGATGCAGAACTGGGCAACATTTAGTTTTGGTATATATAAGACCATCATGAGTTAGAGAAAACTCAAGGACAACTAACAATAACTACACAACTTGTGTATTGTTCTATATACCTTAAGTTATTCTAGATGTAAAACTGGGATAAACCAATCCTAAACCTAAAGGCTTTGGAGTTCATTCTGACTTACTGATCATCCTAAAAGTCTATGTAGAACTACTCTATAGGGCTTCCAACACTGTAAATCTTTAAGGTGTGCTAACTTTTTTTAAATGGAAGCAGACTGCTGCTACATCTTTCTCATGGAGAATGGAATCAGTTTTAACTGACAGCCCTTTGGTCAGCAGTCAAGTATGTAGCCATTGTGCCTCTAGGGCAGCGGTTCTCAACCTGTGGGTTGCAACCCCGTTGGGGGTTGAACGACCTTTTTACAGGGGTTATCTAAGACCATCCGAAAACACAAATATTTCACAATACATAACTACATATTGTTTTGTGATTAAACACTATGCTTTATGTTCAATTTGCAACAATGAAAATACATCTGTATGTCAGATATTTACATTACAATTCACAACAGTAGCAAAATTACAGCTATGAAGTAGCAACAAAAATAATTTTTTGGTTGGGAGTTACCACAACATGAGGAACTGTATTAAAGGGGCGTGGCCTTAGGAAGGCTGAGAACCACTGCTCTAGGGCTTCTTAAAACTAGGACAATGCTATCTAAAACACGAAACTTTTGTTGGCAATGTTTTCATTTAAAAAAACAAAAACTATCACAGGGTACCTTATGTCGATGAAGTGCTAATATGAAAGTACAAATTTAGGGGGAGTGTGGGGTGGGGACCTAATGCTCATCTGTAGGCAACTGGAATCCCTTTGCAGAGGGATAGCTGGAAGGAGAGGAGTCACTCAGGGTGCAGTGTAGCATCAATGAAACACACAACTTTCCTCTGGTTCTTAAATGCTTTCTCCCCCCACTCACCCCCAGCTATCATGATCCCAATGCTACCTTACAAACCTGGCTAGGCCAGAGGATGTACACTGGTAAAGATAGGAACTGGAAACACAGGGAATCCAGGGCGGATGATCCCCTCAGGACCAGTGGTGACAGTGGTGATACCAGGAGGGTGGAGGGAAGGTGGGATGAAAGAGGAACCAATTTCAAGGATCTACATATAACTTCCTCCTTGGGGGATGGACAACAGTAAAGTGGGTGAAAGGAAATGGTGGGCAGTGTAAGCTATGATAAAATAATAACAAATTATCAAGGGTCATGTGAGGGGGAGGTGGGGAGGGAGTGAGGGAAAAAAATGAAAATATGAGCTGATTACAAGAGCCCAAGTGGAAAACAAATGTTTTGATGGCAACAAATGTACAAATGTGATTTATACAATTGATGTACATATGGATTATGATAAGAGTTGTATAAGCCCCCAATAAAATGACTTTTTTAAGTACAAAATTTAAGTAAACAGTTTCTATAACACTTTTCAATCAATCTGATCTTTTTTTATGTTATCTCTGTGTGAAAGAACAGTCTTGTCACTCACTTCTTTAGAACTACACCTTTCTTATTTTAACATAACATGTAACAAATAGTATTTCTGTTTAATTTTAATAGCAAGTGAATGTTTCCACACTCAGATATTTGAAGGATATGCACAGATGCCAAAATATAATGAAAGCTTTTAAAACTGCCTTTAGATATTATCTGTCACCAGCAATATACAGTTACTACACTGCCAGTTTATTCGTTCAAGTAGTATTCGATGCATTTTATAGTCAACTTCATGTTTTAAGACATCCAGTGAATTGTGTTTGAGTAGCTAATATTTAAAAGGTAAAAAGATAAAGTTGGAAGTATGCGTGAACTATTTTTACACATTGAAGAAATATTGACTGTGACAGTTAAGGTTATCTGTCAACCTCCCCAGGGCCTTATTTAGTGGTTTAAAAGATAATGTAACTATATACATGGCACAACTCTCTCTGAATCCTGTACCTCACTTGTTAGCTTCGGACCTCAAATTCTAGGACGTGAGTCACGTGACCTACCAATTTTGGGTTTTCAGTCCCTGCAACCACAGGTCAGTTAAGAACCCTTCACCACGACATTTGATCTGCAGATTTGGACATACCCATTCCTACAACTGTGTGAGCTATTCTCTTGAAATAAATCTCTTGCATAGACTAATATATGCATACTTCATTGATTTTGCTCCTCTGGAGAACCCAGACTGAGACACTTGACACCACGAGTAAAATCTTAGGGATGAGTTTTCTGAATTGCTTCTCTCCCCTTACAGACAGTCTTACAGACTCTGATAATTCTGTCTCTAGCAAAAAGGTGAGTACTACTAATGCCTGGTAAAAGGTGCCAAGATAAAATAGGCATAATATCCACACCAACAGATCAAATACTTAGGAGACAAGTCGCACAGTGAGTGCATATTTTTTTCTGTGATTTTAGCAGAAGTATACAGAAGCTGGTAGGCTGGTATTGTTTTTGCTACACAAAATGACATTAGTGTTGTGCCCAGGGCTTCAGATCCAAGTTCAAGCTAAAATGGCATTAACCCAGCTTTTTTTAAAGAGCCTTTGTCTGAGATAGCACCTGGAGCATCACCCGAGGCAGATGCCTGATAAGGCATTTGTTCACTATTCCCAGGATCCATCACCAAAATTCACTTTTGCTTCTAAAACCACAACTAGACTTGGAGTCTTAGTGAACCACAATCAGGGAAGTATAAAGTGTGACACGGGAAGAAGCATGCTACAATTCAAAGGAATTCCGAATTTTTTTCTAGTATGTACAAACAAGAAACCTATGGGATAGATAAGAGAATGATAATTAAGGGGATCATGATATACAACATAAAGCTGAATCCGTTTGAGTGTCGTGATATGGGCACAGCTCCTTCATTCAGTGTTTCAACTTGAGAGGTCAAAAAAGTATCTAATAGTTTATTTGGTTCACTGAAACATGGATTATGCAGTGGCCTAAACTAAGCTAAACTGCTAGATCCATCTTAGTATGTTATAAAAAGTATTTAAGAATAAGGGAAATTGGCATGTTAGATTGGTTTTATCACGTTGAACCCATAGGCCCGCCCATGGAGTACACTGAGGACACATTTTGTGTAACTAAAATAAACGAAAGGAATCATTTCTGACTCATGGCAACCCTGGGACAGAGTAGAACTGGCCCCTTTGGATTTCCAATGTTGTAAATCTTTACAGGAGAAGAAAGCCTCACTTTTCTCCTGTGAAGTAGCTAGTTTCAAACTGCAGACCTTGCGATTAACAGCCCAACTCATAACCCACTATCCACAAGGACTCCTTTTCTAACACTAAGCAACAATCGATATCTAGGTCATGCAAGTGGCAATGTCACTTGAATCCTCAGAGTACAGACAGCCTCAAGCACGTCTGTCAATCTATCCCACTGTTCTGTTCAATCGACTGTCTGCTTGAGCACAATGTTGTGAATTCTGATTTTTTACAATATTGATAACTAAGCACCACACAATACCAAATAAATTTATATTGAATAAACAATTTAAAAAGAATTTACATTTTTAAATATTTTCAAATCATACATATAATTTGTTTCATTTAAAAACTATTTTTGTTCTGCAACTGAAAGTGGCTATTATAAAAATAAAACAAAAAACTTATCACAGACACATTTTCAGAAACAAGTCAATTATTATCTTTATTCATCTCATACTTACAGATTACTTTCTTTTTTTAATCTTACTTTCTATATAAAAAATTTTGAAGTTTCCAAAGAAAAATTTAAATGACCTGGAGTCAAATTTAGATGAAAGAATCCAGGAAGGTTTCATGAAGCTTAAAAATAGGTAAGATTGGAATATGTCAAGATTGAATGGTAAAAACTAGAGAATGGGGTATGTGTGTAGATTGGCAGGTATTTCCAAATGAGCGAAAGTATATAGAATTGGGAACATTTAAAACAAAAATATACATGAAAATATAAAGAATCTTGGGTTTTACTGAATAGCTCGTTTTGTTACGTGAGTGTGTGATCAGGAGACATCATCTTCAACATGCCTTAATCAAGCACTCAGAGATTGGTGTGAAATCAATGCTGCTTATAGCCACAACTTCCCATCAATGAAGAGGTGCCAGAGTCCACAACTCCTTAGGTAGTAGGATAAAATAATTGTATCCTATTCCTCAGATCTTTGTGTTAACAATCAAAAAATAAAGTCATAAACTCAGAAGAGCACTGTATAAAGTTATGGGCCTATAGGCCAACGGAAGTTGAATGGAAATGAATAGTCAGTGTAACAGTATGCATATCTTCAGCAAATTGGTATTGAATATTTGTAGCAAACCACCTCAATACAACAGGCATTGTTCTGGGCAAGAAGGACACAGTGATACATAAGAAAATATCCTTTCATTTGAAATTTAGATTAGACTGTGAAAGCCTAAGATAAAGAGACCGATCCTGTAATATATCACTTCAGATAGCACTAAAGTAGTAAAAAGGACAAGGAAGGGAGGGATACAGAAGATGCTAGTACAGAACTTGGTAATGTGATAGCCTCTGAGTAGAGACTGTAAGAGTGAGAAAGAATTCCTTGAAAACATGTTGGAAACAGACTGCTAGGCAGAGCCATAAACAGCAAGTGCAAAGGCTACAGGTAAGAGTGTTTTGGTACGCTAAAGGGGTCCGCAGGACGCCAGAGGAGGAGGGAAGTATCTTAGTAGATGGGGTCAGAAAATAGCTGGGGTAAACCTTGCGCAGTCATGTAGTGTTACAAGTTTCAGTCAAGTAGTGACATGTACAATAATTTTCATCATAAAAAAATACAAATGCTTAAAGTTCTGAAGACAACTGAATTAATTCACTGCCACACTGAATTAAACATTCTTATGCCTAAATTTTGGAGTTCTGGTGGTGCAGTGGTTAAAGGTTGGTGATTTGAGCTCACAAGCTGCTCTTCTGCTTCTGAAACAGTTTACATCCATGGAAAGCACACGGGGCAGTTCTACTTTGTCTATAACATTGCTTTGTCCTGTAAGGTGCTGCTATGAGGCGCATGTGTTATTAGCACTGAGTGCTTGGCCCCTAAATGTTCATCTATTCCTGGTTTGTTTTAGCTAGTTACACAGAAATTAATACAAAAATAATTTTTGACCCTGCTTCGTCCTTATATCTAGCCATCACATATTGATTCTCCCTAAATAACTTGACTCTTTGCTTTCATTACTGCTAGAAATGGGACAAGCATGGTTAGCCTGAAATGCAGACTGCGAAAACCTAATTGAATTTGCTGTCTGTAAACTTGACCTTCTTTAATTCAAGCCTGAGGGAAATGTCAACTCTACACACTTTAAACTTCATTCATTTCCCTTGCTAAAGTCTAATAGTTCCACATATTTTATATGATAAAATGCCAAACACTTAATTTTATACAAATTTTATGGCTTGTCTTTTGGGTATGATAAATCTCTCAAAACAAGCCGCCTAGTTAAGATTCCTTTGGTAGGGATCTGCTATTGAAGAAAATTTAGTATGAGTGAAGCAATATTTACTAATGGTGGTTTGTTTATCCTTTTTCCTAGGGGTAATGGGGCAGGTTATTTAGAATCCTCCAACCTAAAGTTCTATAAATAATTTCTAAAATATACTTAGAAAAGAGTATTTATTATGAAATCTACCTTTCAACTCTTAAATGATTTATTGTAAAGATTTTAATGTCTCTAAATCAGTATTTCTTCCATGTTCTATTAGATATTTCTTAAATAATTTCAACATATAAATTACTTGGCAATTATTTTGTTTTGGTTGACAAAGATCTGAAATCAAGAGGACAATAAATCTCTGCTTAAAGCCATAAAGCGTATTTACCTACCCCACTAAATGAAATTTGAGATGAAGAGAAAAATGCATATAAGACATAAATAAATTTTTTGAAATGGTTATGATTTTATCAAATTAATTGTATATGACATATTTCATTAAATATTGTTATTTTTAGAAAAATTCATGTTTCTTATACATATACATGCATGCACACACTCCCAAACACATATATTAATGAGAGAAAGATGAGGTTTTCTACTCTAGTGAAGAGTTATTTCCTTAGAAACCCACAGGGACAGTTCTACCATGTCTACAGGGTTGCTATGAGTTGGAATCACCTCAATTATAATGAGTTTGAATTTCTATATTACTGATATATTTGATAAGAGTACTTCTTCCTTAACTTTAAACATTTATTATGGGGTAGCTGGTATTTCCTGTACTACCAGTTTTAGTATTGACGTCTAGTATGAGATTTAAATATTTTTCTTGCTATAAAATTAAAATTACCCAAGCTAACGTTCTCTGGAGTAAAGCTCTTAAATCTGACATATTAGTTTGAGGGGCTCATGAATTCCTCAAAGGTATAGAAACGGCAAATGCATATTGATACATATATGACAGTCCCAAGTTTTACCATATTTTCAAAGTGGTCTATAACCCCCAGATGGATTAAGAACCACTTCTCTAAACAGGACGGTATTTTAGTAAAGAAAAATGTTTCATTGGGCAATTCAAAATTTTCTCTGCTCTGCACGTCTTTAAATAACTATAAAAAAATACAAATATTGATTTTGGCATTATAAAGACACTTTAGCAAGTATTCAAATGTGCAAGTGGTATAGAATCAATGAAGTTTGCTATAGGTGACATATTTTTTAGAAGTTTAATTTCTGTTAAGAATATACACAGTAAGATAAACAACTCAAGTTTCTACATTACAATTGTCACATAATAAATGTGACACTTACTAAATTTTTCAAGTTGTACAACCATTTTAACCCTCCTTTTCTGAGTTGGTCCTTTATTATTAACATATTAACTGCCCCCTAAAATTCCCACCTAAGATTTTGAGTTGTTGTTGTTAATTTGATCCCACATAGTTCTTTAAAGAGCATAACTTATTTTAAAGGGGAAAGGTTTATACTTTAAACTAATATTCAAAAGAGATTTGAGGCTCAAAAAGTAACATTTTTTCCTAATTAAATACTTTTATTGGGGGCTCTTACCCTTGTGATCGTTCCCCCATTTCCCCCGACAATCCCCTTATCCTCCTGGTATCTGTATTCTCATTGTTGGCCCTGAGGGGTTTATCTATCCTGCATTCCCTGTGTTGCGGGCTCTTATCTGTAGCAGTGTGCATGCTCTGGTCTAATCCAATTTGTAAGGTAGAATTGATGTCATGATAATGGGAGGAAGGAAGCACCAAAGAACTAGAGGAAAGTTGTGTGTTTCATTGGTGCCACACTGCACCCTGACTGGCTCATTTCTTCCTTGTAACCCTTCTTTGAGGGGATGTCCAATTGTCTGCAGATGGGCTTTGGGTCTCCACTCCACCCCACTCCTACCATCACCACCACCCGCCATTCACATTGGGTATGATTTTGTTCTGTGTCTTGGATGCCTGATACCTGCTCCCATCAACACCTCATTATTACACAGGCTGGTGTGCAGCTTCCATGGGGGCTTTGGTGCTTCTCAGTTAGAGGGCCGCTTGTTTATCTTCAAGCCTTTACGACCATGGACACTGTATCTGTTGATAGCCAGACACCAACAGCTTTCTTCACCACATTTGCTTATGCACCCATTTTGTCTTATGCGATCGTTGTCGGGGAGGTATCACAGGATGCTGGATTATTAGAACAAAGTGTTCTTGTGTTGAGAGAGTACTTGAGTTGAGGCCCAATGTCCATCTGCAACCTTAATTCTTAACATATAGATGTAACTACATAGATCTATTCCCCTCTTATTATATATAAATATATTTACATGTGTACATGCCTGTATTTAGACCTCTTATAAATGTCCTTTGCTCCCTGGTTCTTTCCTCTATTTCCTCAAAAAGTAACTTCTATTATGTAATGAAAACTTGTTTCAACAAGGAAAAATACACTTAATTTCACTATCTATTAAGAAGATCCATGTCACCTAATAATAACAGCATCAGCAAATATTCCCATCATTTATGGAGCTCTGTGCTAGGCATTTCGTATGAATCATTTCTAAATCTCCTAACCACCATACAATCTTACAGAGTAGGTATCAGTATCCTGATTATACATTTGAAAAGGCTGAGACTCATATTGGACAAAAACTGGTAGTGAATGACCACAAGATGAACAAAGATTTGCCAGACGTCAAAGTGCCTGTTCTAACCTAAACTCCACATATTAGTGTTACTGGAGGCAGAGGAACCAAAGTTAAGGATACTGCAATACTCTAGTTGAAAGATGACTAATGAAGAGGAAGAGAGAGATGCTAATGACAACAAAAAAGTACAATTACAGCCCTGGAGGCTAACTGACTGAATAAGGAATGAGTAGTGGGTGTTGTAGGTGTAGTGGGCTCTGCAGTGAGCTCCTAGCCCCAAGGACAGTGGCTCAACTTTGCCAGCTGTTCTGTGGGAGAAACATGAAGTTGTCTGCTCCCATAAAGATTTAAAGCCTCAAAACCCCAAAGGGACACTCCCACCTTATTCTATAGTGTTGCTTGATGTCAGAATCAACTAGACAATATTGAGGCCGGTGTTTGGTTTGAGTGAGTTGAAGATAAGAGAGTTCCATGAACCAAAAAAAAAAATTAAGAAATTCAGGCATTTCAAATCATGAGACTAAGTAGCTAATGGTACTAATAAACAAGGAAGGGAAATACACGGAGGAAAGATCGCTAATTAGTTCCTTATTAGACAAACTGAAGTCTCTGGAATCCGGTATCTCCAGTGGATTGTAGAATATGACACTAGGGTTAAGTAGAGAGGCCAAGGCCACCTTTGCCAACCCACACTTGTTTTAAAGTATTACGTGAGTGTGGAACTGTATGTGAATGATAATTACTATCATTTCTTTGGAGGTTTTTGTTGTTTTGAAGATCATTTTATTGGGGCTCTTACAGCTCATTAGTTCTTTATGTGGCACTCATTGTAGTAACCTTTCAAAGCTGAGGTAAGTTAAGAAAACTGTGGGGACTAAACATTATAGTAATAGGGATTCTTGTAATGATGAAGTTTAAGAAAATAATATTTTTATCTTAAAGTAAAATAACTACACATGTAATGAATGAATCTGATTTCCAAATTACAATCGGTTCTCTTTAAAATCATATTTCATCCAGATGCTAACTAAGGCAAAGTTTAAAACTTCAAATAGTTTATAAGCTCTGGCGAAAATGAAATCATTCATTTCTTAACTTTCAACTTGATCTAATATGAAATAAGAATTTATTTTATGTAACACTATAACAACAAATCTAGCCTTAGGACACTAATTTTTAAAGGTTTTAACTAAGAAAGTTATAACAAAAGTTCTGTAATGCAACTGCTAATGTTTTTATATGGCTCAAAATAAATAACATACCATATATCCAAAATTACAGAGCCTATGAGTGCCTGATGGAGTTGGATGCTACAAAGAAAGGCTGAATTTTCGTGCCATTGTAAAAAAATCAAATAAGGCACGATCAAACATTACTTTATAGTCAATATTAAAATATACTAACTTTAGGACACTTTGAGGATATATCAAAAAACTATTGCTACAAAATCATACAAACCCTTACGAAACAAAAATACCAAAAATGTCAAGCTACTGCTTCTCAACATATCCTCTCCGACAGTAGTGCATCCATCTCTCTAACCCTTCCCCAGAGAATTCCGTATACTTCAATTAGCACTGTGTCAAAAGGAATCTTGGTCTCCCTCCTAGGGTACCCGGAAAACCCCTCTGGCACCCTCAAGCCATTCAAATTGTGTGCCTTTTCAATACTACTTGGGCTGGGGGACAAAAAAGGACTAAAGGTCAAGACCAGGGCTGCAGGGTGAATGAAGTATGGTTTCCCAATGGAATTCTTAAATGACAGTCCTTGCTACCTTTGAAGAATGGGCAACTGCACTGTTGCAATGGAGAGGGGAAAAAAAATCCTCCAAACTCTCCTTCTATTTTTCTCACCGGTGCAGTGTTGTTTTTATAAAACTTCTTCCTAATAAGTCCTCGTGATCATCCCGTGTCCTCTGAGAAAGCCTATTAATATTATCCTTATGAAAAATCCTCATCACCATAAACTTTGTTTTGAATTTAACTAGCCTAGCACATTTCTTTGATAGCCACTATTTTGATTGGACCTTGTGCTTTGAATTGTCTTAGTAAATCCAACACGCATATCTAGTTATTATTCATTATATAAAATTGTTTTCATTACCTTCAATCTTGCTAAAAGTCAGATGGAAAGATAAAGCTGGCCCCTGTATTCAAACAGCCATCTAAGCAAAGAATCGATTAAGTCCACAAAGAAGAAGCACACCAGCTTGTGTGATCCAAAGATGACAATTACCAAATACAAATATGGCAAGGAGAAAAGCATCCGAGCTAAAATTCTAAACACCCACTTTGTGGAGGGCTGTGGGGGTCGGTGGGAGCCCAAACCCACCTGCAGAGTATCTAGTCAGACTGAGCTCCTGGCAGGATCCGCTCTGGCCACAGGCAAGGGTCTCAAATGGCCTTACTATCAGGCAGAGACCACTGTAATCTTGAGGATGCTGGATCAAACACAATACTTGGCCAGGTGACCACCTTACAGACAAGACCTGAATTTCTGCTGTGTGCAAACAGAACTCTCTTCTCTGGCTTTTTGAATGCTGATGGGGCTCTCTTCCTTCTCACCCGTGACTTGTAATTTTGTATCTGTGCTATGATGATTTTATCCTTACCACGCTAGTGCGACTTTGTTTATTATTGTGATGCACAGGACGAGTGCATGCACAATGGTAACAACTGATACAAGGGGACACAGGGAATACGGGGATGGGAGGGAGCTACAGGGAGGTAAAAGGGCATTTGGAAGTAAATAATGAAAGGGGGAATGTGCTAGAAATGATGTGGTAATGATTACACAATTCTCCTTGATAGGATTGAAGGATTAAAATATTGAATTGTATGAGATGTAAACTACATGCCAATAATAAAACCGTTTGGGGGAAAGGATAAGCTCATCCTACAAGACTGTATTATTATCTTTCACTTATTTTTTGGAAGGCACCTATGGAGTGTACCACTGAGAGAACCTCTCTGGAGCCCTCTACTGACCACAGGATTATGCTTAACCATGTTTTAAATGCAATCAACTTGTATATGTATGATCTGACGCTCTATTACCTAGTACCAATACTTTTGGATTTAATCTTGTATTGTGTGCATGTTAAGCAAATTAACTTAAGAATTATAGTTCATAAAATTTGGATAGGTTTCAAATAATGAAACTGAAAAAAAATTATTCTTTCATCTGTATTCTTGATCACTAAGTCCAGGTAGACTATGTAAATCATTTAAAATATATACTTACATTTCTTTATGTTACTTACCTTTGATGATCCATTGGAATACATTTGTATCATATTCTCTGCACCTTGCTTTACTTTAAGTTCTATATCCAATTGTTTTTGTAAGGCCATCAATCTATTATTGCTAGTAGAACAACGAGGGTCACTATTTGGAGTATCTGGAGTCCTTGGGCAATCTGTCAATTAAATATTTTATTAAAATCACTAGTAGGTTCAAGTGCTATTTAAAATTAGAAGATATTTCCCCAAAACAAGGAATTAGAAGATCTGAGATGAACATGCAATCACCTAACTGTAGGAGTTTGACATTTTCATAATCTAACCATTGCAAACAGGAAGAGTTGCAGAACCATCTGTCAGGGGCATTGTGGAAGCAAATCTGCTGAATGAGAAGTATCAGGTGATTCTTTTTGAAGGTCTTTAAAAACACAGTAAGTTCTTAGGTTATGAAAGTCTAACTTATATATAACTAGTACTTGAAATGATTGAACCAATCTCCTTCTCAACAAATTCTTCATCTCAACCACTTTCACTCACTGCACATGGAGATTTTAAATCACTGAGGTTTCCCGTCTTTTCTTATTAAAAACCACCAGCAAACCGACTGCCACTGAGTCTACTTCAATTCACAAGTATCTTACAGGGCAAAGTAGAACTGCTCCTTAAGGTTTCCAAGACGATACTTTACAGGAGCTTACAGCCACATCTTTCCCCTTCCAAGTGGCTAGTGTGTTCCAACCACCAACCTTGTGGTTAGCAGTTCAACGTTTCAACACACTGCATCCCCAGGGTTCCTTTTCCTGCACTATAGTAAGGCTAGATGCAGCATGCCTCTTACCTACAAATTCAACTTTAAGACAGCTTAGGACAAATCTTCAATCTTGACCTGCAGAGACTACCTATATTATTATCAGAAAATTACATCAAGTCAATTGAACTAATCTATTCAACAATTAAACTAAATGTCCTTATTGCCTGATTTAAGCAATCAGAAGGCCTACCCAAAAAATACAAAACCTAATTCAGCAATTCTTCATAAATAGAACTAAGTAAAAATAGAGTGATAATATTAATTACTAATAACTTAAGCATATAGGGATACAATTTCTTATTTTGTTTTCTAGTACTAGGATATTCAATCACAGTGCAAAGTGTTTTAAATATTGACTAGACGTATATTAAATAGTTGAGGGTGTGGATTACAGTGTCTTAGAGAAACCCAAAATTCTCAACAAAAATTATATAGCAATACTAAAAAAAAACCCATAATCATAAAACCTAAGTAAGTAATAAAAATCTTTTATGGGAAAAAGAACAGACCTATAATTACTCTGGAGGATCCAATACTGAAATACTTATAAGAAATCTACCATATAACTTAACTTTTTGCTCACAAGGATGTTTATAATTTGGGGCTTTATCAACAAAATGTAAAATAAAGAGTAAGAAAACTAGCAGCTCAGTTTCTACTTTACCAAGACCTGGTTCAGGTGATAACAAACCCCAAGGATCATTAATAAAATGCTTAAACCTCCAACTGAAACCTAAGGTAGTTTGATTAACTGGTTTTTGACAAATACATATATCTAAGTTTTACGTATTTTTAAAAGATTACTAATTCACAAACTGTCAAAAAAAGTTTTAATGAATACATAAAAATACAGATTCTGTTAGATACTTTTACAAAATAGGTTAAAAATACATGTATATATAACAATGTACAAAACCTGATTGAGGTGCTTAAAAAAAGCTTCATTAATTCTCATAAACAGCCTTCTGACAAGTAATTACATCCATATTACAGAAAACATTAGGGCACAGAGACGTTAAGATATTTGCCCACTATCATCCAGTTAACAGATGGCATCACGTGGATTTGAACAGTCAGTTCTGTTCTGCAGTCTCCTCCCTTAATTGTGCTATGCTAATTCTGCTATGGAGTAGCCTAGTACAAGCAGCTAGTCTGATGCTGTTGGTATATACATACCTACCTAACAGCATAACTATAAACACATATGAAAATACATATGCAAGCAGATACAAAGAGCAAAAAAGAAAAAACAAGTCAAATCCACTGTCACTGAGATGATTCTAACTTACAGCAACCCTGCATAGGGTTTCTAAGACTGTAAATCTTTATGGGAGCAAACAGCTTCATCTTTCTCCTCAAGATCAGCTGATGGATTTGAATCACCAAGGCAGTGGTTTGCAGTCCAATGCTTAACCCACAGCACCACCAGGGCTTAATCTTGAAAGTAACTGTTGTAAATTGATATTGCCAACATTTTACCCGTCAGAACAAAGGTACATAAATAATATTTGGATCCAATTCAGGAACGGTTTATATTTCAATCACTTCATCAAATTGTGAATGAACTATTCCAAAAGATCATTTTCTAAGTAACATGCAAGAAGTCCATTCATTACTAGGTCCTTAAAATTTGTCAGGGCTTTGACCAGTTATGCCAGGTTCAGGCCTTCAGGCCTAAGGAAATATTACAGGAAGAGACTCAAATTGTTAAAGTTACACTGAACTGGAAAGCTAGCTGAGAAGGGAAAACTATGGGTTTACATCTTGGTAGAAGCTTAAGCTCCCTCTTACAGAGGCAGTTTACACATTGCATAGCAACCAAACTCTGGCCCTTGAATTTTGAGCACAGAACCGAGTATTGCTCAAGGATGGATGCCAACCACACTGCTCTGAACGTGTCGCCTACCTACAGTCCTGTCAAGTAATTCACTTTACGCTTTGGGATCCTGAGAGGGCTCACTATGCTTTTTTCCTGTCACATACTCTATTCCAAGTACTGTGCAGAATTTGCCAAACTGTAAAATGTGGAGGTATATTCCTGCTTTACTTCTCTAGCCATGTCAGAACAGGGCAAGTAGTTGTTGTTTGTAAATTGGATGTTCATAACCTGAGACTTCCTGTTTTCATACCGATGAGGTTCTCAGACTGGGTCACAAAAGACCTGATTCACACAATATAGATACTGTAGTGGTTAGGATTATCTGGGTTTGAATCTTGCTTTGGAACTTCTCAACCATGTAATATGGATTGTTAGTTAACAAACAATGTATGACAAAAACATGAATAAAATAATGCACAAATAAATCCAATAGCCGTGAAAATGGGATATTGAGTTGTACCAGGTCAGAAAGTATTTTCAAATGAAATGCTAACATCTGAAATGGTTCAAGAAGAGTTAAGTATTTTCAGTTCTAGTCATGACACAGCAGCTACTGTCATAATGACTCTCTCACCACTAACCGTTACAAAACTAGACAAAATACATGAAGCAACTGTTGTCTGAAATTAGACAATGGATATACAGAACTGAGAGTTTTTTTGTTTTTGTTTTTCCCTTTTTTTTTTTTTATTGCCCGAACTGAGAGTTTTGATAAAAGAGCAGTACCAAGGATAGCGCCCTCTACTTTCTGTGGCATAATTTTATAAATCACAACACTGGGAAAGGAGATCAAGCAGAGAATAAAAGTCTTTGGGAGTAATTGAAAAATGAGAGGGTACCCCCCCAAAACCTAGAACCCCCTCCCCTAACACACACACACCAAAGATCCTTATTCCCTTCAAATTACACTTAATACACTGGTCAAATCTGTGATTCCATTCTTGCAAACATTTTTCACACTCATCTGTTTAGATGGCTGACAGCACCACCCTCATTTTTTTCTTCACCTCTTCCATGTTGTCAAATCGCCGTCCTTTCCGTCCCTCTTCATTCACAGAAACAAAAAGCATTTGCACGGAGCGAGGTCATCTGAGTCAGGTGTGTGGGGTAAGAGGCATGCTGTTTCTGCCAAAAACTGGTGCACTGAGATAGTTGCATGAACAGGAGTACTGTCATGGTGGCAAAACCAGTGCCTGATCTGCTACAAATCAGACCTTTATTGTCACTTCACAGTCTGTTACTCAATCTTTTCAGAACCTCTAAATAGAAAGCTTGATTAATAGTCTGATCTAGTGGAACGAACTCCCAATGCATTAAACCCCTTACATTAAAAAAAATAATAATTGAGCATCGTCTTCATCTTTGATTACACTTCTTGGGCTTTTGTTTTTCCGGTGAGGTGACGATAGTGTCTTCCACTGGCTTGATTGATGTTTGCTTTCGGGGTCATAAGAATAGCACCATGTCTCATCACCAGTAATGACCTTGGGAAAAATAGTCTGGGTCACTTCGGAGCTGTTCTTTCTAAGCACAGCATGTTTGCATTCAACACTGTTTTTCCTGGTCGGCCAGAACCCGAGGCACACATTTCGTGGAGACCCTTCTCATTCCTAAGTCTTCTATTAAAATTTCTCAACCGAGCTCCAAGATCATGCAGATAACTACCCCATCTCTTCAAATCCCTTGTCAATCTTCGAGCACGCACGCACAAATTTGTCAACATTTTCATCCATTCGGGAAGTTGACAAATGTCCAGAATGAGGTTTGTCATCATTTGACATTTCACCTTTTTTGAAAGGAGAAAACCACTTGTTCACTGGAGTTTTTACCATAGCGCTGTCCTTGTAAGCTGTGTTCAACATCACAACAGTTTCTGTGGCATTTTTCCCGAGCGGAAACAAAATTTTACTGCTGCATGCTGTTTTCTTAAAATTGATCATAACAAAAAATGAGGTTTGAGCAAAATTGCTTTTACAGAAAAATCACTGTGACCAGAGAGAACGTTCCAGGTGATGCCACTGGGTGCACTAACTCTGAGCGAGCTGCTTGATGCTCGCCTAGTGGGAAAAAATGCTTACTACGACAACATGGCTAGTGGAACTTTATCTTGGTTTTTATTGGGTATCCCCTTCAAATATTATCAGGTGATGCCGAGAAAAGACATCTTAGTTTTAGATACAACTTTGGGGCTGTCCCCAGATCTTCTACCACCACCACCACCTGTTGCGGAGTTACTTCTGACTCATGGCTAGGTGTCTCTAAGTGGAAGCAAAGGACCAGCAGAGTGGCACAGCTTTTTCCTGTCCCCTTTGCAGGGCAGCAACCTGGAATGTCGAATACAGTGTCTTCTCTAACTGCTGGCCCTCGACCACTCAGTGAGGGCACTAGGCCGCTTTTCCACTATTTAATTGTAGTGTACAAAATGGTGTTGGTATATAGAATAAACTATCTGTTACAGCACCAAATATATATATATGTGTGTGTGTGTGTGTGTGTGTGTATGTATGTCAGAGTAGCAGAGTCCTCTACAAGGTTTCAATGGCTGATTTTGTGGAAGCAGACTACCAGACCTTTCTTCTGAGACACCTCTTCATGGACATGAGTCTTTATCTTTTGGATAACTGAGCAAGTTAGCCATTGACACAACATAGAATGTATTTAAAATCTCCCTAAGAATAAGATTTACTAAGCCAAAATGAAGAGTGAAAACCGAATGTGTTAGTAGTTTCTTAAAAATACTTAGAATAAATGTCTTATTTCTAGTGCTTTTAGTATATTCTCTAAAGCTACAACTGAGATGTTGGCTTCCAAGGTGAATTACCATATATACTCAAGGATAAGCCTAGTTTTTCAGCAAATCATTAACTCAGTTCCGTGGTAAAATTAGGTGCCCTCAGTGAATATTTGGGTTGGCTTATACTCAAAAGTATATACGGTAAGAATCCTAGACAAGTGAGCTGAATTCTTACTGGTCTCTTAACTTATTGAGGCCCAAATTTAATTTGTTCCCTTGACTCTCTTTGGGAGAACAATTCAATTCCTAACACAGTGAAAAGTGATCGAGGCACTAAAACTTTCAGAAGTGCCTATGTCTACACAATGTGTTTGTAACTCCATATTACTACTTTATCTGATCGACGGTTTGTTTCTACTATACAAATTATCAACTACACAGGTAGTGTCCGACTTACACCACATTCAAGTTATGATAATCCACACTTACAACCATCATTTTGTTTTCCGTACGTCTTATATCATTAGTAAAATATACTATGTAGGTTGTGATACATAATTTGCTGATGTTATCATTCTCAGAAGTTTACTTATAGATATTTAAAACATCTGTTTATAAAGATATTGACAATAAAAAGCAACAATAATAAAAACTTTAAAGATAGTATTGAACTTGTGCCCAAACCACTCATTGGCAGAGTCATTGGAATGAAGCCCCTTTGTAAACCAAGGGCTCCCTGTGCTTAATAAAACACAAGACACGCTCTTATCTTCTTTAGGGATGATGTAATTAAGAGACCGTTTCAGGGAACTGGTAACTTTTGAAATATTTCATTTCAGAGCTCAGGTACTAGCTAAGGCTTAGATACCACTCTGTTTAACAAGAATCCAATAGTTTGTGGGGTTTTTTTCTCAAAAGAGAGATTCAACTCCAGCTAATAATAACTTTTATCATCTCCATGTAGCAATCTTAGAGTATCTGGAACATGACCAGAATATTCCCATTACTCTTAAGAATAATTTAACATATATAAATTTCAAATAACAGTCCCAAATGATCAGGTCTTGGCATTACTATAGACAATCCAAAAAATTTCATAGTTGAAATCTTACAGTTCATCTGATAAAAAGCCTTTTATCTGAAAAATAAAAGCCTAAAGATTATTATAGTTGATCTTACAGAGGTGAATCAAGAGCAGTGTCCTGAATAATTATCCAGGAATCACTTACACAATGCACAACTGAATCTTGCACTTCTTTCCTTTAGTCATTCATTCTGCAATGTACTCTCAAGACAAGCGGAACTGGATAAACAATTCACACCTTACAGAACTTAAAAACAAAACATGGTGTCCTTGAATTTTCTTGCCAGACTTAATTTAAAATCGATTATTTTGCTTACGCTTAGTCCAAAATGTAAACATCTAAAAGTTTTTTGCCAGCTAACCTTAAACTAGTAATGAACTAGCTTTAATTCTGTGTTGTTTTGTTAATGTTGTGAAAATTAGTAATGGCAGAGGGAAGGGGATTTATTGCCAAGTGTATGAATATGCCTTTTGCAAATATTTTCCAAGTTAAAGAACAAACAAAACATGTTTATTTTTTTATAATAGGGGTCTTATAGAATATTTATACTTTTGCGATTCACTAATTTCACTCAGTATAATGTCTCCAAATGCATTCATCTTATGTAGCATTTTGCAGATGCACCACTCATCTGTAATGTTGCGTGGCATTCTACTGCGTATGTGCTATAGTTAATTTAGTCATCTTTCGATTGAAGGATGTTTAGGTGGTTTGTATGTTTGTCTTAGTGATGAACATGGATGTACACATATCTGTTGGTGTTGTGGCTCTTATTTCTCTATATGTCAAGGAGAATGATTGCTATATCATATGATATTTCTATTTCCATCTGTTTAAGAAAGTGCCAAATTGTTTTCCAAAGTGGATGCATCATTTTACAGTTCCAACAATAGCATACACAGGTTCCAGTATCTCTGCACCCTTGCCAACATTGGTTGGATAATTTTTAAGACAAATATAAATTTTAATTAACTTGTCAAATTTATTCCAAATGAACTCAAAAATCATTAAGTGGAAGTAGGTTATGTTTTACATAATATCTCTCTGCCAATTTTCTACAAGTCAATATTTAAAACGGTCCATATTAGATGGACCATTTTCTGGATTTCCTAGAAATGTACTTGAACCCCTGATGTTGTTGTTGGCAAGTGTCGGACTGCTAACTACAAGGCTGGAGGTTCAAACCCATCAGCCACTTTGCAGGAAAAACATGAAGCTACCTAGTCCTATAAAGATTTATAGCCTCAGAAACCCTAAAAAGGGCCACTATGAATAATAATAGACTTAATGACAGGGGGTTTGGATTGGTTTGGCTTTTGATAGAACTTTATTTAAGCCTTTGTTCTATAAGCTAATCAACTAAAAGACAATTTTTTGGTTGTGCTAAGCAACTAAATGAAAAATTGTTAATGAATTAATATCAGATCTTGGTTTATGATATTCATTGTTCACAGCTAAACATGTACTGAGTTTCAGGTACTATAGTAACCTTGAAAATGGATGAATGAAACCTGTCACCCTGAGAGAACACAAAATATAGTGATGTAAACATGTACAGAAACAAAGTATAATAATACACACAATTCACATAAAACACATAAAAGCCACAGTAACACAAGAAGGATAATTAGATAGTCAGGAAAAGTTTAACAGTAATAATCCAAATTAATTTTGACAAAATATAGGAACTAAAGAGAAGAATTTTAAAAGGGGTTATTTATGTGAATCTGAAATAATAGAAGGTGGCACATGTTCACAAGATCAAAGTTAGGGAAGGTATAGAAAGGAATAAAGAAGTGATGGAGAAGTTCTAGATTAGGGTTGGCAAGTTTTTTAGAAGAGCCAATTCTGTCCCTCACAACAATTTAAAAATTATTCAAAATCCACAAATATATTTTTACAAACAAATGAAATCACCATTATCTGAATATCTTTTCAAATTTTTAAATTTTACTGAGCTTTCTCCTTGATCTTACATGGTTGATGATTCTAATGCTGGTGAGTTCATTTCTAGACATACAAGGCAAACTAAAGGCCATATAGTCTATCCAACCAGTAAGCCAAATCTGCTATGACTTTGAGTTCTGTTCCACATTTTTCTCCCACTCTATCCAGGACTTTATAATGTGATCCTTCCCAGAGCAGTTGGTAGTGGAAGTCAGGCACCAACATCAACTGCTCTGAAAAGTATTATGTGGTATGCCATTCCGGCATACATATTAATTATTATTCTTTGCTTTCATGGGTGCTTGCAAAATGTCTACCAGGCTTAATATGTTAATCTACATACATCATTGCCTTTTTTGTACAAGAATTTGACGGCTATACAGTTTAAATATCTTGCTTTTAAATATCTTGCTTAAACATCATTTTTGCAAGGTCGAAATATTATATCAAATAGAATATCAACATACACAACTTTTCAAGGTTCCGGTAGAAATAGATAAAAGAATTCAGTAATCATCAGAAGTTAAGCAATGGTATAATCATTTTTGCGTGAACAATTTAAGTAAACTGAATAACTTTAGATGTTATAATATGATATTTCTAAATTTAAAAAAATTAGGAAACTTGACAGAGAGGAAAAGTTCATTTATATAAGGGAAACTACATTTTTTTCAGAATCTAAAATAAATACTGTGAAAACACTATAAATAGCAGTACATTAAAAATTAAATAAAATAGCAGTGAATTCAGTGGCTATATATGTGTATATAACACAAGCTAACAATGTTTGAAGACTTTCATGAACAACTGTTACAACGAGTTAAGGTTACACTAAAGCACACTTTACCACAGATTTTGATTCCATATTAATAAAATAAATCAGTTTTGATCATATGAGATGGGGATAATACTAAACTAGGATGGTTTTCTAGTAGACAACCCATCATATTAGTATATGGTACTCTCAAACTAGCGTGAACAGTCATAAAGCTAAGGAATGGTCCAAGGGGTCTTGGGGTATTTGAACCAAACTAAATTTCTATTAAGACCCATCAATGGCTATCGTAGTTTACCCTGGTGTCACTACAATTAGTTAAAGTTTTTTTTTCAATCTGCTATTTGCAGGCACATCGTTAATATATGGAGACAGGAATATCAAAGATAGAGGTTTTAAGAACAATTATGGATGGGTCTACAAATGTAGGCAAGGAAAATGTAATGTTTTTTAAATTTAACAAGATATACTACACTTGATGTTAGCCAAAAGGCCGAGAGTGATCAAACATAACGAGATATAAAGTTTCAATGATTGATATTTAGAAGTTAAACAATAATAGTGATATGAAAAGTTGCTAAGTACATGGAGAAAGGCACGGCAGTAAATTCTATCTGATTTTTTAAATGAGAAGCTTTTAGAAAGCGTTAAGTATCGTAGTATAGGATACACACGTTAATACGTATTTATATTTAAAGGAATATACAAGTAAAAGTTAGCAATGCTACTGTATGGCCTAGGATAGAGACGTACTTTTTCCAGTTTTAATATCTGCACTAATAAACATTTCTAACAGTGAGATCTTGTCATTTCTATTGTTTAAAAATTATACCCTTAGGTTCAGATTATGGATTTTTTTCCCTTTATATTTTCTATAATTGGAAAAAGACAAATAGTGGTGTCAGGCTTAAACTTGCTTTTGTTTTTGAACTGTATTCTTGGTGGTTCAACTGTTTAGCGCACCAGAACAAGGGTCAGTGTTTGGATTAATTATATATTTGCAAAGGATAAAAACAGCTCTTCTTCACAAAATACACTTTTAATTTGAAAAAGTCATCTGGCAAGCTCCTGTTGCTGATCACAAGGATACATCGGGTAAGAGCATGCGGTTAAAGCAATACAAAACAGTACTGGAAAAGAACAGTAGGAAAAGCAATGTTTGCTGACAAAGGGTAGGAGAGTAGGCAAGAGTTACTCATTTCTAAGTAACCTTTCACTTTCTTATGCATCAAACTCACTATACTTCTAAACAGAATGTAAACAAGATATATCTTTAAGAAAAAACAGGGAGTATACTTTTAGAAAAGTTATACATGTCACAAAATGTATTATTTTCTAAAACTATACAGTTCTTAACAGAACCATGTTAACATCAAATAAAGTACTATACCTGTAACATCCTCTGGATCTGACACAACAATATGTGCATTTAATTCCTGCAACTTGTGGTGTAGTTCTTCTAATTTTTTATTGGATTTTTTCAAAATGTTGTCTACATAAGCCAAATTTTTTTTATCTGTTGTAACCTTCCTCAGATTTTCAGCTCCTTCTTTGATTTTCAGTTCCTTCCTTATTTCCCTCTTGATTCGGTCCTTGATCTCATCCAATTTCTGTTGCACCATTGTGTCTGAAAAATCTAATTTTTGAACAGCACTAACGTTCTCAGAAAATGGAAGATTTCGGGAGTCCCCCTATAGGAAAAGCAAAATAAAACATAAGTATAAAAATTGACATGCATTTGGTCAATAAAATGTGCAGCATACATAAGCATACTACTATATTTTCTGCATAAAATCCTTTTCTCATTTAAATCTTTCTTTATAAGACACAGATTTTATTATAGCTATAGAATATTACAAATTGTATGTACTCACTAAATATCATTACTCTACAAATACATTTTTATTAAAATAAAAAGATACCTGTATGATCATTTTAAGCAAATTATTTAAATTCATTAAGGTTTGGGAGTCTATATTGAAGCCTCTACTTAAGTACTTCATCAATAAAAAGACCAAATGATAACCTAGTTTACTCAATACAAAAACTTCATTATTAGATAATATCTCTAAGTTAGTGTTATTGACAGATGCTGAGATATACATAGAACACTCATCTAAATATCAAATTCGATATGCTAATTTACATATAAAAGTGTCATTTGAAAACGGCTGTTTTGGGAGTGAATATTTTCAAGGACTCTGCCTTGACTATTTTCAACTCTCATTTCTTTCCAATTTGCTTGCTAAATTGCAGTTATAACAAGTTACAGATTAAATGACTGTCTTTTGTGTTATATGAAGTACAATTTACGTAAACGAGTTTTTCTTTTCTTGATTGAACTAAATAGGCAGGGCCTAATTATGACAGAGTAATTTTGTAATGATTTGTCTATTATATTATTTGATTCAGAATTCTTGAGTCACACTTAAATTACTTGGGCTCCCCTATTTTCAATCTACTGGCAATTCAGGGAAACCCAACAGTAAAATTGATATTTAACACTCTTCTTTTCCATACAACGAGGCTATTCTTAGTCAACACAACATAAGGGATGAAGTTATACATTCCACTCTAATTAGACCACATCATTTGTCAAATATGTCAGATATATAAAACTATGTATTTTATAATTATACTTATATATGAAAAATTAAATTCTGCTTGCTAAAAATATAAAGTGGTATTTTTCAATTTAGTACACATCAACAAACATAATAAACCTAAGAAAAATATGAAATAAGAACAAGACTTGATTCAAAGAACAAAATGAAGGGGAAAGCCTGTCCCTTGTAACCAAGTGCTTCAATTAGGGAGACAGGGAAGGATGTTTATTCCTCACTGGCCGAGTTCCCAGGGAAGAAGAGAAAAGGCTGTTCCTTTCTACATTTCAGAAATATGCACCATTCTGACCTGACAGATGCCAAAAAATGTTAGTGGCCCCATCAAAATCAGTGGGTATGATAATCCAAATGCTGTTTTAGCTGTGAGGGATTTCAAAGGTCATACCGTAGAACTCTCCTAACTTTGGTTTGGAGGAAAGCAGGTTACCAAGAAAAATCAGTGACATGACTAGATTTAGCAGAGTGCTCTCCTGACTCTTAGTTTGATGCTTTTTTACCCTGGACTGCCTTTCTTACAGAAGCCATCTGGAACACTCATTTCTCTATATTTGAATTATATCTTGTTCGTATTGACTTGCATTGATTACTGGGTAATATGTTTCCTAAATTAGGAATATTGGCAGAGTACATCTCCTCTTCATTTCTTATGTCACCCAAGGTGAGCTGTCTATATCTCAAGGAAGAGTGCTCAGCAACAGAAAGCAAAGAAACCAATAAAACACCAGCTGTCAATAGCTATGAAACCAAAACGTGTTTGGCTTTTGATTCTTTCCAGTATTCTAAAAGCCATGTAAACCAAACATAGTTTGAAGAAGCATATACAGTAATCATACAACTACAGGCCACAATGTATTCTTTTCTTAAAAATAATAATACAACCCAAAGTATAAATCATTATGCCACCAGGGTTCCTGGTTATACAAGGAGGCTTCAAAAACATTTGTGGAAAATTATCTTTGTGTTTTAATTTCATTTTTCCATAAAGTTTTGGAAACACTTTTGTATAATTGCTAAGCCTCACAATGACTATAGGGAGGACTGAGTATGCTTTCCTAGAAATAGTACAGCTCTTTGGACTAAAACAGATACTCTGGCTACCCAGATAATATCTACCCTCCCTTTATCCTGTCTCCTTACTAAGAAAACTCCCATTATATGCGGCAAACAGCACAGATAAAATTCTCACTTCACCAGACTCACTCAGCCTGAAGTAGACATATGGCAATTCTTATCAAGAAGTTCAGGATTCGGTGGGTAAGCATTTACTTCTCCATTTCTGGGGAGATGGGGGATGTTGGTGTTGGGTGAAATGTAGATTTCACCTAACAGCCATCTGTGACAGTGATGGGCAAGCAATATCAAAACAACAATTTAAGGATAGGAGAGCAAGCAGAAAAGGCTTGAGCCTTGTCTCCCATACAGGACACTCTTATTTTATTTGTGGCCAATGCACCTTGTGTACAGCTACCACCAAACTGACTTTGGAAGTTTGTGTGCTGCTGTGGTGCTGAACAGAGGTTTCAGCAGAACTTCCCTAATGGCCTTCCTGAACTGTGGCACAAGTCCTAGACTTTTAAACTATTTGTTTAAAATAAAAAATAAACCCCTGTTCAGTTAAATCCAGATCCTATGAAGCTTTGTAGTGTCAGAGTGGGACTTACCCAAAGAAGTGGTACCATCTGACTTTTGGTGCGGAGTAGATTTTGAGGGTGAGAGCAAGTGGGACCAGTTAAGAATCTATGGCAGGTTGTGACAAAATAGCCTCAACTGAATCTGCCTCCATGAATTCACATTGTCATGGAATACTCTCTGGACAAGCCTTTTCTTAGTAGTAGTGACATTTTGGTGATGCTCTGGGAATTCCAAGTACAGGCCTAACAACATTTGTTTTTGCTACTGAAAATTCAACTGCTATGTAAATTAGTTCTGGCTATTCTGTTAGACAGTGATCCTGGCGGATGAGGGAGACCATGTGGAGAGAGAGATTGTGTGAAAGAGAACCAATTCACCCCAGCTGTACCAGTCATTACAGCTGAGGAACCAAACATCTGAGTGAAGCCACAGTGGCCACACCAGACCAGTTTAGCCACCAGCTGAATGCAGCTGCATAAGTGAGTCCAAATGAGACCAGCATTAGAAATGCCCAGTATACACAAACTCTTGGAAAAGAACAAACGATTATTGTTTTAATGCACGTGGTTTTGTTTGTTACACTAGTAGCTATGTGATACAGAGGCTATTCCAATAGTCTAACCAAGTGATGATGATGGCACATAGGCCAGAGTAGCCAGTCCTAGAAATCGACATGTAATTGATGTAGCTTGAACCTTACTATTGTCTTTTTTTGTCCAAAGAATTGACACAGGAATCCTTCTGAGAAAATTGGCTGCAAAGACAAAGTCTGAATCTACCCAGCCAGAAAACAAAACTAATCCACAAAAAAGAAAACAATTAAATAGGAAAAGATCACTTAGAACATTTAAATCCAATCATGCTTAAACCAAACATACCCTTTAACCCCTCAACATTGTAGTCATAGTGCCAAAAATTCCTTTTTAACTTCAAAACGCAGCAGTGGTTCAATGATAGAATTCTTGCCTCCCATACAGGAGAATTATATTTTATTCTTGCCCAATGCACCTCATATACAGCTACCACCAATCTGTCTATGGAAGTCTGTGTGCTGCTATGGTGCTGAACAGAAGCTTCAGCAAAGCATGCAGATTAAGACAAGCTGGGAGTTGGGAGAGCAGGGAAGGCCCAGCAATCCACTCTCATGCCTGACAATCTACTTCTAACAAGCAGCCAGTGAAAGCACTATGGACCAAGTATTCATTATCAAGATTTGTGTGATGAATATTGACATGAAGATGTCTAAATCTATAGAATATTAGCATTTGTAATTTGGGAAGTGCTTTATTTCTTGTCCAAAAAATGTCTATTTAATTACTCCCCGCCATCTCTTTCCTCTGAATCCTCTCTTACATGCTTCCTCTATGACTCGCAATTCCATGCTATGATTATATCCAAGAGAAATGAGGTACACGTCCTTCAAAAAACATGTACACATATTCTGTAAGAGCTTCAATTTAAAATAACCAGAACGTTCAAAGGACTCAAAGGTCCACCAACAAATTGAGAAACAAAAACCAAACCAAAACAAAAAGTTGCTACAGAGATTTTAAAATTACCAAGCCTTTCTTTTGAGGCATCTGTGTTCAGGTTGGAATCAAACCACTGGCCTGTTAAGCTCGCAGATCTAGTGCCTCATCCCTCAAAGTCTTCGGAGAATGGCGATGTGCTCCTACCTGTGTCCTCTATGCTCCGCTATATTCACGAATACATTTGAAGCATAGGTAAATAAGTACGTAGAAATACACTCTTATGTTTGTGGGTTTTGTTCCATTCTCCTTCCCATATCTAGCTACACATCTACTTATGGGTTTATTAGAGGATCATGTAGCTTGTTTTTTTAAAATTAATCACTTCAACATCAGTTTACTAAATATCTACTAGGAATAAAGACCTAGTATTTTACACTGGTGACTCAAAGACAGCAAGTCATTTTGCCTATTAGTTGGAGGCCCAGAGCTTATCTGACTTTAATACATGAAGGATTAAAAACGTGCATGGAAAAATGGTTATTATTTTAGTTCCATTTTCCCTCAAAGTTTTGAAGCGCCCATGTAAAGCTTGTTCAAAAAAGCAAGCATGCAATCTTGAAAAACAGCTATCATTGTAAGTCCATCAAATATAACATGTAAACCAAATAAATTTTAATCCCTTGATGTTTCACTAAAGTCTCCTACTCAGCACTAGAATTACGAAAGCTAAGGGAGAAAGTAGATGTTAAAAAAAATCATTTTCCCATATGTTTCCATTTCTCATACCAGAGCTACATAAATCTAAATACCCCGAGCACATAGTTTTATGAGCTAACTAAAACATATATAATAAATGGTTTTTATTAGACCTGTAGAGAGCAATAAAAGAAAATCACGTAAGGTTTGATTCCTTACCCCCAAATTTTGAGTACTGCCAGTATTCTCCAACTCTGCTTATCCTGATAGCTTTGAAAGCTGTGAGGATTTCAGCTCTCTACTTACTGAGTGACATAAGTTACCAGATTTATATCTACAATTGTAAAAGGTCTTAACACAATCTAAAAGTACTCCTAAAGCATATTTTATCAAAGTGCACTATAGATCCAAAGTATAATTTGAAAATTCATGATTTAATGTCTATGATTTAAACACTTCATAAATGAAAATTATTTTTAGCTCAATCACATCTCACATTTGATACTATTAAAAATAACATCTCGATCAAAAGTATAATTTAAAAGCATCTACATTTCAGGGAACCAAAATTAATAATGAGCACCAGAAAGAAAATATTGTAAAACTGTGGTGATTACGCAACTGTTTTTAACGTTTAAACTATTGAATTGTATGATATGTGAAATATGTCAATAAAACTTAAAAATTCTTAAAGCATCTATATTTCAATGGTCACTTCTCCATCCAAAAATGTCGAGATGTGATTAAGCAGGAGTAGAATATTAAAGACAACGAGGAAGGAAGTGAGAGGAGAGAAACATATTATGAAGAAGAAAGTTGAATTTTGGTCACAAATCTACCATTCGATTGCTACAATATCCACAACAAATTCTTAAGCTGTTTCAATGGTCTCGTTTATAAAATAGTGATAAATTAAGATATACTTATTTCACTTGATTAACATAAAGAAGTACAAAATTTCATGAGAATTAAAGAAAATAAAATTAAGTTATATGAAAAATTACAGAAATTTTATAAATTAAGTATGAAATGAAGGGGGATGGCTATACAAATTTCATCCTTTCCATCAATTCATAATTACCAAGTCCTTTAGGACTTTAACTACAACTCATTTCTAAGATACCCCCTTCAATTAATCTCATTCTCAAGCTATCACTCCTGTATTTTGTATTAATTTGGCTCTTCCAATTAGCTAATTCAATGCCTTCCAAGTGTGCCTGTCTACCTTGATTCTGAGAGCCGGTTGCATACTTCTAAATTCCTGCTATATGCCTGCACTTAAAATGTGCTTGATTTCAAGCTCAGAATGCCTCCAAATGAACCCCTTATCTGTCTTCTCAAATCTCCCTATCTGAAACAATTTACAAATGTATTCAGTCATGCTGCCTAAACTCAATGCAACCATATATTTTCTTTAGTCTCCATATCCCAAAACAGATATCAAATACCACATATCCATATTCCATGCAATCTATAAAATCTATGGTACATACTCCAAATAAAGGCTATGAGTGTGGAAGTACGTAAAATGAAGGATGTGTACACCTGGAATTTGACATTGCCCAGTTTCACACCCAGTTTAATATTGAAAAAAAATCATCTAAAAAAGGACAATATATCATTTTTATTTTTTTTCAATATATCATTTTTAATAAATAACTTTAGACTGCTCATTTGCTCAAGTAGGACATGTTCACTTTTGTTGTTGTTATGGTTGTCGTCAGTTCTGACTCATAATGAAACACCACACAGTCCTGTGCCACCTGCAAAAGTGTTCTTACATTTGAGCCCATTGCTGTAGCCACTACATCAATCTAGGTACTCTTTTTTGCATCATTTTTTCTCTTGTTCCAAGCAAGACCAAAATCCATGACAACTTCAATCTTGTCCCCATTTACCATGATGCTGCTTATTGTTCCAGTTGCGAGGAGTTTGGCTTTCCTTAACCTAGCTTTTCTGATGATTTGCTCAGCAGACAGTTGGAGTAAAGTACAGGCAGAAGATACAACCCTGACTCACATGAGGTATTCCCTTGTTCTGTTCTCAAAAACTGCCTCTTGTACAGGTTCCACTTGAGCACAATGAGTGTTCTGGAATTCCCATTCTTCTCAACGCTATCCATAGTTTTTTTTTATGGTCCACACAGTCAGATGCCTTTACATAGTCATATAGAACATATAGTCAATAGAACAAAAGTAAACATCTTTCTGGAATTCTCTACTTTCAGTCAAGATCCATTCGACATCAGCAATGGTATCTGTCGTAATGTCCTCTTCTGAATCTGGCCCTGTCAATGTACTGCTGTAACCATTGTTGGATGATCCTCAGCAAAAGTTTACTTGCATGTGATATTAATGATATTGTTCTATAATATGTGCATTCTAATGGGTCACCTTTCTTTGGAATAAGTACAAATATGAACCTCTTCCGCTCAGGTGGCCACGGAACTGTCTTCTAAATTTCCTGGCACATTAGACTGGCTGCTTCCAGGGCTTCATCAGCTTGTTGGAAGATTTCAATTGGAATTCTGCCAATGACTGAAGTCCTGTTGTTGACTGATGCCTTTAGTACAGCTTGCACATTCAGCTTCCGTAAACGGCGTCATTTTTACTCTCCGTGACAGTTTTAGAATGATATATGCTCCCGTTATTAGTTATAATTGTAACTCAACGTTTACATTATGTCCATTTTGAATCCTGGTGACAACTTTGAATTTATCTGCTTTCTCCTCTCTCATCATTACTATAGATTAGCAGATCTTAATATGTGGTCAACAGATCCCTTGAAATCCCAAGAACCTTTCAGGGGTCTTCAAATTCCAAATTATTTTCATAACAACATTTGATCTGTCTTTATTTTGTTGGCATTAAGGATATAAACGCAATGGCACTGCCTATATCTTAGCGCAAATCAAAGCAGTGGTACCAAAATTATGAAAACACTCACTTCAATCCCATGCATTCTCAGTTAGAGAAAGAAAAAACTTGTTTCAACTAAAGACCTGTTTCATGCAATAACACACTAATTTTAAATCCTGGCTATTCATACTTCTAATATTACTTATGATAAAAGAGAAATACTCTTGAAGCACCCTCCTGCATACCAAATTTTGTGGTTTCTCCAGGAAAACCATTTGTGTGATAGTTAAGAGATGAGAAGAACTACCTCTTTAATAGAAAATATTTTTACCAAAAAGAACAAGTAAAGAACAAATCATAGCTATTCAAATTTAGTAATCTGACAAGCATTTTCTTGAAAATAAACAAAATGATCTTACCACTTCAAGGAAATTAACTGATAGAAGTTAAGCTTTCGAGTGAAAAATAAAATTCTGGAAAATGTGCACTTGTCGTCATTTTTATTCCTTACCAGCTTTCCAACACTCACACATTTTTTTACTATTAAGATTGCTGGTGGTGTTAACAAATGTGATGTTTTCATATTTTACAAAGATATGTGTCAAGATTTGGAAGAAATGTATTACACAGTGAGTTAATATTCCGAATAACCAATGCATTTGAAATTTAGAGAGACTACTAGATTTCAGTGGCTCAGGTAATCAGAGGTTCATTTCAGAGGTATGGTTCCAGATTCTATACTGTGGGTAGTCTTTAAGTAACTACCACTTAGGAATTTCAAAGAATTCACAATTACCTTAAAAATTATTAAAATGCTCCTCCATTTTAAAATAACTGTCCATAAATGTGAGTACTCTAAATGTGTCAACTAAGACAAAGTAGCATAGCAGGTTAAATTTACAACAGATATGAAAACCTAGGGGTTTTCTATTAAGCTTCACATGAATGAAATATGCAAATTTTAGAAACAATGCCATCCTTTTCATTAACTTATTTTAAACATTACTTTCATTAGAACATTTATATTAATGTGTAATAAATTATCTTCAGTAGTTTTAAATTCCCCATTTTAATTTCTACTATGGGAATTATCACATACATACCCCACATACAAGACCCACAGTGACCCTACCTGGGGTTTCCAATGCTTGGTAAAACGTCATGGGAACAGACAGTCTGATCATTCTGCCATGGAACACCTGGTGGGTTTGAACTGCTGACTTTTTAGTTAAAAACAATCAGTGCTTACCCAGCACTGCCACTAGGGCTTCCTACATACAGACAACCTAAAAAAAAAAAATTCTTTACCTGGTATCAATTCCAACTCAGAGTGACCCGGTAGGACAGAACAGAACTGATGGACCAGATTTCCATGGTTGTACATAACCTTTACAGTAGATTACCAAACCTCTCTCTTTTGGAGTTTGGACCACCAACATTTTGGTTAGCAGCAGACTGTTTAATCATTACACAGTGTTTTTCCTCCACTCCAATTATTGTAGGTGTCTCAGTAACTTTCAAGAATGCAGAGGACCCCAGGAATCAAAAAGTTCGCGAACCGAGCGCACTGTAAGGCTCAGCATAAATTCAGCACCTAGAATGTGGAGGTTAATCTAATTCTTACATTCCCACTTCTGTATCTTCATCACCAGTCATACTTTGGTACTTACTCTCTTTGTGCCCAGGCACTCAGAAGATAGGGTAGAGTTTACACAAGAAGCACATCATTTTTCAGACTGCCAAATAAGTAACAGCAGAGAAGTCCACATGACCTTACTTTCTGACCTGTTGGCTTCCACTGACCCTTTCACTTCACTGAGTCTCTGGAATGACTCACAGAATTAACAAAGCATACCTTGCCAACTACAGATCTATTATAATCAAATTGCTCAACTCAAAAAGGCGAGGGAGTGGGGGGCAGGCAAGCACAGGGCAAACGTGTAAATGTTCCCAGAATGAAGCTTCTCATTTCACATTACCCTCCTGGAAAGATGTTCTCATAAACCTTTGTGTCCAGGTTTTTAATGGCCAATCCTACATGGTGAGTAAATCTCATGCTTCTTGAGGTTAGATAATATTGGCCTTGCAAGTTAGTCTTTTGTGGTCTGTCCAGTCCCCACTTGCCAGCATATATGCTCAGATATGGCTTAGAAGCTTGATTATTTCTCTGGAGCCAAGGACAAAGGTTATTTTTACTCAGGGCAAAACTAGGTCCTTTCCGCCATACCTAATAAACCAGTAGTAAGATTTTACTTGCTATTTACCACTGACAATGTACATTTCTGTACTTAATATTTTTGCTCACATATCTGTCATCTCCAGCTTTTCCTTCAATAAAGTCAAAATAGGATTTTCCCTTCAAGATTCACTATAAATATCAGCTTTTTTTATGCCATTTCTAATTCGGCATGTTTGTTCTATCCTTTCCCTTAGGGTGCATTTAGTCAAGCTTCTATTTAAATTTTTAAATAATTTTAAATCAAAGATCTACACAGTTGAACCCAACAACATCAAGATAAATTATGGAGAAAAAGTGTTCATTTTTCTTGGATCAATCAGCACTCATAAGAAACAAGAGTCCAGAAGTCAAGGGCAGATCTATAGCAAGTTGTTGTTGTGAGGTGCCATCAAGTTGGTTATAGTTATCCTGTGCACAACAGAATGAGACACTGCCACGTCCTGTGCCATCCTTACAATTGTTCCTGTGCCTGAGTCCATTATTGCAGCCCACGGGCAATTCATTCCTTGAGGGCTTTCCTCTTTTGGGTTGCCCCTTCACTTTATCAAGCATGATGTCCTTCTTGAGGAACCAGTCACTCCAGAAAATATGCCCAAATATTTAAGATAAAGACTTGCCATCTTACTGCTTAGGAACACTCTCTACATGTACTTCCTCCCATGACAGGTTGGTTTTTCCTTTTAGCGGTTCATGGTAATATCAACATTCTCCGGCACCACAATTCATATGCCACAATCCTTCTTCTGTTTTCCTTATTCAATGTCCAACTTTCAAAAGTATATGAGGCCATGGAAGACAGTATGGCTTGGGTCAGGCACATTCTTGCTTTTTCAAAATTCTAAAAGAGGTCTTGTGCAGCTGATTTGCCTAAAACAACACATTTTTTGATCTCTTGACTGCAACTTCCATGAGCATTGATTATAGATCCAAACAAGCCAACATGGTTGACAACTTAACATTGTCTGCATGTACTATGATGTCACCGACTGGTCGGTTGTAAGGATCTTGGTCGTCTTTTCACACCAAAGGCGGCAGTCCTTGAGCATCATCAGCAAATGTTTCAAGCCCTCTTCACTTTCAACAATGCAAGGTTGGGTCATTTGCATATCTCAGATTAATAACCTTCCTCCAATCTGGAAGCTGCATTCTTCTTCCTATAACCCAGCTTCTCTGATAATCTGCTAGAAGCATCTAGACTGAACAAGTATGGTGAGAGTATATAATCCTGATTTAAAACATGCACTATTTCCTTGTTCAAGAGATCTTTTAAATCTCACAAAAGGACAGATGCCACTTTGATGACTACAGGGCAAAACCAACGGTGTTCCCAAAGACAGTGTGTGCACATGAAATCTGAAGGCAAGGGACAGACCGAAGAGGACTGACGCATTTGAACGGTGTTTGTGGAAAATAAAAAATGGTAAGACTGACTCACTTATTTTGCACTTGTCTTCATGAAAGACCAATGACTAGAGAAGGAAAATCATGCTTGGTAAAACAGAAGGCCAGAAAAAAAGTGGGAGATTGTCCACAGATGGATGGATTGATAAAAAAGCAACAACAAAGGGCTCAAACATAGAAATGGTTGTCAGGATGGCACAGAACCAGGCAACCTTTTGTTATTGTTGGTTTTTAAGGGGTTGCTTAGGTTCAGAGTTGACCTAATGGCACCTAACAACAGACTCCTAACAAGTAAAATACAAGCAGCTTCCAGAATGAGTGTCCACTTACTTACAACTGGCAGTTATGAGCCAATCTGTGTAAAGTCTATATTAAAAACCAGAGGTACATTCAATGCATTGTCCACCAAAACATTATAATTACTATATGACATTAAGGAAGTTTTAGTTTATAAGAAATGTTTCTCTAATTTTTTTTATGTATAGAAAGGCTATATACTAAGAGTCATTTAACTAACTGGTGTTAGGTATGACCCAAATCTAATTATTCTGGACTAACAAATACAAATTTGATATAAAGTGTTAGGATTGGAATCAATTCATAACCCAGGAAATGCCTATCTGTCTTCCTTCTTAAAGCCATACATTCTGTAGAACAGATTAAACAATTTAAACACATCTGTTGAATTCATGATACTATAATATTCCTGTGTCCATGTCTACTTCAATCTATTTTAATCTCACTCACTGTAAACTCCCTCAACATACCCTATTTCTATTATGTATTTTTGAGGTGGTTTTGTTTCTAGACAAAAAGCATTTCATGATCTTCTGTTTCTACACAGATGACGTTTAAAACACAAATTAGAAGAAAAAATAGATACGCTTAAGATATAAATTTTCAAAAGAATAAGATAGTTAAAAATGTTTACAACAATAGCTTTCCAGCCCTGATGGCATAATGGTTAGGTATTGGGCTGCTTATTGCAAGGTCAGAAGTTCAAAACCACCAGCCACTCCTCATGAGAAAGAGGAGGTTTTCTATTCCTGCAAAGAGTTACAGTCTCAGAAACTCACAGGCGCAGTTCTACCCTCTCATTTTTGGGTTTTAAGAGAAGGTGCATCTTTTGCTGCTGCTACATGTTTTTAACTGGCTGTGTTAGTCTGGGTACTTTAGAGAAACAAATCCACAGAAACTCATGTATAAGAGAGTTTTATATAATGGTTAAATGCACATCAAGAAAACATCCCAACCCAGTGCTGACCAAGCCCACAAGTCCAACATTAACCCATCTGTCCGACACCAATCCACAAAGTCCTCCTCCATCACACAAAACACACACTAATGCCAACTGCAGGAGGAAAGCCGAATCAATGAACTTGTAAGCATCTCAGCACTGGCAGGCCTCTCCACACGGCTGCTCCAGCACCAAGGGCTGCATCGGTGTAGGTCCATGTGGCTTCTCCTTGGGGATGTCTTGCAGGAAGTGAGCCTTGCGAGCTAAAGCAGGGAAAAGGCTAAGGCCGCTGCACGCTGGTCCGGCCATCAGAAAGCATGAGACCTGAGAACTCGAAAGGCGAGGCTCACCAAGCCATTTATTGCTCAGCCCTTCAATTAACGCCATATGTGTTTATCGGCCAGGTTGGCACAACAAACTTGTAACTAACTCACTGGCTATGAACATAAAAAATGGAAGCAAAGCTCTTTGTAAGAAGGAAATAAATACTGGACTTTATACTTTTAACTTCTTTTACCAAAATGATATCAATTTTATAGTCTAATATTTTTCTCTAGTTTATATATCTTTTCTGAAAGCTATATATTAAATATCTTCAATTTATACAAAATAGAAAGGATGCTTCACTGTGCTCAAGAGACAGCCATTCAAATAGAACAGGAGAATACTATACAGTTTAAAATCAGGAAAGGTGTATATCAGAGTTGCATCATTTCAATATACTTATTCAGTCTGCATGGGGAGCAAATAATACAAAAAGTTGGAATATATGAAGAAGATCATGATTTGAGGAAGGCTTATTGAGAACCTGAGATGTGCACATTAACAACCTGGCTTGCTCAAACCAAAGTCGACTTGAAACACTTGCTGATCAAGGACTACAACCTTCAGTATAGATTCCAACCCAACATAAAGAATACAAAAATTCTCGACCTGATGCAAAGGGCTTAAATGGAGAGCAAATGCTTTGAGAATGATTGGGGCGGGGAATGTATGGATGTGCTTTATACAATTGATGTATGTATATGTATGGATTGTGATAAGAGTTGTATGAGTCCCTAATAAAATGTAAAAAAGAAAAGGGGGAAAAAAAAGAAAGAAAAGAAAATGATTAGGGCAAAGAATGTACAGATGTGCTTTATACAATTGATGTATGTATATGTATGGACTGTGATAAGAGTTGTATGAGCCCCTAATAAAAACGTTTAAAAAAAATTCTCACAACAGGACCAATAAACAACATAATAATAAATGGAGAAAAGATTGAACTGTCAAGGATTTCATTTTACTTGGATCCACAATCAATGCTCATAAAAACAAGTCAAGATATCCAACAACCTACTACATAAGGCAAATGTGTTGTAAAAGACCTCTTCAAAATGTTCAAAAGTAAAGGTGTCACTTTGAGATCTAAAGTATGCCTGACTCAAACCAGAGCCTTTTTAGTTGCCTTATATGCATACAAAAGTTAGACAATAAATCTGGAAGACTGAAGGAAGTGATGCCTTTGAATTATGACATTAGTGACCAATATTGACTATAATATGCACTGCCAAAAGAAAGAACACATCTTAAGAAGAAATATAACAGAATGCTTCTTACAAGGATGAGGAGATTGTACATTTTATTGGGAGTGACTAAGTCTCTAGAAGAAGAGACCTGGTAGCACAGTGGTTATGAGATAAGCAGTGAACAAAGTCAACAGTTCAAAACCACCAGCTGCTCCACGGAAGAAAGAAAGTACAAAGAGCTTTCCACTCCCGTTTCCCAGTCTCGGAAACTCACAGGGGCAGTTCTATTCTGCCCTATAATGTTGCTATGAGTTAGCATCGAGTCCACGGCAGATAAAATGAGATAGTCCCAGGAGAACTACAGCACCCTTGTTAAAGTTGAGGGTTGGAGAGAGGGAGAAAGAGAGAGAGAGAGAGACCAAGACCTCTCCCCTTTAATGCAATCAAGTCCAGCAATGGTCTCAAGTATAGCAATGTAAAGCCCTTATGAGTTGGAACTAATTGACAGCTATCAAGGATAATATTTAAAAAGTGCAATGATGTTAATCTACTAGTTCCTTTATATCCATTTTGAATTATGGCAAAACTACCTATTTAGACACGATCTAAACAAGAAACTGTATTTATTTATTTATTTATTTGTTTGTTTGTTTGTTTTAAATAGTCATTTTATTGGGGGCTCTTACAGCTTTTGTAACAATCCATATAACCATTGTGTCAAGCACATGTGTACATGTTGCCATCATCCTTTTCAAAAAGAGATGCCTTACATCAACAATTGTCAAAGATGGTAGAAGTTGTCTCTGTATTATTTGCATAATAAAGATTTCTTCCTCTGCATGAATTTTGGCTTATAATCCTCATTTCCTCCAGATTAGAACAGCTATACATTCTAACAGGCCTACTTTTAAAAATCTCTCTTGACTAACATGAAGCTACACAGTGCCAACAGGATCTTTATCGTTTCACACTGCAAATCTGATAGAAACCTTTCTGAGAACAAAATTCCCATGTGCTGTAGCATTTAGTCCAACTTGTTCTGATATATCAAGCTCCCACTTGGGAGTCACCCTCACAAACGCATCTACGTACTATTGCTCCAGGATGTGAGCATTTCCACTGGTATAAAACCACACGCTACACACAAACATCCGCAAGTTCAAGCCCTTTTAATGCTGCAACTTATACTCGTTTTAGAGCATCAATTCCTTCTCATTCTTTAAAAGCCAGCTCAAACATTATTTTTCTTTGTAGGAGTCAATTGAAACCTCAAGAGGAAAAGCAAGTTGCATTCTTAGGCTTATAATTTTAGCACAAGATCAAAACTAAAAGTATTTTATCTAGCCTGAAAGAAACCCTGGTCTTACCTCCTAGAAGACAGAGAATCGCTTTTTCTTTCAGGCATCCTTTGCCAGTTAGACCCCAGCATCCACAAATGAATGCTAATTCAGGCTACTCACACTAGAAAGGCTTGGTTATTGATTTCCAAAAATTAGCCAATGAAACCCCATGGATCACAAGAGAATATTATTTGATACGGTGGTGGAAGATAAACCTATTAGGTTCGAATATACTACTGAATGGCCCTAACGATAGACTCAAACATGCCAACAATTATAAAGTTGGCACAGAACCAGGCAGTTTTATTATGTGTTATGAAATATTGTCTCCTTGAAAAAGAGGTGTCACAGGAGGGCAACTAACAACAACAGTTGTATTTAAAATTGAAGGTATTTAATAAAATCGTCAACTGACAGCTGGCAACAATGGCATTTGAGGCACTTGTTAAAAAGGTCAGTTCACAAACGTATTAGTACTTACTTTTCATAAAAAATGCATGATAAGCAATAAGCATGACTCTGTAATCCTTATTTGGAGATGAAGTATGGATTATACATTGGGTTGCTAACCACAAGTTAAGCAGTTCAAACTCACCAGCAACTTGGCAGAAGAAAGGTAAGTCTCTGTGCTCCCATAAAGATCTACTGTTTGAGAAACCCACAGAGGCAGTTCTCTGTCCTGTAAATCAGAATCAACTGACTTACAAACAATTCAGTGGCGGTGAGTTCGTTTTGATCTTTCATATTAACATTTACAATCATTTTCCTTTAAATAAAAAAAGATTATTCTTGGGAAGACTTCATCAAGTCAGCATATAGCTTTCAGAGAACTCACTGAGGTTTCATGGAAAAGAAGGAATTCAGCCTGAAGGCTGTAACATAGAATCCCTGTTTGAAATTCCCACCTGCCTATCTGCTTTACATGTTTTGGACTCGAGACTGTAACATCCACCTTTTCCTGAGTTTCTACATTGAAAGTTTGCCTTAGATATCTCAAATTTGATGGCTGCCACAACCTTATAAGTCAATTCCTTAATGTTAATCAACAAACCAATTAATTAACCTCAATCTCCCTCAACCTCAATTTCACTCTCTTTACAGATATACAAAGCAAAATATTATAACGGAATGTGCAAAGGCCCAGAGTTAGAAAAACAAATAGGAAGAGCATGCTCAGAATACTTTGCATTGAAAAAAACTCTAAAAAAACCTCAATTCTTGAGTTGCAATATTGAAAGATTCTATGGGTAAATATTAAATGATGCAGCAAGTATTGCAAAATGCAAAGAATACACAGAGTCACTGTACCAGAAGGAACTAATCAACCCTCCACCATTTCAGGAGGTAGCATATGATCAAGAATCAATAATGCTGAAGGAAGAAGTCCAAGCTGCACTGAAAGCATTAGCCAAAAACATGACACCAGGAATTGATGAAATACCAACTGAAATGTTTCAACAAAGTGATGAAGTACAGGAAGGACTCTCTCATCTGTGTCAGGAAATTTGGAAGACAACTACTTGACCAAGTAAGTAGAAGAGATTCATTTTTGTACCGATTCCCAAGAAAGGTGACCCAGCTGCAGGCTGATAGTGAACTGCCAAAGGTTCAGGCTAGATTCAGAAAAGGATGTGGGACTAGGGATATCATTGCTAATGCCAGATTGATCTTGGCTGAAAGCAGAGATACCAGGAAGATGTTTACTTGTGTTGTAATGACTATGCAAACACATTGGACTGTGTGGACCATAACAAACTATGGAGAGCCTTGGGAAGAATGGGCATTCTTCACTGTGCTCATGCTCATGGATCAAGAGGCAGTTGTTGAGAACAAAACAAGGGAATGCCGCGTTGTTTAAATTAGGAAAGACCTGAATGAAGTTGTGCCCTCTCACCATATTTATTCAAATTGTATGTTGAGCAAATAATCAGATGCTGGGTACAATCTGAATGTATTCAAGTACATGAAGAATGGGGGATCAGGATTGAAGGAAGGCTTACTCACTAACAATCTGTGTTAGGCAGATGACACAACCTTGCTTGCTGAAAAGTGAGGAGGACTTGAAACACCTGTTGATAAAGATCAAAGATTGTAGCCCTCAGTATGGATTACTCACTGTAAAAAGGCTCAAAACCCTCACAACTGGAGTAATAGGTCATGGTCATATCATGGTAAATGGAGAAAAGGTTGAAGCTGTCGAGGACTTTGTCTTGCTTGGATTCACAATCAGTGCTCATGGAAGCAGTAGTCAAGAGAACAAACAACACACTGACTGGGCCTATCTACTGCACAAGAAGAGTAGAATTTTTAAAAGCAAGACTGTTACTTTGAAGACTAAGCTGTGCCTGACCCAAGCCGTGGTATTTTCAATAACCTCCAATGCACGTGAAAATTGAAAAGTGAATAAGAAAGATGAAGAAGAATCAATGTGTCTGAAGTGTGGTGCTGGCAAGAATATTGAATACCATGGACTGCTAAAAGGACGAAAAAGTCAATCTTGGAAGAAGTAGAGCCAGAGTGCTGCTTAGAGGCAAGAATGGGGATATTTATCTAATATATTTTAGACATGGACAAATCAGTCCCTGAAGAAAGACCTCATGTTTGGTAAAAGTAGTAGGGCAGCGAAAAAGAGGTAAGCTGTGTATGAGATGGATTCACACAATGGCTGTAACAATGGGCTCAAGTATAGGAACACTTGTGAGGATGGTACAGGACTGGACAGTGTCTTATTCTACTGCGCATATTGTCGCGTTGACTCAGATCTGGCTAGATAGCACCTAAAAATAACAACAAGCTTTATGGAACCCTATAAGCTTTTTTTTCAATTGGAGCTCCCAAGAGGTTTTGGAAGTCTCAATCCCTTGGTTAGCAGTTAAGTGTTTAACAGTTGTGCTATGCATGGTCTCAGCACATGACCTTTCACTCTCTCTTCTCTCTCTCTCCCATGAGTTTAGCAAGGTTAGTTTTGTTTTTCTTAAAAACTCTAGTAACTACATCAAAATGAATAATCAACTTTTTTCCTGGTCTGAGCAGCATCCAAAGGAAAATGAATAACCACACATAAAAACCCCCAAAACTGAGACATCTTAGTTTTAGCTACTAAATAAAATAAAGTTTATGATGATTTATTCTATTGTGGGTGTGGTTAGACAATAAAATTCCAGGGAACCAGTAAATACCTATAACTAGTTTCTATTCATATCTACCACAAGAAATACAGGTCTGGCAGGTTCAACTACAAGAACCATAGAGGGTAACAGGCATGCCATCACTGCAGATCTCATAATACCACGACCAAAACCAAGCCAAACTCACTGCCCTCAAGTTGATGCCAACTCATAGGACAGGGTAGAACTGCCCCTGTAAGTTTCTGAGAATGTAAATCTTTACAAGAACAGAAAGGGTTATTTTGAACTGCTGGCCTTGAAGTCAGCAGTTCAATGCATCACCACTACACCACTAGGACTCTTTATATACCATTACAATGGTACCGTGTAGTAAGGAATTCAAAATATTGAAGAATTTGAGGGTTTTCCCCCCTTCTGTGTTGGCTATCAACATCATTGTTAGTCATGTTAGTGAATGCAACTAAATAATAGTTTTTTTCCAATATACTAGAGAAACACGGCCCAATAAACTCTCTTGCTTTCAAATATAGACAAATGTATCAAAAGAGAAATATATGAGGAATTACAGCTGACACTAATTTTACAAGGGGGTGCAGTACACTAGATCTATACTAAATCCTCGATTTTATTTCTATCTACTAGAAATAAACAATTGGAAACTATTTTATATTAGCATAAATATGTACCGTGCTTACATACAAAACAACAAAAGGTATAAAGACCTATACACTAAAAGCTACAAATATTGCTAAATATTAGGGACGATCTAAGTCAGCGGTTCTCAACCTGTGGTTCACGATGACCCCTTTGGGGGTCAAATGACCTTTTCACAGGGGTCGCCTGATTCATAACAGTAGCAAAATTACAGTTATGAAGTAGCAACAAAAATAATGTTATGGTTGGGGGGGTCACCACAACATGAGGAACTATTACAGGGTTGTGGCATTAGGAAGGTTGAGAACCACTTATCTAAGTAGATTAATATAAACCTTGTGCATCATGAGACAGATCATTAAGTACTTAAAAAAGTTAATTCTCCTTAAATTGGTCCAAGATTCAATGTGACTGCATTCAGATATCCCCAAAGATATTTTTGTAGAGATTAACAAGCTGATTCTAAAATTCATATAGAAAAGTAAAATACCTCCAGAGCTAAAACAAACTTCAAAAGCAAGAGGCAAGTTGAAGAGTATCCCTCCCTGATTTCAAGACTTAGCAAAAAGCATCAGTTTCATAGTAGAACCGCCACACTGACAGACATGGTCAGACAACAGAACAGAAAAGCGAAGACTAGAAGTACATTTATATATTCAAGTAAATGGACAAATGAATTAGGGCAAGATCAAAGTCACGTCAGTGGAAAAAGTTATAATTTTCAATAAATTGTGCTGGAACAATTACATATCCTTATTAGGGGGAGTTCAAGACATAATCATTCACCACACATCAAGATGAATTATAAATCTAAAAGCAAAATCTGAAACTGTAAGATTTCTAAGAGAAACACAAAAGAATATCGTTGGCGCACTGATTTAAACAAGCAGGTCTCATAAAAGGGTGCCGGAAGCAACTTACAAAACAGACCTAATCAGAATTAAGGAATTTGACTCATGGAAGGACATTGTTACAAAAATAAAAATAAAAGCTAAAGAATGCAAGAAAATATTTGCAATTCACATATCCCATAGATAATGAATCTACTCAATAAGAATACATATTAACTTTGAAAAAAATGAACAGAGATTTTAACAGATACTTCACCAAGGAAGACCTATAGATGGTTAAAAAAAACACAGCAGATGCTCAACATAATCAGCAATCAGGAACATGCAAATTAAAACCTTAACGAATTATTATCCCTCATTTTACAATGAGTTAGAGAGAAATATAACCAAATAAAAACTTGTAAACAAATATTCCTAACCGCTTAATTTGTAATAGTCTAAGCTTGGAAACAACCCATAAAAACACAGATACACAAGCTGTGATATATACATACATGAAATTCAGAATTAAAAATAAGTGAAGTGTTAAAATATATAATATCCTGGATAAATTCTGAAAAACTATGGTAAATGAAAACAGCTAGATTGCCTTGCCCCCTGACCCCGAAGAATACATAATACACAATTTCATTAAGATAAAATTCTAGAAGAATGCAAAAGGATCTTTACTGACAGAAAGTAGGTAATTGTCTGCCTTGGGAGGGTGGGATGGGAGAAGAGGGAGGAATAATAAAACTCATAAAGGAACCCTGTGATTCTCATGTGTGAACTATTTCTGCAATAGATTTTTTAATTGTTTGGTCATTTTTAAGTTTTATTGACACATAATCCATAAATCATACTATTTAAAAGTTAAATCACTTCAAGAAGAGCTGTATAATCATCCCCATAATCAACTCTATAACATTTTCTTCCTTCCTTCAACTCATTTCCCCCCAACCTCTCCCACCACACCAATCTAGATACTGTCTCCATATCCCAGATTTCATCCACACAAAAAATACAAAACAATCTCAATTGAAAAGCAGAAAATACTAAAAATCAGAACTTCAAAAGGAGTCAAAAAGGAGATCCAAGGACAAGGTACCAAATTTTAACCTACCACATATACTCGTGTGTAAGTTTTTCAGCACAAAAAATGTGTTGAAAAACTGGGCTTCGGTTTATACATGGGTCAGTGGTAGTATTAGTAATGCTATGGATGGCAGTGAAGACTGTGCTTTGTATGAAAATGACAGCAGTGATGGTGATGACGGCGATCTCAGTGAGGACAGCGTCTATGAAGACCTCACACCAGCTGAAGCTCTGCATTGGGATACCTTATTGTTTTTGAACCTATTTTCCACTTACTGTGCTGGTTTACTAATGTTAAATGACTTGTCCTTTTATTTATGTTTTTATTTAAAATAAATATTTAAATACATTACCCCACTGATGTCTCAATTCTTAGTAATTTTATTTTCATTTGTTTTGATTAATGAAACTCACCAATAGCTTCTGCATTTCCCACCCTAGGCTTATACTCAAGTCAATCAGTTTTTCTGGTTTTCCCAGGTAATAATTAGTTACCTCGGCTTATACTCGGGTCGGCTTATATTTGAGTATATACGGTAGCCTACAACCTAGCCTGCTATATTTAGTCAAACAATCCACCTCTACCTTGATGGTAGGAACTGGTTCTCTTTGGTGGGCATGTGATATTAGCTGTACTGATGAGTTTTCACTGGTCTAACGTGGGCCAATGGCCAGATGTTCACATGCCTGGCCAAGGCACTGAAAGCATGCATGTTAGTTATGGCTCTGCTCTATCAATGTTTATACAAATGGCTATGTTTTCAGTGAGAAATTTTCATTTGCTGTTTAGTTGGCAATGCTTAAAAATGAAAAGAATTGATGGCCTTCAAGGTGTCCCTCAAATATACATATATTAAAATAGCAGCTCTTAAAAATGTTTCTCTGAGGACAGCTGAATTAAGAGAGCAAGTCTATTTTAACTGTGTTACTCATAACAATTTGTTTGCTCACGTTCAATTATAATTGCAGGTAGAAAATAAACACTCACACTGACTGAATTATATTCCTGCCTAAAATGAAACAACAAATCTTGTTGTATGAGCAGATAAAATCAAAATGTTAGTATTCAAATGGTGAACTCTTGAAATTCTGGTCTGCTAACTTTTTCTTAAACTCAGATGTTTGTTATTAATGTTTGCTTGTTAGTAATTTTTCATATATCACCTAGCTTTTTAAAATCCTCATCTAACTTCCTCAGCTCCAGCCACGTCTCAATCTACCCACTTGTTTATTATATATGTAGTAAGCTAAGTTACCATACATATTTGAGTATAAGCCGAGTTTTTTCAGCACACTTTTAATGCAATTTCTGTGGTAAAATTAGGTACCTGGGCTGCTATTGGTGTCGGTTTATACTCGAGTATACAAAGAAGTATTAGAAAAACAGAGTTTCTGCTTCACAAGACTCTGGAATATGAACTGGCATCTTTTTTTGGCTCAACGCCAAGAACTAAATCTTAAAGAATACCTTTTCTAGAGATGCTTATTATGAACAGCATACCTATTTTGACCAGATAAGATTAGAGTATAAAACCCAATTTTTTATTATTTAATATTTGTTCTAACCGAACATTAAAAAAATTAGTTCGACAGCAGTAAAAAGTTCTGATATGGCAAAAATTCATTAGAAAAGTAAAAAATAAGATTGCCTATTTCCCTTTGGAAAAAACAGTAACATTACAAGACAGAGCAGAATTACCCCATGACTTCCCAATCTCCACAGAAGTAGCCTGCCGCATCTTTCTGCTGCGGGCAGGCCAGGTGATTTACAGGCCCCAATTCTTCACTCAGCAAATGAAGACTTAACCACTTAAACAACCAGATAAACTATTCTTCTTAGGAAGGTTTTTTTATTCTTTTGGCTTAAAGACTGCTAAGCTTTAGCAAGTTATCTACTGAGCATCAAGAAACAATAACTCTACCTCCAAATAGAACTGTATACAGTTATTTCAAATTATTTAGAAAATAAGAAACTTTTAAGGAAGAATTTCTAGATGGTACAAACAGCTAAGTGTTCTGCTGCTAAGCAAAAGAGGACTGGAGACTTCGGCAAAGTGAAGACGCTAAAAATTCTATGGAGAACAAAACTGCTCTGACATACCTGTAGTCACCATGAGTTGAAACAGAGTCGACGGCAACTGACTGTTGTTTGGTTGCCCGCTTTAGGCAAAGGGCAAAGTAAAAAAGCACAGCTCTCATGGGATCAAAAGCACAGAAAGAAACACCCAGGGTTCAATGATGCACAAAAATTGCCTCATTACTAAGAAATTGTTTATACTCAAGGAGGATAAAATTAGATACGATTATCCTTTGTCTCATAAATCTGTATGTATTTCGATCTCAAAAGCAATCATTGATATGAATGCTAACCGATTGCAATAAAATAAATGCATCAAAATGAGGTAAGTGAATGGTGAAAGCACTGCTTCTTGTACGAAAAGTTTATGGAGAGACAGGCCCATGAAAATCAGCAGTTCACCAATAGATAACTCATGTTGAGGAGAAGACAAGACATGGGTGAAGATGAAGCCTGCCAAGGTAGACAGACCATCCACATTCACGAGGAAGAGTCATCTTATTCAAGCCCTGATTGAAGAGAATTGATGATTGATGCCAAAACAGTTGGCAACACCACAGACATTTTAATTGGTTCAGTTCACACAACTTTGGAAAATAAACATTGAGCAAACTTTCTGCTCAATGGTGTCAAAATTATCATGATTAATCAGCTTCAGACAAGATTAGAACTTTCTTTGTAAATTTTATACAAGCAAAATCAAGATCTGAAGCATTTCTTGCGAGAATCTTTATAGGTGACACATGGCTTACAAGTACAATTCTACAGACAAAGAATGAAAGCAGGGGCTAGTAAGAGGGAGTAGTCCAGTCAAAGGCCATGGCATTAATTTTTTGAGATGCTCAAGATATTTTGCTTGTTGACTTTTAGAGGGCCAAAGAACGGTAACAGCTGCTGCTGAGTGTTTTCAGAGTTGATAAGCTGCTAAGTGTTTTCAGAAACTTAGTCAACGCTTTAAAAGAAAAATATGCCCTCCCACCAAAACAAAACAAAACCTAACTAACTGCCATCAAATTGATGCCAATCATAGCAACCCAGAAACACAGGGTAGAAATGCCCCTGCGATTTGCCAAGACTAACTACTATCAGGAGTAGAAAGCTCCGTCATCTTTCTGCTGAGGAAAGGGCTGGTGGTTTCAAACTGCCGGGCTCCTTAACGACAGTCCTTTTCCACCACCACAAAGCTTCTACGTGTTCATCTCATCACCAGGGGCATTACTGTCCATGGGAAATCATTCAACATTCGTTTTACAGTGCTGATGTGGTGTCTCAATCTTTTTGCTTTCTAATCTTAAAAAGAAAAATTTAAGGCATCCATTTTCCTTCAGTTAATAATGTAAAAGAACTGTGTTGACATGGTTATATTCCCAAGATGCTCAATTCATTAATAATTAACTAAATGGCTGGTACCGTCACTTGCAAAAGTGTCTTGACCTGGATACAGATTATGTTGAGAAAGCTGTATTTGTTGTTCCTTTGATTCAACTTTTCAAGGAACTTTTTGAGGTCCTCTCTTACAGCTCTATGACTATTTTTGTTTTTCCAACATGATTCTCTTATAAGTGATCCCCTCTTACAGGGCTACTACTTTGAATTTGCAACACGATTTTCTTTATTTTGTATGAGCCACTTCTATTTATAACGAACACCAGTTCTTTTTCTATATTTATCACTGAAATAAAAAAACTGTTCACCTTTTTGTCAAAACAAAGAGAGGTCTACCATATATTTTTGAGGCTTAATAAAAATGCCAAAAGTTCTTTCCCAATAAATTTGCTTCAGATCAAATTTTAGGGTTCTCCAATAGTTCAAAGGCAATCCTTAAAGGACAATCCAAAATAACGTATAGAAGTGATCTAGGAAGTTTTACTACAATGAATACAACTAGAGCAAATTTTTATAGTAAACATTCTGCTGACATTGGAGTGCAAAGGTTTCCATAGTAACAAAATTGAAATTAAATTATACCAAGCAATAAACAATTGTAAGTTTAATTTATACATTAAAGCTCAAGTATATTCAATTAGAGTTGATACTACTTATTAATATTCAGACGTGTATTACTACAAATCCATTTTGTAGATTAAAATGAGGACCGTTTTGGACTCTGAAGATAAATAATAGTCAAAATTTATAAAAAGCACGAAAGTCTATGGGAAGAGATCTGAACAACTCTGTAAAATCTACTGAATTGTGGTACAACTCTATTATTAGAATGCTATGAAACATCTACAATAAAAATTGTGGTAATGTACATTTTTGCTTAACAAATAAGAAAGCATAGTTTATTAAATGAAAGTCTAATCCTAGATGTTTGTATCAATTTGTAATTTCTGTATTCATACACACGCAATCTCAGCATACCATTATTTTAAATTAAGATAATCATGGAAATAACCACACCATATTTTTGCCCAGCTATTCTCAGTCTCATTCATGAAGAAAAACAACCAGTAAAGAAAAAATGATCCATTTTCAGTCTCTTTTGCCTAATTATGCTACACCATCAACCACATAAATATTAAAAGGAAACTGAAGTACTGAGAGCTGAATGAAAGTTGAACATGATAGTGGGACAGGAGGAAAGTAAAAAACAGAGAAAAGAACTAGGTGGCAAAGATATTTATAGAGGTACAAATATAGGTAAAGACATATAAATATATGCACATATTAATAGAGATATAGGTCTTTGTACACATATTTAAGTGTTCAGTATTAAGGTAGCAGATGGGCATTGGGTCTCTAAAGTCCTCCAGCAATGTAAGAACCCTTTATTCTAATACCCTGGCATTCTGTGAAGCTCACCTGCCCGACTTGATCACTGAAGTCAAAATGGGTGCATAAGCAAATATGGCAAAGAAAGTAGATAGTACCGTGCTATTAAAAGATATAGCATCTGGGGTCTTAAAAGTTTGAAGTTATACAAGGGGCCATTTAGCAAAGAAGCAACAAGCCAACATGGAAGCACACCAGCCTGTGTGATCATGAGATGGCAATGGGGTAGGGTATCAGGCATCAGAAGAACCAAAACAAATATACTGATGCAAATGATGGGGGTCGGAGAGGAGACCCAAAGCCCATCTGTAGACAACTGGACATTCTTTCCTAGCATGGTCATAAGGCAGGGACGAGTCAGCCAGGGTGCAGCATAGCACCGACAGAACACACAACATTCTTCTAGTTCTTAAATGGTCGTCCCACGCCTATCATGACCCCAGTTCTACCTTATAAATATGGTTGGACCGGAGCATGTACAGTGGTACAGAGAAAGAGCTATTGACCTACGGAATCCAGGGCAGATAAAACCCACAGGAACAGTAATGAGAGTAGCAATACCATGAGGGTAGGCGGGATGTGGAGGGAGGTGGAGAAGCAGGGAACCAACTACAATGATAGACATATAACACCCCTCCAAACATAAAAAACCCCAACATACGCACCCTCCACAGGGATGAACAACAGAAATGGTGACGAAGAAAGACAGCAAATGGAATAATCCAGGAAAATAATAATAATTTCTTACTTATCAGGGGTTCATGATGGTGAAAGAGTGGAGGAGGGAGGGAAAAAAGAGGAGCTAAAACCAAGGGCTCAAGCAGAAAAAAAAAGTACTTGAAAATGTTTTGATGGTGACACATGTACAAATGTGTGTGATACAATTGAAGTATGGATTGTTATAAAAGCTGTAAATTACCCCAAACTATTAGGGCCATTAGTGAAGGAATTGAGACCAACCTGAGAACTTTGGCACAGGGAATACAGGCTATCAGAAATAGGGAAGGACACAAATACAGATGAGTCACAAATTGACAAGTGGATATACTGAAGATAAAACACCTGTGTACATCGAAAGAACTCACCAAGAGAGTAGTAAGAGAGCCCACGGATTGGGAAAAGATCTTTAGCAATGACACATCAAAGGCTTTATTATTAAAATCTACAATACTCTGTTAGCTTCCAAAAAAGAAAAATACTAACTGCCCACTGAAGAGTTGGGCAAAGGACCTGAACAGACATTTCACAAGAGCAAAAATCCAAATGGGCAATAACCATATGAGAAAATGTTCCCGATCATTAGTCATAAGAGAAATGAAAATTAAAACAACGAGTTCTCATCTAACACCCACAAAGATAGGGGCTGTGGTGAGATATGAACGCTCATTGACTGCTGGTGGACCTGTAGGTATGTACAGCCAGTACAGAAAACGATTTGACGATATCTAAAACAGATGGAAACTGAGCTACCTTTGACCTACAACCCCCTACTGGGCATATACCCAGAAGAGGCAAGAAACAAACCACAGCCAGACATCTGTGCTCCAATGTTCATCGCGGCACAGTTCACAATTGCAAGCAGTTGGAAACAACCCAAATTTCCATCAACTGACAAACAGATTAAAAAACTTTGGTACATACATGCAATGGAGTATTTTGCATCCCTAAAAAGTAGTGATGAAAGCAAGAAACACATCATTGCATGGGAAGAACTGGAGGAAATTATGCTAAGCGAAGTAAGCCAAGCACCAAAGGACAGGTACAACATGAGTCCACTGAGGTAAGTTAAAAAAAAAATGCAAAGGGGGCATAGGGAAAAAGCTACTGTATACAAACATTCCTGGGGTGAGATCTAGGTAGTACAGCAGGAGCAAGACCAAATCCAGTGATACATATGTCAGCCAACTAAAAAGGAGGGGGAGGGGAAAGAGGAGAAATGGGTAGCAGAACAGGGTACTAACCCACCCAAGGAGAAGGTATTGTTTTTATCTCCACAGGGAAAGAGGGACCAAACTTGAATCCGGTGCTCCCAAGATATAAATGGAACATACCGGCATGAAGCAGGGAACCAGTAGAGAGGCCTGAGGGGCCGGCCCCAATTCCAACTATGTGGACAGCCACCCCTCCCGGCAGAAGAATTTACTTCATAGCACAGCACTAAAGCTACAGCTCAGGGAGAGTGACATGTCTGATCAGAGGGTATGGGAGCAAGCGAAGGAGGAGGAAGAGAGAGTGGAGCACATCCTGGCCCACAAGCCTTGAGGATGATATCCTCAGAGTAGCCAATGCACAGAGATGACCACATGGCTGGCCCCACTATGAGGCACGACAGCCATCCTTCACTGACCCATAGCCCTACAGGGGATATCACTGGAGACCCAGTGTGGGAAATATGCCCGATCTGACCCCACCATACCAAGGAAAACATGAAGGGCATGCAACAGAAGAGCAAATGGAGCAGAGAGCAAGGAAGTCACGGGGGGGTGGGGGGGAGAGTACCAAAAATAGACATTGGGGCCAGGGCATGGCACTCCATCAGACTTGACCAGAAAACACTCCTAAAGGTCAAGAAACAGACCTTGAACTATTTACAAATTTCTCTTTTGTTTTGGTCATTGTTCTGTTGCTGTGTTTTGTTCTGTCTTGTTTTTGTGCATATTATTATCTCTGCAGGTCTACCTAATAAGATAGGCTGGATAAACAATGTGGAAAAGAAAACAATAGGATGGATGATTGGGGGGAGGGGCATGGGAGAGGGTGATCCGGGAGGAAGGAGGTGGTATTAACAAACCCAGGGATAAGGAAACAACAAGTGATCCAAAATCAGTGGCAAGGAGGGTGTAAAAGGCCAAGTGGAAAGTAAAAGGGAATAGAGGAAAAGAACTAGGATGCAAAGGGCATTTATAGAGGTCTAAATATAGGATGTACATATGTAAGTATATTTATATATGATGATGGGAAATAGATCTATGTGCATATATTTATAAGTTTAGTATTGAGGTAGCAGTTGGACATTGGGCCTCTACTCAAGTATTCCCTTAGTGCAAGAATACTTTGTTCTCTTAAACTGGCATTCCAAGATGCTCACCTTCCCGACATGATTGCTGAAGATAAATATGTGCATAAGCAAACGTGAAGAAAGTTGATGGTGCCCGGCCCTCAAAAGATATAGTTTCTGGGGCCTTACAGGCTTGAAGGTAAACAAGTGGCCATCTTAGCTCAGAAGCAACAAAGTCCACATGGAAGAAGCACTCCAGCCTGTGATCATGAGGTATCGAAGTAAACAGGTATCAGGCATTAAAGAAAAATCATATCATTGTGAATGAGGGGGAGTACAGTTTGGGTACCCAAAGACCAGCTGTAGGCAACTGCACATCTCCTTACAGAAGGGTCACAGGGAGGAGATGACCCAGTCAGGGTGCAGTGTAGCAAAGAATGAAACATACAACTTTCCTCTAGTTCTTAAATGCTTCCGCAGCCCCCTCTTCCCCCGCCCACGATCATGATCCCAATTCTACCTTACAAATCCAGCTAGACCAGAGGATGCACACTGGTACAGATAGAAACTGGAAACAGGGAATCCAGGGCAGATGATCCCTGCAGGACAAATGCTGAGAGTGGCGATACAGGGAGGGTAGAGGGAAGGAGGGGGGTTAGAAAGGGGAAACAGATTGCAAGGATGTACAATATAACCTCCTCCCTGGGGGACGGACAACAGAAAAGTGGGCGAAAGGAGACGTTGGAGAGTATAACACATGATAAAATAATGACTTGTAAATTATCAAGGGTTCATGAGGGAGGGGGTGATAGGGAAGGAGGGGAAAAATGAGGAGCTGATACCAAGGGCCCAAGTAGAAAGCAAATGTTTTGAGAATGATGGCAACAAATGTACAAATGTGCTTGATTCAATGGATGTATGTATTGATTGTGAATTAAGAGTTGTACAAGCCCCTGATAAAATAATTTTTTTAAAGCTGTAAATGATGATTTAAAATAATTTATAATAAAATGCTATTTTTTTTAAAAGCTGTCCCCAGGGACAGGAAGTCACTGTGACAGCAAAGAGGGAAAATATTTTAACATCTCTCTTCTGTGTAAGGAGAGAGATGGAGGACGGGGGACCAGAGGAAGAGAGGCAGAGAGGCAAGCAGGTACAGCATTACAGAATTAAAGGCAATCCATCCATTTCTTTATACATGGGTAACTTTATGCCAATAGAGTGCATACTCATGCCATATTATCTTCATTATTAAAATAAAAAAGTAAATAAAACAGTGGTTGTAAGATGCTGAAGTAAAACAAGCCACTGCTATGAAGTTGATCCCAACTCATAGTGACCCTCTAGAATGGCGCAGACTTTAGGTTTTAGGGTTTCGGAAATGGCACCTCTTTCTCCTAGAATGACTGGTTGGTTTGAATTACCCAATTCCTAGCCCACAGCTCCACCAGGGAACTGTGCTTAAGTGAAATCTTAGAAAATGCATGTTTTTCTTTTTTAACTTAATTAAACTTCCTTTCATTTTGCAACCAAGCTGGTAACTATTATCAAAAATTGACAGTCCAGCATCTTTATTATCAAAACAGGCACTTCTAAATAATACAGGATCATTATAAGATAACACAATCCTTCCTGTGGGATATTTAGATCATTCTTACTATTTACAACTGAAGTTTAACAACTGAAAATGCTATATATCCAAGGAGGATTCATCTATTGAATACATTACTGTTGATGTTGTAAGGTGCCATCAGGTTGGTACCAATGTGCAGAACCCTATGCAACAGAAATTAACACTACCTGATGCTGGATGATCTTCATAACAGTTCCCATGTTCGAACCATTGTATTTTGTTTTGGAACCCACTGTTGTAGCCACAGTGTCGATCCATCTTGTTGAAAGTCTTCTTTTTCTCTGACCCTCTACTAAGTATGATGTCCTTCTCCAAGGGCTGATCTCGCCTGATAACATATCCAAATTACATGAGACATACATCTCCACAGCCTTGTTTCTATGAAGCATTCTGACTCTACTTACATTTGTTCATTCTTCTGGTATTCCATGGAAGTTTCCGTATTCTTCACTAACAACCTCATTCAAATACATCAATTTTGCACCAACCTTCCTCATTCCTTGTCTAGCTTTCACATGCACTAGAAGCAACTGAAAACACCATGGCGTGAGTCGGGTGCGTTTTAGCCCTCTAAGTGGCATCTTTGCTCTTCTACAATGTAAAGAGATCTTTCGTATGTTTTCCAATGTAGTATGGCATTTGCTTTGACTAATACTGTCAAGGGTGTTGATTGTGAATCCAATAAAACAAATCCTTGACAACTTCAATATTTTCTGTTTATCGTGAGCTTGCTTACTGGTCTCGTTGTGAGGATCTCTGTTTTCTTTATGCTGAGGCATAAGGGTTTCACCTGCTCTTCTCTTAGCAGCAAACATGGTTGTGTCATCTGCTTATTCCATGTTGTTAATGAGTCTTCCTCTAATCCTGATACTGTATTTTTTTCCCGTATAATCTGGCTTCTGGGATTTTTTTTGCTCAGCATACAGATTGAATTTTGAACTATGCATTATTCTTTTGTCCAGTTCAAACAACTGCTTTTTGGTACAGTTCTACTGTTCCACATGGTCACATAAAGTGTTCCAGAATTCCCATTTTTCATAGTGTTATCCATAATTTGCTATGATTCAGGCAGCTGAATGCCTTCAAATAATCATTAAAATACTGGTAAACATCTTTCAAGCTTCTTTTTTTTACTCTCAACTAAACATAACAATGACATAAAAGAGGTAGTTTCCCAGAGGAATGATGTAGGAAGCAAAGCTATGGAGGTATTAACACAGATTTGGCCTATCTACATATATTTATATGGCAATATACTGAGGTAGTAGATGGACTTTGGGCCTCTGCTCAAGTACTCCATCAACGCAAGAACACTTTGTTCTAACAACCTGGCATTCTATGATGTTCACCCTCCCAACATGATCACAGAGGACAAAATGGATGCCTAAGCAAATGTGGTGAAGAAAGCTGATGGTGCCCGGCTATTAAAAATTTATAGTGTCTGGGGTCTTAAAGGCTTGAAGCTAAACAAACGGCCATCTAGCAGATAAGCAACAATCCTATATGAAAGAAGCACACCAGCCTGTATGATCATGAGGTGTCAACAGAATCGGGTTAGAGGCACCAGAAGATCCAAAACAACAGCAAAAAACAATTTGTTGAAAATAAAGGTGGGGTCAGAGCAGAGACTCAAAACCCATCTGCAGACAATGGGTCATCCCTCACAGAAGGGATGAGTCAACCAGGGTGCAGTATAACATCAATGAAACACACAATATTCCTCTGGTCTTTGAGGCTACTTCATCCCCCACTAACATGACCCCACAGTCCTGCCTTTCAGTTCTGGTTAGACCAGAGCATGTACACTGGTACAGGAAAAAGCTCACGACACAAAGAATGCAGGTCAGACATACCCCTCAAGAACAGAAATGGAAGTAGCAAAACCAGGAGGGTAAGAGGAAAGTAGGGACAGCAGGGGAGGAAGGGGGAACTGATCACAATGATCGACATATAACCACAATGGATCATGAGGGTGGGAGGGGGTATCAGAGGAAAAAGAGGAGCTGATACCAAGGGCTCAAATAGAAAGTGTTTAGAAAATGATGGCAACATATGTACAAATATGCTTGATACAATTGACCTATGGATTGTTATAAGAGCAGTACAAACCCCTAACAAAATAATCTTTTAAAGGAAATAAGAAGAGGAAGAAACCAGGTCAAGCTAAAAACAAAAGCAAACAGGAAGTTTCCAAAAGTTCATGGAAATTGGGATGAAAAGATTATGGAATTTTTCCATGAACTTTTAGCAGTCTCTTCCTATAATTAACTAATTACCAAACTGGGAGCTATATTTGATACAGAACTGCAAAACTGCTAAGCATGCTAATTTACCAGTCGACCAAATGACAAATTCATTAAATGTACTATTTCTCAAAACTGTGTAAAATATTTTCTCAATAAGATACCCATATACAGAATATTTCCTTAACAATCTGTTAAGAAATGTCTGCTTTAACAAAGGCTTTCTGGCAGTAATAATCAGTATTAACATCATTACTATCAAGTCAATTCCAACTCATAGTGACCGTATAGGACAGAGTAGAACTGCACCAGGTTGTAATCATTACAGAAGCAAATTGCCATAGAAAGCTCTCTTCCATCTTTAGAACAGCTGAAGGGTTGGACGTTTTTATTGGTTAGTCTGTACCAGAGCTTCTTATGCAAAAACACAGAGCTTAAAAAAAAAAAAGGCAATGTCATGCAAAGAACTGCAGTTTTAAAGCAGCGGTTCTCAGCCTGTGGGTCATAATCCCTTTGGGGATTTGAATGACCCTTTCACAGTGGTTGTCCCATTCATAACAGTAGCAAAATTATAGTTATGACATAGCAACAAAAATAATTTTATGGTTGGGGGGATGTCACCACAACATGAGGAACTATATTAAAGGGTCATGGCATTAGGAAGGTTGAGAACCACTGGTTTAGAAAGAAAACTCTGGGGGGGGGAAAACTGATAGGGGCCAGATGATAGGAGATTTAATACGTTTTATACTATAATCAACGTGAAGTCACTAAAAGAAAAATGCTTTCTTTAAGCAAGAAAAATCTTCAAATTCTTCTTAAAGAACAGTCCCATCCCTACTTCATAGGAGGAGCCATGAAGCCATCTTAGTACTACAGAACACCATCTCTCCATTCCCAAAAGTAACTGAAGGAGTGGGTCTAATCAGATGTTCTCATCCAAGTATTTAATTAGACTTGTAGTGTTAATATAAACAGAAGAGTTAGGAGTGTCACTGGGGGGAAGAGGGGCTTGTGGTAAACAAAAGAAAACCAGTAAACAAAGAAAATATAAACACAAATACAACCCTGACTTGTCAAAATTGAAGGTTACTCACAAACAATTCTTCCCTAAAAGCTGAAAAATGTTGTAATATTTAAAATTTATATTATAAAAACATTTGATGTACATTTCCTATATTTTAAACATTAAAAATTAATCTTTAAACAATTAATTATTAACTTAAGCAATTAAGATAAAGGTCCAACAAATTTGACTGCACTGAAATTGTTTTTCATCAAGATACCTTAGTTAAGACAAAAACTACATTTAGGACTCGAGCCATATAAATAAGCACCAGGAAATTGTGCAAGAGGACTCCTTACATTATCTCTTTGACAGCTAATTCTAAACCTGATCAACACAGCACTTTATGGGCAAACTACAAAATACCCGAATAACCCTGAAGGTGAAATGGATTGGTCTTTACAAGTAGATTATTTTTAGAATGACAAATCATCATTTAGCATTGAATCTATTAGTAAGCACCCACCCTACTCTCAGACCTTCCTGTTCTTCACTTTCACAAACATACTTCAGAGACCCTGAGGATTCAGTTTCAGAGCATCACAGCACAGTGGGTAAAGCTGGTCACACGCGTTTTGGCTTCCCAGTACATATAAAAGTTATGCTTATACCACACAGTCTATTGAGTGAGTGACAGTATCACAAAAAGTTTGGAATGTGTGAGAGTTACGAAAGTGGTACCCAGAGACATAAAAGCAAGCACTTGCTGTTGAGAAAATGGCCCAATGTAGGCTTGCTACAAACTTTACATTTGTTAAACAAAAGGCATTCTCTGTGAAGTGGAATGAAGGGAGGTAGGCTTGCACAAAGTGAGGGATGCTTGCACAAAAGAATAAAAAATTAAGAACAGGAATGTCTGAGAGTAATATAATTGACAATAAGAAACAGATTAAAAACTTAATTTTTGTGAGATTATAAAATTTGAGTATGATGTTTTATTACATTAAAATTACATAAACTATACTTGTAAAAAGATAGAACACTATGTTTTTAAAATATTTCTAAGTATGTTTTTCCATTAAAAATGTTAAAGCTTTGAACTAATTTTCAACTTTGCTGTCAAGTTTTGATCGCTGTAATATTAAGAGGTAATTATAGTAATGTCATATGATTCTGTTATATTCTGCTTAAAGTTGGTTAAGAGTACAGGTTTGACAATTGTTCAGTGTAGTATAATTTACTAGGAAATAATTTAGAATCGCTCTACAAATATCAGCAGCGGGCATGAAACAAGAGATACTGCTGGTATCAGTTGGATCTTGGCTGAAGGGAGAGAAATCAGTAAGATGATTACTTGTATTTTACCGACTATGCTCAGGCATTCAACTATGTCGACCATAATAAACTATGCCCTGAGAAGAATAGGCTCCCCAGAATACCTCATCGTGCTCATGCGGAACCTGTACATGGATCAAGAGGTAGTTTTGCAAATAGAACAAGAAAATGCTGTATGGCTTAAATCAAGGGAAGATATGCATCAGGGTTGTAGCCTCGCCTCATATCTATTCTGTCTGTAAACTCAGAAAATAATGAGGGAAGCTGGAATAAATGAAGATTGCTGCATCAATATTAGAGAAAGGCTTATTTACAAACAGCCCTATGCAGATGACACAACCTTGCTAGCTGAGAGTGAGAAGGATTTGAAGCCCTTGCTGATGAAGATCAAGAATTACAGCCTTCAGTATAGATTACAATTCAATGTAAAGAAAACCCAAATCCTCACAAAAAGACCAATAGGTAACATCATGGTAAATGGAGAAAAAATTGAAATTGTTGAGAATTTATCTGCTTGGACCTGCAATCAATGCTCAAGGAAGTAGCAGTGAAGAGATCACACCACATATTGCATTGGGTAAATGTTTGCTGCACGAGACCTCGTTCAATTGCTGAAGAGCAAGAAGTTACTTTGGGGATAGAGGTTGGACTGACCCAAGCTGTGGTATTTTCAATTGCCTCATATTGATATGTAATTTGGATACTGAATAAGGAAGATCTAAGAAATAGTGATGCATTTGAATTATAGTGCTGGAGAAGAGTATTTAATTCTTTTCACCTGGACTCTGAAAAGAAAAAACAAATCTGTCTTGGAAGAAGTATTGCCATATGCTCCTTAGAAGCAAGGATGACAACTGAAGGACAAGGGAACAGTGATCTAAAATCAATGGCAAGGATGGTATAGTGGGGCTTAATCAAGGGCAACGTAGCCAAGAGGAATTACTGAAACCCGAATGAAGGCAGAACATGATAGTGGGACAAGAGGAAATTAAAAGGAAATAGAGGAAAGAACTAGGAGGCAAAGGACATTTATAGAGGTCTAAATACAGGCATGCACATATGTAAATATATTTATATAGAATGATAGGGAAATTGATCTATGAGCATATATTTTTTGAGCATATATTTTTATGTTAAGTATTAAGGTAGCAGACAGACATTGGGCTTCTTCTCAAGTATTCCTTCAATGCAAAAACACTTTGTTCCAATAACCTGGCATTATTCCATGATGTTCACCTTCCCAACACAATTGCTGAAGACAAAGCGAGTGCATAAGCAAATGTGGTGACGAAAGCTGATGATGTCCGGCTATCAAAGGATACAGCATCTGGGGTCTTAAAGGCTTGAAGATAAATATGAAGTCATCTAGCTGAGAAGCAACAAAGTCCACATGCAAGGAGCATACTAGCCTGTGTGATCATGAAGTGTTGATGGGATCTGGTATCAGATATCAAAGACCCAGAACAAAAAGTCCTATCAATGTAAATGAGAGGGACTGCAGAGTGGAGACCCAAAGCCCTTCTGTAGATTATTGGATATGCCCTTACAGAAGGGTCACAAGGAAGAGATGAGCCAGTCAGGGTGCAGTATACCACTGATGAAATATACAACTTTCCTCTAGTTATTTAATACAGCCCCCCCACCCACCCACTATCATGACCCCAATTCTACTTTACAAATCTGGCTAGACCAGAGCATGTATATTGGAACAGATAAGAGTTGGAAATACAGGGAATCCAGGACAGATAAACTCCTCAGGACCAATAATGAGAGTAGTGATTCCAGGAAGATAAGGGTGAGGCTGGGAGGAGAAAGTGGGAACCAATCACAATGATCTACATAACTCCCTTCCAGGAGGATGGAGAACAGACATGTGGATGAAGGGAGACATCAGTCAATGTAAGATATGACAAAATAATAATTTATAGAGTATCAAGGATTAATGTGGAAGGGAAGGTGGGGGAGGGAAATAAAAATGAGGAGCTGATACCAAGGGCTCAAGTAGAAAAAATGTTTTGAAAATGATGATGGCAACATATGTACAAATATGCTTCACAATGGATGGATGGATGATATGTGATAAGAGCTGTATGATAAAATTATAAATAAAATGATTTTAAAAAGGCAAGGATGACAAGACTTTGTCTCATGTACATTGGACATGTTATCAGGAGACCAAACTCACTGCCATTGAGTAGATTCTGACTCATAGCAACAATAAAAATCCTGCCTGGAGGATTTCTGAGACTATAACTCTTTATGAAAGTAGAAAGCTTTCTTCTTTCTCCTGAGGAGCAGCTGGTGGTTTCAAACTGCTGACCTTGCAGTTAGCAGCCCATGGAGTAAGTACAACTACACCAAGGCACAGACTTGGTAAAAGAGCAGCAAAAGAGATGAAAGACCCTCAATGAGAGGTTGACCCAATGGCTTCAACAATGGGCTCAAATATAAGAACAATTATGAGGATGATGCAGGACCACAAAGTGTTTCACTCTGTTGTACATAGGGTTACTATGAGTTGAAAGTGATTAGAGGCGAGGTCTAACCCTTACCCTAACCCAAAACCTAACCCTAGGCCAAAACCTAACCCTAATTCTAACCATAACCCAAACCCTAACCCTAGGTCCAACCCTAACCCTAAAGTTGACCTAATCCTAACCCTAATGCTAATTCTAGGCCTAACCCGAACCCGAAACCTAGACCTAATCCTAAGTCTACCCCTAACCCTAACCCTAACCCTAGGCCTAACTCTAACAAGAAAAAAGAAAAAAGGTGACTAGAGGCACTTAACAAACATCATAAATGTTTAAAGAAATAACAAAGTGATATGTTCATCTTGGCAAACTACCATTTCATTTCTATCTACTTAAGTAGACATAGAAGACAAAAACTACCATCAAGTTTGAAAAGCAAAAAGAGCAGAGTCCATGGGCTTACATGCTATGGTTTATGGTGAATAGACCATTGGGATAGGCTCCTGCGATACACTGAATATTGCCCTTCAAGTCATAATCCTTTGAGATATATCATAATTCTGGATTCTATGCTTGTGGCTATAATCCCATTTGGAGGGTGGTCTAAGAGAAGCCCTGGTGGCATTGTGGTTACACACTAGGCTGTGATCTGCAAGGGTCGACAGTTCAAAACCATGAGCCACTCTGCAGGAAAAAGATGAGTCTTTCCACTCCCATAAACAATCACCATCGCTGAAACTAATAGGGGGCAGTTCTAGCCTGTTTTATAGGGTCACTATGCATCGCCATCGATCCGATGGCTCCAAAAAAACCCTCAAACCCATTGCCATGGGGTCAATGGTAACTCATAACAACCTTATAGGTCAGGGTAGAACTGTCCCTGTGAGTTTCCAAAACTGGTAACTGTTGATAGGACTGGAAAACCCCAGTCCCCACCTCCCACAGGGAGGCTGGTGGTCTTGAATTGCCAACCTCATGGATAACAGCCCAATGGGTAGATTAACCAATACACCACCAGGGTTCCTCAATTAAATGGCAGAAAGATTTTTTTTTTGTTTCTGTTATTAGAGAAAGATGGAAAGATGTGTCTTTTAGACTCAACTAAAAGGTATGACTGTCACCATCCTTTGTTTCCTTCAAGGATATGGTCTGATAAAAGACAAAACCACACCTTCATCAAAGTCATTCTGTGTATAACAGGCATCTTCGAGCAAAAGAGAGAAAAAAAGGCCTAGGATCATTGAAAAGCATCTTCCAGTTCTCTGTCTGAAGTGGTGGGGCCTGAGACCAGAGGCATCACAGACTACAGCACAGAGACTAGGGGACACAGCAAGAAAAGTACTGCTAAGATTATGGGACTGTGACACAGAGGGACAGGAAAGCTTCCTGGTCCAAGAAGGCAGAAGCTGTGACTGAGAAGCTGTTGACTAGAGAGAGACTTGGTTGATGCCTGAAAAGAGAGGCTGATGTGGACCAATAATTACTCTTTAACTTTTGGTAACCTATTAACTTCCCTAATAGGCCCCCTTAATTGTGAGTATTATTTGTGAATTGTGCATGGCCACTGCAATGAATTATCCAATTCAACAAAAGCATGAAAGAACAGTTAGCTGGAGTCAGAATACGTAAAAGATGGAAGGTGGAGGCATGTCTGCCAGAAGTTAGATATTGCCCCATGTTGTTTATTCTACTCCTGTCTCTTCCTGGAGCCCTGGTGGTGTAATGGTTCCGTGCCTGGCTGCTAAATACAAGGTTAGCAGTTTGAATCCACCAGTCACTGTGAGAACAAGCAACAGCTTTCTACTTCCATACACAGTTATAGTCTCAGAAACCCACGGGGCCAGTGCTAAATGCCACCCTGTCCTGGAGGGTCGCTATAAATTGACATTGGACTTGATGCCAGTGCGTTTGGTTTGGCAGCTCTCCCTATTTCAGCACTGACTCTTCATATATACTGAAAGGTAGGTCTACAAAGGTAGATGTTCACATCTACTAACTAATGAAAAATGATCGAAAACCATGATTCATTTTACATCTCTCATTTTAAAAGACTATTTCTACTAGTTTTTATAATACTAGTTTTACATACTCTTTTCTTTGTAATAAATAAATAACTGGAAGATGACTAAATGATATGCCTCTATTGAAAAGAGCATTTATGTCCCACAAATTATCATTCCAATATTCTATAAAGATCCCCAATCATCAAACCTAAACAGACTAAACACATTGCTTCCATTTACTGTTTGAGAACTGTTTCTATGTTGTATGTATTAATAAATTCATACTGTTCATTTTACTTTTCTTAATTACATGTTTTTTAAATCATTTTATTCGGGGATCATACAACTCTTATCACAATCCATACATACATCAATTGTGTAAAGCACATTTGTACATTCATTGCCCTCATCATTTGCTCTCCACTTAAGCCCCTGGCATCAGCTCCTCATTTTTCCCCTCCCTCCCTGCTCCTCTCTCTCATGAACCCTTGATAATTTATAAATTATTATTTTGTCATGTCTTATACTGTCCGACGTCTCCCTTCACCCACTTTTCTGTTGTCTGTCCTCCAGGGTAGATCCTTGTAATCGGTTCCCCCTTTCCAACCTACCCTCCCCCTCTAGGTTCCCAGTATCGCCACTCATACCACTGGTCCTGAAGGGATCATCCTCCCTGGATTCCCTGTGTTCCTGGTTCCTATATGTACCAGTATCCATCCTCTGGTCTAGCCAGACTTCCAAGGTAGAATTGGGATCATGATAGTGGGGGGTGGGGGGATGAGGAGGAAGCATTTAGGAACTAGAGGAAAGTTGTATTTTTTTATTGTTGCTACATCACACCCTGTCTGGCTTATCTCCTCCCGGAGACCCCTCTGCAAGGGGATCTCCAGTGGCCTACAAATGGGCTTTGGGAATCTACTCTGTACTTCCCCCCCCCCCCCCCATTCACTATGGTAAGATTTTTTTGCTCTGATGATGCCTGATACCTGATCCCTTCAACACCTCGTGAATGCACAGGCTGGTGTGCTTCTTCCATGTGGGCTTTATTGCTTCTGAGCTAGATGACCGCTTGTTTACCTTCAAGCCTTTAAGAACCCAGATGCTATAGCTTTTGATAGCAGGGTACCATCAGCTTTCCCTTTGCCTCCCAGCTCTTTTTTCCTCTATTTCCATTGGCTTTCCTCCTGTCCCACTATCATGCTCAGTCCCCACCAGGGTTTCAGCAATTCCTCTTTGTTACATTACCCTTGATCTTAATTACATCTTAAAGCATTGTCTCAAAATAAAAATATTTTAAGATTAGAAAGTTTACTCATCTAGAACCAGTGACAGAAAATTTTAATCTACGGTTATTTCATAAAACTCTGGACCTCATTTTCCTTCAAAACTTCACTATATACAAGAGGATAAGGAAAAAGAGAAAAACAAACACCAAACATTCCTTCAATTAGAAAAGTCCTTCAGTAATCTTTGAGTATTAGATTTTAAAAAAACTTGTTCCATTGTGCTTATCTACATTTTCCATAATGAATACATATTTATAATTGAAAAGAAAAAAACTCTGAAATCTCTCACCTTGCTACCCTCCCATATTCGCCCAACTCACTCACCAATAAAAATCTTACTCCTCCTAACTCTAATCCTTTCCCTATCTAATATCACTGCATATTAGAAACTACCTCCTAACTCCCATCAAAATGGGTAAAATATCAATCAGTTATATGAGAGAATTTCAAAAAGTTCCTGGGGGGGGGGGATCATATTCTCTTTTCATTCCACTTTTTCCACAAACCTTTCAAAGCCTCTTTGTACAGTAATATATGCATCATACCCACTGTCCATGAGTCAATTCTGACTCGCTGAGCCTACATATAGGAATTTTAGGCTGTACAGTGTTACAGAAGCAGATAGCTTTAAGACAGCAGGTTTGAACCACCAACCTTGTGGTTAGAAGATCAACACTTACAGATAACACCTTAGGTGTAATATAACCACTGAAGAAATCTTTCCATACTTTCCCAGAAAATATTTCAAAAAGGAAAATATATACCTTATATACTTGCGTATAAGCCAAGTTTTCCGGCACATTTTTAATGCAGTTTTTGTGGCAAAATTAGATGCCTCAGCTGATATTTTGGTTGGTGTATACTTGAGTATATATGGTAATTTTTTAAGTAATTTTTTAGGATTATAACCAACTACTTAAAATAATCTATGGAAAAATTGACAACCTACATAAAAATGTTAAATCTTATGAAATATTACTGGTAAGTATTTTGACAGCTCTCATCAAAAACAGTAATTGTCACATGAAGTTATTAAAGTATTGACACTGTTGTAATTTGTAGAAAATTATACCTTAATCCCAGTTACAGTATGAAAGCAATACCTACATTATAGACTACGAAAAAATGTGGAAATAATTGATTTCCTTATACAGAAGGATCTAATGAGGAAAACTGGTTAAATATATTTCTGGACAATTTTCACAAAGTTTAAAAAAACACTCACTGCCATCGAGTGACTCTGACTCTTAGCAACCCTACAGGACAGAGTAGAACTGCTCCCTAAGGTTTTTGAGCCTATAAAATCTTTTTATGGGAGCAGACAGTCTCATCTTTCTCCTGATTTATAAAGTTTACACAACTATAAGACTGAAATGGAAAAGATTTATAGGTCCACACGCTGTGGCAGTTTAAAGAATCATGTCATGAAGAATATACAGGCCTGTATTCCACTCAGACTTACAGTATGCCCATGAGCAATTTTACTTAACATTCTGTAAAACGTAATTAATAACATCCATCTTACTGAATTATTGTGAGGCCAAATAACCAACAAATGTTATTTGTACTGTCTTCTAATGCCTTGAAAGTAAAAACAATTATCTTGCCATTTTTCTATCTTCCAATACAGCTTTTCTAGGTACTCCGGAAAACACTTCTTTGACATTAACCTGTATAATTCAAGACTTCAACCTTCCATCTAAATAACTCACGTCGTTTCAGTAAACTCTACTGGGAATGGAGTTTAACTTCTTAGACTAATATTAGGCATTTTGTTGAAGATGAATTTCCAATCATCAACATGGTAACTTTATTGGCATGCTGCTCAATACTTGATTTGGGATTCTACAAAATTATTTTAGCTAGCATGCATTTGGGAAGGGGGGTGGTTTAAAAACAGTTTTTATTAATTTGCTTTCTTTGTAAATGAACTATAGTTTCTTTGGCCTCACAAAAAATATCTCACTGTTTCCCACTACACTTCAAATAAAGAACAGAGAATACTACTGAACAAATTAGTTATAAGATCATGACTTGAAAGTGTCAATTAAGCTTATATTTTTACTACAGCAAAGTCTTACTGACACTCTAGTTTCTAGTCAGTTTGTGTGTCCTTAATTACCATTGCCTTATTGCATAAAATTTTTAAATTATTAGCAAGATCTAGACATTACTCCAATAGAAAATTAGTTACTAACAAGACAACGTACTGCAGTTTCAGATTTTAGTTTTATTTTTACAACTAAAGGCTATTACAATGCCAATTTCATGTAAGTAGTATTTCAAATTCTGCCCTCTTAAAAGATAATTTGATAATGGTGACAACATATGTACGAATATGCTTGATACAACTGATGTATGAATTGTTCTAAGAGTTGTAAGAGCCCCCAATAAAATGATCTGTTTTTACAAAGAATTTGAATAAAAATTTGCATATATAGTTTCTAAATTAGGCTCAATTTCACTTAAAATACATTGTAATATGTAGCTTTCAAAATAAGGCCAGTATTTTAAAAAACTTGCTGTGTTGCCTTACTGAATATTTAAAATATGCATATTAGAGAAGTATTATTAAACATTTTGATCTAAATAAATTCAAACAATGTAGAAGTTTTAAAATCTAAAGAAGCTTAGTAACTACTTGAACAAAAGAAAATGTTTCAAGAGTATGCACCTGGTAAAGCAAATTTTAAACCTATTTTCCTAGTGAGCTTATCTCACTAACCTCAGTATTTTAACAAACACAATAAAGCCATGCAGTAACTTCTTTTAGAATTGGGAGTTAAATAAGCAAAGTAAAATGCTGTAAAAACAACTGTAATAATTAAAACTCATTTTTCAAGAGGGGTTGTAATTAGGTTTATATAAAAACCTAAGTTTAGTTGGTGTTTCCCTCCTTGGATATCATTTTAAAATCTTCATATACAGATTTTACTTTTCTGACTTGCTTCCTTGTTACACCTCAACTGACCAAAGACATATAATGCTATATTTTAATACAAAATATATTTTCAATCCCAGGTCTAAATACCAGGTCTTTTATGACAACTTTCTAAACCAATGACTATAAGGATGCCAAGTAGTTTATACCTTTAAAGTTACTCTATGCAGATGAAAAACTCTGAAATTTCAATGGCTGGGTTTTTGGGGTTTTTTTCAATGAAAACCAAAAGGTATGCTTTTTTATGTTTTAAGACTAGGCAATGTAATTTCAAAAGGCCTTTAACCATTCTCATTTAAAAGCTTATGCTTATTAATAAAATAAAAAATAAATCTCATTTATCTATTAAGTGTACTCTGTAATCCCTATTTATTAGAGACTAACAGCAATTAAAATATTATACAGCAACATTTTTCACAATATAAACTTTGCACTTCAAAAGGTTTCTAAAAGTATATTCCTATACCTGGCAAACTCCTATTTGGTGGAGGAAATATCAAATATTACAGCAATACTTTCAAATTTACATATGACTGACTGCAGAATAAACTAAGAGGGATATATGAAAGTGTACATTTAAATAGGAAGAAATTTAGAAGCTGCTGTAATACTTAATTTTGACATCAAGAATTAACCTTTCGGTTTCTAGATTGTCTTTAAAAAAATCACAAGCCAACTCAAAAAATATAAGCATTCATTTTCCCCCTTTCTCTGTTAACTAGCATCTCCCATCTTGGGGTACCTAAAAAGTGACTGTACTAGAACCAAACTAAGATCGAGTTAAAAGCAGTAACAAAAGCAAGCACGCAGCCTTAATTCGCTGGTAAACATCTCTGGGACGCTCGAAAATACGGAAAAATAAGCCTGCCATAGTGGTGTGTGTCCCCTTGCACCCAGAAATCTGGAAATGGGAAAGAAAGAATAGGATTGTGCTATTCGATATGAAATTAAGCGACTGTGTAGACCCTATTTTGGTAATCGCGTGCAGGCGTGTGGTGCCCAGTGGGTTCCCTCAAGCTGACTGCTCTCTCATTTGTAAACAACTTCTGCAGCTCCTTCTCTGGTGTCCAAACGGGAGGGAAAATGAAGAGCATCAGCATCCGACCTTCCGGATCTGAGCAGAGGGCAGCCGAGGAGGGGAAACTGCACTCGGTTTTGCTCTGGCTGTTTTCTCCAGGCAGTCCTCAAAGCAGAGGGAGGGCCATGAATTCGTCATCTGCGGAGGATCAATGAAGTGCAGGCAGGGTCTGGTGAGACTCCTGCTCAGTAAACTTGCTCTCGGGCTGGGAGTTCCGGGGGCGCTCTTTGTGCAGAGTCTGAGGGCAAGGGGAGGGACGAGCAATCAGCTTGGGAGTCATTCAAAGGAGTTTGAGGAGCCTTGTAGGGGGGGCGGGGCGCAGGCGGCGGAGGGAGGGGGCGGCCCGGCGTTCGCGGGCCGCTTTGACATCGAGGGGGGCGGGGGGAGGCGGCGAGCTGGGCACCGAGGCGAGCGGCAGGGACGAGTGCCCTCCGGCAGGCGAGACGGGCCGGGGCTCCGGCAGGGCAAGGTTCGGCTTCCCAAGGAAGCGGCTCCCGACTGACATCCCGAGTTTCCGCACTTAGCGGGCCAGGGGCGCGGCCGCCGCTCGGCTTCTTCCCTCGGTCCCCGACCCCGCGCCCGACGGCCCCCTGGTGCCTTCCTCCGGCGCCGCCCCCCTCGGGCCGCGGGCCTTACCTGCAGCTCCGTGAGCAGGATCTCCCCGCGCTCGGGGTTGGACGCCATGGCGCTCCGCTCTGGCCTCCGCACCTGGACGCGGCCGGAGCCGGCGAAGGGAGAAGGCGGGACGGGACCCGGGGTGAGAAGCGGGGAAAGAAAGCAAGGAAAAGAAAACAAAACACAACCAAACCCCCCTAGGGCTTCATGGAGGCGCAGCCCCCGCGAGAGGCGCGGCTCAGTTGGGCCGGCTCATCGGAGAGCGGCCGGGAGCGGGGGCACTCGTGGCAGGACCCCTTCGCGGCCCGCCCGCCGCCGCCCTCGCTGGACTCGGCTCCGCTCAACCGCTCCCTCTGGGCGACGCCGGGAGCCGCCTCAAGCCTCTCCGTACGGGGCGCTGCGGCCGCGGCGGCAGCTCGTCCTGTCGCACCATTTGGCTGTCACCATGTCGCAAAAGCGGCCTCGCTTGGCGGCTGCCGGGACACGTGACAGCCGCGGCCGCCGCCTCGGGTGGGGCGGGACGGGCGGGGTGGTGAGGACCCCGAGGGCGGGAGGGGCGAGAGGGGTGGGGCGACGCCCGACCCATTCCGTGGCGGCGCCGTGATTGGACCGGGCCGGGGTGAAAACGAGGGGAAAGGACAGAGTTTGGGTCTCTAGGGAGGCGGGAAGAGGAAGGAAGCACTCGCCACGCCCACTTTCGTGCTCTGTTTAACGGCCCGAGGAGGAGCGCTAGAAATCGGGAGTATTTGTTTTTCCTTTTTTTTAAAAAAATCGTTTTATTAGGAGCTCATACAGAAGATTTTTCCCCAATGCCACTTTTTCTTTCCCTTGACAAAGTATGGGCCTAATTTTACTTGCCCCAGCCTGGACTCCGCAAACCAGAGTTCATGGGCTCAAGCCCGATACTTTATTTATCGGCCACCGGCCATCCCAAACTGTTGGTCTTTGCCTGTTTCTCGCTTGAATCTCCAGCGTTCCTTCCCTACCAATCAAGGGCACAGCTGTCGAAGCTGGAGTATATATTGTACCTTTCAAGAAATGCAAGTAGCTGCAACCCCCTGGTAACTTTCAAAATGCCTTTTCCGCTATCGCTGAATGGGCTGAGCTGAAGAACTCTGCTTAGCTCAATTAAATTAGCTAGCTTCTTGAATTGTCCTAATTAAATTTGGAGATGGAGAGTTTATGAAGGGCATTAGAATCAGTCCCGTGAAAACAAGAGCCAACTGTAGTTGGTGTCGCTACATAGTAACAGAACTAAGCAGTTTGTTGGGACCCGGTAGTTAGGTAGATAGCTACTTGAGAAAGTAGCATATTTAAGATTATGTAATTGTATCCCATGTAAGAGCTGTTGAGTGAGTGATCCTGTTTGTGGTTTTGTCTCCCGAAGTTCCAGGCATTAATGCAACTAACATTTCTTGGACGATCTAGACTTTTGTGACCACGTTTTCTGATCTCTGTAACTCATGATATATGCGATAGCCAAATTTCCTCCTGTGAACTTCAAAAGTCTTACCAATATTAACGTAGATGTTCAATGCACTGCCTTTTTTGAAAATTATAAATATAAATTTATAAATAAAATACAAAGAGTGGGAAAATTCTATTATCTTTTAATTCCATTTTTTCATTGAACCTTCTGAAGTCCCCTCCTACATGAAAGAAAACTCTGAAAAAGCTAAGATATAATTATCTGAGCCGGGCAGTGTCGTGGGCCCTGAAATTAAAATCCTGATTAAGAGCGAGCTTTTGTTTCTGGAGTAACTGGGGAATCCTCTGAAGTAATGGACTTGTGATGAAACACCTATAATGTAATTAAAAATGGCAGGCAGAAAAGTTAGGGAGATACTACAGGCAGATACCTTTTGCTTATTTTTACTCAGCCTAGATTGTGGCTGGCTCAAATGAAACCTGGGTTGAGGCCTATTTTGACACATGGGATTGCCATGATTCAGAATTTTTTTTAATTTCTTCGTTTCACTAGGAAAGGGAATGGAGATGGCCGCTGTGCACGTTCCCTTTGTCGTCCAGCTGGTTCTAACCCAGCAATTTCATAGTAGGTGCTTAATGGGGAGAGTAAGAATCAAGAGTGAATGGTCACTCTTACGAAAAAGAAATTTAGATGGAGGAGAAGACATTTTTTCAATTTCTATCACAATGCAATTTTAAAACTACAAAAAGACAATGTCTAGTCTCACTCACTGCCAGCGAGTCAATTCTGACTCACAGTGACCCTGTAAGACAGAATAGAATTGCCTTTGTGAGTTTCTAAAACTGTTGTAAAGCTTTAAGGGAGTCCCTGGAGGGATGAAATGAAGGTAAACATATAAAAACTTGGAAATTCTGAAAAAAAAATGTAGTAACTTAAATTGGCAAATTTAAGTGAAAATTATAGTCACAGTCTATAGGCAGGGTTTTTTTAAGTTATTGATCATAGATTAAACTATCAGACTGAAGCACACTTGAAAAAGTTTTATGGAAAATGATAAGGGCAATGAATGTACAGATGTGCTTTACACAATTGATGTATGTATGGATTGTGATAAGAGTTGTATGAGCCCCTAATAAAATGTTTAAAAAAATAAAAAGATCACCAGGCCAAAATAAAGAAAAAGCTTTACTGGAAACATGTTGATTCACATGAGGTGGGTTTAGTCCTTATTTACAAATGTTTTTAGGGGATCCTAAGTATAGTTCACCTCAAGTTATGTTCTAATTTATATTAGCAATAAAGAAAAATGATTGTTTCCTTTTTTAAAATGTCTAAGAAGTTAAATGACTAACAAAACAATTATGAGGTCACTTTTATTTTTTCATAGATATTTTAAAGGTCTTTAAGAAGAACACAGACCAAACATTTAGAAGTAATTTAATTTATATAGAGAGAGATAGTATTTGTCTTCACATTGTCAGCACAATGAAATTTTAGTAAAATTTTTAAGATCAGTGTTAAAATAAAAATAATTAGGCGTAAAATATTGCCTTGTATTTGTTTTTTTTTTAAGATGGCCCAAATGTCACACGAAAACCCCAGAACAGCTGCCTCTGTAGACAGTTTCCTGTTGGTGAGGCAAAGACGTTTAGCTAGTCAAGTGATAGGGATCTTCTTTTTCCTGAGACCCACACAAAATGAGAAATGTGTCCCAAGGTCGTAGTGAGGGACTTGAAGCCACACTGTTTTTATAGCTTTCTTCTCCATCAGCTCTTCCTTGAGTAAGGTTTTTTGCTTTGTTTTTAATTCCAACTTGTCCCAACAGTATTTTGGAGAACGGAGGGAAAGGTTTGTTACTGGTATTGCTTTATTCGTGGCAGCCATTGATGATGAAGTGATATTGGCAACCAAAGTGAGGGAATCCCAAAGGAGAGCCACCCTTGGAGGGACCAAGGCAGAACCCCTTGGTCACCACCCTTTTCCTCATGCAACCCTGTATTGGGGATGTTCCGTTCTATCTTGGCAGGAACCTTTTTTCTGCCAAGGGTCATTTAAATACTCATAACATCATTTACAAGCAATACAAAATTATCCATTTAAACATTAGTCTGCTATATTTGGTCGAACATTTAATTAACACCCCCCCTAATGTGATGGCTGGAATGATTTCACTTTGATGAGGTTTGCGATCTTTACTGGAATTGATGTTGCTGCTACAAACTTGTCTAGGTGTGTGTTGTTCCATCTGGAGCAGTCAACCCTTTGCTTGCAGGTCTTAAAGTGCTCGCAGCAGTAAGATTTCCCGGACACAAGTGCACATTCGATGCATATCTCCTCAAAGTGGGAAATTCATCATGGCTTATGGAAGTAACATTTATAGAACTCCAGCAGAGAGTTTGTTGTACCACCTTCCTTTCAGCTCGACATCACTTGGCAGCTGAATGATTTCATGTTGTAGGTTATCTGGCACGGCAGTTGGTTCCACCTTGAACGGTATTCAATGTAAAGAAGTTCAATTCCAGCTGTTTACTTTGCACAACCTTGACTCGTCCACTAAACGCCTCAATTAGTTTCCCACATTCACCAGCATATTCAAGTATCTTCCCAGAGTGAGGGAATGCACTCTGTTATTTCTTTTGAGTTGTACTTCCCACAACCTTGATATAAATTCAAGTGATTATATGTTTGAAAGCTGGGAGCTGAGAAACTGTTTGGGGCCCTGCAGCTTGGCATTCAGCTCTGAGAGGTAGTATGCATGAATGCTAAATCTCACAGCCACTTGCTACCATTGTTGCTCCTGACAGGTTTTCCTTTCATCTCCATGAACTGCTTGACTTCATCCCGAACTTCATAAAACCTCCAAGCTGGAGACTCAGCTACTGCACTTCACGGTGATAAACAAGATCACGGTTTTCAAAGTCAAGGTCATTAAGTTCACTCTGAAAACGGGCCTCTGTTATCCCCTCAGCTTTGGACGAAATTTATGCGTGATGCTCCTGTTGACATCACAGGGTTTGAGCTGCAGCAGTTGGGCAGAAACTGTCTCGGCATATGATGCAGTGGCATGTAATTCAATCATTCGGATCAACACCCAAACTATTCTTTCTTGACGAATGCCATTCACCCTTGTTGTGGCTGGAGCCCTATCTGTAGTAAGGTCACTAAGCCTTTCAAATGGTAACTCAAGTTTTTCCATTGATAAAGCAAGTCTCCCAAACAAATCCTCACCCCTTGTAGTGCCAGGTACTGCTTCTAGTGACAGCAGGCCTTCTTGCGTGTCAAACTCCACAGTTATCCCACAAACAGAAACACCCAATTGGGTATCATTTGTTATATCCATTGTCTCATCATAAGTCAAAGAGAAAAATAGGAAATCTCCTGCAGAACCTTGCAATGTTTTGTGACCATCTTGTGGCAAAATCCTTAATCCAGTCTGAGACTATTCTCTGGGACTCACAAACACTCTGAAACAATTCTACTTTGGTGCTGTGATTCGCTGCTCAGGAGTCACCATAAATTCTTTCACACATTCTTCCTCCACAATGGCTTCAGCTTCTTTGTGATTAGCTCACTCATTACATAACTTGTCTGAGTAACCTGGTGTCTTTACCCTGAGACCTAGTTAAAGCAGCTTGTGAACTATACAGAGCATTGATCGGCTAAACGCCTCCCAACGTGTTGAATTTGGCGTATTTGGAGCTGTCTTGATGCTCCAGAACTTAACGCATCACCACAAACGAGGCACATAGGTTTGCCTTTGACTTCAACAACAGCAGAGCCATGTGCTCATTTCTCTTGGAAAGAGCAACACTTTTTTTTTTAACAATTTATTGGGGCTCATACAATTCTTATCACAGTTCATACATATACATACATCAATTGTATAAAGCACATCTGTACAGTCTTTGCCCTAATCATTTTTTTCTCCTCTTTTCTTTTTTTACATTTTATTAGGGACTCATACAACTCTTATCACCATCCATACATATACATACATCAATTGTATAAAGCACATCCATACATTCCCTGCCCCAATCATTCTCAAGGCATTTGCTCTCCACTTAAGCCCCTTGCATCAGGTCCTCTTTTTTTTCCCCCTCCCTCCCCTTTCCCCCCTCCCTCATGTGCCCTTGGTAATTTATACCTCGTTATTTTGTCATATCTTGCCCTATCCGGAGTCTCCCTTCCCCCCTTCTCTGCTGTCCCTCTCCCAGGGAAGAGGTCACATGTGGATCCTTGTAATCACTTCCCCCTTTCCAACCCACTCACCCTCCACTCTCCCAGCATCGTCCCTCACACCCTTGGTCCTGAAGGTATCATCCACCCTGGATTCCCTGTACCTCCAGCCCTCATATGTACCAGTGTACAGCCTCTGTCCTATCCAGCCCTGCAAGGTAGAATTCGGATCATGGTAGTTGGGGGGAGGAAGCATCCAGGATCTGGGGGAAAGCTGTGTTCTTCATCGGTACTACCTCGCACCCTAATTAACCCATCTCCTCTCCTAAACGCCTCTATGAGGGGATCTCCATTGGCCGACACTTGGGCCTTGGGTCTTCACTCTGCACTTCCCCCTTCATTTAATATGGTATATATATATATATATATATATACATATACATACACATACATACACACACTTATATCTTTTTTTTGCATGATGCCTTATACCTGGTCCCTTGGCACCTCGTGATCGCACTGGCCGGTGTGCTTCTTCCATGTGGGCTTTTTTGCTTCTGAGCTAGATGGCCGCTTGTTCACCTTCAAGCCTTTAAGACCCCAGACACTATCTCTTTTTATAGCCGGGCACCACCAGCTTTCTTCACCACATTTGCTTATGCACCCATTTGTCTTCAGCGATCCTATCATGGAGGTGTGCAGTCAATGATATGATTTTTTCTTCTTTGATGCCTGGTAACTGATCCCTTTGGGACCCCTCGATCACACAGGCTGGTGTGTTCTTCCATGTGGACTTTGTTGCTTCTGAGCTAGATGGCCGCTTGTTTATCTTCAAGCCTTTAAGACCCCAGTCACTATCTCTTTTGATAGTCGGGCACCATCAGCTTTCTTCACCACATTTACTTGTTCACCCACTTTGGCTCCAGCCGTTGTGTCAAGAGCAACACTTTCAACAACTTTTTTCTTTGCAGTCACCATTCGTGAGATGTCACACCACTTGTTTGTCTTTTATTAAAAAAATGTACTGCAACTTAATTCAAATATCAAACCATTTAGTATTTCATTCTACTTAAGTTTTAATAATTATCCAGTGTGTTTATCAACAACAATGCAATTATTTTGCTTTGACTGTTGTCCTAGTCCTGCAACTTGAGTTAGGAACACATGCAATATTCCTATCGCCAACTCTTGAGGTCTTTTCTGCATATTCGTATACCCTTCACCTTCATCGGAGATTCCGTTTCCTCAGGTCACAGTCCTGTCATGTACTCACATATGTCCTGTCTATCCTGTAATGGTACGCCCCTCAAATTTACATTATTATTATGATTGACTTAATATAAATATATGTTGTCATGAAAAGAGTTTCTGCAGCTGTTGAATTTTTAGCCCCACCTGCAGTTGCCTTGGCAGGACCAGACCCAAACGTACTGGTCTCTATCTTCATGGAACTTAAAGAGTTTCGTGAAAGAGACCTAACAAATTCTCACACAGCCTTATATGCCTTGCAGGCCAGACATGGCCCATCCCTGCTTTACACTTTGTGTGGCAGTAGTCTTTAAAGTCAGGTTTTTAAGCCAAAGTCAAGAACAAAGGTGGGTCCGCTGTGTGACGCAGCAGATAGTCCTGGGGATGCGCAATCTATATCCCTTCTCTGGGAATGAAGCCTATTCACAAGTCTCTTCAGCCATCTTGATTCTGCTTGATGTAGATATTCTAGTAAATGATACTAGTACCACTGATAGAGCATATCCAACTTCAGCCAATCAGACTTCCTTTCCAAAAATTTGGAAATAGAATACTGGAAAGCAGACCAATGGTAGACCATTTTCTTCCCCATGCACAAACATGCATAAAAAGATGCTGTGTGGGAAAAGACGTCCTTCCTTTTGCTATAAAGATGATGATGAGGATGGCTACCAAAATGTACTGGTCTCTGTCTTCGTGGAACTTAGAGTTTAGTGAAAGAGACATAAAACATTGTCACACGGTTATGTAAAATGATAATGAGGATTAGTTCAGAATAGTTTGAATACAGCTCAGGTAATCCTTTCCTGAACATTCCACATTTAGCTGAGTAGTGAATAAATGATAACTGGACAAAAAATGGTGTCGCAAACTTTACAGAGAAAGAGAATAACGTAGGTAAATGTTCTAAAGTGTAAAAGTGAAAGACTAAGAGTCGGGACGACAAACAAGCACTCATACACCATGCATACCATTTAGGATATGATAGGTTCTGAGAGTAACAACAAATCACACCCAAACCAATCCCACTGCCATTGAGTTGACACTGCAACAGAGTAGAACATTTATAGGGCGGGTTGTCAGTCTTTATGGTAGCATACAGTCTGACCCTCGGAAAATTAGGTAAATTTGCCTTGTATGCCAAATTTCAGAGCCTCTATAGCCAAGAACCTTGATGGCACAGTGGATTAAAAATTGGGCTGCTAACTGCAAGGTCGATGGTTCAAATCCATTAGCTGTTCCTCTGGAGAAAGATAAGGCTGTGGAAGCTATAAGGAACCATTCTGTTCTTCCCTATAGGGTCACTGTGAGTCAAAAGCAGTGAGTTAAAGCCAAGGCCCTCCATTTCCTCCAATGCTGGCCACTCCCTGGCAGGTTACTTCTATATATATGAGCCTGTTCCTCTCCCTCCACAAATATTCCCAAGTACTCTTCCATCCACCTATGTCCTTTATTTCTTCCTATGTTGATATCTTACAACAAAATTTTTGGAGGGTCCAGAAAACTTTAGCAACTTCTTTATCATTATTTCATTGAATAATAGGTTCTGGTTATTATTCAATAATATGTATCTAATATTTGAATATTTAATATCTCCCTTAGGAGCCCTGGTAAAGCAGTGAGTTATTCATTTGGGTGCTAGCCACAAAGTCAGCAGTTCAAACCATCAGCTGCTCCCTGGGAGAAAGATGAGACTTTCCACTCCCATAAAGGTTTCCAGTTTTAGAAACAAAATCACAGGGGCCATTCTACTTTGTCCTATAGGGTCATATCAGTCAAAATTGACCTGATAGCAGTGAATTGAGTTGGATTTGTTTTTTCTTTTGGTATCTGAATGTGTGGGTAACACAAACCATTTGCTGTTGTCTAGAAACTGAAAGATTTGTTGCCTAAACCTACCAGAATCCACTACCTGCCAGCATTTCATGAATTAACTTCATCATAGATTTCAAGGCGATCACTCTCTGAGATATGTTGTGTCTCTCTCCAATACTGGGTCAAGCTCTCCTTTCCCTAAAGTAAATGAGCAAGCCAGGCCTGCTCCCCCGATCTGTTACCATTTGACTATCTTCAGGTACCTCTGAATCTAAATTCTTATCCCAAAGATGACTATTTGGAAATTTCTTCCAAACAAATAAAATGTTTTCCTGGAAAAGGTACCAGAGAATTCTATGTTCCCTAACTTGCTACATAATCAGCCCACTGGCATAAAGGTGATTTGACTCGTAGCAGCTTCATAGGAAGAGTAGAACTGCCCCATATGGTTTCCAAAGTTGTAAATTCTTACGAAAGCAGACACATCTTTCTCTTCAACTGAGCAATGGATAGGTTTGTTTGAGCCACCGACATGTTGGTAGACAGGTGAGTGTGTTAACCACTGTGCCAACAGGAAACCCTTTTGATCTTGCAGCTCCCCCCCCCGAAATCTAGGGATTTTTTATAAGGACTTACAAAATATGAATTATTAAAAGCTTCTGGCCTTTTAGGTAAAACCATATGGGGCATGAGAAAAATTTGCCTGTCATTGTCCAAATACAAAGGAATACAGATATAACTTTAGAAAATTTGACCATTTCACTACTGATGCTTCCTTTAAAGAAAAACTCTTCCATAAATGAGAAATTACAACAAAAATCAATAATACAAAGAATTTAACCCGAATTATCTGAAAAGTTATAAAGGGTTGGGAAAGAGGATGCAAGAGAAAGCTTGCTTCCTACCATCACTTCTTCAGCATCCCTGCATCTACTATGCAAATGTTCCTGTGTGCTCTTGGCAATTTAAACCCACCCAGTGGCCCTGCCCAAGAAAGGCATGGTGATCTGTTTCCCTAAAGATTACTGCTCCCCCGATTCTATGAAGCTCACGTCTACTCTGTAACTCACGGAGTCTCTGTAAGTCAGACTCAGTAGCAATGGTGTGTGTGTGTGTGTGTGTGTGTGTGTGTGTGTGTGTGTGTGTGTAAAGCTTTTGTTGTTGTTACTCTACATTAGAGTCCTTGGGTGGTGTAAATGGTAATGTGCTTGGCTGCTGACTGGCGGTTTGAGTGTGCTCAGAGGTGCCTCAGAAAAACAGCCTGGCACCTCGGAAAAAGTGCTTCATAGAGTTTTCAGCCATTGACAAGCTATGAGAGCACAGTTCTACCCTGATGCACGCAGAGCGCCAAGGGGTCAGAAATGACTCAACAGCAGCTAGTTTGAGCTTCAGCTTTTGCTATTTGAATTGGGGGAAAGCGAAACTTTCCTAGCAAAGAAGTCCTGGGATATGTCTTAAAGTCCGTTGAAATGTATTGCTTTCTCACAGGCAAAGATTGCACGAGATAAGCAGTTGAAGTTCTCAGGTTGGGTCTGCTCCTCGCGGCTGTGCAAGGTCCCAGGTTCCTTCTATCTCACTGCCCTACTGTCCACTATGACCTGGGCCACAGAAGTCCGCATCTACCTTGTGGAGAGAGAACATGAGTGGTCATATGTATGTATACCGCCTCTGAGGTCAGACCTTAGAATTATCAGCCATAATTTCTGCACACATCCCAATTTTGAGAATTGAGTCACTTCAACACATCTCTCTTCAAACAAGACTGAGAAATATGTCGCTCGCTATCTATGCCCAGCTGCTCTACTGAAGGAGAGCGACAGAGAGGATTTTGATGGATAACTTATACTAACCCTAATATGCACATTTTTATGATTTGTATTTGATATAGAGATTATATACAGCAAAACATGCACCAATTCAACAGTTTCTACACGTATAGTTCCGTGATAGTGATTACATTCTTCAAGTGGCATAAGCATTCTGACCCTCCTTTTCCAAGTTCTCCCTCACTCAATATAAACGTACTGGCATCCTGTCGAGTCATTTGAATTGCTGGTGTCCGTTTGATGCCACATAGATAGATCTTTTACAAGCACACCATTCTGGACAGGCATTCTTTACTAGTCTAGTTAAACTGTTTGGTTTTAAGGAGATTTCGGGGGATCCTTTAGGCTTAAGGTTTAAAGATTAACTCAGGAAAATAGTTTTAGGCCTTCATCTAGTTCCAGAAAGTCTAATTTCTATGATCTTTTGAAACTTTGTTCTGATTTTCTTCCTTTTGATCAGAATTCTTTTGTAAAATCTTTCAACAAAATGTTCAGAAATGGTAGCCGAGCTCCATCAAGTTTTACCTGTTCCCTGAAAAGGAGGCTGCTGTTCATGAAGGCAATGAGGCACACCTTCCATTTCCGTGTCCTCTTCATGACTCTGGGCCCGGCTGCTGCAGGGGAAAGGAACAAACCGTTGGGCCTTGGGTAACCATTTGTAAGCTTGGAAGGGCCTAGGCACTATGCAGTGAACTAGGAGCTCCAAGCCCAAACTCTGAACTCACTGCCATCAAGTCAATTTCAACTCCTAGAGAGCAGAGCAGAACTGCACCTGTGGCTCTCTGCGACTAAGCGCTTATGGGGGCATGAAATCGAAGCTTTCCCTCTCAGTGTGGCTGGTGCTTTCAAACTGCTGACCTTGTGGCAAGAAGCTCAACACAGCACTACAGTATCACCAGGGCTACCAGAGCTGATCCACAAGCAGTAAGCATGTCAACAGGCCACCTTACTGGGATGCCCATGAAACCATGATCCTACAACCTCCAATGCAAAGAGCCACCTTAAAGCTCCATGCCAAAGACTGAAATTCCATGAGGGATTTAGTTGCACATATAAAAACATATGTACAAAGTATAGCCTCAGCAGCTGTTCTTTGAGTGTATGTGCTATATTAAATATATCTACCATGATTTTGGCCAATTCAACGTGTAAAGGTATGTAATTTATTGACATTTGTAGCTGTGCAAAGTTACCCATGATCAGTGTGCTCTTTGCCATCACTGTCAATCAAAACTCACTACTCTTTAAGCAATACCATCCTTCCCACCCCCAATCCCTCATCCCTAGTAACTGTAATTGTCTCCATACGTCGCACAGAGTTTGAAAATCATACATGCATTTTATGAGCTTTTGGTGAAAGTTCACACAACCAATTAGGTTCCTAGTTAACAATGTCTACACATATGACTTAATGACATGGGCTGCATTTTCACTAAAGCAACGTCGAGAGGCTACATCTGAATTCCTCTGCCGGCACTATTGCCACGAGGCCAGGGTCAGACATGCCGCCCACCTTTATCTTCTTTACCTGTGCTGACACCAACTCTCTTCACCAGGCATTCTACTTGACTGCTGGGCTCAGTAATTTGTTGTAATAGTCACATAGTACTCACAGACAAAACTAACAATGATCGGGTGTATTAGGGAAGTTAGCAATTTACCACAAGTCTCTGTTCCTCAGCCTCTCAGCCACGTGGTCCCTTAGCTTCTGCCTCTGAGGGTCAGGAAGCCAACCCGCTATTCTGACTCACAGTCTCATAGACCACTGCTCCTCTGCTCTGTCTCATGGTCTCCTTGTCATGGCCTCTGGTGACTCTGGTCTCAGCCTCCACCACTTCCGACGGCAGTCTCCAACGTGCCCTGCTTCCGATGGTCCTGCCCTTCTCTTTTCCTGTTGAGATGGCTCATCCTCAGAGCTCGTGGAGTGGCAACTGAAGCGGACCAATCCCTTCCAGTAGAGTTATGCGTGGCCTGACTTTGATTGGCCCTATAGAATAATTTGATGGCAATTACAGAGACATGGATGGAAGAGCCCCATTAAGAAAGTTCACTGCACTACACATCAGTGTTTTCATTCGTCCCTTCCGGGTTGTTCTGCTGTCATTATGCTTGCTTCCCGGCCTCTTCCCATCCACTGGCTTTGTCTTAGGTTAAATGATGAAGGTTTGGTTTCAAATTGATTTTTAAAATCGTTTTATTAGGGGATCATACAACTCTTATCACAATCCATACATACATCAATTGTGTAAAGCACATCTGTACATTCATTGCCCTCATCATTCTCAAAACACTTTCCACTTAAGCCCCTGGCATCAGCTCCTCATTTTTCCTCTCTTCCCTGCTCCCCCCTTTTCATGAACCCTTGATAATTTATAAATTATTATTTTGTCATATCTTGCCCTGTCCAACGTCTCCCTTCACCCACTTTTCTGTTGTCTGTCCCCCAGGGAAGAGGTCACATGTAGATCTTTGTAATGGGTTCCCTCTTTCCAACCCACTCTCCCTCTACCCTCTCAGTATCGCCACTCACACCACTGGTCCTGAAGGGACCATCCTCCCTGGATTCCCTGTGTTTCCAGTTCCTATCTGTACCAGTGCCCATCCTCTGGTCTAGCCAGATTTGCAAGGTAGAGTTCGGATCATGATGGGGGGGGGGTGTGGGGAGGAAGCATTTAGGAGCTAGAGGAAAGTTGTATTTTTCATCGTTGCTACATCGCATCTTGACTGGCTCGTCTCCTCCCCTAGACTACTCTGCAAGGGGATCTCCAGTGGCCTACAAATGGGCTTTGGGTCTCCACTCTGCAATCCCCCCCTCATTCACTATGGTAAGATTTTTTTGTTCTGATGGTGTCTTGTGATCGTACAGGCTGGTGTGCTTCTTCCATGTGGGATTTGTTGCTTCTGAGCTAGCTGGCGGCTTGTTTACTTGCAAGCCTTTAAGACCCCAGAAGCTAAACCTTTTGATAGCCAGGCACCATCAGCTTTCTTCGCTACATTCTTTCTTGTTGTGTTTTGTTTTGTTCTTTGTCAGTGGTTTGTTGTTGCTGTTGCTTTGTTGTATATTGTTGCTTGGTTTTGCTCTGTCTTGTTTTTGTGCATGTTATTATCTCCGCAGGTCTGTCTAAATAAGATAGGCTGGATGAACAATCTGGAGGAGAAAACAATGGGACCGACAGTTCCTGGGGGGCATGGGATAGGGGAAGTTGGGGGGAAATGAAGTGGTGCTAACAAACCCAGGGACAAGGGAACACAAGTGATCAAAATTGGTGGTGAGGTAGGTATAGGAGGCCTGGTAGGGCATGATCAAGGGTAATGTAACCAAGAATATTTGCTGAAACCCAGGTGGGGACTGAGCATTATAATGGGACAGGAGGAAAGTCAAGGGAAATAGAGGAAAGAGCTGGGAGGCAAAGGGCATTTATAGAGGTGTAGATAAAGACATGTACATATGCAAATATATTTATATATGAGGATGGGGAAATAGATCTATGTGCCTATATTTATAGGTTTAGTATTAAGGTAGCAGAAGGACATTGAGCCCCCACTCAAGTGCTCCCTCAATGCAAGAATACTTTCTTCAATTAAATTGGCATTCTAATTCTATGATGCTCACCTTCCTGACACAACCGCTGAAGACAAAGCAGGTGAATAAGCGAATGTGGTGAAGAAAGCTGATGGTGCTCGGCTATCAAAAGATGTAGCGTCTGGGGTCTTAAAAACTTGAGGGTAAACAAGCGGCCATGTAGCTCAGAAGCAACAAAGCCCACATGGAAGAACACACCAGCCTGTGTGATCATGAGGTGTCGAAGGGATCAATTATTTGATCAAAGAACAAAAAATCATCTCATTGGGTGCACACCTCAAATTGATTTTTTAAAAATAAATATAAAAGCACAAAATGTATGGGTGGTGATGTTTAATATATGAACCTCTGTCCCACAAGGTTCTGTCAGTCCAGTTAAGTTTAGCCTTTCTGAGATTTTGAGTTTATTCTACAATGTTCTCCCTAATCAGAACAATTGTGACCCTAATTGGAACCATCAGTAGTGGTAGCTGGGTACCATTATGCGCTTCTGGTCTCTGGATAGGCGAGATTGTGGTTAATGTTGGCAAGTGGTCCTGTAGACTTACTTCTTCTTGGAGTCTTTAGTTTTCTTTTACCTCTTTTGCTCCAGATGAGGGGAGACTAATATTTTTAACTTTGATGGAAGTTTTTAAGATCCCAGATGCTACTTATCAGACTAGGATTTAGACTATAAACTCTACTGACTATGTTGTGCCAAAGTGTTCAAACCCAGTAAACCAGTCCTGCAAAGTATTTGGCTATGCCTGGGATACACCTGTGCTGGTGCACTTTCTTATATGAGGATAAACCAAAAGGTATAGCTATAAAATCACAAAAGCCTTTATTAAACAAGAATATCAAAATGTGAATCTATTGTTTATGCATCCCCCATCCAGGTGAATACATTTGTAAAGGCAGCGCTTCCAACGTTTTGTATTCTTGATTTATGCTACATAAAACAGCAATTTGGACATTCCCAATCGACTCAAATAGTGTTCCTTTTAAACATTCTTTGAGTTTATGGAGTAAAAACAAGCCTGAAGGGGCAAGATCAGTGCTGCAGGGTAGATCGGGTAAAGTTTCCCACCGAAATTCTTGCAGGATAGCTCTTGCAGCCTCTGAAGAATAAGCAGGTACATTGTCCAGACAAAAAAAATATTCCGTGGTGCAACTTTCCTGGCCTTTTCTCATCAATTCAGTTTTAAATTTTCTTCATGTTTCTTCCTAGTAAGTGCCAGAGATCATCATGTGTCCTTCAAGAAAATTGATCCAGATTTGCCATAACCTTCTGAGCCAAACTGTTTGCCTTCAATTTAACTGACCCAGTAGATCCTCTCAGAAACCACGGCTATGATTGGGCATTTAAAAAAATAGTAGACTAAAAGGAGCACTGGTGGCACAGTGGGTTACTCACTGGGTTACCAACTGCATGGTCAGCAGTTCGAACCCACCAGGCACTCTGAGAGAGCAAGCTGATGCTTTCTGCTCCCATTAAGATTTGTCCTATGGGGTCACTATAAGTTAGAATTGTCTTGATAGCCATGAGTTTGTTCTTTTACCAGAATGAGACAGAGACAAGTGTGCTACTGATGGCAGAGACATGATTAAACACATTAAAAAAAATAAACCCATGCATGTGTGAACTAGAACGCCAGTAACAATACTTAGTGACGTACCCTCCTATGTATGAATTCATATATATGTTTTGGCAACTTCTTTTTGCAATCAGTAAAGTGTTGTGCTTCAAGCGCTTTAAAAGGCAAACCCCAAACCTGTAGCTCTTGGATTCTCTAGCTATTGGACATGAAACAAATATATTTATTGTGACAGCTAAAACCAACCAACAAACATGCGGCCGTGAATTCTTTTAATGAGTGATCCAATGTTGAAACGCTTGCTCTTTGAGAACATGCTTTCTCAGCTAGAACCTTCTTTGACTCTATCAATATGCTGTGAAAAGGACAGCCTCATGGAGAGGCCAGAAGTAGGTATCTGGCCAACAGCCCCAGAAAGCCAACCCTTTAGATCAACCCAACCCATGACCAGACATGTGCGTGAATAAGCGCTCCATCATAGATGCTCTAGCCCCGATAGTGCAAGCTATGCGGCTATGGGGCCAAGCTCCAGCTATTGGATGCTTCCTGTCTGAAGCCTTAAATATGGAAGTAGTACACCCTGCTATGCCTTACACAGAGTCTCAAACCACAACGTTTGAGATTACAATAAAATGCTTTGTTTGCCTGTGTGTTGTGGTGGTTGTTTTCATGGGGCAATAGACAAGCACGGCAATGCATTCGTGACCTTAGATAACCAGAACATACATTCTGAATTGTATTCTCAGATAGGCTCTCTTCTCAAGCGTTGATAAGCACTTTATGAAATATTCAAGTTAGCTAAATCTAGTGAATGAAAACAAAGTTAGCTTTTCTAACTCATTTACTCAACTTGTTTGATGGCAGTGAATTTGAACTTTATTTGATGAATCGATAGACTCATTTGGTGATATTTATGGAGTGGTTACAATTTACTGAAGTTATAAATGAAAAATTCTCATATATATATATGTACTTGGATGGTTTTGTGCCAACTAGACACTCCTAGCTAGGTGTGGAGTCAAACCTGTCAATCAGGTAGGAGCTAGATGACACCTCCTTGGGATGTGGCCTTTTGTATGCGAATCAGGAATTCGACTCCGCTGCCTCTTTGCCCTCCTGCCTGATGGAACTCTGCCTGCCCCAAGGGGTGGCCCCATGTGGGCCATCTGACTGAGAGCTGCTGGCCCCCTGCCATGTTCCCACCCGCCTTGGATCTGCACGACTCTGTCCACTGCCCTGGATCTTTCTGCTTCTTGATTCGCTGTTCTGCATTTGGTTACAGAAGTTTGAACAGGGACATATGGACTTGAGTTGCACTGGCTGGAATGCCTTCTTTTGATATAAGGTTATTTATCGACATAAAACCTTTTCTTATATTAGGCAAACCTTCTCTCTCTCTCTCTCTCTCTCTCTCTCTCTCTCTCTCTCTCTCTCTCTCATCAATCACCATAATCTGCCAAAAAACAAACCCACTGCCATCCAGTCAACTCCCACTCCCGGTGCCCCAAGATAGAGTTGCCAAGACTGTAAGCCTTTATGGAAGCAGGCAGCCTCATCTTCTGCAGAGTGACTGGTGTATTTGTACCACCTGTCTGGCAGTTAGCAGTCCGATACCTAACTCATAGTGACACAGATGAGGGGCTTCAAAAAGTTCTTGGAAAATTGAATTAAGAAATAATGCATTTTTGCCCCACTAAATTTGAAGTTCCCTCAATCATCTGTAATCTCCACAGCAACACACTCGCTTACTCACTGCTATTAAGCGATTTTCTGAATCCTAGCAATCCTAGAACAGAGTAGGACTTGGATTTCTGAGGTATAAATCTTTTTTTTCCTTTTTTTACATTTTATTAGGGACTCATACAACTCTTATCACAATCCATACATATACATACATCAATTGTATAAATCACATCCATACATTCCCTGCCCCAATCATTCTCAAAGCATTTGCTCTCCACTTAGGCCCTTTGCATCAGGTCCTCTTTTTTTCCCCCTCCCTCCCCTTTCCCCCCTCCCTCATGTGCCCTTGGTAATTTATACATCGTTATTTTGTCATATCTTGCCCTATCCGGAGTCTCCCTCCCCCCCTCTTCTCTGCCGTCCCTCTCCCAGGGAAGAGGTCACATGTGGATCCTTGTAATCAGTTCCCCCTTTCCAACCCACTCGCCCTCCACTCTCCCAGCATCGCCCCTCACACCCTTGGTCCTGAAGGTATCATCCTCCCTGGATTCCCTGTGCCTCCAGTCCTCATATGTACCAGTGTACAACCTGAGGTATAAATCTTGATGAGCACAAAAAGGCTCATCTTTCTTCCAGGGTGGCTGATGGGCTTGAACTTCTGACCTTGCATTTAGAAGCCCAACATGTGATTCATTGTGCCACACGGTTCCCACAGCATCTAGTCATATGTAAAGTTCATTACAAATAGAAAGTACTTAAAAAGGTTTGTTTGATAATAATTCTTAAAATTTAATATAGAAGTATATCTTTGTACCCATTCTTCATGTTCATATACCTCACAGATTCAGGTGTGGCTGAAAATATATGTCTTTTCTAATTAAAAATAAGAACTGTTGATTATAAGTACTTACAATATATATACATGAGTTTAAAATGTCATTTTACAAAGATTCTTATGAAGGGTTTCCTATTAAAGATGCTACTTTAGAAAAGAGTATTACAGTCATTTGCATTTTTATTTTTATACTCTGGTACTTCACATGATCTGTGTATTACTTTTAGAGTTTAACTGTAAGCATCCCACCAAATGAAAATTTATTTTTAAAGTATCTCATCACCACACACAAATATGCAAGCAGTTAGAATGGTGTAAAATATAAGATCCACATTTCAATTGCTTTACTATTTTTCCCATCACAAACAGAGCTTCCTAAAGTTCTCCTTTCCCAGAGTAAAATGTGGATGATGCCAACACCAGGCTTCAGCTGCTTTCATCATTTGAATGAGATAAGCTCTCAGCAAGTTGTATTCAAGAAACTATGGTTCAAACTGTGTTATCCTGCGATAAAGCAATCTGCTAAACATCGCTGAAGCAATTTAGACAGCTGTGGCTTAGTCATGCACAATGTGGACACTTAATCTAGTGACTTGAAATTGGGACTCTATGGGGAAGATTGTCTAGAGTTTTCTTATGAGTACACTTCCTACAGAGAAAGACACTTCTTTTTTTATGTACTAGGAATGGAGAGCTAAGAATTATGTATATATTAATTATGTATATTAAATCAATGAAACTTTATAAATTGAGATTTTATTCAAGTCTATAGTTCTGTAGATGTAATATCACCCATTGTAGACATGAATATATATATATATATATTTAAAAATCATTTTATTGGGGGCTCATACATTTCATCACAATCCATCCATCCATCCATTGTGTCAAGCACATTTGTACATTTGTTGCCATCATCATTCTCAAAACATTTGCTTTCTACTGGAACCCTTGGTATTACCTCCTCCGTTTTGCCCCTCCCTTCCCACCCCCTTTCCCTCACGAACCCTTGATAATTTATAAATTACTATTATTTTGTCATGTCTTACACTGCCCAACATCTCCCTCCACCCACTTTTCTGTTGTCTATCCCCCACAGAGGGAGTTATATGTAGATCCTTGTAACTGGTTCACCCTTTCTACCCCACCTTCCCTTCACCCTCCTGGTATTGCCACTCTCACCACTGGTCCTGAAGGTTTATCTGTCCTGGATTCCATGTGTTTCCAGCTCCTATCTGGAATATATTTTTAAGGGCATCTTTTATATAAAACAATATGACAGTGCTCTTAGTCTCATTCTGTGTTTTATTTGGGTTACTATAAATTCTTTGTAAATATTGGTAGATTGCTTTTCTATATTATCAACATCCTAGTATCACTGTTTCTCATACTGATAAAATCTCCCACATTCTATTAAAAGTAGAATGTGTTTCTGCTTTATAGGTACATAGGAGGAAAAAAACCCAAATTTACTACCATCAAATTGATTCCAACTCATAGTGACCCTATAGGACAGGCTAAAACTGCCCATGTGGGTTTATGAGATTGTGACTGTTTACCGGACTAGAAAGTCTCATCTTTTAACAGAGTGGCTGATGGTTTTGAACTGCCCACCTTGCAGTTAGTAGCCTAACACATAACCAGCACTCCACTAGGACCCCATAGGTACATATACGAAATAATTATTTGTATCGAATAAGTTCCTAAAATGTGTTACATTATCAATTATAGTATAATTTTTATATTGATCACACTATACTCACAGTTATTTTAAAAATATCATTTAAGCTGTGAGTATAGTGCATTGGAAGAAACCCTTGCACTTAGTGGGTTCCTAATTGCCAGGTCAGCAGATGGGGTCCATCAGTGGCTCCAAGGAAGAATGACGCGGCTTTCTGCTCTATAGCGTTGCTTTGAGTCAGAAATCTCTCAATAGCAATGAGTTGTTGTTGTCTTATAACATGTTGAAACACTGTATATATGAGCTATAACTGTATAATATTTAAAAATCAGTCAGATATATTTAAAATAACCAGTTGAGTAGCAGGATTAATTTCTCTTCAACATCTTGGTTTGGCATTATGTGAGTTCAATAATTAATAATTTCTTAAAGCCTTTTAATTATTTAACAGATTTTACATTGTCTCAGTTTTTCTCCCCTCACTGGTCCATGAAGTAGACTAACAATTTTAGTTAGTAATGGCAGTTCTGAATGAATCATTTTTCATTAGCACTTGCTTTTCTTGCCCCATGTACTATGTCAAAAAACCAGTCTCAACGTAGGCCTTCTCTGATTACTGAAATGGTGAATTTAAATTGCTTAGCTATACTGACACACTCAATTAATTTGTTTTTCTTTGGAAGGTAAATGAGTCCAGAAGCTAAAATAATTTTATGAAAAGCAAAACTAACTTATAATATTAAGTCTATATGCAGTTCCTACAGGGCATCCTTTGCCTAAGCAGTGTTAATGAAGGGTAGGGCATTCCTGGAAAGATTTGAAAAGTAATAGTCAGGGATTTCTACATTCCATTTCACCTACATATTGATGTAGTCTCTTTGGTAGAGATAGCTTAGAGATAAATAGTAGTAATATCTACGAATGGCAAAGTATGCTATTTCAACATCTCACCATTTTCCCCCCACACCCTCCCCCTCACTTGCTTCTCTATCCCATATGGTTAGAAAGTACTTGGAATGCACAGGTGAAGAGTCAGGTGTAGAGGAAGGGCAATACCCCACAGCTAGAGCATCAACTCATTTTAGGAGTGAATATTTGCTATCACTATAAACTTCTTTTAAAAAATCTATAATTTTAAACTAGCTTGTACCTTACTTATACCAAGGGAAAATTTCTAAATTTTAACATTTTCCCCAAAACATCTATATCAACTCTGTCAATGGCAGCTCTCCAACATCAACTTTGAAAACAGATGAACAATCTGAATTTTTGCATTTAAACATAGAAAATAAACTAACGAAGTTGCAGATAGATGTGCACATCAGAACTAGATGATATATTCTGTTTTCTCTGTCCAGCACGTTGCCATCTGGTTTTATGTAAACCAAGTCAAATTTTCTTAAATACTGCAGGACTGTGGTAGGATTCCACTTGCTTCATAACGTGACTTATCTGGTGGATCCAACAATCTGATTCCCAATGTAAAAGAAAATTCTCCGTTTCCCCTTCAAACAGGCACAATATAAGAGTTGAACTCTTAGTTCAAATTGTACTTTACTGTTGTTTTTGTTGCTTTTGCCGGATCATATTGCATTGTTGTATATTTCTCTGTCTGGCTGTATTAGCGTCTGTTTGCGCCACACACAGTGGAACAGTAAAGAACAAAGAGGAAAAGAACAACAGTAAAACTTAAACAACTCTGGACACACACACACACACGGCGGGGATTGTGCTCCTCTGATCTCACTACCCGAAGCCAGCCTCTGGGTATTGCAGCAGAACAGCGCGGGAAGCAGAGCAATGAAGTCCCCAGGGATAGATGTGGTGTCGGGGCATGGCACCACCCCATCAGACTGGACTGGAAAGCACTTGTGAAGGACAACAAATAGACCCTGAACTATTTATACTTGTTGTTGTTGTTGTAGCTATTGTTTTACTTTCTATTTTGCTTCATTGTACTCAGTCTTGTGATGGTACATAGCATGTCTACCTGGAATGGATAGGCGGGAGAAACAAGCCAGAAGAGAGAACCCCCCCGGGATGACAGTTCCAGGCGGACATGGGATAAAGAGTGGCGGGGGAGGAGGGGGAAGGGAGTGGGTGTTCATAAACCCAGGGACAAGGGAACAACTGATCCCAAATCAGTGACAATGAGGGCGTAAGGGCAAAGTAACCGAGAGGAATTTCTAAAACCCAAATGAAGGCTTAACATGATAGTGGGACAAGAGGAAAGTGCAACAAAAATGGAATAAAGAACTAGAAGGCAAAGGGTAGTCATAGAGATTTAAATACAGGCATATAAACATGTAAATATATTTATATGTGATGAGGGAGGAATGGATCTATGTACATATATTTATAGGTTTAGTATTAAAAAAACATATAGACAGTGGGACCCTGCTCGAGTACTCCCTCAACACAAGAACACTTTGCTCTAACAATTCGGCAGTCTGAGATGCTCACCTTCCTGGCACGATCGCTGAAGACCACGGGTGCACAAGCAAATGTGGTAAAGAAAGCTGATGGTGCCCAGCTACCAAAAGATATAGCATCTGAAGTCTTAAAGGCCTGAAGATAAACAAGCAGCCATCTAGCTGAGAAACAACAAAACACACGTGGAAGTACACCAGCCTGTCCCAACTTGATCGCTGAGAACAAAGTGGGTGCATAGGCAAAAGTGGTGAAGAAAGCTGATGGTGCCTGGCTATCAAAAGATATAGCATCTGGGGTCTTAAAGGCTTAAAGATAAACAGGTGGCCATCTAACTAAGAAACGACAAAGCCCATATGGGAGAAGCACACCAGCCTACCCTGACACGATACCTGAAGACAAAGCAGGTGCATAAGCAAATGCAGTGAAGAAAGCTGATGGTGCCCGGCTATTAAAAGACATAGAATCTGAGGTCCTATAGGCTGGAAGATAAACAAGGGTCCATCTAACTGAGAAACAACAAATCCCACATGGAAGAAGCACACTAGCCTGTGAGATCACAAGGCATCAAAGGGATCAGGGACCAGGCATCAAAGACAAAAAAAGAAAAAAAATAGCATTGTGAATGAGGGGGAGTACAGAGTGGGGACCCAGTGTCCATCTGTGGGAAATTGGACATCCCCTTGCTGAAGGGCTGCGGGGAGGAGATGAGCCAGTCAGGGTGCAGTGTTGCAAAGATGAAATATACAATTTTCCTCTAGTCCTTGAATACTTCCTTCCCCCCACTATCATGATCCCAATTCTACATTACCAATCCAGCTGGCCCAGAGGATGTACACTGGCACAGATAGGAACTGGAAATACAAGTAATCCAGGACAGATAAAACCCTCAGGACCAGTGGTGAGAGTGGTGATACCGGGAGGGTGGAGAGAAGGTGAGGTAGATAGAGGGAACAGATTACAAGGTCTACATATAACCTCCTCCCTAGGGGACGGACAGCAGAGAAGTGGGTGAAGGGAGACATTGGATGGTGTAAGATATGACAAAATGATAATAATTTATAAATGATCAAGGGTTCATGGAGGAGGGGGGAGCAGGGAGGGAGGGAAAAGATGAGGAGCTGATACTAAGGACTCAAGTAGAAAGCAAATGTTTTGAGAATGATGATGGCAACATATGTACAAATGTGCTTGACACAATGGATGTATGTATGGATTGTGATAAGAGTTGTGCGAGCCCCTAATAAAATGAAAAAAAAAAACCAAAAAAACAAAACCTAGAAGTCAAATAAAATATACATTCAATTGTAGCTCTTTCCAGAATAGCCTTTTCCAGCTGCAAGTTCAATGGCCTGAGTCTGAGTGAAGGTTCTTTGTTGCTCTACTTTTTACCTTCACCAGTATATTTATTAGACTTAACCATCACATATGAGAAAAGATCACTTATAATTATTGTATGTGAGTTGTGTGATCTGTATATTTGCCAGGGTCAAATAAAGTTCTTATGCCAATAATAATAATAGTAACAGTAAACCCTTGTGCCAAGTTCTGTTCTAAGTGCCTTCTATTTCATCATTCCACCAGCCTTCTAAGTAAATACATCTAGTACTCACATTTTATAGGTGAGAAATCTGAGGGTCAGAGAGGTGAACTGCCAAAGGTTACAAAGCTCTAAAAGGAGGAACCAGAATTCAAAATTGTCCGGCCCCAGAGCCTATCCTTTCTCGATGCTAGTAGTCACTCCTACAACTCCAAGCACCATGCTATGGAGTGAAGCAGAACACATGACGAAACAAAAGGATTGGGGCAGAACTGGGAAAATAGGATTTGGGACGTGTTCATTAAATTCTGACTCCTCTGACGTGGCCCCAACTAGAGAGAGACCACATTGCATACTTCCTTTATTCTCTCTTCCTTGTTACACCTGATAACACCAGTCGCTGATTTTGTTGTTTTGTTTGAGCCATCGCTTCAAAAGGGCTGGGACAGTGGGGAGCTAGAAGTCAGAGAATGAACAATGGGTCATGACCTCTCTTCGTACCCTTGACCCAAGGGTCTAATCTTGGGAATCCACTTCAGATAAGTAAGGCCACACCTTCCACACTCACCTTAGAGTTGATTATGCGTGCCTTTATAGTTAATGAAATATTGATAAAATACAGCGAACCTCCTTTTTAGATGTGATTTTGGGAGAAAACCTTAAAATCTGCTTTCTAGAGGACCAACTCTCTCAGGAATATTATATTTTATTTGCTCTCTAGTCTGGTCACTTGCTGACAGATGAATGAAGAAATCATTGTTAGAAGAAGCACAGCCAGAATGCTCCTTACAAAGAAGGTGGCCAGACGTCATGTCACGTGCTTGGTCATGTCACGTGCTTGGGCCATGTCACCAGGAAGGACCAGCAGCTGACAAGAACCTCATGCTTGGTAAAGCCGAGGGTCAGTGAAAAAGAGGAAGTCTTCAGCGAGATGACTGACAGGGTGGAGTGGCTGCAACAATGAGCTCCAAAAAGGGAATGATTATCAGGCTGGTGCAGGGCTGGGCAATGTTTCGTTGTGATATTATATGTAATACAGATCATGTTTCAGCAGTATATAGGAGCTGTGGTGGTATAGTGGGTTAGTTGTTGGTTAGTGGGCTAGCTGTTAGTTGATAACTGCAAGGTAGACAGGTTGAAACCACCAGTTGCTCTGTGGTAGATGAGGTTTTTCACTGCCAGAAACATTTAGTCATGGAAACCCACGAGGGTACTTCTACTCTGTCCTATAGGGTCATTGTGATCAGAATGAACTAGATGGCAGTGAGCTTGGCTTTGGCTTGAAGGGAGACCTGCTGGTATAGTTGATTAAATGTTGCGCTGCTAGCTGCAAGGTCAGCAGTTCGAGCCCACCAGTTGCTCCAAGGGAGAGAGATCAGCCATCCTGATGCTGTTTACTGCCTTGGAAACCAGTGGTGCTGCTCTACTCTCTCTAGAGGGTTGACTCAAAGCTGTGAGTGAGAAGAGTTGTAGCAACTCCTAAGGATAAGAGGTTTATTCAAGTCTGTATAACACTTACAGTTCTTTTCATTAAAATTATTAAGAGGAGTTTGGAGAGCATCATAAAACTTTCATCCCACCTTTTCACTTCAGATCATTTCCAGAGGCAGGAAAACCACACTTCACTTGCATTCTCCTGTTATTGAAAGGGCTTCCGTTCTTTCATAGCTCTCGTGTACCGCTTTTGAAATATAGTCTTTATTTCTGTGGTATTTCTCCTAATTACTCGCTTATAATTATATTCACTCGTCCTGATGAATAATGACATCTTCCTTCCTTATTCAGTCAAGTATTTGCATAATGTTCTTTATAAAGGTACACATTAGCATAGTTATTTTAGATTATACAATGTACTAAACTCTTTAGCACTCTATTTTAAAAGACCTATTTTATTCATCTAACTTAAAACTGTAAAACTTAAAAAAATTCAGAAATGATCCTGAAATTTTTCTTTTAAAATCATGGTGTAAACAAATTTAAGGGGGGGGGAAAGGTATGTGAAGAACACCTATTGCTTCAGTAATGGTTGGCAACCTTATTTTAATGTACATAATTTTAGATTAAGTTAGGAATCCCTTTCTGGTATTTTAAAATGTTCTTAGCTGTATTTTTCAAATTCTTGATGTGATTATTCTTTTGACATTAACATTCAACCTGTGTCTCTCAGTGTGCACCTAAGGTTCTAAACTATAAAAACCCACGTGAGTTGAGTCATTTCAACTCCTCTTGGACTAGAGAAGAGTGATTCGCAGGGTCTCCAAGGCTGTAATCTTTACAGAAGCAGATGGTCACACCTGCTCCCACCGAGCTGATGGCGAGCAGCCTTTCACCGAGCCATTGCAGCATTGTGGGTCTGTAACACTATGGCTCTGCAGCAACTGGTTCTCCCAGGTGATCTTTTACTCAAGGCTTGACCCTGCTTAGCTTTCTAAACCAGATGAGGCTGCGTTGTTCAGAGTGGTGTGGCTTTAGCTACCTAAGACTCTAGGCAGTAATGTCTAGTTCAAGACAAGGAGCCTAGTGGTACAATTGTTAAGCACTTTTCTACTAACTGGAAATTAGGAGGTTTTATGAAGAAAAAAAAAGATATAATTGTCCTGTTTGAGAAATGCAATGGGGTAGTTGTACTCTGTCCTTGTATTAGTCTGGGTTAACTAGAGAAACAAATTCATAGACACTCACATGTGTCCACGAAAGAGCTCCATATACAAGAGCAGTTGAGTATTAAGAAAATATCCCAGCCCATTCCAGATCAAGTTCATTAGTCCGAGATTAGCCCATATGTCCAATATCAATCTTTAAAGTCCTTTTCAGACTCATGAAACATATGAAATCACACCGAATACAGGAAGATCACAGGCCAGTGGGTGGGAAGTCTTGTGGATCCAGTGGCGTTGCAAGCATCTCAGCTCTGGCAGGGATCTCCATGTGGCTTCTCCAGCTCCGAGGCTCTGGTGGCAGCCATCAACCTATCTCCATTTGGCTTGTCAATGAGGAAGTCTCACATGGACTGAGTAGAGAGAGAGAGTACGTGTCCCGTCTCCAAGGAGGAATACTGGAGTTCCCAAAATCCTCAGGAGAAGGCCATGACCACACAGAGGCCTCATTGGCTATGCCCTGATTAATAGGCTAGACTCCACCCCTTTAATTTTAATCCTCTTGACAAACAATTATATAACTACTACTGTCCTGAATCAAAATTTTACTGTAGCAGTGGATTTGGATTTCATGTGGGGGGTGGGGGGACTGGATGGCGTTCAAGGCAATAATTGTATATCTTCAGTCTACAGTGATAAGATTACTATACAGGGACAAAAGAAAAGGCCCTCTCATATCAACCATGGGCCCTCAGCACCTCTCTCAGTGATGTATGTAATCTCCTCATTCTCTCAGCTACCACTAACATCACTGAAAAGGAAACCCTCAAATCTACAATTCTAGCCTTGACCTCTCCCTTTAACTTCTGCCTCACATCTTCTATCTACTGAATATTGTGCATATTCCCACTTGACTATCTCACCTTTACCTCAAATTACCTGGCACTGAGCAAGTGATCTATCCCCTGAAACAAGTCTCCCCTTCAGAATTCTGTAATTCAATGAAAAGTGTCTAATTGTCCAGGCTCAAAATAACAAAGTGATTATTAACTCCTACCTTTCTATTATTCCCTTCCCATCTTACTTGTCAGTGGCCAAGTTCTGTCTTTCACCTCATTAGAATTTCCTACATCCATCCTTTGTTGTTTTCTTATCTCCTAGTTGTTTTCTTATCTCCTGTAGGCTCCTCTCAGTACCTCACCCTCAGTATTCTCCAAACTCACTTAGATGTCTGGGCGAGCTGAACCAAAACACTCCAAACCGACTGCTGAGGAGTCTATTCTGACTTGCCATCCTAAAAGATATAGTAAAACTACTCTATAGGACTTACAAGATTGTAAATCTTTAGCGAAGCAGATGATCAAATCTTTCTCTTGGGGGTTTGCAGTCCAATATTTAGCCCACTGTGGGTGAATCAGCTGTGTCACTGTTGTGCTGAGGGGTACAGATTACTCACTAAGCAAGGTAAGCATGGTATTACCAGTGCTCACTCCCTACACTGGGTCATCCAACAATAGGGTGTTAGGAACTCCTGCCGAGTAGAAAATTCATATTTAACTTTTAACTCCACAAACACATTACTAATGCCTACTATCGACTGGAAGAAAGTCTGACTGGTAAACAATTGATCAATAGATATCTTGAATGTTATATGAATGCACATAAAAACCATATTCAATAGGAGATAAAAAGGGGCAGTTTTCAAAAGCACAACATTTCTATCCTTACTACGGTAGTTATAGCTCTGGCTTCACAAATTTCCTTTTCTGTCTTTCTATATTCTCTCTCTCTCTCTTTTTAACCATGGTCCCTACTCTAGATTCACTTATCTTAACAGGGAAGGCAACCATAGCTGCAGACATCAACCCACAGTATATCTCAAGCAAGTCTGCGTTTCCTTATAATGCCACGGTTTGTCTCTGTTTCTTGGGAGCACTTCCAGCATTATGTTTTTTGGGTACAAAAGAGACTTTGGACTCACAAAATTTTAGGAGAATATTAAGTCTTCCAAGGGACAAAACCAGCATTTAGACACAGATACATCCTCCAAATGAGGGGGGTCATTAGCATGAGGTCACCATGGCTTCCAAAGATTCAGTCAGGACAATAGTTAGATGAGGCATGGAACAAATGAAATGATCACCAATCAACGATTGGTGGCAGATCAATACATCACCATCATGGGAGGATGAGTGGTATATTGTGTTATGTAGTAGAGCTTACAATATTGGTGCAAGGCCTTCTGACCAAGGCAGTCAGAGCATACTTACCAGTAACTGGGCAGGACTCATGACTAGATGATGCTCAGTACTGTCCGTCAAGGACACAACCAGTCAAGCTCCTAAGAAAGACTGTCCCTCCTTGAGCTGGCTGGAGACAGGTGGAGGTAACCTATTGTGTTAGTCTGGGTAGACTAGAGAAACAAATTCATAAACACACATAGATATATAAGGGAGAGGTTTATATACAAGAGGAATTGAACATTGAGAAAACATCCCAACCCAGTCCAGTCCAAGGCCATAAGTCTGACATTAGCCCATATGTCTGATACCAATCTATAAAGTCCTCTTCAGACTCACGAAACACATGCAATGAAGCCAAATGCAGGATGATCACAAGCCAGTGAGCAGAAAGTCTTTGGGTCCTGTGGCGTTGTAAGCATCTCAGTGCTTCCAAAGTCTGGTTGTGTCCATGTGACTTGTCTTCTGTAATGTCAACCAGAGAGAGCAAGCGGTGTCTTCCGCCTCCAAGGAGGAAGTACCAGATTTCCCAGTTCTCAGAAGAAGGTCATGCCCACACAGAAGTCTCACTGGCTAACTCCAGATTGACAGTCTAGACTCCACCCCTACACTCTTAATCCTTAAATTGACACCAGATTAGGTGACTACCACACCTACTTTCCAATGCACTCTACCTGGCTAACGTAATGTACATGAGGGAAAAATTATACATATCCTTGGTTAATTATCAGAAGAATTAATTAATCTACTTGGGCACTCTGCAAATGGATTTTAGATTTTGCTGTCATACACAGCCTTCTGCAAATGAGTTACTCAGAATCAAACCCCTAGTACAAATACTAGGAATACATTGTAGGGGTCCCATAGTGTTTTTCACATTTAGTATTGCACTAAACATGAAAAATATAGGCAAACCATGAGAGATTTTACTGTGACCCACAATTTACTGGAAAGACCAACTGTTCATACTGAGATGACTGGTGTCACAGTTTTCTTTTTAATTTGTATATAAATGGTCCTGTGCACCTCTTAAAATGTATACATAAACGGGCCTGTGTGCAGTTCAAACCTGTGTGCTGTTGAAGGGTCAACTGTAATGTGTAACAAACAATTTTACCTGCATTTCACCTTCTTTGGATGTATTCACTACAGATTAGTAAGTAAACAATCTTAATACTGAACGGGATCTGCTTACTGTTGACAACACAAGATTCAAATTCTTCTCCAGGGTCTATTGATGCTGTTTTCTTAGCTAGTTTGCATTTTTGGTCATTTAAGGCTGGTAGCTGTACCTGGGGGCATAGGTACCTTCTGTTTTTCTAGTCACTACAAATCTGTAGCGGAGTCCATATACCGGACAGGCAAGTTCCTCGTGTTGGAATTTTCACTTAGGCCTACATTCTCTTTGTTTACAGCATACTCATGGAGACCAGAAAAGTGGCCACGGTTTCACAAAGAGAGAGTAAAGGGGAATCGATCACAATGATTGTCGTATGGCCCTCCTCCTAGGGGGATGGACTGCAGAAAAGTGGTTGAAATGAGACAGCCGTCTGTAAAAGACACGAAAGAAAGAAAAAGAATAATTTATAAATTATCAAGGGGACATGGGGGATGGAAGGAAGGAGGGGGAGAAAGGAGGTGCTCATGTCAGGGGCTCAAGTAGAAAGAAAATGTTTTGAAAAAGATGATGACCACATATGTACAGATGTGTTTGAAACAATGGATATATGTGTGGATTGTGATATGAGCAGTAAGAGCCCCCAATAAAATAAAACTTTATAAAAGAGAGAGAGATTGTTTCTTCCCCCCCCCCTTCCAAAGACCGCCCCCCCCCCCCCAACCTCACAGCAATCCTCTCTGTAACCAGAGACTATGAAACCTAATGTTCACACCAGGTCCCAGTTGGCTCCCATTTCATCTGACTCAGCACTCACCACGAACAGTGAAAGCACTTCCGTGCTTGGTGATAACAACTGGTCCTGTTGGTCCTTCCTATATCCATCAGAAGTCCACCCTCCTGTCTATTGGCCTTGGGGTTGCACTTTCAAAACAATGCTGCCGCTACAAGGAAGGATGGAGTTTAAAAGTGCAGCACACTCATGGATATGCTTAGATAGGCTTCAGGTTATGTGTATAAATCAGCAAGGCTTCCATTCTTTAAAGCATACAAAAATTCATGCCCACCAAGAGGGAAAGAGAGAGACCAAGACCAAAAGAAAAAAAATTATGTTACTATGATTTAGGGTTCAAAAGGACGCCTAAATCTCAAGTATAATTTAAAGAGAACATTTATTAAGTCTTACATTGGTAAAGACCTGACACAAAGACACATCATGCGGTTGAAGGAGCTCATGAGCGGTTGTTGAGGTCTTCAGGGGGTTGCTGATATTCAGAGACTTACGAAGGGCATGGGGGGCAAAGGAAACTGTCAACAAAAGCATGATGGGCAGCAGATCAATGTATCACAGTTATAAGTGGGACTACCGAAGTGGGAACTGGACCATGATTGGACATGGACATTCTGTTAGACAGAATGGCTTACAAGACTGGTCCAAGGGCTTTCTGAGCAAAGCAGCCAGGGTATGACTTGACTATTCGACCTCAGTATGGGAGTCTTCAAGGTCACACCCAGGCAATCCCCTCAAGGCGACTGCTCCTCTCTGGACTAGTTAGGGCAGTGGAGGTAATCCACTCTTTAATGCACGCTGTTTTAGAGCAAGACTGTTCACAGTTAATGGTTAGAAGGAATTCAGTGGAGACAACCCACGTGGGGATTCTGCAAACAGATTTTGGGCTCTTGCTGTCATCCCTAGCCTTCTGCAGACCTAGGCTCAGAATTTAAGCTCTGCTACAGCCATGCCGGTGGTCTTAAAATCTTCTCAGGGGGTGGGGAGGAGGCATTTTTTGCTAACTTTACAAGTATAGCAGTTTTTAGTGAGAAGCAAAGTTAAGACATAGCCTTCACAAAAGGTTGGTATCAAGACTCTGAAACACAAAACATTGCGTTATTGGATGACCCATCCTCCCCAAACTTTACCAGCACAGAGAGATGAAGATTTCTTGTTTAAGCTCAGAAGGGATGCATTTTACTAGTGATTCCCTCCTTCTCCTTTTGACCAGAGACAATGCTTTCAAAGCCTAGAGAGGCTGATTAGGTCATGGAGATGTGACTCAAAAAATCCTCACTGCCATCAGATTTATCATAGTGATGCTACAGGACAGAGCAGACCTGCCCCTGTGGCTTTCAGAGACTATGAACCTGTATGGGAGAAGAAAGCCTCATCTTTCTCCTGAGGAGTGGCTTGTGGTTTCAAACTGCTGACATAGTGGTGAGCAACCCAGCTGTAACCCACCATGCTACCAGGTCTCCTCGTACGTAAGAAGTAGGTGGGAAATTAGAAAAATATGACTCTGTGACAACTAGCATAGAACTCGTGTTGGGAGAGATGCTACGGAATGATAAGCCTCTTGCACTTCTAAAGAAACAAACAAAAGCAAAGCAGTGGCAACATGCACATAGAAGGATGTGTATGCTGAGGGTGACAGCACATAAAGCCAGAAGGAGCTTGGGTTTCTGATGATGATAGAGCCACCAGGACAACATCACCTATCTCTTTATCTCCAGGGCAGGGAGAGCAGTAGGCTTTTCAAACTTCAGGACAGACAAGGCTGTGTCCCTATCTCAGGTCTCTGATTCTTCAAGTAATGTTAGCTTCAGACAGCTCTCTTCCGCAATTTCTCCTTTGGCAGTTAACATGATCGTGAAAACACCCACCTATTTCAGACTTCATGCTTCAGAGTTTGTGATCTAAAAGCAAAATGTATACTTCTCCATTCTAATTCCGGCAGGATAGTTCTAAGGAAGCCTCTTTAGTTGGGAATAGTCACATGCCTATTCCTGACCCAATATAAGTGTCCTTCTTAGACCAATGAAGTCAGTGGGAGAATTACCGGAAGGAGCTCAAAGGCAGCACTCACAGCCCGTACTACGCGTAGTCCACTGCGTCTCCCGTGCTACACGCAGTCCACTGCGTCTCCCGTGCTACGCGCAGTCCACTGCGTCTCCCGTGCTACGCGCAGTCCACTGCGTCTCCCGTGCTACGCGCAGTCCACTGCGTCTCCCGTGCTACGCGCAGTCCACTGCGTCTCCCGGGCTACGCGCAGTCCACTGCGTCTCCCGTGCTACGCGCAGTCCACTGCGTCTCCCGTGCTACGCGCAGTCCACTGCGTCTCCCGTGCTACGCGCAGTCCACTGCGTCTCCCGTGCTACGCGCAGTCCACTGCGTCTCCCGTGCTACGCGCAGTCCACTGCGTCTCCTGTACTAGTCCACTGCGTCTCCCGTGCTACGCGCAGTCCACTGCGTCTCCCGTGCTACGCGCAGTCCACTGCGTCCCCCGGGCTACGCGCAGTCCACTGCGTCCCCCGGGCTACGCGCAGTCCACTGCGTCCCCCGGGCTACGCGCAGTCCACTGCGTCCCCCGGGCTACGCGCAGTCCACTGCGTCCCCCGGGCTACGCGCAGTCCACTGAGTCCCCCGGGCTACGCGCAGTCCACTGCGTCCCCCGGGCTACGCGCAGTCCACTGAGTCCCCCGGGCTACGCGCAGTCCACTGCGTCCCCCGGGCTACGCGCAGTCCACTGAGTCCCCCGGGCTACGCGCAGTCCACTGCGTCCCCCGGGCTACGCGCAGTCCACTGAGTCCCCCGGGCTACGCGCAGTCCACTGCGTCCCCCGGGCTACGCGCAGTCCACTGCGTCTCCCGGGCTACACGCAGTCCACTGCATCTCCTGGAGCATAATTGTTTCTTTTACTCTCTGTCTCCTCTACTGCTTTGAAAGAGCCTTGAGATTAAAGAATATACTCTATCCATTTTGTACACACCCAGTTAAGAACAGCACTTGAGATATAGTAGACTTTCAACAAATATTTGAAGATAGAAAGGAATAATCATCATCATGCAAATAATTTGACCAAGAGTGGGTTGGGAACCCACGAACAAACAGAGCAGTAGCTATAACATACCAGTAATAAGCAGTGGTGTTAAGCAAGGCAGCCTTCAGTTAGAGAGTGTTTTACAGCTCCCGTGGAGCCAAGACCTTAGCAGCTCCTGTTCAGGCTGAATAAATATCTAGTTGGCATATAAATTTGTGTACATAGGAAAACAAATATTTTGGGGCAGGAAGTTCCTGAAAAGTTTCTTATGTCTACTGGTTCAATCATGTTTATAAAGTCATGTTTTAAAATGTGGTTCAGAATGATGGAAATAAAAATCACGATGAGAAAGCAATCTGACTGCTTCAAGAAATAAAGGATAATTTTATGTTCATAGTGGGTGAAAAGATTTTATAGACAAGTCTCAGTTTTGTCAAGCCCATCTTGAAACATGAACTTGCGTAGGAAAACATAATTTTATAAGCTAATTGTACCAAGAAAGAGAAGGAAACATTAAATAAAAAAAGAATAAATGAGGTTCAAACTGGACTTGTCCTGAGGTTAGGAAAAAGGGGAGGAAATACATGGTAAGAATCACTCCATTGGGAGTGAACAGCAGAATTGTACTTAAATGAATATATTGGATGGTGTAAGGTGTGGGAAAAAAATTAAAATAAGGGTACCTGGGGGGTGCGGGGAGGGGGAGGGAGGGGATAAAGGAGAGCTGATATCAAGTAGTTAAAAAAGAAAGAAAATGTTTGAAACTGACTGTGGTAGCAACTGTACGATACTGCTTGATGTGATTCAAGTATGAAATGTTATATTTGTAAGAGCTCCCAATAAAAGTGTTTTTAAAAAAGAATCAACGTATTCTGGTTTAAATGTCTTATGTAGAGAGAAGAAACTTTAAGTGCAAAATTAGTTTTGAGGAAGGAAATCAGGTGGGGACAATTGATGTTAAGCTTGAGGAAGAAATAATTTGCTGCAGGGGTGAGCAGAACCCAAAATAAAGTTGTGAAAATGATGAAGTTAAAATGAACCAAAGATGTGCTTTATAGAAACGTCCATGACACTCCAGTTTGGAATACTTGCCTTCCTGTGTTTTATACGGAGCTGGAGCCCTGGTGGCGCAGTGGGTATCCCTCGCTGCTAACTCCAAGGCCAGAGGTTTGAAACCACCAGCCTTTCTTCCGGAGGAAGACAGGGCTTTCTACTCCTGTTAATAGGTACAGTCTCAGAAACTCACAGGGCCAGTTCTACTCTGTCCTACAGGGTGGCTATGAGTCTGCACTCACTGAATGGCAGGGAGTTTGACTTTTCTTTTCGGTTTATTTTATACAGAAATTTTCTCTGTCTTTTCAGCCACTGTACTCTCTGACTCAACTTTCAAGTATGTGGTCTGTTTTAAGTATTTAGAAACACAGGATGTGTTGAGTTAATTTGCATACTGGCTATTATTCTCATCCGAAATGATGTCATCGAGGTTAAAGAGATCGTATTGCATTCCATTTTCTATTCTTAGCACCTAATAAAGTTCAATGTACCTTGGCTTATTCCTCAAAAGTGACTTCTTTGCTTCTTAACACTTTAACACAGTCTTTTGTAGTAGATTTGTCCAATGCCGTTTGTCCTTTGATTTCTTGACTGCTGCTTTCATGGACTTTGATTGTGGAATCAAATAAACTTAAAATCCTTGACAGTTTCATCCTTTCTCTGTTTATCATGATATTGCTTATTGGTTCACTTGTGAGGATGTTTCTTTTCTTTACATTAGGTGTAATTCATACGGAAAGCTATAACTTCGTCAGTAAGTGCTTCAGCATCTCTTCATTTTCAGCAAAGTTGTGTCATAGACTATCACGCACAGCCCGTTAGCGAGCCCTCCTCCAACCAGGATGTCCTGTTCTTCATTTAGTCCAGTGTCTCCGATTATTTGCTCAGTGTACAGAATGAATAAGTGTGGTGAAAAGATTCAACTCTGACACGCACTTTTCCTGATGTTAAACGAAGCAGTAGCCCCTTGTCCTGCCACACACCTGTGGTAAATGGGAAAACGAAGGCCTAGACATATCAAAGGACATGCTCAAGGTCAGCACGAACATCATGCAATGAACCTTTCTGAATGACTTGGCAGGAACCTTTCTACTGAAACCATAATGACTCTAAACTTTTAAATACATCACTTGAAATTTTGTAAACTAATTTCTGCTCATCGCTTGTTTTGCTTTTAACCTTAGGAGGTTGCCTCATTAAGCCTAGGGAAATCTGCTGTTCTGACTCAAACCAGACAAAACTATTTGTTGCAAACATTTCCAGGAAAAATAATCTCTAGGTTTTGACTAAAACCGTGAACTTTAAAACCCCCAAAGAGTGGTCTGATTGAAGTTCAACACGTGGTCATTTAAAAGACAAAGCCTCTACATGCAAAATTCTATTTTTCTCTTTTAATTTGGTCTTCGAAAAGAAGATGATGAAGAAGAAGAAATAATAAAACCCTTCAGTGTGTAAAAGACAGACCTAAGCTGCTGTTTAAATAGGCAGAATCCTGAGCCCTACCCCAGCTGAAAACCAAAGGAATTTTGCTGCTGTGGCATCCCCTCTGTCTCCTAGAGACCTAATAGGTCAGAGCAGAGAAGTGCCCTGTGGATTTCTGAAGCTGTGAATTCTCAGGGGAGCAGAAACCCGCTTTTTTCGCCAACAGAGCAGAGGATGGATTCTAACTGCTGGCCTTGCAGTTCAACTTTGATCTCACTAGACACCCCAGAAAACGGAATCTAAAACTCTGAGCGTGGGGCATAGCCTTCTTCACTCTAGGGCATTTAATGCATGTTCTCATACACAGACAAGTGTAAGTAGTAGCATATCAAACGTTACTTCTCAGAGATATTGTCGTGAAGCCTGCTTCTTGATACTCAAAAAGAAGACTGTTGAGGCCCTTTCCCACAGCTGATGGTGCTGTGATGGGCTCAGGCATGTTGGATTGGAAAACGGTCACAATTCAGTGTTCCAACTCATCAGCTCCTACTAATTAAGCAATCACCTACATATAACTATATAATGAGCAAGATACCTATTTATTTTTGCGAATACAGGGAGTTTAATGGAAAATCGGGCATTTCTCCCTCAAACTGCACTATCTGTAACTAAGCTCATCATTATCATTCCACCAAATCTGCTTTTCCTTGTATATTATCATGGCACAGGCAGAGCCAGCTTGAAAACTCAGAATTGTTCTCACTCCCATGCTTTGCCTTCCATCTCGTCAATTAGGACTATTGAGCCTACTGTTCTCTCAGAACAGCTTTCTTCTTATAAGTCTCCTTGACACTGCCGCACTTCAGAGAGCTTGTCCTCCATTCTGGGTTTTGAAAGAGCTTCCTAAAGGGAGTCCTTGTCTCCAGTCTCACGTCTTCCCGTGAGTCACTTTTCACACTGCTTTTTGGGGTAAATTCATAAAATGCAGATCAGATTTTGCCACTCCTTGCAAAGTAGCTTCTTACGGCCTCCCAAAGAAAATACCATTCATGTGTAAGACATACAAGGTTCTTTGTGATCTCCTTGGAGTTTTTCAGAATAAGAATCTCCTTCCAGTCCTGCCTTACTGTCACCCACCCAACTCTCTCACCTGTGCTCTCTTGTTACTTTCTGTTACCCCCGTGGTGACACCCCTCCAAGGGCACGGACAGTTGAGCTCTCTCAGGGCTTAGGGCACTCTTCCCAGACTTCTTACAATAGCACTCATCATTGTTCTGTGATTCTTTTATTTACATGCTTATCACTCATTTGGACTGTGAACTTCTGGACGCCAAGAAATTAGAAGTCTTTCTCTTCGGATGGGAGACAGATGAGGCTCTCTGCTGCCAAGATTCACGGTCTCAGTAACCCACAGAGGCCTTTGTACTCTGTCCTGCAGTTTAACAATGAATTGGATCTCTTAAAGGTGGAGGTTCAAACTTACCAGAACAGAACCTGAGGCTGTTTGGTTCTGTAAGTATGGACAGTCTGGGACACCCTTAGGGTGAGAGATGGGGCTTTCTACTGCTGTAAAGAGTTATAGTCTCAGAAAGCCACACGAGCAGTTATACTTTGCTCTATAGAGTAAGAATTTGACTCTCTATAATTCATGAGTCAGAATTGACTCGATGGCAAAGAGCTTTGTTGTTGTTGTTGGAATCCCCTAGGAGCAGTTCTACTCTGTTCGACAGAGGGTTACTGTGAGTTGGAATCAGTGAATGTGAGGGGCTTTATGCCTAAACACGGTGCTTTTAATCTTCACTTATGCAATATGTTAAGTGTGGTCCCAAAGAGGATTTTTATATTTTACATTTTTGGGTAAATGTTAGTTTTATTTAATCGCATCTATTTTATTTACAAAAGCAGACTAATGTTATGGGAAAGCTCATAATGTCAACCCAACAGGTTCTAGTTCATTGAACTGTTCATTATACATTTTAAAATTAATTTTATAATGATCCTAAAAATGATCTCATTAGTTTCTTTAAACTGTAAAATCAGGGCTTTTACAAAATGTTTTGCAAACTACCAAAATTCAAAGCAGACCAAACAAAAGACTCTTGAATGATGTACCAACATTGTCTAAGCAGAAATGATACGCTGACTTGTCCCATAATTTATCCATGTACAATGGTCATTCTCTGCAGGAAACAAAAATTGGAAGTGTTTCTCTGCTGTCAAGTTTAGCATTAGCCTGATAGTCTTAGACACACATCTTTAGGAAAAAAGACTATGAAAAGAGAACCGTAGTGAAAATGGTAGTGTGAGTTCCGCTGCAACTTACCCTAGGCCCTCTACGAGGTACTCTAGGTCCGGTTTCTTTTGCTTCAGGCTGACTTTTCCATGTGAATTTCCAATCTCCATTCTGGCCGTCACCCCTGACTTAGCTACCTGCGGAAACTGGAGTGCTTTACATGTCAAGAGGCAATGAGTAAGATGGAAAAAGAATAAGACAGCTGAGCGTCAGTTTGCATTACAGATCTGGCTGCACATTTTTATGAGGTTAAGTTCACTTTAAGACAATAGGAAGTCATCGGCATAGTTGCAATTCATTATAAAACAAGTCTTAATAGGAAAGACTCTGGCTTATTACAAAAGACAAAACAGCGGATCATGGGAAAGGAAAACTATATTGGTAAGTATAAAAAGATGGATAATGGTCACCTTGGAGGTCTAAATGGAGGAGAATAAAAATATTAGTAATGATCAAAGGCCATTCAAGGACTGTTTCTTAAAAGGTCCTGAATATACCTTGAAATAAAATAAGATATTCTCTCTCTCTCTCTCTCTCTCTCTCTCTCTCTCTCTCTCTCTCTCTCTCTATATATATATATATATATATATATATATAGTGTGTGTGTGTGTGTGTGTGTGTGTGTATGCATAGAATAATTTTGTTCTTCTAGAATCCCTAGTGCTACTGTCATCTGTCCCCACCACTTCTTCACATTCTCTCTCAGGAGTTATATTAACCTAACTTGGCTCCCAGCGTCTTTAAGGGAACGTGCCCTTCTGTACCAGCATCAGTTTGAAGATCCAGGAGGCTTATTTCTCAGCTGCTGGCAATCTTTTCCTTACCTGTCCTCGCGTTAGTTAGAAGCTAGCTATCTGATCCTACAAGATCCTCCCTTCTTCCAGGTCACTTCTCCCATCTTTCCTTGATGAAACGCAGCAGGCACCACTGACCAGACCTGCACAGTTCCTGGGTATAAACACCATGTTCGTCTTCCACTAAGCATTGTTCAGAAGAAAAACCTCATAATCTCTCTCAGCCTCTCACTAGCTGAGTTAGGAGTATAAAGTCCTCTTGTTTGCACTCAGGAGTACATTGAACTATTTACCTTCTTAACTGAGAATAGTTTGGTCACTAACATGTTTAAAAAGTATCTGAGATCATTTAATTTGTCAGTATTCTTAGAAATCGAGCAGCACATTAAAACAAAACGAAAAGTTAATCACACTACCAGAATAGAAAATGCGATAACCTCATGTGTTTATCCATTTTAATGATTAATAAACCTATTGTCCCCAAACATTACCATTTACAGTCTGACTTCATGTGGCAGGTGAAGCCTATTTCATTTGCTTTTGTCATCAGTGCACAGCTCTGACTCCCCTCTGCTATTCATGCTTCTCTCCCTTACTCTCTTGAATGTCGTGATCTTCCTTTCTTTTAACACTGCACTCATCTGCAGAGCTCACATGTCAGCGTACGCTCTAACTTCTCGCCATTTCTCTTAAGGCAGAGATTGCAGAATCTCAGTGGGTTGGCGTAAGGCTCTTACTAACACTGGACACAAAAGGGAGCTTTCCTGATGGTCCTTGTACACCCAGTCAGATCAAGTGCGAAGAGCTTCCTCACTCGTTTATAAATAGCCAATTACTCACTTGGACCCAACATTTTTTTGCTGATAGAACTAAAGCCATGCCCCTGGCCGCTACTATTGCTTTTCTTTTTGATAATTTGGCTGGTTGCTATCGTCATGGATAGTACCTGTTCCCACTCCATAACAATGTTCTTTGCTTCTTACACATCTCAAATTGTCCAAGGCTGTTCTGAATTCTGCCACTGCTTCGAGTTAATGGTTACCTATCACTGGTGATATTTGGGAACATCCTTCTATCTTATTACCTAGGTTCTGACAGGGAGTGTTAAACGCTAAGCCTAACACAAATACTAAAATAACAACAATGGCAGTGAGGAGGAATCCCACCCCTAATTGCTACAAACTGCATTTTAAAGAAACCTGGCCAAAGAATCTTTGGAAATGGCTAAGACCCATGCAAAGGAAAATACACACCCACAGAACCGGAGTCTATTTCCCCCCACAAACTGTGTAGCTCAGCGGAACTGGGCACTCCTGCAGAAGGTGGTATGGTGAGTGAGGTGCACAAATGAGTGGGAGCGTCTGGGAGCGAGCTGCTGTCGGGAAGCCACGGCCACTTGGTTAGGTCTTGTCTTCTAAAGACACAATGTCCAAGATAAGGGCTATCTCGCCATCTGTAATTCCAGGAGCTTATCCATTACAACAGAAGCGCTGAGGACAATGAGCAGCTGGTCAGGTCTGAGAGCAGTGTTTCTTCTTGGCAATAATTTCTCGTTTCATTATCCAAGGAAAATGCAGGTATTTTTGTTTAGAAATTGAAAGGAAACATTATAAGCACTCATCGATGGAGTTTATATATTATTTAATGGCAAAAAATATTTAGCTTTCACAAAATCAGACCTCCCACGGCTCTCTCAGGGGACATTTAAACTCCAGGATGCTCAAACCAACTCAAACACATTGCGGTTGCAGTGTTCCGACTTACAGCGCCCTGGAGGATGGAGGAGAATGGCCCCTGGGCTTTCTAAGACTGTAAGTCTTGACCAGACTGTAAATCTTGTTGTTGGGTGGTGTCCAGTTTGTTCCAGCTCAGAATGAGCCTATGTATAGCACAATGAAACACCACCTGGTTCTTCCCAATCCTCACAATGGTTCTCAAGTTTGAGCCATTGTCTCAGCCTCAGGGGCAATTCATCTTGTCCAGGGGCTTTCTCCTTTTCGCTGACCCTCTCCTTCACCAAGCTTGACGTCCTTCTCCAGGGACTGGTCTTTCCTGATAACAGTCCAAAGTGCTGGAGTAGAACGCCTTCTCCTTCTCCAGGGCATAGTGATTTGGAACTGCTAATCTCTCTCTCTCTAATTAAAAGGTCATTTTATTGGGGGCTCTTACAACTCTTATAACAATCCATACATCAATTGTATCAGCATATTTGTACATATATTGCCATCATTCTTTTCTAGACAGTTATTTTCTATTGAGCCCTTGATATCAGCCCTTCTTTTTTTCCTCCCCCCTCCCTGCCTCGTGACACATTGATAAATTGTCATTATTTTCATATCTTACACCGACCACTGTCACCCTTCCCCCATGGTTTCTGTTGTTCATCGCCAGGAGAGTGTGTGTGTGGTTATGTGTCGATCATGGCAATCGGTTCCCCTTTCCTCCCTTCATTCCCCACCTTCCCCCTACCTCCTGGCATTACTATTCCCATTCCTGTTCCTGGATCCCTATGTCATGAGCTCTGTCTCATCTGTACCTGTGCATAGGCTCTGGTCTAAACCACAGGGAAAGGAGGAAGTCTCGAGGAACCAGAGGAATATTGAGCATTTCATTGGTGCTTTACTGCGCCCTGGCTGACTCATCCCTTCCCTGTGATCCCTCTGTGTAACAGGCATTTGAAGACCCATAACAAACAAACAAACAAACAAACCATATTGTTGAGAATAAGGAGGGTTGGTGCAGAGACCCAACCCATCTGAACTGCTAATCTTAATGGCAGTCCAACTTGTAACCAACCCACTAGGCCACTAGGACTCTGGAATGTCAGTATAGTCAATGAAAACAAACAAAAACAGAATATGCATGTTAAAGAAATAGATAAAAGTAGAAGTATTTTAAAAAGAAAAAAGTTTAAAAGAAATAAAAGTAAAATCTCTAGTGCCCAGAATAGCCAAGAAATGAGTGCTTTTATTGGAAACAGATAATTATTTTTTGCATACATGTAAAAACTTTTAAAGAATACACTTTAGAAATTTTCCTTTGAAGTATTATATATTGTCCTGTCTCTGTGAATAGAATTCAGAGCACAAGTAAACTTTCACTTGATGCTACAGGTTCAAAGTACACAAAAGGAAGGAGCTTACTGTTTAAATTCTCATTTTGCCACTAAACAACTGTGCATATTGGGCAAGTCAACTAATTTCTCTGCACACTGTAAATTATAAACTATACAGTCAACTAATTTCTCTGCACCTTAAATCATACACTTTTGGTAAGCTTACTCCTTAGTAAAGGCCCTGATGATATAATTATTTGTTGGACTGTGAACTAAAAGATGGCGATTCAACCCGACCCGCGGATCCGTGGGGGAAAGACTGGGTCCTCTGCGTTGGTGAGACCTCCAACCTCTAAACCCTACCCCTGCCCTCAGTCGATGCTGACTCATAGGAACCCTGTCCCACTCTGCCATCCGGGCCCCTTGGGAGCCCTACAGAGCAGTTCTACTTTGTCCTTTGGTGCTGTGTGAGTCAGAATCAATTCCACAATAGGTGAACTTTGAGCTCATTACATCTCCAGGTTGTTGTAAATACATGGAAGGAGCAGCAGAGCCTGAACGGCACCCTCTGAAAATGCTCAGCTCTATTTGAACTTGGGCTGAGCATTCAGAGGAGAAAATACATTCTTTTCCTGGATGCCAGTCGTGTGCCAGATAATTCACAGGCTTTGGCTCCTTTAATATTCATAATACCCTTATAAGGTTGGCACTGTCATTCCCATTTTATAGGTGAGATATTGAATATCAGAGAGCTTAAGTAACTTGTTCTTTGCAACAAGGAGAGAAGGAGGGGTAAATGGATTAGTCATTTTAACCATTTTATGAGAGGCAACTCGAAGTACAGAATCCTTGCGTGGTCGAAGTGATGACTGCACCCAGTCGCTGAGCAAAAGAGGTGATTTGGAAGGAAGGCCTGGTGATCTACTTATGAAAGAATTAATCATTAAAAACCTAGGAACCATAGTTCTATTATGACAGGCTCTCTGTTGTCAGGAGTCAGAAGAGACCTGATGATGACTGTTTCTTAAGTGTAGGTCAAGAAGGATTACTTAAATTTGCCATGGCCACATACTGGGGTTTAAATAATGTTTTTTTTCACTGTAAATACACTGTTTTGGGGGGCCATCAACAGTGGAAGTGTATGGCAGGACATTATAGCTTGATATTTTAGAACTGATATTAATTTTCAAGTAATGCTAGTGATATTGTAGCAAATGTTCTGGTCTCCCCAGCTGAAGAATGGACCACAAACGGCAAGCAGAAAGCCAAGTTTATTTGGAAAAGGAAAGCACCTGACACAGCAGGTGGGGCCTCCCCTAACTTGCCACTGAATGAACTGTGTCTAGGGGCTTTTATCAGATGTGTCCGTGGGCTGGTCCTGTTTCTCGGGTCCAATCATAAACCTGGTCACGCGCAGCCCATGGTGGGGGCTTGCACAGGCATAGCCCAGGCAGGAAACATGCAATGGGTCAGCAAAAAGTGTCTTGGGTGTCTGACTCTGGAGTTTGAAATCAGCCTAGGGGTCTGAGGCCTGTTGATTTAAGATTTAAATGATTGAAATGACCCCTCCAGCCATCCTGCTTTCTTCAATGCTTCCCACTGTGCCTCTTTCCCCTCTGCCTCCTCGCTCTCTGTCTCTTAACATTATGATATTTTTTGCAGTGAGATACATTCTGAGAAGTCTTATCAATGTATGGCTACAATGTCTGGATTTTTGAAAAATTACTTGGAAGTGAAGTGGATTGGGTGTGTGTTGGAAGTGAAGTGGATTGGGTGTGGGTTGGAAGTGAAGTGGATTGGGTGTGGGTTGGAAGTGAAGTGGATTGGGTGTGGGTTGGAAGTGAAGTGGATTGGGTGTGGGTTGGAAGTGAAGTGGATTGGGTGTGGGTTGGAAGTGAAGTGGATTGGGTGTGGGTTGGAAGTGAAGTGGATTGGGTGTGGGTTGGAAGTGAAGTGGATTGAGTATGGGTTGGAAGTGAAGTGGATTGAGTATGGGTTGGAAGTGAAGTGGATTGAGTATGGGTTGGAAGTGAAGTGGATTGGGTGTGGGTTGGAAGTGAAGTGAATTGAGTATGGGTTGGAAGTGAAGTGGATTGGGTGTGGGTTGGAAGTGAAGAGGTAAAAAAGATTGCTTGTGGGCTAAGACATCTTGAAACTGGTGAGGATATTTGATTATAATTTTCCTTAATTCCGAAGCCTAAATTCTGTGATAGCCAACAGAACACCCAAACGTCATGGATTTCAACACTATTTCCTGGGTCTTCTCTAAAGGAGGAACCTAGTGGCATATTGGTTATGCCTGGGCTGGTAAAAGCAAGGTTAGCAGTTTGAAACCACCAGTCACTCTCCAAATAAAGCCAAGGCTTTCTAATCCCCCAAAGAGTTACCGGCACAGACACTCACGGGCCAGTGCTACCCTGCTCGAGAGGGTCATTCTGAGCCCAAAGGGACTCAAGATATCTTTTAGTGATTTCTCTAAATGAGGAACAGCGGTGACTTTTCTAAATCACCGATGCATTCTTTTCCTAATTGTCTGAATTTGTAAGTCCCTCTAAAGGGGCCAGGCCTTGAGAAAGGAAATAGAAAGCTGATAATTTCCCGGTGGGGGGAATAGCTCAGGTTACTCACTGATGACTGTCTTTGTCCAAATCCAGCCATTTCCTCCTTTAGCTTACAGGCGCAGAGATTGATCCTTTAGCCTGAGTCACTGCTGATGCCATATGGTGTAGTTGTTGAGACTGGAAGTGACTCCGAAAGATTCAAGTGGCTACTTGTGGGAATGTCCCACTGCAGGCAGCTGGCTGGCTTGCTGCCATAAAAATATCCTCTTCTGAGCTTTTGACTGGTTCTTAAATCTGCATTGGAAAGTGTCCACCCACCCAGATGTAGATCGATCATGAAGTTATTGACAGTTAAGCTTCAGGGTTCGCCACCTGCATGGGCTGTCTCCAAGCACCCAGTGATATGGTTAATGAGCACTGTCGACTCAAAGGGTCTGCTAGAACAGTCCTTGGCAAGAGTACGTGAGCGGCCCTGAGATTTATGATCATCCCAGATGATTTATGATAGACACTTGATAGGGATTTTCCGAACTTGGTAACAGTCCAAAAATTGACATTGGGACTAGAGAATCGTGAAGCCAAAATTTTTTTTCTAACCTGTAAGTAATGAAAAATAAAAAGAAAGAAAAAAGCTTTGATCAAGCATTCCAGAGGGAAGATGAATTATATTCTAACTCTTTCTGTAGGAAATATTGTGAAATCAATGTCATTTAAAGATATTACCAGAACATACAGAGGAAAAAATATTTTAAAGATTGTGTTGTGAAATAAACTAGTGTAACATATTTTTTCCAAATGGGGATGTTTGTTATACATGTTAATTTCAGATAAAAATTAGTTTGTTATGATTTATTTTTTCATTTTAAATCAGTATTCATTTAGACCTAAACTATATTGTATTCATAATTGTATATACCTTTTATTAAAAACAAACCAAAGTGTATTAGCATTAAGTATCATAAATATGTACTCATTTATCCTTCCTCCACCTGTTTTTTTGATACCACTTGTATACTGAACTAGTTCTGTCTTCCTGTGGAGCGTCGACGGAATTTCCTATTGGCTTTCTAGTTATTTTCCTGCCTGAGGGGAAAGGGGGACTTACCCCGAAAGGTTAGCTCACCATGTTGGTTCCAGTACAGCTGGTCAGTCCACCAATGTTCTGTTTCTTCTATGTGTCTCACAAGGTTGGTGCTGTACTATGACAGTTTTTTACCTCTGCTTATCTGAGACAAAAGTCTGGGATAAGCCACAGGACTATGAAAATTGGCTTCCTAGTAGGCACACCCACACATCCAGTAACTCAAGTTCTCCAGGTCTCTAAGCTAGTCGGGTAAGGTGCATGACCTCTATGTTAACAAGTTTTATGGTATCTCCTTTCTAAGGTTTCTCCTTAGTAGAGGTCATCTGTGTGCACCCTCACACGCTCCAGTCTTCTGCTAATAGAAATTCTAGCTCTTATGGCATGGTCCCTAGGACTTGAGGCACAAGTGACACCCAGAGAGCTCAGATTCCATGCCATTTTCTGGCATTATGCTGGCTAATTCACTCATGAACTACCATCGTTTCTGAGTAGCATTAGACGGTATTCAATGGCAAATAAGTTTTAGGTATAGCAACTATGATTTTTGAGTTTAAAATGAAAAAAAAAAAGGTGGGCAATGTTGAGTGCCCCCTGGTGGGTGATGGAAAGAAACATTTAAAATCGGAAAATATGTAAGTGCATAAAAGCCTACTGGTATTTTAGACTCTAGGTTACTGTGCCTTTTTAATTATTTCGGCTTCTTTTTACACGTCAACTCTTCCTTTGCTGTTAGATTAGCAACTGTCTTCTCTTGCTGCTGACTCCTGGCCTACCAGGCAGCTGCCCTTCTTTGCAGTACGTAAGTAGACCTTGTGGTTTTGAGAGTGAGTCTATGTGTGTGAAAATCTCAGGTCTCCTACATGAGAGTCATACATCCCTAAGCAAGTTACTTAACTTCTCTGTTACTCAGTTTCCTCCTGTACAAAATGGCAGGTAATATCAGCACCACCCTAAGGAGGTTGCCATGAGGACTAAATGAAATAAAAATGCTAAAGCAAGGCCTGACAAGCAATGGTGAATAAATGCTCTTCTTGTTCCACACACAAAAGTAGACACACTTGCACTTGTGTGTGCATACACGCATATGTGGTTGCTAGTTGCCATCAAGTGGTGGCCTTCAGAATAACAGAACCAGACATTGCCTCATCCAGCACCATCTTCACGAGTCTGCTGTAACTATTGTGGGAATTCATCTAAATCAGCAGTTCTCAATCTGTGGGTCGCGACCCCTATGGGGGGCTCAAATGACTCTTTCACAGGCGTCGCCCGATTCATAACAGCAGCAAACTTAACAGTTGTGAAGTAGCAACAAAAATAATTTTATAGCTGGGGCGTCACCACAACATGAGGAACTGTATTAAAGGGTCACAGCATTGGGAAGGTTGAGAACCACTGCTTTAAATGAAGGTTTTGTTGACCATCTACTTTACCAGACTTAATGTTTTTTTCCTCCTCTGGTCATTGATCTTTCCTAGTGATGTGTTCAAAGTAAGCAAGCCAAATCAAGTCATCCTTGCTTCTAAGAAGCATTCTGGCTGTATCTCTTCAGAGACTAATTTGCTTGCTGTGGCACTCACTCACTCATTCACTCACTCTCTCTCTCTTTCACTCACTCACTCACTCATTCACTCTCTCTTTCACTTACTCACTCACTCATTCACTCTCTCTCTCTTTCACTCACTCACTCACTCACTCACTCACTCACTCTCTTTCAGTCATTCACTCACTCACTGACTCACTCTCTCTCTTTCACTTACTCACTCACTCTCTCTCTTTCACTCACGCACTCACTCACTCACTCTCTCACTCACTCACTTACTCACTCTCTCTCACTCACACTCACTCACTCACTCTCTCTTTTTCACTCACTCACTCACTCTCTCTCTTTCACTCACTCACTCACTCACTCACTCACTCACTCACTCACTCACTCACTCACTCACTCACCTCACAGTTGATCCTGACTCCGAGTGACCTTCCAGGGCAGGTTTAGAACCGCCTCTGTGGGTCTCTGAGACTGTCACGCTATCTAGGAGCAGAGAATCTCGTCTTTCTTCAGTGCAGCGGCTGGTGAGTGGGGCTTCGTGGTTAGGCCCAGCTCGTAACCTGGCTCACCACTAGAACTGTGTTCGGGCCATCCACTGCATAGCTATGGTTTTTCTGCCACACCCGTTTCAGTTGCACCAGTGCCCCTAGCTTCCTTTCCCACGTGTATCTTTTGTGCGCACACGCGACGACTGTAATGGTCCTGCCCTGGCCATGCCCCCTGTAGTCGTCACAGTGACATCTTAACACTTTCAAAGAGGTATTTCGCAGCAGGTGTTGCCACAGCAGCTTCTTGATTGCCATTCCCAGGGCTGCTGATTGTTGATCCAGGTAGAATGAAATCATCGACACCTCATTTACATCACTGCCGTTATCTTGCTCATTTATTATTTCAAATCTGCTAAGGCTTTGGAAACCAGACAATCCAGCTTATTCAAAACTAACTAGAGCAGGATAGTGCTTGAGTGAATGGCTAACCAACTAGTGTATGAGCGAAGGGTGCACATTTGAAAGAAGGTATCATTGTGTTAAGGGGTGCGGTTTACCTGACGGCCTTGTTCTGATCAGCAGAAACAGAATCTTGACTCTGATTATTAGTCTAGACCGAAAATTTTAACTTTGAACCCAAACCCCCATCCAATTTAAGTCTTTATAAAGACAAGAAAGATACTTGATTAAAACGACTTAGCTATATAGCCTGCCAATGGTTAACCAACACACAGTGATGTTAGAAAAAGCATCACATACCATACTGTCCTATGTGGGGCTGATGCTGATCTCTGAAGTGCTACGCCCGGAACTGGAGACACCGTGGGTCACAAGTGGCCACAGGGAATTGTCTCCCCTCATCCCATTGAGATTCTCTTCTTTCAGGTGCGTGGTTTCCACAAGCTCCAGAGCTTTGTCTCATTGATTCCAGTCATCGTCCCTCCTTGTTTCCAGAACGGAATCATGTAATGCTGAAACTGCCGATGTACTGCGAGAGGGTTTATACTGCCGAACACGTGGTCCTCTCAGGGCAAATATTTATTAAGTAAGCGAATAACTGCTCTGGATTTCGGTGGGAAGAGAATAATGCACACAGGGCACAAATACTTCTCCCTCTTACCCAGAAATCCTTGACCCTAAACTCTAGGACTTCCCTGGCCACACAATTAGCCATCCTCCCCACTTTCCTAGCCAGGATTTTATTACTGTGTGAATGCACAGAGGCCACGTGTACAAAGACTACGCGACGCTAGTGCTAGTGGGTCGAAGGCCTTCTCTGCTGGGATAGGCTGACTGGACGGTTCACATTGCCAGGTAGTTGATTGCAGATAGGAGAGCAGCTAATGTTATCATCAGGCCTATTAAAACCTCTTTCAGTTGAGTTTCTTATTTATCTTGTTTGAAATCCTGAACTCCTACTTGTTTATGGTCACTTTTTCTAGGTTCCTCTTGCCTCACTAGGAATAAGGTCTATGAGCATCAAATGCACTAAGAGGATGTTATTGTCTTCAGAGTGTCTTTCCCTGCTAGAAGTTTAACATACTTCCAAACGTCTGATTGAAAAAAGAGAAAAGTTAGCAGTTAAGAAATCACCACAGAGCAGGACTAAACTCAAAACAAGCTTAGAGATTTGCTATGAGTGAAGAAAAATGTAAAATTGAGTTGCTCCATCTAGTGGTGAACCGTTATATGATTTCAGTACAGAGATTTCCATGTCTCATGTTAAAGAGTTGATTCAGATTTTGTTCTAGTACATAAAAAACAATAAGTTTAATAGACTCCTGGTCTCACTGTACTATATAAATGAATAAAAATAACTCTACAAAAAGAAAACATTACTAATTAATGCATGTAGACTTAAAGTCATATCTGTCCAACTCAAGTTTTTAAATAATTAATTCTTCCTTAATCAGTCTAGGATCTAGCATCAATATTCATGTCTATATCTATATCATTAACCCATCCTAAAAATGTGAGGAAAACTTATTGTTAGTGTGAATTAAGAGATCAATGGAGATAATCCTACCATTAAGAGCAAAGTTTTCAGGCCTTACTAAGCATGGTTACTAAGCTGGTCAGGTCAGGTCAAACAAACAAGCAAACAAACAATCCCCAAACTCACTACCATGGGGTCGGTGCCTGTCCCGAGCCACCCGATAGGACAGGGGAGAACTGTCCGTGTGAGTTTCCGAGACTGTAACTCTTTACTGGAGTAGAAGCCTCGGCTTTCTTTCTAGGAGCTGCTGGTGGTTTGGAACTGCTGGCCTTGTAGTTAGCAGCTCAGCGCTTACCTACTACTGGCACCAGGACTCACTAACTGACCTTTGTGCCTCCGCTTCTTCATCTTTAAGCGAAACAGTCCCTCTCAGGGCTGTGACATCATAAACTGCATGAGAAGCACTCGCGATGACCCTGACATAGAATAAGTACTCAAAAATCACGGACTGCATTTGCATATTCATAGATTTCATTTTTTATTTGGTGTGTAATAGAATTGTGCCAAATAAGCAGGCCTTAGCTTGGCAAGTCCTAGGGGAACTCTGGGCAGCGCACGTTACTTTTGAAGATTCTTCACCAGACCACAGTTAAAATGAGTCTATTCTTTCTCTGTTTTCCTCATTCCATGTCCATGCACATAAGGTGATGGGAAATATCATGGCTTTTGTCAGGTGCGCCATAGTCTTCAAAGTAACATTCTTGCTCCTCAACACTTTAAAGAGGTCTCATGAAACAATAGGCCGAAGCATAAACCACTTGTGAGGCCGGTGCTGGTCTGGCAGGCAGTATTCCCTTCTTTTGTACATCGGGTTGCAATGAGTTGGCACCAACTGGATGGCACACAACAACAACAACAACAACAACAAGAAGGGACATCTTACTTTCATGACTCATTGAAGTGTCCTTATTCTGGGAGGGGCACTGTCCTCTAACATCTTAAAAATAAAGCAAACCAAATCTCATTTGGCAGTAGCATTTTTATGACCAGTCGTTTAGTTTTCAAGCTCTGCTCCCTTCTTCAGAATTGTACCTCTTAACTTGGTATGAGGAGGGTGTGCTTTCGCCTGGAAATCCTCCAGGCCTCGGAATTTCCTCCTCACAACTTTAGAACCACGATTTGCCTCTAGTCTTTCCTGATGGCAAAACTTGACCTCATAAAAATTGATCAGGAAAAGAAACACAACAGATTTCATGAGTCTACTGGCATGCCTATTGCAAGAGACTAGCCCTTGTGGTTGGCCACAAGCAAGCCACATTCTCTATCATGTAGGAAAGAAAATCTCCCTCAGGTGTTGTTCTGCAAATTAAATGAGCTGATCATTATATGCACAGTGGCTAGAAGAGTGCCTGGCACATAGTAATCTTATATAACTTTTAATATAGCTATGTAGTAAAGGAACCCTGGTGGTGTAGCGGTTATGTGTTGGGTTGTTAACTGCAAGTTCAGAAGTTCAAAACCACCAGCCGCTTCCTTCGAGAAAGACTAGCATTCTACTCCTATAAAGAGTTAAGAGACTTGGAAACTCACAGGGGTAGGTCTACCTTGTCTTGCTGAGTCTCTCTGAGTTGGCATTGGCAGTATATTTGGTAATGTAGTAGTATTTGCTACTAATTATTCTGAGTAGCATGGAATGTCTTTAGGGAAAACTCAAGTTCACCATAAACTAAGGGAAAGGTCTTATTGTTTTACTTTCACTATACTTTTCTCTGACTCTAACACTGCATTTCCTTTGCCTCTTCTCAGCCTTTTACTTTCAATTTTTCTTTTTGGACAGTATCTTCATAAACTCCTTTCACCCTATTAATACATGTATCTCTAACCCTAACCCTTTTTACCAGGGAATTTCTCAAGTAGATGCACTTTGTTTCACTATGCCTCAGATGCCAACACAGTGTCGAAGCATAGTTTGAATCCAATAACCAAATCAATCCCAGACTTACTGCCGTGAAGCTATTTCCAACTCAGAGCAACTCTACAGAACCAAGTAGAGCTTCCTGACAGGAGTTGTGAGGCTGTAGATCTTTATGGGAGCTGACTGTCTCGGTCTTCCTCAGAGCAGCTGGTGGGTTTGGATTGCCAACTTTTTAATTAGCACCTCAATACTTAACCACTGCACACACACAAATAAAATACGCATCAACGCCAGCTTGAATGTGTACTTGATGTCTGTGATGGCCTCCAAAAACACAATGAGATCTATAATAATTGCTATTTATTTGTTGTTGTCTTTAGGTACTGTTGAGTCGATCTGGATGTCAACTACCCCATCTCACACAGCACAATTGCCCAAAGGGCTTTTCTAGGCTTCGTCCCTATGGAAATAGATTACCAGGTGTTTCTCCCAGGAACTCCTGGGTGGGTTGGAATCACCAACTTTTCAATTAGTCGTGAAATTTAGCTCTTGTCCCACTGGGCTCTGTTGTCATCTGCTTAGCAGTGCAGGTACTGTTTTCATGTTCTTGGGGAGTAGGGTCTCATTCAATGGCATCAAACACTTTGTGGAGAAGACCCCAGTTGCCTCATTTTATAAATTAGAAAATTAAAGATCAGAAAATTGTGTCATTGCTAATAGATAAAGCCGTTTCTTTTGTTAACTGAAAGAGCCCCTAGGGCTTATTGGATAACTGCCTTAATGTTTTTAGTCGTTAAGGTTGTCTGGTCCTGGTGGTACAGTGGCTAAGTTATTGGCTGTGAACTGATGACTTGAGATCACGTCCATGTGGTGCTCGGTTCTGTCAAGGTTTGCAGCCTTGGAAACCCTGTGTGGGCAGTTCTACTCCCGAGTCAGCATCTACGTGACAGCCAAGGGCTCGCGGGTAAGGTGAGGAAGGGACGATACTCTCTTCTCTTTGCTGAGCTTCTCGAGTGGTTGGGAAGTCAAATACCTCCTGGGCTGGAAGACACGAAGGCATGAAGTGCTCCAGGGGAGCACAAGTGTTTGTGGTGTGAGGTGGCACTGTGTCTCCTAGTCAGAAAAGCAGCTCCAGTGTTGATTTTTCAAAAGCAGCTAGAAATCTTGATGTAAAAGAACACTGCTCAGTCCTAACAAACCAGGCCTTGGCCATCAGTTTGCAACATCTGACCTACACTTTAAGAACAGCGAAGGCCCTCTTTTAAATTTTGAAACTCAGCCCAGAGCCCAATGACAAGCACAGGTGTGAACTTCCAGCAGCTGTCATTTACTGGGAGCTGTGGGACCACTATCAGGAACCTCCACTAAGGTCAGCAAGTAGGTTAAGGTTTAGAATATTTAGAAAACTCCTCTCACTTTTCTTTCTTTTTTAAATGCTGACTCTGATCATGAATCTGACATGCCCTGCCTTTAGCAAACTCAAATGAGTGCTTGGTTGGCAGTACCTCCCTGCTTCTTTTGGGTTTCTAAGCGAGCATTTTAAAAATTTTCATTCTTGGTGAAGAAAAGCAACTGTGCATAGTAATTCATGTGCTGGGGTGAGGGACAAAATAGAAATAATAGAATCTCACAGAAGGTTAAATAAAGAGCCTCATCGAGAGAGTGAGAGAGAAAGCAGTGTCCTGGTTGTTGTCACTTCTAAGAATCTGGCTTCCAAATCTTTGCTTCTGCCTCTGACACGCGCCTAACCTGCAGATTCTCAGCTGCCCAGATGAAGAACCCCAATTCTATGTGCATAGAGACCGTCTTTGATTTCTCACTGACATATTTCCAGGCTCTGGCAGTTTGAAACCAGCAGCCATCACAAGAAAGATGAGGCTTTCTACTTCTGTAAATATTTATAGTCTCAGAAACAGAGGCAGTTATACTTTGCCCTAAAGGTTGCTATGAGTTGGAATTGACTTGAGGGCAGTGAGTTTGGTTTTTTACTTGAGGACATTTCCTTACTTGAAATGATGGGTTCAATCAATATTTGTTAACTCCTTGGTATTTCTACTTGAATGTCTTCTTGTCACCTATCCAAATCTGCATGTGTCTCCAGCTCCCTTCCAACATTTTGCTCTTAATTTCATGTTGTTTTTGTTGTTGCTTCTGTTGGGTCAGCCCCAAGTCATGGCAGTCCTGTGCACAATGGGCTGGCATGCTGCCCAGACCTGTACCATCTTCCTGATTGTTTGTAGTTTGAACATTTATGAGCCATAGGGTTTACATTGGCTTGTATTTGGAAGCACATTGCTTGTCCTTTCTTCCTAGTCTGTCTTGGGCTGGGAGCTCTGCTGAAACCCATTTAGCAGCATCACAAAGCACGTCTCCAGATGGCGGCGATGCATGAGGAACATTGGCTGCGAATCATCCGAGTTTCCCCCATGGAGCCAACTTTTCCTCCTTAGTTTTCTAGGGCTGCTACAAAACACTAGCACAAAATGAGTGACTTTAGAAATCAGAAATTTTTAATGCTAGAAATTCAAGGGATTGGCAATGCTATTTGTCTTTCTCTCAGCTCCAAAGGAAGAAACTTCCTTGTATCTTTCAACAGAGCAGTTAGGACGATGGTGCAGGACTTGGCAGTGTTTCACACAAAGGATTGTTTGGAGTTGAAACAAAGTCAAGAATACCTAACCATCAAACAATATCATAATAAACAACTCATATTTAGCTTTTTACTGTAGAGCAGTCACAATTCATTCCATACCTGACTTTCCAATCTTTGTTTCCACGATGTCCTGCACAAGTTGTCTGCTTTAATCAGACTAGTTCCATTGATGATTCCAAGCACTGTCTTTCTCTTACTGTTTTTGTTATTTTCTTTGCTTCTTCAGGTTAAACACATCTTATTCAGAATGTCTTTTCTATACTAGTTTTTGTTGAGACAAATACTTGGTTTCTTCTTTCAATGCAAACGTCTCTGACATTTGATCGCATCTATATCATAACTGTGGAACACATCATGTAGACCGTTTGGTAGACAGACCATCAACTAAAAAACAAAAACAATACCTCACTGTCATTAAGTCAATTCCGATGCCTAGTGATCTTACAGGACAGAGTAGAACTACCCCTGTGCTTTTCTGAGACGGGAACTCTTCATGGGAGTAGAAAGACTCAGCTTCCTCTGGTAGAATGGATGGTGGTTTCAAACTGCTGGCCTTGAGGTTAGCAGCCCAACGTGTAACCCACTACTGCACAAGGGCTCAGAGAGGCTATAGAGAGTAGTAGAACATAAATCCTGAACCCAGAGTTGTGGGTCCAAACTCTGGTGCCACTCACTCTTTGGGTGACTGCGGGCAAGTTAGTAAACCTCTCTGTGCCTTAATTTCCTCATCTATACATTTTATAATAAATAAACGTCTATCTCATTGGATTAATGACTCATTGCATGTGAAACAATGTTTGTCACATGGTAAACACTATAAATGTATCAGTGATCATAATAATTTTTTGTTTGTTTGACACTGCTTCATAACTGACACGTAAACTCTTTCATATATCTGCTTGCCTTGTTTCGAAGAGACTCACAGGAAAGGGGTATGATGCAAAGGTTCATAGCAGTCAGGACTCCAGGAATTCCAGGTTGGACACATAGCTCAACTTCTTGGAGAGCCCATTTCCTTATACATAAAATGGAATCTATTATTTCTCAAATTTATATTATTTATTATAAGGTTCTTTTTTGGACAATAACCAATTTACTATTCGCCACCATATAACACATAAGATCATTTGCCTGTATTTGAAGTACCTTGGAAACCTGAGACATACAAACTATATTATTAAAATGGTCAATAAATGTTTTTGATTGCATGTTGTCAAATACTTGCCTCCCCTGCCCCCCTTCTAGTCATGATTCCATATAAAGAAATTAGAGAAATTCTTTTTGATGCTTTGAGTCAAATATTTCCCAAAATTTTCATGAGGCAACCTCTCTCCTTTTTATCTCAGGGCAGCGTCATTTTAATTTTTAGTACGGCACATGGTGGCTGTGACTAGAGGCACCTCTTCTGTGTGGAGTGGTTGGGCTTGGAGAAATCGTAGGAATTGAGGAAATGTTTTAAAATAGTGTGTTGCAACCCGTGTTCCAAAAATTTTTACTTTTTTGCCTCCTGTTTATCAGGTTGATCAGTATGTGTTTGTTCTCAGAGGTAAAAAGAGAGGTTAGACTTCCAGAACGGAGAGTGGAGTTAATCAGATAGAGAAAATGAAATAATCACCCCGGGAGAAAAGGAAACCGGAAACGGATGGAAGGACAATAAAGGTTTAGAGGAGAAATAAATCAAAGGTGGAGCCATGCAAAACGAGTATCATTTTAGGGTGGGGGTGGCAAGAAACTGTGTCTCACTTAGTTTTTGAGAATTTAGTTATTATAGAAAACATTGTAAAATATAATGAGTACAGAAAGGTATATGAGCTGGCCCAGAGTGGGAATTTCTAGACTGACTTCTGTGCTAATTATTAAATATCCCTGCTCTCATTCTGTATTCAAAGTAAGTAACCATTAGCTTCTCCCTCTCAGAACTGAAGGGTAATGCATAGGCAGATATTAAAATACCAAAGTAACTAAGGAAATAGGAGGAACAAAGAATTCTTGAAAGTCCCTGGGTAAGGATAAAAGGAAAACAGAATAAAGAAGATCTCACAGCAGGGGCCCGTGACACATCTCCAAATCAGAAGTCAGGGAAGATGAAGTGGAACTGAGCCAAATCTCCTCATCCCAGGGATGGCCCATAGATTTCAGCTACCAGTTAACTTTCCGATAACTCACTCAGGAGAACAGAACTGGAAACATATAAAACCGAACTTTAACTCGGCAAATGATGCAAAAAGAGTTTTTGAAAATGGTAAGACTTTTGAAAATGGTCTTACGCTATAAGGAAGATTTTATAGACTGTCTGTATATCTTAAATAACCTGGTGAAGAACAATTCTGGATTAGCCAAGGTCTAAGTATGAACATTATTCCAGAATGTTTGGAAAGCAGTATTATCTTGTGAATGACTTTGATTTGTTGTTATCATTGTGGTTAGATACGCTGAGCTGCTTCTGACTCACACTGACCCGATGTATACGGACAAATGAAACACAGTCAGGCCCTACACCACTTCACAACTGTTCCTGCGCTTACGCCTGTTATTGCATCCATTGTGTCAATTCCTCTCATTAAGAGTCTTCTTCTATTTCACTGACCCTCTGCTTTACCAAGCAAGAACTGGTCCCTTCAGATAATATGTCCAAAGTACACGAGACAAAATTGTGCCACCCTCCCATCTAAAAGCTCTCTGACTACATTTATTCCGAAACAGATTTGTTTATTCCGACAGTTCATGATCTATTCAGTTTTCTTTGCCAACGCCGTAATTGAAAGGCACAAATTCTTCCTGAGGTTTCTTTATTCATTGTCCCGCTTTTGCATGCTTATGAAGCAATCGAAGATACCACGGAGCAGGTCAGGAGCACCTTGGTTTTCAAAGTGATGGCTTTGCTTTTTAACACGTACAAAGAGTGTTTTGCAGCAGACACTCACAATGCAATATGTTTGATTTCCTGAGCGCTGCTTTCATGAGCATTGATTGGGGATTCAAGTGAAATGAAATTCTTAACAACCTCAATCATCTCTCTGTTTATCATGATGTTGCTTATTACGCGAAATCAAATCCCCAAATGCACTGCCATTGAGTCAATCCTGACTAATTGCAACCCTATTTAGGGTTTCCAAGGCTTAGTCAATCTTTGTGGGAACAGACAGCCTCCGATTTCTCCCCTGGAGTGGCTGGTGGCTTTGAAGCAGTGACTTTGCAAGTAGCATTCTAACGCTCACCCGACAGCCCCACGAGGGAGGACAACTCAGCTGTGAGAATGTTTGTTTTGTTAAGGTGTAACCCATGTCTAATCCTTTAGCTCTTGACCTTCATCACTCTCATATCCCTTCTTTCAGCACACAGAGATGTGTCACCTGCATATAGCAAATTGCTCATGAGTCTTGTGCCAATCTTGATGTTCCATTTTTCTTCAATAGTCCAGTTTCTCAGATTATTTGTTCAGTGAACAGATTGATTAAGTATAGTAAAATAGACAACCTCGAAGCACACTTTCCTGACTTTAAACCCCACAATGTCCCCTTGTTCTCCTGAGTGCCTCTTGGTCTCTGCGTCCTTTTCCACGGCCTGGTGCCTTCTTGTGCTCACACGAGCACCAGGAAGTGTTCAGGAATTCTGCATAATCATTGTCCATTATTTGTTATGATGCACACAAATGCCTTTGCATGGTCAACGCGACACAGGAAAACATCTTTCTGGTTCAGTCGAGATCTATCTGACACGGCAGTGATGTCATCCGACATCCTCTTCTGAATCCAGCTTTAATTTCTGACAGTTCCTGGCCAACATACTGTTGAAATGGTTTTTGAATTCAGAACATTTTTTTACTTGTATATAGCATTCCCGGCATCACTCGATAATTTCCACATTCGATTACATCTCCTTTCCCCGTCTTCTGCCGATTGCAGAATGTGCGTCCACATGGATCTCGCCCAGCCAACGGGGCAAGGAGCGCTCTTCCACATTTCTTGCCAATGATGAGTGAGCACCTCCGGCATTATCTCCATTTGCTGAAAATTTTCAATGGATATTCTTTCATTGTCTGGAAGCTTGTTGTTCACCAATGCTTTCAGTGCAGCTTGAACTTCTTCCTTTGGTAACACCAGTTCTTGGTCATGTGCTAACTCCTGGAACGATTGAAAGGGGACCAGTTCTTGTTGGGACAGTGACTCCGTGTATTCCGCCCATCTTCATTTGATGTTTCCTGCATCAACATTTCGTCCATAGAAGTCCTTTAGTATTTCAACTCAAGTTGTGAATTTTTTTGTCAGTTCCTTCAGCTGGAAATATATTGAGCTTGTTGTCCTCATTAGTTTTTCTAAGTCTTTGTACAAATGATATTTGTCTTTGTGTACTGGCAATTTAATTTTTTAAATTTAAATCATTTTATTGGGGGCTCAGACACCTCTTATCACAATCCACTCATCCACCATTATGTCAAGCACATTTGTACATTTGTTACCATCATCATTCTCAAAAAACATTTTCTTTCTATTTGACAAGCCTTTGGTAAGGGCTCTGAATTTTTTCCCCTCCCTCCCTGCCACCTCTCTCTCATAAACTCTTGATAATTTATAAATTATTATTATTTTGTCATGTCCTACACTGTCCGACGTCTCCCTTCACCCACTTTTCTGTTGTCCGTCCACCAGGGAAGAGGTTATATGTAGATCCTTGTAATCAGTTCCCCCTTTTTACCCCACTTTCCCTCCACCCTTCTGATATCACCACTCTCACCACTGGCAATTTATTTTCATGTAACAAATATCCATGATTTCGAGATTTCTTATCTTCTTACTTTTCCCCAGATCTCTTGCGGAGAGAGTGTGGTATTCACACAGTGTCCCCTCTTGCCCGTTCAGGCAAGCCAAGTCTCAGTGACTGAGGACATATTTTAATGAATAGAAAAATTGATCCTATCACTTAATGGCAGGAGCTGCCGACATTTTTCGGCCACTTCTAATGGATCACAGATATTTAACTCAAATACAAAGTGAGATCTGAGAGATGTTGACTCTGAAAACGGCTACCTTACTGCAAAGTGCTGTCCTTGTGAGGATGGTCTGTGGTCTCTTCCCTCCTTGCCAGAGGTGTCAGCTCATGGAAAGTCAGGGCCGGTGCCTCAGGTAGCCCAAGCCAGTGAGTAGGGTTGCTTGGTTCTTGGCAGCAATATATTCGTACTCTATATGTCCCAGGCATATGCCTCCTACAAATTCAATGATAAAATGCACTCAATTTTGGAAAGAATGGGTTTTTTTGGCTGTAAATCTTGTGATAATATTTCTCATCAGTTCAAGCACTGATGCATAGTTCAAAGGGAATGTACATTTCAACTCCGTAAGGCAGGTTTTATCTTAATTTTTGATACTCGATAGCCTAAAGAGAAATAGTGAAGCACAAATACATATGTAATATACACCTAGACAGAGTTGGTTGAATTGTCTTTTTATTTAGCTTTGGCACAGCTGCACAGGTAGTGCTCGTGGCACTGGGCCGGAGGAATCAGTGGCCATCAAGAGATACCTCTTATGGTGCCTTCATAAGGCAAGATTCTCCTTCAAAGAGCTGCCACCTTGCACAGAATTTTCCTCACCCCAGACAACTAATTCCATCTTTATTGCAAGAATCTCTGCTCCCCTTGGATAATGCTTACTGGCTCAAGTCTGCCCCCTGACTTAAAGTGGGCTAATTAGTTTGCCTCTTTCATACACTAGAAATTTGGAACTCAAGAAATATTGTTCCTGGAAGTCATTGGTAGCTACGATACATTGCAACACTTTGGAGGGAAAGCCAATAAATTCTTCCTAAGGAAATATAGGGAATTGCTCGAGTCCTTGTCTTTTCTGAGCCTTGGTTTAATTTTTTCTTAGATTCTGAAACATATCCCAATATTCTTACAACACATTCTCTGTTCTTTTGCTCAGCATAATAGAGAAGGACATCACGCTCGGTAACATGGAGGGCAGTGGAAAAGAGGAGGCTCCTCGATCCTGAACCAGATGGATTGACCCCATGGCTGCAATAATGGGCTCCGACAGTGATTGGCAGGATGGTGCAGGACCGGGCAGTGTGTATTTCTATTGCACACAGTGTCACTATGAATCCGAACTGACTTGCTGGCACGCGAACAGAAACACTAATAGACTTGGTTTCTAGGGCTGTTTTCAGCTGGTGTCTACTTGGTTGTGACTCACGGTGATCCCCGTGTTACGGAGTAGAACTGCTGTAAAGGTTTTCTTGGCTCTAATTTTAGCAGAAGCAAGCTGAGCGGCATTTTCTTCCATGTGCCCTTTAGTTTAGCAGTCAAGGGCAGACCATTTGCACCACCCGTTAGTTGGGTCTCAGTCATTCATGCATTAATCCACTCAATCATTGAGAACTATTTATTGAGAACCTATTATGTGCATAGAGATAGGGACACAATAAAAAAGAACGTGCCAGGAGACTGCTCTGTAAATATATATAAGCAGTCCCCAGTTATGACATATGGACAGCAGTTACTACCTTTAATGTTACGTAAATTTGCCTCCACTTTGAAACAATTGAATCAGTCATTCTCGTGACAAATTCTTTATCACAATCACTTTCACTTGCTGCCCTTGCCATTTTAAATGATTGAAAAGACTCTGCGCTTTTTCCTGCACTAAAGTAAGACTAAATAAGAATTGTGTGCACCTGCTCTGGCTTACCTACAAATGATTAAAGCCAGAGTTATGAAGGATGTTGTTTATTACCTGGAGCAGCTTGTAATTAACCTAAATTATGATGCTATTCTAGTAGTGATAGCACACAGTAATATGGGAGTACCTGTAAGGTATGAACTCACTGGATCGGTTGGGGAACTGGTGTTAATCCACTTGGAGAAAGATACAGACTATACATAACATTCAATCTCATCACATTGCAGTGGCAGCACATGAAGAATTTCTGCATAGAGACCAAAGGCAGCTGTTCTCAGTATCATCTCAGCTCTACGGAGTAGAAACGGATTTGAACACCAGCCTGGGAGACTAAGATTATATATAGAAAAAGTTTCAGACAGTGAGAGCTGTTAAGGTTCAGAGGTGGTAGAATTTTCTTCTTTGGAGGTTTGAAAAATAGCATGTCATCTTCATCTGCCTGGAATAACAGTACAGTGATGCTGCCTAAAACTAGGGAGATGGAAGATGATCTCTTAGAGTTTTTTTCTAGCTTAGCAAATTTCATAATTTATAATTTAGGAAATTTATCAAGTAAATAAAAATAATTAGGGGTAGAAAAATGATTTGCAAAAAAGAAAAATAATCAAATTATCAATTCTCTCTTCGATAAGGAGTGAGGAAGAAGTGAAGAGATGAGAAAGTCTCTTATTACTTTCAAAAAGTGTTTTAAAATCACAGTCTATGGGTTGTTCTAGAATTTGCGCTCAACTTGTTGCCAATGAATGCCTTTTCCTGTCTTTTTAACCCCCCTCAGCCTAGAGACCTCCAGTCCTTCAAAATTAGCTTTACATTTATCTTATCTTATAGACTGCGTTGTACTCATATATATTTACACGTTTCCTTTAATTGTAATCTTAAGTAAATTTACAGAATAAAAGAGTCAAATGAAGATTAATTATAGCACTCAGAATTTATACCTGTCCTTTTTAAGGTTAATTCTCATATATATATATATATATGTTTTACTTACATCATTTGATTTTTTATTTTTTTTTGCAATTAACTTCACTTACCTGGTGGTGTAGTGGTTACGCCTTAGGCTACGGGCCACATGGTTTGCAGTTTAAAACCACCAGCAGCTCTGTGAGATTGAGACTTGGGCTCTCTACTCACATTAAACATTTATAGTCTCAGAAACCAAAAGGGGTCGCTATACATCCTCAATGGTAGTGAGTTTGGTTTGGAATGTCACTTAGAATCTTTAATGTGTTGGTAAATGCTCTACACTTACCATACTTAGTAGCACTGCAGAGTGTCACCATGAAGCCATAGATATGCACATGGATTTGCTAAGTGACCTCGCTGTAAGGATGTTGGAGGACAGAGGAAAGCAGCTGCGATGAGATTAAATCATCTCTGTCTCAGATCTGTGACTGGGGTCGCAGGCTACTGTCCTTAATGGGGCTGTCCAACCCTTCCTATTTCCTGACACCCTTCCTTTGATCCGTCTAATGCATCAGAGTAGTATGGAATGAAATTAGGCCATGTGTCCAGATAATGATAAATCAAATTGTGCAAAATATAAGGCATATAACTAGAAAATGAAAAGAAAATATTAACTTGGATGGAATGATACAGAATCGCTAGACCATTCAGTTTGGATTTGATTGGGTGGGCTCTGGGACACTGATGAAGCCAGCTTGGGAAGATGAGTGTGACAATGATGTACATATAATAGAAATCAATCCTCTTGAGACTGGAAATCAGGTTAAATAGTACAAGTGGGGAATCATGCAAAAGGATACCCACATGAACATTTATACTATGTTAAGAACGCAAGACTATACATAGTACAGCAGTGCTTTGAAGTTGAGCTCAGGTCTTGTTGGATAGATCATTGATGTTCAAAATTGTCATTCTGCTCCAATCATGACTATAATGTGCTGTCTATGATTTTCAGTTTTGGTTTCTTCAAAACTGAACAAGAATGTAAAGATTCATGCAAAACAACCCTCATGTAGTATCTCTTGGGGCTTTTATGCTTTTTCTCAATCCTTTATGCTTGTTTTTCTAAAAATTACTTTGACAACAACTGTTTAGTGGCCACTTTTATGTAGCCCTTACCAAATATTCAATTTTAATTTCATTAAAATGATCTTTTTTCTCACACACTGCATTAATTTATAAACATCTTAGTTTAATAAAGCATTTAGAAAAAAATACCCAAATTAGGGGTCTCCAGAGAAATGTGCATGAGGGACAAGAAGGAGAGGGAAAGGTAGAGGAGAATATAAAACTTTATTTTTGATGGTGCACTTATGTGGGGCGAAATCATCTTTAATACACTAAACTTCTACCTATCTCTTCATGTATCTTTCATATTCTAGTTTTTTCCTTTCTTTTTAGGATCCTGGAGAGAAAGAGGGAGAATGCGGTGGAAGTATTTCATTGCCGTGCATAGCACCTTTCCCTGGAATAGAACATGGTCAGGAAAAGAGAAGAAAGTCTTCTTGCTATAGAGACTGTAGAGCAGTGGTTATCAACCTTCCAAATGCGGCGCCCCTTTCATACAGTTTCTGTTTGGTGACCCCCCCATCATAAAATCTTTGTTGCTACTTCATAACTGTTTTTTTTTGCTACTGTTATGAATCAGACGACCCCTGTGAAAAGGTCATTCAACTCCCAAAGGGGTCGCGACCCACAAGTTGAGAACCTCTGCTTACAAGCTATAATGGAGGGATATGTCTTGGTTTTTAATCTCTTGAAGAGATTTGTTTTATACTCCATCTCCCCCCACCTTTTTCTCTCATACTTTCCATGGAAACAGGTCTATCACATATTAATCTGGTAGACTTGTCTCTGCTGCCCTGAATGAATATTATTAGAATATTTTCTCTATTACCACCCTTGTTGATTGTGTAAATAGGGTACAGTCACTTAGGAGTTTAATCTGTACAAGTCAACAGTTCATGTTCTGTGATTCATAACTGGCCTATGCTCATACAATTTCCTTTTCTCAACAGTGTTCTAAATTCTGTAACATTGGCTAAGCTAATGATACTACCTGTGTGTAGTGGTTTTGAGTTGGACTCGAAATTACCACCCAGCCCCAAAAGGGAAAAATGATGCTTTCTAATCCTGTGAACATTTGTAGGCTCAGAGACTCAAAGGAGCGTTTCTACTCTACCCTATAGAACGGCTATGAGTTAACATTGACTTGATGGCAATGGAGGTGATGCCCCAGAGGGATGATTGACAATGTTCTCTTACGTAAAATAACAATGATGCCTCTAAAGTGAACCAGAGACATAATTCAACCATAGATGCATGAATGGATTTCTGGGCTTTCATTTAATTTTAGCCCCAGTCTAAAAACAATTAGTTCTTATGACATAGTTCTACTTGATGTTCATCCTCATGAAGAGATCACTTTGCTATAGCAAAGTGTGCCGAAGAAACTAGATGGTCCTTGCTATTACAAAGAATGTCATCTAGGGTCTTAAAGGCTTGTTCTCAAACAGGCTTCCCTCTATGTGAGGCATCAACTAAGTCCACATGGAAGAAGCACACCAGCCCATGTGATCTAAGGATTATAAATAATGTAATCTGAATCTAAAAGAGGGAATGGTATCAGCGCTTAAGTCGTGGACACCCAGTTTGCAGAAGGCTAGACTATGGATGACAGTTGAAACCCACAATCCATTTACAGGGTCCACACATGGATTAGGCCTCTGGTAAATCCCCTTTGGACATAGTTGGGGTATGTGAATAGCCCTGTTATCAGACAGAGAACATTGTAAAGCTGATTATGTCAGACGTAGTTAAGTCCAAATGGAAGATTATTTGGTCCCCGATTTGACCACAGTGAAGCTGTTTCAGTTAAAAAAAAAGTGAAGGGAAATATATGTGGATTAAAGCCTTGGTTAATCCCCTCTGACCATGGACCAAGAATGGGGTAGCCTTGTTAAGATGCAGAATACATTGGAAAGCGGATTATTGCTGATGCAGGTAGGTTAAAATTTAGCACCCTATCATTGAGTCTCCCTTAGAATCCATTTAAATTTGTTCTAGTCTTTAGTATTTTCTGCTTTCTTTTCAATTGAAGTTTTAAATCTCTTTTGATTTGCTATTCTTGTTAGTGTTGTCTGCTTGCTTGGTTTTTTAAACATGTTTTTCTCTATATGAAATCCAGGATACATAAATCTATAAAGTAACTGGATTAATGGTTCCTTAGGGTTGTGGCAGGGGAAGTTGGGGGAAAACGGGGAGCTAATAACAATGAGTACAAGAATGAAGAAAGTGTTCTAGAACCGATTGCTTACACGGCCATATGTTTTTGTGAAAGTTGAAGAAGTAGGACACTTTATTTGAAATTAGTAATGCCTATTATGCTTTTAAAAATTTTGACTTACCCTTCTGCATATGGAGCTTGGAATTAGATATCTGTGAGAGCTAAAAGGAAGTTGCATTAAGGAATCATTAATTGTATATACTTATGTAATTTTCAGTTTCTTCTGGATATAATACATTTTTGCTAACCATTCTAGTGTGGACATGTCTTTCAGCTATACTCCTTTGGCGATTGTACCGAGGTCCTTTGATACATGTCAATGAAAGGATGTGGAAAATGGAAGAAAATAATGTCAAAAAATTACTATGTGAAGTATTAACACTCATTTACTTCTGGGCTATGCATACGAGGGGGTACCCCCTAAAACTAGAAAAAATTTAAAACTATTTAATTTTTTTCACAAAACAATTTTTATCACCTTCAAAGTACTCTTTATTACACTTTATAAAATTGTCAATCTGCGATTCCATTCTTGGAAACACTTTTCAAACTCATCCGTTTGAATGGCTGACAGCACCTCCCCTATTTTTCTTCACTTGTTCTACGTCATCAAATCACTTGTCCTTTCATGTCCCTCTTCATTGGCAGAAACCAAAATAGTCCCACTGAGTGAGGTCAGTGAGTCAGGTGCATAGGGCAAGAGAGGCATACTATTTTTTGCCCCAAACTGGCACACTGAGATGCTGCATGAGCAGGTGGTTTGTCATGATGGCAAGCCAGTCCCCTTTCTGCCACAAATCAGGCCTTTTTTTTGGTCATACACTTTTACGTAATCCTTTCAGAACCTCTAAATAGAAAGCTTGATTAACAAAGAGTTTGACCTGGTGGAATGAACTCCAAATGCACCACGAGTTGCCATTTTCGTCTGTTTGGGAAGTGGATGGATGTCCAGAAATAGGTTTGTCTTCAATCAACATTTCACCTTTTTTGAAACTAGAGAACCACTTGTACTCTTGAGGTTTCCTATAGTGCTGCCCTTGTAAGCTGTGTTCAACACCACAATAGTTTTTTGCAGCACTTTTCCTGATCACGAAACAAAATTTCACAGTTGCACGCACGCTGTTCTCTTAAATAGGCCGTCACAAAAAATGAGGTTCCAGTGAAACTGCTTTTATGAAAAAAAAAAATTCACTGTGACTAGAGAGAACCTTCCCAGTCTACGCCACTGGGTGCACTAACGCAGATTGAGTTGCTTGATGCTCACCTAGCAGAAAAAATGCATACTATGAAAGCTCCACCTAGTGGAGCTTTTTAAAATTTTTTTATTTTTAGAGTAGTCCCCATTTATAGGTGTGAAGCAGGGTACTGTAACATTCTATGTCTCTGTATCATTATGGAAAGCTCTAAAGCCCCAACCCTTCTTTTCTATTGATTCCTTTCCAATGGCATGCTTTGTATTTCCGCCTACACTGAGCACAAATCTGGAACACCATTTTCAGATCCCTCTGAAGACTTTCTTTACCAAAACAATGTTTGTCTCTAGAGTGAGCTTTTACTACTGCAGTGGCTAGCACCTTTGCTGACACCTAGGAACTAGCCAGAGTCTGAGTTAGGCAGGATGCTCCACAGAACCCACGCACTGTGCCCTTTGTGCGAAGGTGTCCTACTGCTTGCACGTATTTTGATTTAAAACCCATGAATACAAAGCCACACTAATACACATGGAGTTTGAGGCTTTATGAAGTTGAGGCCAATGAGTCAGAGGATGTAGCCTGGAAGGGTGAAGAGGAGATCCTTGATGAGATGGAAATAAATGAAACTGGAGAGTAGGAAAAGAGAAGACGAATTCCTTTTTCCGCTCTCTGCAAATTAAGGTGTGATTTCCAAACATGCCTTCAAATCCAGTTGCTGAGCAACCTGTGTCTCGGTGTGGCTCCTTGTGCAGCAGCGGCAATGCTTTCATGCTCTTCCCCAGACCTTTTCTTGCTTTACCTCCCTCAACCTCACTTCCCCGAATATCTAAAGAACACTGTTTTAATCCCTACTTCAGGCTCTGCTTACTAGAGGACCAGGGTAAGACACCCATTATAACACTTTCCACAACTCCACATCTCTCTCCATCTAGTCCCTTTATGTCGCACCTCCTTTGAAACTTTTCGAAAGAGATGTTTTTACCTGTTATCTCTGTTTTCTTATCTCCCATTCATCCCTCAGTCTCCCTAGCTCTACCATTTCTCTAAAACTGCTTTCACCCAGATCAATAATGATCTTGTTACTGTTAAATCCAAGGGACGATTTCCAGTCTTTATCTCACTGGATCTGTCTGCAGCACTTGACACTGACCTCAGCCTCCTTCACACACTGTCTTGCCCGGATTGCTGAGACAGTGCACTCTCTTGGTTTTATCTTGCTATTATAGCTGCTCCATCTCAGCCCACTATGTATATCTTGTAAATATTGATGTTTACCCGGGGTCTGTCCTTAGTCCCTTTCCTTTTTCTCCTTCTTTCCTCATTTTTTTCTTTTAAAAAATCGCCTCTCATCTGCCCTCCCCTCTCCTATTTTCTCTATAAACTATTCCTGGGCAGCAATGCCCATGGCTTCCAATGCCATTACATACTGATAGCTTCTGGCTTGAATGTTTCCCACCTCCCCAAAATATATGTTGATATTCGAATCATCCCTCCGCACCTGTGAATAGAACCTTATTTGGAAATAAGGTTTTTCTAGATGTAATCAAGTTAAGATACAGTTATACTAGATTAGAGTGGGCCCTAAATCCAAAGACTAATTCTTACCAGGAGGCCATGCAGAGACACGGGGGCTTGAAGATACACCAGGAGAAAGTTATGTGATTACAGAGGCAGAAAGCGAAGCGATGTGGCTTACAGGAACACCAAAGAGAAAAACCTGGAATGCATTTAGCCTCAGAACACACCAGAGAAACCAACTTTACTGATACTTTAATTTTTGACTTCCAGCTTCCAGAACAGAGAACCCATTTCCGTGGAATGAAGCCACCTAGTTTTTGATGTTTTGTTATGGCAACCCTAGGAAGTTAATACAACTTCAAAATCCTTATTTTATATCTAACTTTCTTGCTTAAGTACAAGGGATATAACTTATCTTGTGGATATTTTCCCTGAGATGTTCTATAGGATCTAGAAAAGGGACTTGTTCAAAAAATAAATTCAACACCCTCCTCCCAACTGCATCTGTTCCTGTTCTCCCACCTTCCCTGGCTCAGTGACTGGTACTTTAACTTCCACATGTAGATTCCATCTTCCCTAATCGACAACTTCACCCCCACACCAGGACTTTTCTGGATTTACCACAAGAAGTCCTATATCCATAGGGCCCTTAGGCAAATTGAAATGTTTAAAAGGAACATCTCTGGCTTTAAAAGTCCTCTGTCTTGGTTAGTCTTTTAAACTAAACTACTCACCTCACCCCACCCCACCCCACCCTACATTACACTACAATATACCACACCACACCAAGTCCACTGCTATCAAGTCAATCCTGCCTCATAGCTACCTAAATCTTATGGAACATTTTCCACCAGTGACCCTTTGATCTGAGAAATTTTTACCATGGGCAATGGTGCAAAGACAACTCAGTCCATTACATGTTTGATTTTGAATTAGTTTTTGGGGTGTGTTCTGAAAACTTTTACTGTTGGTAAACTCACGACTCCACATTCAGTTACGCAGTCTTTCTTGAAGTTCAGTGCTTGTCTGTGATAGGATTATATCTATCTACCTTCAAGGAAATTCAATCAATACAACTGTTATTCAAATTAACGTACCAACCAAACAAACCAGTGATAAAGAAATTGAAGAATTCTATCAATGTCTTCAGTAGGAAATTGATGAAACAGAGTCAAGATATATTGATGATTATTGATAATTGGAATGTAAAAGCGGAAGGAATAATAGGTGGAAAATATGCTCTTGGTGCTAGAAGCTGGAGATTACATAGTAGAATTTTTCAAGACCAACAACTTCTTCATGACAAAACCTTTATTTCAACAATACCAAAGGAGACTGTCCATGTGGCCTTCTCCAGATGGAATTCACAGAAATCAAATTGACTATGTTTCTGGCAAGAGATGTCGCAGAAGCTCCATATCAGTAAGTAAAACCAGGCCAGAGGCCAATTGTGTAACAATCCAGATATTACTCATCTGTAAGTTCAGGTTGAAGCTTATAAGAATTCAAATAAGTCCATGGGAGCCAAAATATGATCTTGAGTCTATCCCACCTGAATTTTAAGAATATCTGAAAGAACTGATTTACTGCATTGAACACTAATAACAAAAGACCTGATGAGCTAGCTGTGGGAGGACAGAGAGAACATCATTCTTGAAGAAAGCAAAAAGTTATCAAAAATACAGAAAAGAAAGAAAAGATCAGAGTAGATGTCAGAAGAGATCAAAATTTGCTATTAACTGTAGAGTAGCTGTGATTAAGGGGCACCGGGAAGAAATGTAGTGAATGATGTGAATGGAAACTTCAAAAGACAGCTGGAGAAGACAACATAAAATATTATAATGAAATTTTCAAAGACCTAAAGTTAGAAAAGAAAAACGAAGAACATGCTCAGCAGATCGTAAACGGAAAGAACTCAAGAAAAAAAATGTAAGCCTCAAGCTGCAAACTTGAAAGCTTCTGTGGGCAAAATACGGAAGGATGCAGGAAGCCTCTAAAGAAGATGGCAAGAGCACGTAGTATCACTGTCCCCAAATAACTTGTCAACCTTTGACCGTTTCAGGAGATGCCATATGAGCCAGAACCAATGGTACTGAAGGAAGAAGTCCAACTTAACTGAACTCATGACCCAAAAAACAAGGCTCCAGGAATTCAATACCAACTGAAATGTTTCAACAAGCTGATGAAGGACCGGAAGTACTCATCTTTGCCAGGACATTTGGAAGACATATATTTGGCCAACTGACTACAAGCGACCCATATCTGTGCCTATTCCAAAGAAAGGTGACCCCAAAGAATGCTCATGTTATAGAATAATATCACATACAAGCAAAATTTTACTGAAGATCACCCAAAAATGGTTGCATCAGTATACTGACAGGGAGATGCCAGAGGTTCAGGCTGGATTCAGAAAAAGACGTGGAACAAGTGATATGTTTGCTGATATCAGATATATCTTGGCTCAAAGCAGAAGATACCAGAAAGGTGTCTACTTGTGTTTTACTGACTATGCCAAACATTCAACAAGGCTCATAACAAACGATGGATAATTTGGGGTAGAATAGGAATCCCAGAACACTTCATTATGCTCATGCGGAACTTGTACGTAGATTAAGAGGCAGGTGTCTGAACAGAACAAGGGAGTCATCATGGTTTAAAATCAGGAAAGATGTGCACCAGGCTCTATCGTCTTACCATACTTATACAATCTGTATGCTCAGCAAATGATCAGAGAAGCTGGGTTATATGAAGAAGAATGTAGCAGCAAGATTGGAGGAAGATTTATTCACAAGCTATGATACACAGATAACTCAACCTTGCTTGCTGGAAGCCAGGACTTAAAGCACTTGCGGATGAAGATCAAGGATTGCAACCTTCACTATGGATCACAACTCAATGAAAAGAAAACAAAAATCCGCACAACTGGACAAATAGGTAACATCATGATCAATGGAGAAAAGATTGAACTTGCCAAGGATTTCATCTTTCTGGGATCCATAATCAATGCTTATGGAAGCAGCAGGCAAGAGATAAGATGATGCACTACATTAGGTAAATCTGCTGCACAAGACCTCTTTAATGTGTTGAAAACCAAGGTGGTTACTTTGAGGACTAAGCTGGGACTGACCCAAGCTATGGTATTTTCCATGACCTCATATGCATATGCAGGTTGAATGTTGAATTAAGAAAATGGAAAATGAATTTATGTATTTGAATAATAATGATAATATTCAAAGTGCCATAGACTGCCAAAGGAACAAACAAATCTATCTTGGAAGAAATACGGCCAGAATGCTCCCTATAGGCAAGGATGGTGAGACTTTATCTTATACTTTGGACGTGCTGTCAGGCACGACCAATCCCAGAGATAGGACATCATGCTTTGTAGAGGGGGCGGGAAAAAGGGGCAAACCTTCAAGAAGATGACTTCAACAATGGGTTCAAGCATAGGGAACTGTTGGGAGGTTGGTGCAAGACTAGTTAGTGTTATATGCTGTTGTGTTCTACAGGCCAAAAGAAACATATCACCTAACAACATATGGGATCGTGATTCACAAGTTTAAGAAGTTTTGCATAGGACAAGAGTCAAACTGCCTCAGCTTTCTCCCAATGAGCAATTGATGGGTTTTAACGGATAGTGTTGAGGTTAGCAACCCAATGCTCAGCCCATTTTCTCACCAGACTTAGTGGAAGCCCACTGTTCTGGGCAAGCCAGAAAGCTTGGCCACTTTATTTATTTACTTACTTTTGTTTTTAAATCATTTTATTGGGGCCCATAGAGCTCTTATCACAATTCATCCATCCATCTATTGTGTCAAGTACATTTGTACATATGTTGCTATCATCATTTTCAAAACCTTTTCTTTCTACTTGAGCCCTTGATATCAGCTCATTTTTCTCCCCAACCTCCTCTCTTTCTTCCTCACGAACCCTTGGTTATTGATAAATTATTATTATTTTTTAATGTGTTACACTGACCAATGTCTCCCTTCACCCACTTTTCAGTTGTCTGTCTTCCTATGAGGGGGTTATATGTAGATCCTTGTGATCATTTCCCCTTTTCTCCCCCTACCTTCTCTTTCCCCTCCTGGTATCACTACTCTCATTATTGGTCCTGAGGGATTTATCTGTCCTGGATTCCCTGTGTTTCCAGCTCTTATCTGTACCCATGTACATGCTCTAGTCTAGCCGGATTTAAAAGGTAGAATTGAGGTCATGATAGTGGGTGGGTGGGGGAAGTATTAAAGAACTAGAGGAAAGTTCTATGTTTCATTGGTGCTATGCTGCACCCTGACTTGCTTGTCTCTTCCTTGTGACCCTTCTGTAAGGGGATGTCCAATTCTCTACAGAAAGGCTTTAGGTCTCCACTCCTCAGTCCCCCTCATTCACATGGATATGATTTTTTAACCTTTTATTAGGGGCTCATACAACTCTTATCACAATCCATACATATACATACATCAATTGTATAAAGCACATCTGTACATTCCCTGCCCTAATCATTCTCGAAGCATCCACTCTCCACTTAAGCCCTTTGCATCAAGTCCTCTTTTATCCCCTCCCTCCCTACTCCCCCTCCCTCATAAGCCCCCGATAATTTATAAATTATTATTTTGTCATATCTTGCCCTATCCAGTGTCTCCCTTCACCACCACCCCCTGCTGTCCATCCCACAGGAGGAGGTCACATGCAGATCCTTGTAATCGGTTCTCCCCTTCCAACCCACCCTCCCTCTACTCTCCCAGTATCGCCCCTCACACCCCTGGTCCTCAAGGTATCATCCACCCTGAATTCCCTGTGCCTCCAGCTCCCATATGCACCAGTGTACAACCTCTGTCCTATCCAGTCCTGCAAGGTAGAATTCGGATCATGGTAGTTGGGAGGAGGAAGCATCCAGTATCTGGGGGAAAGCTGTGTTCTTCATCGGTACTACATCGCACCCTGACTGACCCATCTCCTCCCCTAAAGCCCTCTGTGAGGGGATCTCCAGTGGCCAACAAATGGGCCTTTGGATCTCCACTCTGCACTCCCCCCTTCATTCACTATGGTAAGATTTTTTTTTGATGATGCCTTATACCTGATCTCTTGGATATGATTTTTTGTTCTAGGTCTTTGATGCTTGATACCTGAGCCCATCGACACCTCATGATGGTGTGCTTCTCCCATGTGAGCTTTGTTGCTTCTCAGACAGTTGGCTGCTTGTTTATCTTCAAGCCTTTAAAACCCCAGATGCTGTATCTTTTGATAGCTGGGCACTATCAGCTTTCTTCACCCCATTTGCTATGCACCCGTTTTGTCTTCAGCGATCATGAGCATCACAGAATGCCAGGTTATTAGAACAAAGTGTTCTTGCATTGAGGGAATACTTGAGTAGAGGTTAACATATAAATATATGTACACAGATCTCTTTCCTTATCATTATTGAGGGGTGGAAAACAGGTCCAGAGCAGAGGTAGAATTCAGCCAGGAATGTGAAGTTGAGAAATATTTTATTGAGGGAAAATTCCTGGGAGGGAGGGGACAACAGAGAAAGGGACAGGAGCATCTTGAGCACCCGGGAAGTTTCCATGACCCAATGAGTTAGGTCAGGGAAATCGTGCCTGGCAGTGAGGCAGTGGGACATACATAGGGCTTGATGTAAGGACCTAGTTGTAGGGTCTGATGCTGTAGTTGTAGGGTCTGAGTCAGGATATGGTCTGCGAGTAAATCATCTGGTTTTTCGCAGATCAGCTTCCTGGGACACTGAGGGAAGGGGCTGTACAGACCCAACCCAGAGAGAGAACCTCCTGGAATGCTGGAGGCAGGGAATGCACAGTCCAGCTCTGGCCTTGAGAGGCTGGGGGAAGCAGCTGCATGGTCTGGACCTGTCCCAAACAGTTATATATTTACATATGTACATGCCTATATTTAGACATCTATAAGCATCCTTTGCCTCCTAGTTATTTCCTCTATTTCCTTTTACTGTCCTCTTGTCCCACTATCATGTTCAGCCTTCATTCAGGTTTCAGTAGTTCCTCTCAGTTACATTTCCCTTGATCAATGCCCTGGCCCTAAAGTCTATTTTAGGTATTCCCTGAGGACTTCATTGAGTTTGGTCACTTTAATCAATCATTTACATCCATTGATTGTAACTTGGACTGTATGTCTAGATTGTCTGTTCTTCATTTCCAATGTTACTATAACCAGTTCAGGTCATTAACATCTCTTGCTTGGATAACTGCAAAGCTTTGTAGCTCCCTTTTTGTCTTCAACATTGTTTCATTCAACTAATTTTCTGAATTGCTGCCAGAGTAATTTTTCTGAATTAAAAATCTGATAGAGCTATTTCTTTACTTCCCTCCCTTCAGTAGCTCACTGTTTTCCTTGTAATTTACATTCACGTTGTCACAGAACACTTGCAAGTGTACATTCTCATGCCCAATTCTACTTCTACAAATATCTTAGTGAAAAATATTGAATTTACAGGGGAGATGAAAGGGACTATTCTTTTTTTGAGGACAGGCAAAGTGCCATCATATTTTACAACATTTTTTCCAATACAAAAAACCACCTTATTTAAAAATTTTAAGGTTTACATATCTTGTGCATTGTTCTTGAAATGTCTTGTGTGTTGTGTTTACTATTAGTTTGGGAATGATTTATCATATCTGGACACTAAGAAAGTCTAAACATAGCATCAACCATCTTTTTCTCTTCATTTTCAATATAAAAACTAACAAACCAATTCTATCTAATGTTGCTATCTAATTTTAATAAGTCTGTAGTATATTCATGCATACTGTTTGATGCCTTTGATGTGATTGAACAACAACAAAAAATCATCCAGAAAGAGTACTTGGTTAGTGGGAGAATTCCTACATTCTCTCTCTCTCTCTCTCTTTCTCTCTCTTTTGAAGCAAGGTCAGGAACTCTTGTTTTATTGTGAATGGATTCATCATGAGTCAGAGGCAATTTGATAGCAAATAGCAACATAATATCTATTATATTACTGAATCTTATTTCCCTTTACTGAGATAGGATCTTCTTGAGCACTTCTTTATTCTTATATTGAGTATCAGTCAAAATTTTCATATTGAAAGCAGTATACTGTAAATATTACCACAATGACTCTCATTTAGTCATATGGCTAATAAGATATGAGGCTAGTAGCTTAGTTATTAACTAATTATGAACTAGTATTTAAAATGCCTTCTTTGATCATTTCTTAAAAAACCACTTTTATTGGAGGCTCCTATATTCATCACAATCCATACATTCCTCCAACGTGTCAAACACATTTGCACATATGCTGCCATCCTCTTTTTCTTTTTTTAAATATTTTTTTATTTTATTTTTTTTGCCATCATCATTTTCAAAGCATTCTCTTCCCACTTGATCCCCTTATAACAGCTCCCATTTCTTCCCCCTCCACCCCCACCCGCCCTCCCTCACAAACCCTTGATAAGGTTTTTTTAAAAAAACATTTCGGTAAAATTTTATTAAAAATAAAAAGCAGCAGATCAACATTACAATTCAAGAACCTAATCTAAATGTGTACTCGACAATGAAGCACATCTGAGTATGGAGAAAAATATTTTCATGAAACCCCCAATAAGTTATAGATTGTTTTCTCCATATCTTACATCGTCCTCCATTACCTCTCACCCACTTTTCCATTATTCGTCCCCCTGGGAGGGGGTTTTAGGTGATCCTTGTGATTGATGCCCCCCTTTTCCCCCCACCCTCCCCTAATCCTCCTGGTATCTCTACTCTCATTGTTGGTCCTGGGGGGTTTATCTATCCTTGATTCCCTGTGTTTCAGGCTCTTATCTGTAGCAGTGCGCATGCTCTGGTCTAATCTGATTTATAAGGCAGAATTGAGGTCATGAGTGTGGGGTAAAGGAAGCAACAAAGAGCTAGAGGAAAGTTGTGTGTTTCATTGGTGCTATACTGCACCCTGACTGGCTCATCTCTTCCCTGTGACCATTCTGTGAGGGGATGTCGAATTGTCTACAGATGGGTCTCCACTCCATGACCACCTGCCCCCACCATTCACCTTGGGTATGGTTTTATTCTGACTCTTATATGCCTGATACCTGATCAAAAGGGACTATTCTGTCACTCATGATAATAGTAATGATCTTCAATTCACCATTTGACTGCCCCCCCCCTTTTCAGGCATGGCATTCCTGGGATTTTAAGTCTCCCAAGGTATGTAGCCCTTCCTGAATCTACTCCCCCAAGTTCTTCACATTCATCTCTTTATTACATTGAGTAATTTGGCTCTTCCCCAGCTCAAGGATCATCCTTAGTTTGAATATGTCCCTTGCACTCTCACATTGCATCCCAAGTAAATTATTAAAACCTTTCTGCAAAACCGCAGTGCTGGTGTAAGAGGGATCAGTCTACCAGGCCCTAACAGAGCGAGCTTTTCTTTCCTTTGGTGTGTGTGTCTCAGTCATGCAGGCTTTGGGGCTCCAGTAGAACTCCTTGTTCTGTCCAACTATATCTTTGCATAAGCTGCCAAGTTTGCCTAGGATATTTTACCATCATTTAGTTACCAATAAAAGTTGACTAACCTACAAATAAAATTTAAATGATGAGGCTTTTTTTTCATGTCTTCTTGCCAAAATTAGTCTTGAGCATCAGGAAGAATGAACTGCTTGTGTGTGTGTGTGCTTGTGTGTTTGAATGAAATTGAACAGAATTAAATATAGTTTGTGGGGTTTGACTTGGACAAAGAAATTCTTAATTATATCATGACTCATTTAAACATTTTTAATCATCTCAGGATGATGAAATTCACTGCATTGGTCTCTAGGGATTAGGCAGAAAACTAATTTCAGTTTTGAAAGTCATTTTCAAGATCTGCAAATGGAGGTTTACAAAAGACATGAAAGAGACTTAAGCATTACCCAGCTCTCAGTTTGAATCTAAGTCCGAGAATAAGTACAATTAATCAAAACTCTAATCCAAAATCCTTTATAAAACAACAATAAGCAAATCACGTGGCCACTATGTACACTCGAATAAATTACATTACAGATTGGGCATATCCAATTAACATTATTTATTTGATAACATCATTGAGCTTATATTAATTTTAAGAATGAAAATGAGAAAAGATTTTAAGATAGTAGTAGCTAACCTTCCTATTTGGTCTGGAGAGGTTTTTCAGCTGCCTTTCTTAGTACTGAGCCCTTGAGCTTGAAAGCCAGGAGAGCCGGGTGGCTTTACCAAAAGGGCAGAGTTAAAATTCACAAACTCAGATAACCGTGGCCACTACATCTTCTTACATCCTTTTACATTCTCGACATTTTCTTGCTGCTTAAGCAACCATTGCTTTCATATTTTAAAAAGGAACACCCCCTCACCGAAAGGTAATATAAAATAATAGATGTGAAAAAAATCTTAGAAACACTGATGATGCTGTGCCACCCTAGGTGGAGCTGCCATCATTCTATTCTGGTCTGCAAAAGGCATGCGCGAAGAGGACTGCTTCCTCATAACAAACTCTTCATCTTCTTCTCCCTCCCTCATTTCACTAAATATCGATTGCATTCTTCCAATCAATTGGAATAATGGTTTCTTGATAGTATGGCAGGGGAGGCTGGGGGAAAATTGGGAGCTAATAACAATGAGTGCAAGAATGAAGAAAATGTTATGAACTTGATTGTGGTGGTGATTGTACAACTCATCTTAATATGATTGAACTCGTGAATCGTTTGATATGTGAATTATAAGCCAATAAAACTGTTAAAATATAGACCTCCTAATATCTTCGTACAATAGTTCCTCTTCCTGTCCTCATGGAATTTGTACTTTTGTGAAAATAGAACATTTAAGTTCAAATCGATAAGGGCTATAATTAAGAAAATAGGCTATACTTGAGAGGAATGGAGATGTGTGGTAGCTAGGAAAGGTTTTCCACAAAAAAATTTTGTCTACACTGAGTCAGATCACATGGAAAAAAAGGAAAATATTTAAGTTTTTATAGGAAGCATAGGAAATATGAAGGTAAAGAGAGGGGCAAGAATGTCCTGGAGATAGGGAACAGTGTGTGCAAAAGCCCTGAGTCAAGGATCAGAGCACTTCAACAAAAATGTCAAGGTAGCTGCTTTTCCAGCTAAGGAATTTTTACTCCAACCAAGAACATATGTAAATGTTAGATATATGAATATATTTTAAGCTCTTACTTGGTCATACCTCTAACATAACAATAATTCTTTCTTGTGACATGGCTCTGCTTGGTACTTGCCCTCATGAAAAGCTCACTGAAGATAGGGGTGGTATAAAAAAATGTGTGAAGAAATCAGATTGTGCCTGGTTATTAGAAAATATAGCATCTGAGATTTTAAAGGCTTGTATCAAAACAAGCAGCCATCTAAGTGAGAAGTCAGCTAAGTTCACATGAAAGAAGCACATCAGATGGGGCGATCCAAAGATTGTAGATAAAAAAATCCAAATCCTGAGGAGGGAATTGTAGCAGAGTCTAAATTCTGAATACCAAATGTATCTTGGGAGTCCACTGTCATTCATAGCCTTCTGCATATCAGAATCTCACAATTTAGCCTCTGGTACTATCCTTCCTACAATTTAAGATGATATGTACTTTTAGTCACTGATATTGGTGTGCTTCTTTCATGTGCTGTGGACTTAGTTGACATCCTACTTAGATGGCTGTCTGTTTGGAAACAAGCCTGTAAGGCCCCAGACACTATTTTCAGTCAAATTGTTTATGAAAATATCATATACATCTACTTAGAATATCAGGTGTGTGACAGTTGTGAAATGTATTCTTTATTTAATTGGGAGTTAATACATATATCCTAGCATTCCATAGTTCAATCATGACTAGCAGAACTTTACAATTGTTACCATCATCAGTGTCCAAACATTCTTCTCCTTCCTGGACTCCTTGACACCATCTCCCTTTTACCCACCCACGCCTACCACTGTACCTGCCACCCCCTGAAACCCTTGTTTTACTTGCTATGCCTCTAGGTTCATCAATCCACATGCTTTTACAGATTCTCTCTGTCTCCAGGTCTTTGCATTGAATTATACCATCCCTCTGTTCTTTTAGCTGTAATCCTTTGGTCAACAAATCATTAACACTCCAGTACCTTTGGTTTTTAAGATATACTTTGAATGGAAACACTTCAACTATCACAGCACCCAATACTACCAACCTCCAAATTCGAACCAAACCAACTTCCATGGAGTTGATTCATACTTCTGGTGACCCTGGGGGGTAGAGTAAAACTTCTCCTTAGGGCTTCCAAGGACACATCTGCACTGTCCTTGGAATGTCAAGGACAAATGCTCCAATGTCCTTGGGGCAGAAAGTGTCATCTTTTACCCATGCAGTGGCCAGTGGATTTGAGCTGCTGACGTTATCCTTAATAGCGCAATGCTTATCCCACAGCTCCACCAGGGATCTTTAATGTCTCCAATCCTTCTTATTGTAAAATGAGACAATAGGGCCTCACAAAGGTTAGCTCTCTCTCCCCAAGTTGCATTGCTGTTGTAAGGTGCCTTGGAGTTGGTTCCAACTCATTGTTACCTTCGTACAACAGAATGATACACTGCCCAGCCCTGTGGCATCCTCAAAATTGTTGTTTGAGCCCAGCATTGCAGCTACTTCGTCAGTTCATCTTCTCCAGGGTTTTCCTCTCTTTTGTTGCCTCTCTATTTTACCAACCATGGTAACCTGATAACATGTCCAAAGTTATCTTGAAGTCTCATGATTCTTGCTCCTACGGTGTGCTCTGGCTGTACTTTAAGACCGATTTGTGTGTTCTTTCTGGAGTCCTTGGTATTTTCCAAAGGAGCTCTGGTGGCGTGGTGGTTATACTTTGGGCTGCTAACTGCAAGGTTCGCAACTCGAAACCACCATCCACAGGAGAAAGATGGGGCTTTCTACTCTTGTAAAGAGTTACAGTCCGGACACTCATGGGGGCAGCTCTAACCTGTTCTATAGGGTGAGCAGCAGCTCTAACCTGTTCTATAGGCTGAGCAGCAACTCGATGACCATGAGCCTGGTATTTTCTCTATTCTCCATCAGCACCATGATTCAAACACACTGATTCTTCTTCAGGCTTCTTTATTCAAGGTCTAACTTTCACGTGCACATGAGGCAATGGAAAATACCATAGCTTGGTCAGGCCCATCTTTTTAAAAAAATTGTAATAAGTCCTTTTATTGTGCACTCATCGCTCTTATAACAATCCATACATCGATTGTATCAAGCACATTTGTACATATATTACCACATTTACAAAACGTTTTCTTTCTACTTGAGCCCTTTGTATCAGTTCCTCTTTTTTCTCCTCCCTCCCCCACCCTCCCACCCTCCTTCCTCCCTGTGAATCCTTGATCAATAATATATTATTGTTGTTATTTAGTGTCTTACACTGTCCATTGTCTCTCTTCACTCGCATTGTGGTTATTTGTCTTCCCCCAGGGGGGCTATACAGTCCAACCTTGTGATGGGTTTCCCCTTTCTCCCCCTTCTCTGCCCCACCCCTCACCCTACCATCCCCCTACCTTCATGATATCACTACTCCCACTACTGTTCCTGAGGGGTTTTTCTGTCCCGAATTCCATGTATTGAGGACTCTTATGTGTACCAATGTGTGGATTTCGCTCTAGCTGGATTTGTAAGGTAGAACTGAGTCATGGTAGTGGTGGGGAGGAAGCATTCAGTAACTAGAGGAATGAGGTGTGCTTCATCAGTGCTATACTGAAGCCTGGCTCAATTGTCCCTTTCTAGTTACCCTTCTGTGAAGGGATGTCCAATTGTCTACAGATGGCTTTGGGTCTCCAGTCCAACCCCTCGTTCACATCTATATAATTATTTGTTGTGGATCTTTTGATAACTGATACCTGATCCTATTGATGCCTCATGATCACACAGGCTGGTGTGCTTCTTCCATGTGGGCTTATTTGCTTCCCTGCTAGATGGCTGCTTGTTAACTTCAAGCCTTTAAGACCCCAGATGCTGTATCTTTTGATAGTGGGGCATCATCAGCTTTCTTCATCACATTTTCTCATGTGCACATTTTGACTTCAGCAATTGTGTCAGGAAGGTGAGCATCAAAGAGTGCCAGGCTATCAGAACAAAGTGTTCTTCTGTTAAGGGAAGTCTGTCTGCTACTTTAATACTTACCATATATACTCGAATATAAGCCGGCCCGAGTATAAGCCAAGGTACCTAATTATTACCTGGGAAACTAGAAAAACTGATTGACTCGGGTATAAGCATAAGGTGGAAAATACAGAAGCTATTGATGAGTTTCAATAATTAAAAAAAAGAAAATAAAATTACTAAAAATTGAGACATCAGTGGGGCAATGTATTTAAATATTTATTTTAAATAAAAATATAAATAAAAGGACAAGTCATTTAACATTAGTAAACCAGCACAGTAAGTGGAAAATAGGTTCAGCAAAAACAATAAGGTATCAACAATGATACCTTAAGAGTACTATTCCCTGAGCTCAATCAGCAACCAAGCTAAAATGTAGAGTTAAAATCCTTCAAAACTGGATTCCTCATCATCATCCATATCCCAGTGTAGAGCTTCAGCTGGTGTGAGGTCATCATAGACGCTGTCCTCACTGAGATCGCCGTCATCACCATCACTGCTGTTATTTTCATACAAAGCGCAGTCTTCACTGCCACCCATAGCATGACTAATACTACATTTCTGGAAGGCACGTCGCACCATGTCTTCTGGAATGTCTTCCCATGCATCTCGGACCCACTTTGCTATTAACTCTATGTCAGGGTTCATGAGATTTCCTCCTTTTGTTAGTCAGGCTTGACCAGATGACATCCATTCATGCCACATCTTTTGCACCTGGTCTTTAAAAGGCTTATTGAAATATACACATCATAGGACGGCTCTGATTGGTTAGATGTGAGTAAACAAACATTCAAAGCCCTGCAGTGTCATCGGGGCTTTGAATGAACAGCAGAGAAACAGCAATCACCCGCAAGTTAACTGGCACTCATCCTGTTACCTAGGGGTGGGGGGTGAGTGGGGGTGGGGCTGGGGCCCAGCGAGATGTTACCTCGCTGGGGTACCCCTGACCCGTGTATAAGTCAAACCCCACTCAGCTTATACACGAGTATATATGGTAACATCTAAATGTATGTACATTGGCCTCCATCCCTTTCATTATAAATTAATATATTTACATGTATGTATACCTATAGCTGTACCTCTATAAAGAGCTTTTGCCTCCTAGTTCTTTCCTCGATTTTTGTTCACCTTTGAAGAATCGTTCAGACACAAGTGACAGAATGTCTTACTCAAAGTCGTGTAAGTGCAATATTTATAGGCTTATGTATTTAAAAGAACCAGAACTGTGGCTTGCCACAGATGCTGTTTGATCTTGAGGATTGAATGATAGGTTTTCATCATCTCTCATCTCTTTTGCATTTGTGCCAACTTCATCTTTGCTCTGGCTCCCTTCCTAAGACAGGATGCTGCAGCGCTTTGAGGTCTCCCACCTTCATGGACAGCATCCCATGAGAGAGCGGAAGCTTCCTTTCCCCAGAATCAGTCAGGTTGGGGGGGGGGGGGCTGCTGCTGCTTCAGGTATCTAGCAGGGTTAGAACAGGAAGGCCAGGCAGAAGTGGGTGTAATGCACAGACGTTTATTTTCTTACACGGCAGACAACTGGACATCCAGTATCAGGGCAGGCTTTCTCCCTGTGTCCACTGGGGGTGGTGCTAGTGTCTGCAACTTATATCCCTTGACTTGTTGATGATACGCATGCAGCTTGGCATCTTTCTCTTTTCCAACCCTACTTCCTTAATCCCCTTTTATATCTCAAAAGACTCAAGATATATATGAATCTTATTAACATAACAAGGAAACCCCATTTCCCAAATGAAATTATACCCAGCGATATAGAGGTTAGTGTTTGTAATGAATATTTTGAGGGGGACACAATTCAATTTATAACAAATGCTTAGCTTAACTCAATGAGGGGAGGGGTGGGGATACAGAGCTGCAGATTGCACTGTGGAATGATACATAGTTTTCTTAAAACAGACCTTTCCACTAGTGTCCACTTTTAGGGCACTAAACTGTGTCAAGTGCACTTTCTAGGTGCTCTCAGAGCCAGCCGTCCAAAGTCTTGATATTGCCTTTTGACCCTGCCTGACATTTGCTGCTAATGTTATTGGTACCTTCTAAAGGCACCCTGCTGTTTTCCTGTGTTATGAATCTACCCTCAACTCCAATATTTGGTTCTCATTAAGGACAGGCTTCCAACTAGTTACAGGCATTTTAGTGCATCTTACTTTTTCACACATCTGCTTTCCTTAGGACTCACAAGCCTGTGGAGGCTGGGATTAAAAAAAAACAACAAAAAATGTTTTTTTTTACACAGAATTCAGGAACAGGAATGAGAGTAGAGGTACAAGGAGGGCAGGGGTAAGGTGGGAAGAGGAGCGGGGAACGGGAGACCAACTGGGATGATTGACACATAACCTCACCAACCCCCGTACTCCACTGACACCCACCTCCCTGGGGACGAATAACAAAAACCATAGGGGAAGGGAGACAGTGATCAGTGTAAGATATGAAAATAATAATTTATTAAGGGGCCAGAGGGTGGGCGGCGGGGGGGGGGCGGGGGAGAGGAGAAAGGGGGTGGTGGAACGGAGCTGGCACTAAGGGCTCAATAGAAAATAATGATGGCAACATACATCAAATGTGCTTGATACAGTTGATGTATGGATTGTTACAAGAGCTGTAAGGGCCCTTAATATAATGTTTAAAAACAAACAAAAAACCTCAACAAAGTTACACGAAGGAAACATTGTTTTTTAACCAAGCTATATCAAGATGACATTTCTCATCACACAATTTCTCCCCAGAATTACTTCTCAGTCTCTCATGCAATCGAATCCAGATTAATATTCCTTACGTGCTTCTGATAAGCTCAGATGTGTGGAGTTCTTGCGAAGCTCCACCTGGCATTCCCGCTGGTGCTGTGAGAGAGATCCGGGGGGCTGCTAACGTCAGGCTCAGCAGTTCAAACCTCCTCTTCAGGAGAAAGCAGAGTCTGTCTGCTCCCCTAAAAATGTCCTCTCAGTTGCTATGAATGGGAATCAGCTTGATGGCAAAGAGTTTGGCCTAATACGTAAAGGGGTGAGTGTGTGTGTCTGTGTGTAAGTCTCTAACTGGCAACTGTGAGTGTTATTAGCATGGCTCTTACTCAGGCAATGTAAGGGGACGCTACAGTAACAGCGTGCTCCTCCACACTAAACGGTTGTGGATTACTGGGAGGGCCAGTGGCCCAATGGATAACACATCTGACTAGAGATCAGAAAATTCTAAAGGTTTGTGGATCAGATTGTACATATTTTTCCCTACCCCCTTTTCATTGTAGCGTCTTAGGTTAGACTGATGTTACGGGTTGATTTATTGCACTCTCCCCCAAAAGATATTGTTGAAGTCTTCCCCCATGACCTTTGTATGTGGCCCTATTTGGAAAGAGTCTCTGAAGATGTTATCTGTTAGGTTTATCTGAGGTCATGCTGGAGTAGGGTGGGTCCTAATCAGATAGGATTGGCATCCTTTTAAAAAGGTGAAGATAGACAGACACAGGGAGACAGAGGAAGGAGGCCATGTGATACTGCAGATAGAAACCAAACAATATCTGGAGCTCCCAGAAGCAGGGTTCAGGGCGGAAACAGTCTCTTCCTTTATGGGTCCAACAAGACGCAGCCAGACAAGCACCCTAATCTGAGGCTAATAAGATTCTGTTCTAAGTCGATTGGCGTTTCTCTGCTTCGTGGTTGCAGTCAGGTGATATGTACTCTCTTGCTGCTAGAAGGGTTGGTGTAGGCCAATTGTAGTGATGACATTTTTGAATCAAAATATAAAAATCACTTAGTCATCCTTTCTGAAATGCATTAGAATATCTGGGTTATTAGGACTCTTGAATTGTCTATTTTATTTGCTATATTCGAGCTGGTATCATCCTTCATGAACTTTAGCCAGACGCAGGGTTGGCCAGGCTCTAATGTCTACGTTGTTCTGTCAGAAGCTACCATTTGCAACGCTGCGTTCTGCTTGTTGAAGGACGCTCACCTTGAGTAGTAAGGTCTGCGTGCCGCAGAAGCTTACACCAGTAAATATAAGCCCGTTAAAGTAGGGCTTGTAACTCTCGTGGCAGTAATGAACAAAGCTGTAAAATCTGCAATTGCCACTCAAGAAGAAAATGTAATTTTACAACTTTACAATGAATCAAGTCACTGCCACTTTTTATTAGCAAGAGAAAATCCTAAAATGGAATTATAAATTTATTGAAAAAAGTCAGTTCAAGAATTTCAGCATTCTTAATGCTGTTAAGCATACTTTTAAATAATGGGAAATTCTTCACTTTTTCTAGATGTTTATGCTATCTGGTAGCTATCAGCCAAATGGAGAGTTTAACATTTAAATTATTTATAAGTAAGTGAAATAAAAACCAAATTATGTCTCCAGTTACACTAGCCGCATTTTAAATGTTTGCTAGCCATGGCCAGCAACTACTGTATTGGAATGTGCCGATGTAAAATCATGTCATCACGGGGGAGGGAATTCTACCTCACATTGCTCTTGTCTGATCTAGAATTTCAGCTCCCTTTCCCGGCCCCTCAAGTCATTAGGGATCTTTTAAACTTCGTACACTCATTGTCACCAAAAAGAGTGTGTATTTGGAGTGCCCCTTAGTTTGCCAGCGAGCGCACCGTGGAGGACAAGACTTAATTGTCTGTGGAAGATAAGCAATATTAATACCTCATCGTTGCTTCTCAGGGTCTCCTGACACAGGCACCTACACCCCAGTCTGCGGAGAGGAAAGAGCAAAGCTGGAAGTTCAGTAAGGGTGAAGGAGGCAGGCAATGACAGAAAGAATAAGCTCACTGTAAGTTAATAGTATTATAAGTTTTTATGGTTTATGAAATACAGTTTGCAGCTTCTCAAACTGCAAGCAGTAAAAATATATATTGCTTGGAAAACCTCAAACCTCAATTCCCAGAGCCCTTTAATTCTTACGATAATTTACTTGCACATCTACTATAGAGAGAAATCTGAGGAATGGAAGAGGGACCTGTTTATGACAGGGATGGAGACTACCTGTGACATCACCTTTAGACACTACATCCTCTTTAGAGAGATTTTTCTTAAAACAACTTCTCTTCACCAGTGGGAGGCTCTGGTAGGATAAAAAAACAAAACCCAACCAAACCAAACTCACTGCCACGGAGTCCATTCCGCCTGATAGCAACCCCATGGGACAGATCAGCACTGCCCCTGTGGGTTTCTGAGGCTGTAAGTCGTTACGGAAGTAGAGAACCTCATCTTTATTCTGTGAAGCAGCTGATGGCTTTAAACTGGTGACCAGACCAACACATCACCCATTACACCACAAGGGCTCCCTGTGGTAGGGTGGTTTATTATACTTATCGTTTTCTATTTGTATGACAGCCCTTGCTCTTAGCGTGTAGCTCATGATAGCCATTTTCAGGGGTTTGACGCCCCTTGGATTCACCAGCACTTCGTGGCTTGCTTTCCCCAGAATGTAGCACCTTGCTTACTCACTCACTGATATTCCACCTCAACGTGACTCAGAGCACAGAGGAGAGTGGCTTCTGTGGGTTTCTGTGGCTGTAAGTCGTCATGGAAGTAGAAAGTTTTTTATTTTTCCCATGAGGTGACTGGTGGGTTTGACCCCCTGACCTTGTGGAGAATAGGCCAATAGATAGCTCACTATACCATTAGGGCTCCTTTCATACATGGTTGGTGTGGAATCAATGTTGAATAACTAAGTGCAGGCACACTGGCAGTTCTGGAAAGCTGGGACTGGCAATCATGCCTTTTGGGTAGCACCCTTTGTCTGAAGGGGATGTTCCCGAGCCCACTCCTCAATGTCCTTGAAGGGCCCTTCTTCAGTTGATGAGCTTGCTGTACAGGAGAGTGGTTCCTTTTATGACACAAGCCTGGCTGGGGTTCATTTCCAACTCAGCCTCTGATTAGCCATACATAGGAATCTCTGTAATCTCTCTCCCCAATTGCAACACAGTAATTTTAGGACTTTTAAAAATTTATACTCTACCATTTGGGGTCCCATGTTTTTCCCTTGTCCCTGGGTTTGTTAACACCACTTCCTTATCCCCCCTACCCCCCCACCCCAAGTCCCCCGGAACTGTTGGTCCCGTTGTTTTTCCTCCAGATAGTTCATCCAGCCTGTCCTATTCAGACAGACCTGTGGAGTCACTAACATGCACGAAAACAAGACAGAGGAAAACAAAGCAACAGTATACAACCAGACAACAAAACAACAAAAACAAACCACTGACAAAGAACAGAACAAAACAGTTCACAAGAGAAAAGCTTGTAGTTAGTTCAGGGATCGTTTGCTGGCCCTTAGGAGCGTTTTCCAGTCCAGTCTGTTGGGGCACCACACCCTGGCCCCAAAGTCCACTTTCAGCATTCCCTGGGGACCTTGCCACTCCATTCCCTTGCTGTTCCGCTGCACTCCCCCAGTGATTTGCCTCGGTGTGGTGGGATCAGGTCAGGTGCAATTCCCACACTGTGTCTCCGGTGCTGTCCCCTGTATCGCCCTTAGTCACTGAGGGGCATCTTGTCTCATAGTAGGGCCAGCCATGTTGTTCTCTCTGTGGACTGGCTGCTCTACTCAGGAACATCATCATCACGGCCTGGTGGGCCAGGCTGTGCTCCACTCTCTCCTCCTGCCCCTTCGTCTGCTCCCGTGTGCTCTGATCAGATATGTCCATCTCCCGGAGCTGCAGAGTCAATGTTGTCCTTTGGAACAAATTCTTTTTGGGGGAGGGGCAGGAATCCACTTAATTTATGGTGCTGGGGCCAGCCTCCCAGACCTCTCCACCGGTTCCCTCCTCCACGCCGGGATATTGCATTCACACCTTGCGACACTGGGTTGAAGTCTGGTCCCACTTTCCCTGTGGAGATATAAACAATACCCTCCCCTTGGGTGGACCCCAAATGGTAGAGAAGGGGGAGTGGCAGGCATGGTGGGAAATGATCAAGGGTAAGGATGCTTAGAGAAGAGGTATGCTCTAGCCCAGGTGGCGATGAAGCATGGTAGTAGGGCAGGAGGAAAGTCAAGGGAGATGGAGGAAAGAGCTAGGAGTCAAAGGGCATTCATGGAGGTCTAGACAAAGACATGTAATGCAAATATATATAGGAGGATGGGGAAATAGATCTATGTGTCTATATAGGTCAAGTATTAAGGTGGCGGAAGGACCTTGGGCCTCTACGCAAACACTCCCTCAATGCATGAATACCTTCTTTTATTAAATTGGAACTCTATGATGCTCACTCTCCCGGCACAACGGCTGGAGCCAAAGTGGGTGAACAAGTAAATGTGGTGAAGAAAGCTGATGGTGCCCGGCTATCAAAAGAGATAGTGACTGGGGTCTTAAAGGCTTGAAGATAAACAAGCGGCCATCTAGCTCAGAAGCAACAAAGTCCACATGGAAGAACACACCAGCCTGTGTGATCGAGTGGTCCCAAAGGGATCAGTTACCAGGCATCAAAGAACAAAAAATCATATCATTGACTGCACACCTCCATGATAGGATCGCTGAAGACAAATGGGTGCATAAGCAAATGTGGTGAAGAAAGCTGATGGTGCCCGGCTATCAAAAGAGATAATGTCTGGGGTCTTAAAGGCTTGAAGGTGAACAAGCGGCCATCAAGCTCAGAAGCAAAAAAGCCCACATGGAAGAAGCACACCGGCCAGTGCGATCACGAGGTGCCAAGGGACCAGGTATAAGGCATCATGCAAAAAAAAAACCAAAACAACGATATAAGTGTGTGTATGTATGTGTATATATGTGTATATGTATATATACCATATTAAATGAAGGGGGAAGTGCAGAGTGGAGACCCAAGGCCCAAGTGTCGGCCAATGGAGATCCCCTCATAGAGGCGTTTAGGAGAGGAGATGGGTTAATTAGGGTGCGAGGTAGTACCGATGAAGAACACAGCTTTCCCCCAGATCCTGGATTCTTCCTCCCCCCAACTACCATGATCCGAATTCTACCTTGCAGGCCTGGATAGGACAGAGGCTGTACACTGGTACATATGAGGGCTGGAGGTACAGGGAATCCAGGGTGGATGATACCTCCGGACCAAGGGTGTGAGGGACGATGCTGGGAGAGTGGAGGGTGAGTGGGTTGGAAAGGGGGAACTGATTACAAGGATCCACATGTGACCTCTTCCCTGGGAGAGGGACAGCAGAGAAGGGGGGAAGGGAGACTCCGGATAGGGCAAGATATGACAAAATAACGAGGTATAAATTACCAAGGGCACATGAGGGAGGGGGGAAAGGGAAGGGAGGGGAAAAAAAAAAGAGGACCTGATGCAAGGGGCTTAAGTGGAGAGCAAATGCCTTGAGAATGATTGGGGCAGGGAATGTATGGATGTGCTTTATACAATTGATGTATGTATATGTATGGATGGTGATAAGAGTTGTATGAGTCCCTAATAAAATGTAAAAAAAGAAAAGAGGAGAAAAAAATGATTAGGGCAAAGACTGTACAGATGTGCTTTATACAATTGATGTATGTATATGTATGAACTGTGATAAGAATTGTATGAGCCCCTAATAAATTGTTAAAATTAAAAAAAAATTCCTACTCATAGCAACCCTGTCAGACAGAGTCGAATAGTCCCTGAGGGTGTCCTAAGCTGGGATCTTTACTGGAACCAATTGCTAGGTTGCCTCTGATGGAGCCTCTGGTAGGTTTGAACTGTTGAGCTTTTGGCTGGCAGCCGAGCACATCACCAGTGTGTCACTAGGGCTTCCAGGTTGCTGAGAAGACAGTGAGAAATGTCACTTTGGCAAGGGAGCTGTACTGTCTGGATACCTACTGAGTCCTGGCCAGGTGAAAGAGCCTCCAGATGCCAGGCCTCGACCACTCTTTTGGTCTCTCTGCCTTGAGTCCTCCTCCCCAGATGACAACTACCGCTGCTCCTTCAGGGCTTTACCCAATGGCATTCCTCTAGGACACGCCAATTGAAAATAGCACTTTCCACACTGTAACCTTAGATTATAATAATATCTTCAATTATAATAATGAGTAAAGTGGGTATGCTCTATGTTTTCCTCCTTAGCACATGGCCATCGATACTATTGCATAGCGGCACACACATTTGGATAAAACTCTGTGACTCAGGTGAGATTCTGAATATGCTCATCATCATCTGACCTCCAGTTCTTTCACCTGGAGTCAGAGACCTACTGCATTACCTGCTGGTGTTCACATTTGTTTGCCTCCATAAGCTGTCATTTTTCCCTGTTGATCTTAGATTTATCACCCTGAGCAGCCTGTGATCCAGCCTGTGATTAGCAGACATGCTAATCTTGATTTATCAGCCCCTATAACGATATGAGTCAGGGGAAGCCACCAGCCTGACTTCTGACGAGTGGACTTGGGATCTGATAGACCCTGCAACTGCACATACCATTTTCTTGAGATAAACATCTCTGTATATGTAAATATATAAGTTTCACTGATTTTGCTTCTTTAGAGAACCTAGCCTGTGAGATGATCCTATGGGAGGGTAGAACTAGTCGATAGCATTTCCAAGGCTATGGTCATGATGAAAGCAAATTGTTACACCTTTTTCCAAGTAGTGTCTGGCTGGGTTGATTTGTGAACATTTTGGTTAGCAGTTGAAGACTTAATCGCTGTGCAACCGTGGTTCCCAAGTGAGGATGTACATTATTCAAAATAAGGCCAATAAGGAAAACGAGAGAGAAATGAGACATTCTGCATAAAGTTAAAGAAACAGGTGTTCTTGGACACTTGATATCAACAAAACTTGCCACCATTCCCCCCCCCCCCCCGGATCTATGGAAGCTGGTAGTAGTCAAGAGGTTCCTGTTCGCTTTGGTTCTCTATGTTTTATTCCAAACATTTGAATCCCAGCATCAGAAGGATGAAACATCAAGTGAGTCTATTTTGACTAGATTATAAACTTATTTTAGAACAAAGGGTCATATCTTAATAACTGAAATACTTTCATGATTTAACATGATGCTTTGCAAGGTGCTCAGTATGTACAGAGTGATAGGCATCCTTGCTTACATGTATTGTTAGGGAAGTTGGCCCCAAATATGTCGACCATTCTTTCTAGTTCAGTGAGATTAGCTGTCTCTAGTTCAGTGAGACTATGAATCTTTGGAAAAGTATTTGAAGTGCTGACATGTGCTTATTTGAGTCATATTCTTTAAACACCAGCAGGAGGGGAGTTGAGGAGGGACATGAGTGGAAGTGTAAGTGAGGCATGTGTTCTCACTTGTACGGATAGTTCATTCATGTGAACATAGCAAGGAAGAGTGGGAATATTTGTGGCCCTCTCTGCTCTGGAAAAGAACTTTGGCTGAATGGCTGTATGTGGATAGAATTTTAGAGCAAATGTATCAATTTGATTAGTCTTTTATCAAGAAATGTTGAATTCAGCTGTATGCAACAGAAAATTCAGGTAACAGTGGCTTGAGTAATTTTTTTTTTCTCCATAAAGCAAGAAATCTCAAGGAAGGCTGGAATGATTAAGAGGCTGGAGATATCAGATTGCTAAAGTCTGGGTAATTCCTCTTGGATTTTCCCTTGGAGCCAATTGTAAGTGGCCATTGGGGCTCTTGCCACCATATCTGCATTGCAGAACGGTCAAAGGAGAAAGCAGAAAGGTCACATACTACCTGAATGTCCCTTTAAGGAACTTTCCCCTTTCCATCTCCAGACACGTTGGCCAGAACTGCTGCACATAGATACTGCTGCTATCAATACCACTGGAAAAGGCAGTTTTTATTAGCAGGTAATTTTGCCATCTCCATCCAACAAAATAAAGTAAGTGGATGTTGAAAGCCAAACAAAACCAACCAACCAACCAACCAACCAACCAACCAACCAACCAACCAACCAACCAACCAAATAAACAAACAAACCAGTCAGCACCCTTAAAACAAGAAGGCGATATGGGCTAAGCATTGGGCTGCTGAACTGCAAGGTCAGTGGTTCAAAACCACTTAGCTTCCCCAAGGGGGAAAGATGAGGTTGTCTGCTCCCAGAAAGGTTAACCATCTTGGACACTTTATGCATGGTCACCATGAGTCAGTATCACCTTGGTGGGAGTGGGCTTGTTTGTTTGTTTATTTGCCCTACCACAACTATCTTTAAAAGAACCTCAGCCTGGGCCCATGAAACCCCTTATTTTAAGGAACAATACATTCTGTTTATGTGAAGTAATGTATAAATTCACCTTGTATGGAGATATTTAAGAGTGACTATTCAGGGGTGAAGGGAGACAGATGATGGTGTAAAATATGAAAATAAAGATAATTTATAGATTATCATGGGTTCACTAGGGTGGAAGGGTTGGGGAAGGAGGGGGAAATAGAGGAGCTGATACTAAAGGCTCAAGTAGAAAGAAAATGTTCTGGAAATGATGATGGCAGCCTATGTACAAATGTGCTTGACACAATTGATGCATGGATTGTAATAAGGGCTGTAAGAGCCCCCAGTAAGATGGTTTATAGAGTGACTATGTCTGGTGGTTAGTGGTAGAACTTGTACCTTCTCTGTGGGAGGCATGGTTTTGGTTCACGACCTTTGCTCTTCATGTGCAGCCCTCAACCCATCTGTCAGTGATGTGGGTTGCATGTTGTTACGCCGCTGTGTAGCCGGTGGGACCTCCAGGCTAAAACAAACTAGGAATAAAGGCCTGGGGATCTACTTTCAACAATTAGCCAATTAAATCCCTATAGAATAAAATGGGTCTGACCCACAACCATTGGTGGGGTAGTGCAGGACTGGCCCCTGGCTCGCATGCTCCTTATGTGCTTGTCATGACGTAAGGCCTACGTTAGTGTCAGCTAAAACAGCAGCAGCACCTGAGAGGCTGGTGGCTACATAGGGTCTTGTATTTGCAGTTAGTTGGCATGGTTCAAACTCTGGCTTTACCATAACTCACTGGTTTTGAAATTCATTCAACCATATTTAAAAACAGATATGGCAAAATAATTTAAAATTTTATCTGAAAGAACCGAGGACTGGCGTTAGATAAGATATCCCTATAGAAATATATAGGATTAGAGAACATCCTTATCGTGAATTAAGACTTTATGATAAAGTTTGGATTTTTAGATGGTTTGAAATTAGATACTGGGTTATAAAAATTGATTAACAAAATAGAAAAGAGAGAACAGAAACAGACAAAGATTAAATATATGTGGAAGGTAAAATGTTAATGTTGAATGGAAATAGTAATCTCTAACTATGCTTCTCTTAAAAAAATACAAAACTACATCTTGAAGTGTATGTATATCAATACAAACATGATTAAGTATAGATAAAAGTTAGGGAAGGATAAAGTGAATATTCTTGTTAGGGGAAAGATAAAGCGGTGCTAACTACCTGAAATATAATGCTATGTGTTTGCTATTAAGTAGGGAGGAACGCACACAGGAGCTTGTTATAGCTCTATGCTTTATACCTTAACATTATTTTATGAGGTTTCTCTTGTATCTACCCATAGCTTTAAAGCAACTGAAAAAGTAGATATGAAAGATATAGGTCTCAGAGTATTATTATGAATATCAAACATGAAAGTATTTGAGGAAGCATTAAATAAATGTACATTACTTTTATACACAGTTCACTTTTTGAAGACAGTTATTTCCTGTTCATGTTTGTGTCTTTGGCACAATGTTTGAAATATGGTATCGATTTAATAAGTACTTTATGATTAAGCAAGTTATTTTAATATTGATATATATTAATAAAAAGGCATTACTTTTTATATCATGGATTGTTTTTCCTACTAGTTTTTACTAGCACGCTGATAACTTCATTCACTCATTTACTTAGTTACTAATTTATTCATTTTTCAAATATTTAATAAGGACTATAATATGCCAGACACTATGGTAGGTATTAAGGAAACTAAAATCAGCTTTATAGGTAGTCCCTGAGTGTTGACAGAATTCCATTTTAGGACTTTGTTTTAAGTAAGTTTTTATATAAGGTTCTGACTTATTTTTTCTCTAGTTTTTATTATTAGTGCCTTTTATTATCAGTATCTTCATAAATTCACACTTTATTTATCTTTGGGGGTTTTAAACACTACATATAAACATTTGTGAGTATATATCAGAGAATGATAACACTTGCAAATTATGTATGGCAACATGGTATGCGGTAGCTATTACTAATTATGAGATTCACCCCAAACAAACACAAAAGCAAAACCCCAGCAACAATTGGTGTGGCTTGTTGTGAATTGAATGCCTTATAAGTTAGGGACAACGTGTACTTCGTTCCTCTTCCCAAGAAGTTCACACTCTCATGGAAGACCAATGGGTTTCTGGATCAAAATGGATTCTTTAGGCCATGTTTTAGCAGTGGTCTTCCTGGTTGACTTGTTTTTTTCTTGAGAATGAGGACATTTTCAAAGTTTGTCTTGATGAGTGACAATGAAGTTGCCTTACATTATCTTCCAGGCACTGTAAGGAAATGGGGTTCTAATACTTCACCTGGACTGGAGGCTGGAGAGGGGGTATTGGGTTGAGCTGCGTGCAGGCTGGAATGGGGTGTGAATAGGAAAAGGGTCTACTCAAGCAACAGCCGAGTCCTGACACTCGCAGGGCTCGGAAAGAAGTGCTGGAGCAGAGTTTGTACCCGTATGTGACAGACGCTGACACCTGGCTGGTGACATCATAGCAAGTCCCAGCAGATCTTTGAGAGCCGTGGGAAGATAAGCCGAGCAGAGATGAAGTCCCCTGCAATGTGAGGTGGATAAACACTGGGGAGATTAGATGAAATACGAAAGATAATACATGTTCAAGTCAGCTTCCCCAAGTCATATTCCTTCAAAGATCTTTTATTTAGAAAAGAGGTCCAAACGTGCTCTGGAAATGCTGCCCTGCACCTGGTTTATAAATCCACCATGAAGAGTATCACATTGAAAGTCTCCTGAAACCAGTTGAACTTTAACAAGATGACAAAATATAAAGAAATGATCCACATTTTAATGCTCCTGTTATTTCTAATCACGTCTTTCATTGCCCAACAAATATTTTTTCCTGGGTGGGGCAAATGGTGAAGTCTTGACTACTGGCAAACAGAGGTTGGCAGTTCGACCCGCCTGGAGGCACCGGAGTGCCAGGCCTGGTGATCTGCTTGCTGATCCCATGGGGCAGCTATTCTCTGCCAACATGGGGTTTGCCGTGGGTTGTAGTTACGTCCACCGCATCTGCGTTTAAATCCCGATAAAGCAGCAGAGCCATTTGATTATCAAATTAGTGGTGAGTTTGAGGAAGAAAAGACATTTTTTTCACTGTGAAGGGGGCTTATTAAGGAAACTAATAGATGACCACAAGTCAGGACCGGTAAACAATGAGGAGACAACAACTGGTCCCCTCAGCCTGCAGCCAAGTTGCAGGCGGCCTTCTTCCAGTCGCGGAGTCCCATTTTTATTGGAATTAAATTATGGAACTTGCTTATTGTCCCTGGCGTTACACTATTAAAAACCCAAACACGTGGCCGTCAAATTGATTCTGACCCATAGCTCCCATATAGGACAGAGCAGGGCTGCCACCCAGTCCTCTTGGGGCGTGACTGGTGGGTTTGAACTGATGAACATTGGTTAGCAACCTAGGGTGCATATTTAGCTTCGATTCTCTATGTCGTGACTCAGCACTGGGCTGCTGACACAGGCTCCAACCAAAGTAAAGATTTCCAAAGCAGACACACTGCCAACAAGCAGGTGCTGACTCATCGAGACCCCACAGGGCAGAGTGCATCCGCCGCCGTGAGTTTCTGGGGCTGTCACTCTTTGCAGGAGTAGAAAGCCTTGTGTCTGTCTCCCACACAGCAGCTGCTGGGGTTGAGCGGTTGACCTGCAGTTAGTTGGAAACCAGCAGCGGCTTTGCGGGCGAAAGACGCGGTCTCTGCTCCAGTTCAACCCTCCTGGCTGCGCCAGGGGAGAAAGAGGAGGCTGTCCTCCCGAAGATGTATGTTAGGAAACCCTAAGGATCCGTTCTGGTCTGTCCTCAGGGCAGTTGTGGGTTGGAAGCCGCTGGAGGGCAGTGGGTTACCTGCCAGAAAAACAAGGTGTTCCACCTAGTGACAGTTCCTAAAAATGCAGCCATTCTCTTCGGAGAATGGAGCTAGCACAATATTAAAATATTAGCTGATTAATGACAAGCCTTATTGGAATGTCGCCAGCTTTTCTTTCTTTGTTTTCTTTTTTCAGTGTCAGGATCCAATCCAGGATTCCACATGGATTTAGTTCTCCAATGCGTAACTGATCCAGATTCTTTGAAAAACAATCCGCCATGACTCCTACTTTTAAAGAGAACTGGCCATTATTTTGCAGACTGCTCCTCAGTTTGGGTTTTTCTGACGTATTCTCATGATGGAGAGAAGGTTGTTCAGGTTGGGCGAGAATCTCCTGAAGTGATGTTCTCATTGTATTTCATCACAAGATACCAATAGAGCACGCAACTGGCGATGTTATCAATTGGTTAGGCTTGCTATAAGTTTTCATTGTCAAATTCCTATTTTCCTTTATCTAGTTAACATATTTCTCAGGGAAGATACTTTGAGACCAGGCAAATATAGTTTCTTATCAACCAATTAAAGTTGCTGCTTTGGACTGAGTCAATTGAAATGGAAAATTATGAATCATAAATTATAGGTGGGGTTTTATAGGGCAGACATTTTGGATGACAATCGTGGTGCCATTTCTTAAGCAAGACTTTTGCTCTACAGTTGAGGAATACCCACATATATACTTTATTTTTTAAATAAACATACAATCTTTAAAGTATTTATTATAATTTAATAGTTTCATTTTTTAAACTGCTTCAATTAACAACCCAATACTGGCTGTGACTATGTTTGATAAGAAATCTTCTGTGTAAGAAATTCGGTACAATTCAGTGTAGTATTATTTGATTAAAACCTTAAATCAGTGAAAGATCATTTGAAAAAAATACTAAGTGGTGAAAGAATCGTGTTTCTGTTTCATTTTTTTATTATCTTTTTTATTCATGTAATTACTTTTAAAATTGTGGCAAAAATCATCATAACAAAACATTCTCCAGTTAAACACCTTCTCTATGTAATTCAGTGCCATTGATTGTACTCTGTGTTGTACAACTCTTCTTGATATCCTTCTCCAAATTATTCCACCATCATAAACTCAATGCCCCCTAAGCAAAAATTCTTCCTCCTTCACCCATGGTAATAGCTGGTCCCGTTTGATTTCTTTCTTTTCTTTAGTAGTTTTCCTGATACAGTATTCACATATCATATACTTCCATAATTAAATCACCTAAAAAGAGGTGTCTATACATCATCCCAATCAGTTATAATGGTCCCTCTCACTTCCCGAATTTGCTGCTCCCCAAATCCCCTCTTCCCTCCCCCACCCGTTGGCATCCCCCAGAACCATTGCATCAGTTTCTTTATAATAGATCAAATAAAATCGTATGAATGTTGACACTGCAATATTCTTTTTTTTCTTTTTGCATATTTTTTATCTCTGAACAGAAGGAATAACCTTAGATACATTATTCAGTCCTGGTGGGGTGATGAGGAAAGAAGCAAAAAACAAACTAGACTGTGATTGAGTTTTAAGTTTACTTCTTATGAACCATCTGACCTTGGGCCAATCAAGTCACCTCTTCAAGTCCCAGATGCCCTGTTTCACAGGACTATTGTCCAGAACAGCTGACAGAAGCCTGTGAAGAGAGGGTTTGAAACTATAAAGCACTAAACACATGCAAGAGGTTATTAATACTATGATTATCTTTTATTAGCTCTTAAGACTATTCTCAGTGGTGTAAGTGTTGGTTACTCCGATGCCAATTTTGTTTTTCGGGGATAAAGTTTTATTAGGAAGTGTATGACATGTGCTATAATGTATTTTGCTTTTGTAATACACAGTATTGCATTTGATTCATTTCTGTATTATTTTCCTGGTACAACTTCCTACCATACTTTGACAAACCAGGAATGAGCTGCTTATCTAGGAAAGATTTATAGCACAGGGATTCAACAGTCTTGGGAAGATGTCATTGGCAGTGAAAATAGCAAGGTTAACATGGTTGTTTACAAAATAAATACAAACTTCAGTTAGTATTTCATCTTGAAACCAGTTTACGTGCTCTTTAGATAACCTCTTATAATTGAAGTCCTTTTATAAGCTTGGCCTTTATATTGAGTTTTGTCAAATCCAAGGTCAGAAAGAAATTCTTACATTAATCAGTTCAAAATTGTGGCTATTGTCTTCTTAGGAAATATATTAGCTTGTGCTTGCCTTTCTACCATGTTCCCCTTTCTCCTTATATCTCATATGCGTAGTTTAAAAAAATAGTTTCGTTAAGTTGAATTAGTCACAGAGGAAAAGAAGAAGTTCTTGTCTTTTGGTTTAGTGAATGCCTTTTGACTTATTATTACACCCATGGTCAAAGCAGTTCATTCTGATTTGATAAATGTATTGAAGGCATCTGAAATGGTTTCATCCTTTTTCTTTCTTGCCTTTTTTCATCTTTTAGAACAATCAAATGAAAACCCGCTAGGTTTCCTAATCGATGCTGTCTGCTCTGCCCTGATGTTAAAAATGTGGATTTCAAGACATGTTCTTATGTGACAAGAGGTTTAAAAGTGTTTTATACTAAAGTCAAAATAGAACACCCTATATAAATTTCTAGCACATTTTCAAGTTGTGCATTATTATTAAACCAATATGTGTGTATCAGGAGCCCTGCATGGTGCAAATGGCTAATGCACTCAGCTGCTAACCCAAAAGGTAGAGGTTCAGCCTGTCCAGAGGCACCTCAGGAGAAAGGCCTGGAAATCTACTTCTGAAAACACACACACACACACACACACACACACACACACACACACACACACACACACACACACACACACACCCCTCACAGCCATTGAACACCTTATGGAGCACAGTTACATTCTAACACTCTTGATTGGTTATGTATATGAGGGGACTTAATAAAAAGTCTGTAGAAAGAAAATCCATTTTCTTCTAATTCAATTTTTCCATGAACTTTTTGAACCTCCTCATATGCAGAGTGCATGGACGAGGGCAGAGGTGCTTGAGTAACTAGCTGAATCTTGCCTTCCATGCTGGAGACCCGGTTCTCTTCTTTGGCAATACATGTCAAGTGGGGGCAGCACTCGTCTGCCCCTGGGGACTTACATGTTGTTATGGTGCTAAATATGTTCCAGTGGAATTTCCAGACTAAGATTGGCTAAGAAGTAATCGACTTCCAAATACCAGTCAATGAAAACCCCGTAATGATCACAGTGGGCCCATCCACAACTGAGCATGGGGATGGGGTCCAGGCAGCAACGCCGTCCTGTGCAGGGCCGCCAGGAGTTGAAGGTAACCGTGAATCTTGAGCGGCTGAGAGCAGCTAACAAGAGAGCCCGAGAGAGAAATATTGTTTAATAACTGCCGCATTTATTAGAGCATAGGCCAGGCTCACCTGATAGTCCTCTATTTTCAGTTTATGATTTTAATGCTGCTGTACATTCACGAAGGAGCCAGGGTGGCACAGTGGGTAAGTTCTGGTTGAGGTGCAAATGCAGTAAATCCCTAAGAGAGGGGGAGGGGGCGGGGGGGGGAGGGGGGGGAAATGAGTCTGCTTTTGTAACGATTATCATCTTGGAAAGTATGGGGGCAATTCTATACCATAGGGTCCCTATGACTGAGAGTGGACTCAGCCGGAAACAATACACATTCATGGAATTATGACCTACAGAATTTAGACTTTAAGACGATCTATAGACGATCATTAAAAACATAAAAGCAATAATATGGTATTTCCTGCTCAGTAGATCAATAACTCAAAGAGTACACACATTTTAGGTTAATGTTTACTATGGGAATGAAAAAAATCGACTATTTGGTAGCACTGCTTTACATTGCCATAAATAATATGCCGAAAGCCGAGTTTCCATAGATTATTGGCAGCTTGTGTTGGTAAGGTGCACGGTTGCAATCGATGAACCAACACTGATAAATTATTATTAAAGTAAATAGTTTACATTATGATTGTTATGTTGTATAATCCTATGGGTTTTGCCAAATGTATAATGTCATGCATCTATCATTCCAAAATCATACACATGAAATCTGATGCCCTAAACATACCTTTACTCCTCATGTCTTCTTTCCTCTCTCCTCTCCTTCCCTTCCTCCCTTTTTTTCCCTCCTTCTGAACAATAATTTATCTTTATATTGCCGAATAATAATTCAGGATTGTTTGTTCAGGAGCCCTAGTGGCACAGTAGGGTATCCATTGGACTGCTAACTGGACTGATGGCAGTGAGTCTTCACCTGCCCCCAACCCCTGCCTTCTTTTGGACTACTGTTATATCTTATCACCTTTTGAAGGACATACTTACAGACTTACTTTACCCTATATTTGATAACTATGAATAAAGCTGCTATAAACAGTCATGTGTAAGTTTTTGTGTAGAAGTAACTTTTCAGCTCATTAGGTTAACGACATCAAAGTATGATTGCTGGATTATTATTTTTTAATCATTTTTGGGGGGGCTCTTACAGTTCTTATAAAATCCATACATTAATTGTAACAAGCACATTTGTGCATATGTTGCCATCATCATTTTCTAAGCATTTTCTTTCTACTTGAGCCCTTGGTATCAGCTCCTCTTTTTGCTCTCCCTCTCTCCCTCCCCCCACTGAACCCTTGATAAATTATAAATTATTGTTATTTTTATATCTTATACCACCCCCTGTCTCCTTTCAACGATGTTTCTGTTGTTTGTCCCACTGGGAGGGTGGGTTATACGTTGAACATTGCAATCACTTCCCTCTTGGTCCCCCTTCTCTCTCCACCTTCCCCCCATCCTCATGGTATCGCTACTCCTTTTACTGGTCCTGAGGGATTTATCTGTCCTGGATTCTGTGTGTTGAGAGCTCTGTTCTGTACCAATGTACATGCTCTGGTCTAGCCAGATTGGTAAGGTGGAACTGGGGTCATGGTAGTGGAAGTGGGGGGAAGCATTAAAGAGCGAGAGGAATGTTGTGGATTGCTGGATTGTATCCCAAGCCTGTGGTTGGCTCTGGAAGAAACGGCCAGACTCTCTTTGAAAGCGTGGCACCATTTTGCATTCCTTTTAGCAATGAATGAAGGTGCCTGTTCCTCCACATTCTTGCCTGCATTTGTCAGTGTTTTATCTTTCAGCCATTCTCATAGGTATGCAATGGTATCGCTGTGGTTTTAATTTGCAATTCCCTGGAGGACTTGCAAATTCAGTGATGAAGATCAGATTACAACCTTCAGTAGGAATTACACTTCACCACAATGAAAGCAAAAATGTTCATGATGGGACCACTAAGTAGTTCATGATAAATGGAGAAAATATTGACGTTGCATTTTACTTGGATCCATAATCAATGCTCATTGAAGCAGCAGTCTCAGAATTAAATGACATCCTGCATTGGGCTAATATGCCACAGAAGTCCTCTTTGAAGCGTTAAATAGCATAGATGTCATTTTGAGGACTGAAGTACACCTGATCCAACCCATGTGGCTGTTTTAATTGCCTTGTAGGAATGCAAAAGCTGGAAAACAACTAAGGAGAACAGGAGAAGAGCTGATGCATCTGAGTTATGATCTTGGGAAAGAATATAGAACATGCCAGAGACTCCCAGAATAATGTACAGAGCAGTATGGGAAAGAGTGCAGCTAGAATATTCCTTAGAAGCAAAGATGGTGAGGTTTTGTTTCACGCACTTTCGTTTTTGTCCTTTGGATGAGGTTTATTGGGGCAGAAGATCCAAGTATCATAGAGTACCAATCCACACCTGGGCAGGTACCCCACAGAATATATGAAGGGATTGCTTTTGTTGACAGAAAGTGGAAGCAGCAGCTCATTTCCAATGGGCTCATTAAAATTTTTTAAAAATTTAAATCATTTTATTGGGGGCTCGTACAACTCTTATCACAATCCATACATACATCCACCATGTCAAGCACATCCATACATTTGTTGCCCTCATCATTCTCAAAACACTTGCTTTCCACGTGAGCCCTTGGTATCAGCTCCTCATTTTTTCCCCTTGCTCCCCGCTCCTCCCTCCTCCATGAACCCTTGATAATTTATAAATTATTATTATTTTATCATCTCTTACACTGTCCGACATTTCCCTTCACCCACTTTTTTGTTATTCATCCCCCAGGGAGGAGATTATATGTAGATCCCTGTAATCGACTCCCCCATTCTACCCCAGCTTCCTTTCCGGCATCACCAATCTTACCACTGATCCTGAGGAATTCATCTGTCCTGGATTCCCTGTGTTTCCAGTTCCCATCTGCACCAGTGTACAACATCTGGTCTAGCCAGGTTTGTAAGGCATAATTTTGATCATGATAGTGGGTGGTGGCGGGTGGTGGAGGAAGCATTTAAGAACTAGAGGAAAGTTGTGAGTTTCATTGATGCTACACTGCACTCTGACTGATTCATCTCCTCCATGCGACCTCTCTGCAAAGGGATGTCCAGTTACCTATAGAGAGGTCTTGGATCCCCACCCTGCACTCTCCCTCATTCACGATGATATGATTTTTTGTTCTTTGGTGTTTGATACCTGATCCCTTCGACACCTCTTTATCATACAGGCAGGTGTGCTTTTTTTCATGTGGGCTTTGTTGCTTCTGGGCTAGATGACCACTTGTTTACCTCCAAGCCTTTAAGACACCAGACGCTATATCTTTCAATAGTTGGGCACCCTCACCCTTCTTCACCACTCTTGCTTATGCAGACATTTGTCTTCAGCATTCATATGGGGAAGGTGAGCACCCGGTGATTTTTTGTTCTTTGCTGTCTGCTATCTGATCCCTTCAACACCTTTTGATCACACAGGCTGGTGGACTTCTTCCATGTGGACTTTGTTGCTTCTGAGCTAGATGGCTTCTTGTTTACCTTAAAGCCTTTAAGACCCCAGGTGCTATATCTTTTGCTAGTCAGGCACCATCAGCTTTCTTCATCACACTTGCTTATGCACACATTTGTTTTCAGCTATCGTGTCAGGATGGTGTACATCATGGAATGTCAGTTTAATAGAACAAAATGTTCTTGCATTGAGGGAGTACTTGAGTGGAGGCCCAATGTCCATCTGCTACCTTAATACTGAACCTATAAATATATGCACATAGATATTTTCCCCCATTATCATATATAAATATGTTTACATATGCACATGCTTGTATTTAGGTCTCTATAAATGCCCTTTGACTCCTAGTTCTTTCCTCGATTTCCCTTTCTTATCCTCTTGTCCCACTATCAAGCCCAGCCTTCATTTGGGTTGCAGAAAGTCCTCTCAGTTACGTTGCCCTTGATCACTCCCTGCCAGTCCTCCCACCCCCTCCTTGCCACTGATTTTGAACCACTAATTTCCCCTTGTCCCTGGGTTGGTTAACACCACTACCTTTCCCCCACCTCCCGCTCTCCCATGCCACCCCTCCACCCTGCTCTCCTGTGCCACCCCCCTCCCCCAATCATCAGTCCCGCTGCTGTTTTCTTCTCCACATTGTTTATCCAACCTATCTTATCTAGATAGACCTGCAGAGATAATAATATGCACATAAAAACAAGACAGTGCCACAGAAAGCGACACAGAAAAACAAAACAACGATAGCAACAACAACAAAAAAGCCAATGACACACAAAATCAAAAATAGAAATAGAAGGAAAAAAAGAAAGAAAAGACCATTAATAGTTCAAGGTTTGTTTGTTGACCATTAGGAGTGTTTTCCGGTTGGGTCTGATGGGGTGCCACACCCTATATTTTTGATACTCCCTCGGGACTTCCTTGTTCTGCTCCACTTGCTCTTCTGTTGCACACCCTTAGTGTTTTGCCTCGGTGTGGTACGGTCAGCTCTGGTACAAATCCCATACTGTGTCTCCAGTGCTGTCCCATGTAGGGCTCTAGATCAGTGTGGGATGTTGCATCTCACAGTGGGGCCAGCCATATGGTCCTCTCTGTGCATCGGCTTCTCTGAGAGGGGCTATTGTTCTCAGGGCTTGGTGGTCCAGGGTGTGCTCCACTCCTTCCCCCCCCCCTGCATTTGCTTCTGCCTCCATCTGGGTATGGTGGGTCGGTTCCTTTCCCCCACCAGAAGGCCTATTGTCATTCTCTGTGGCACACCCTTCCATGGTGGGGGCCAGGCTGGTTCTGGTGGGGCTGGCCCTATAGTCCAGTCTTTTTATGGATTCCTCCACGTGTTATATTGCCCTCCTGGTTTGGTGCATCATGGTGGGTCCTGTATGCATATTCCAATTCTGTGGGAACACAACCAATAGTCTCCCCCTGGGTGGGTTAGTGCCCTGTTCCCCCCATATCATATCTCAGTTTCTCCCCACCCCCATTCTTCCTCCTCTTCCCCCTTTCTCCTTCTTTACATTGGACTCACACGTACCTCCCTGGGTTTAGTCTGACCTCTCTTCTGACCACCTATGCTTCTACCCAGGTATTGTGAGATAAGTGTCTATTCTTGTTCCTACTGTGCTGATTGCACTTACCTCAGGGCACTCATGTTACACCTCTCCTTTTGAGATTGGCTTACCTCATTTAGCATGATTCCTTCCAACTTTTCCCATGAAATGACGTGTTTCATGTGCTGGTCCGTGCTTTTTCCGTGCTGCATAGTACTCCATTGTGTGTATGTGCCAGAGTTTACTAATCCACTTGTTTATTGATGGAAACTCAGGCTGTTTCTAAGTCTTTGCGATTGTGAATTGTGCTGCAATAAACAGTGGAGCGCATATGACTGGTCGTGTTTTATTTGTTACCTCCTCTGGGTATATGCCCAGTAGAGTGATGACTGGGTCATAAGGTAGATCAATTTCCATTTTCTTTAAGTATCTCCAGATCGCTTTCCACAGCAGTTATACAAATCTACATGACCACCAGCAGTGGAGGAGGGTTCCTACTTCACCACAGCCCCTCCAACACTTGCTCTTGGATTTGGGCTAGCCTCAGGGGTGTTAGGTGGTATCTCATGGTTGTTTTGATTTGCATTTCTCCTATGGCTAATGACCGGGAACACTTTCTCATATGCTTGTTGGCCATATTGGCTCCTCCTTAGTGAAAGTTCTTTTCAGTTCTTTTGCCTACTTCCTTAGGGCGGGGGTGGTGGGGGTCTCATTGAGCCCATTTTTATTTCATTTCACATGTGCCAAGCATGTGCATGCATTTGTGGGGACATATCTTAGTGTGCACTCATGCCGCTAGTCCATGCATTCTTCTTCAGGGTCTGAGACACCTATTCTGTGCCGGGCGCCAATGCATGTGCCACGTTGTGTGCGAGCATCTCCTGCCCTGTCCTCTGGGGTCTGTGTATACGGGGTTGGTTTACATGGTGTTGGCGGGGTTGTGCATATGTGTTAATCTCTGCAGACTGTGTCCTGAACTCAACCACAAGAGCACCTATTTGCACGCCTGCACGTAAGAACCAGCGACATGGCCCAGGATGAAGATGATTCCCAAGAAGGCCACTTCACTGGTGGGTGTGGCCGCCATGCTGACATTGTCTTGACGTCTGTCCTTCCACCAGCTATATTGGACACTTCTCTCCTGGGGCTGCAAGCTTGTGCCCTCAATATGCCACCCCCACCCTTCCACTGTGTGCTCATTTCATTCTATCCGGAGCCAATAATCCACGAGGAAGGAAGGACATTATGCTTGGTAAAGTAGAGAGTAAACAAAACAGAGAAAGACTCTCATGGTGCTGAATTGAAACTTGGCTGTCACACTGGGCTCAAGCGTAGCAATGGGGGGAGCATGGGGCAGGGTGAGATGGAGCTTATGTTTTATATGAGTTGGACCGGACTTGGCAGCTCCTAACTACCACAGTAATGCGTGATCTGATCACCTTTTCATGGGTTCATTTACTACACAAATATCTTCTTGGGGAGGTGCTTGTTCTGATTTTTTGGCCATTGTGTAATTAGGCTGTTTCTTTTTTAGACACAGGATTTCTACTTCGTGAATCTGTATCGCCTGCAGTAATTTTCATCACACAATATGCACATTGTCGCAGCTACTGTTTTTTTCCCTCAACAAAGTGTCCATTTTCTTCTGTGATGACTTTCTCTTTTTCTTTGAAAAGAATAAAGTTCCATTTATCACAATGGTATTGACATCTCTTATGCAATTAAAAAATTGTGCACTCACTAAAAAGGATAATCACATACTGCTGAAATATATGGAGTAGAACGCAATGTCACTAGGCCATCACATAACTTGCTGAGAATATGATGACAGGACAGTGAATGAAGTCATTTGCACTTGTTTCCATACTTTTAAGGAAGGAGAGAGGTGGTGTGAAAGGTGTGGTGGAATTTTGAGAAAACTTGCACCTGTCATCTGATGATGGAGTGATGGACAGGCTTATGAGGAACTGAAATGTCATTCAGATACTGCAGACCCCCACTACCATAATGAGATGCTGAAGTTAACTAAGATTCTGAATATTATTAAGGGATTCTTAATGACATTCCTTGCTATGGAATCAACAGGTCTTGAATTCACTTGTAGAATTCAATTTCAAAAGAAAATTTTGAATATTTCTTTTGACTATTCCTGTTTGTACACATATGGGAAGATGATGTACATACTTTAATTTTTTTGTATTAAGGAAAATTAGAAAAAATATTTGGAAGATTCTTTAGATTTTGAACTTAATAAGATATATTACCATCGCCAATCACTATGATTTTCTAAATGTCTGAGTCACTATAAATAATAACTGAGCTTCTATTTAGTTAAGTCATAAAGAATTTATAGAGTATTTCTGTGTGCTAGGTCCCATCCTAAATGCTAGGAATACATAGATGGGTATGATCTAGTTCTTGTCCTTAAGAAATCTGGTGTGTGTGGGGTGGGAGAGTAATGAGGCTCTTAGTCAGAGAAGCAAACATGATGGATCCTCTCCAAATCTGAATAATGTAAACTCTTTGTTCTTTAACATACAAAAGACAAGCACATAGACACTGAACTATTATTACTAAGCAATTAGAGTCTGTGGTTTCAGGGAAAATGAAAGCATTCCCCTTGTGAACAGCAACCAGACAAGGATGCCTTTTTTCACCACTCCTATTCAATATTGTGCTGGAAGCCTTAAGCAAAGCTATTAGGCAACCAAGGGCAATTAAAGGCATCCAAATTGGCAACGAAGTAATAAAACTCTTTCTATTTGCAGATAATATGACCCTATATATAGAAAATCCCAAAGAATTGGCAAGAAAATTATTAGCCCCAGTAGAAAAATTCAGCAAAGTGGCAGGTACAAAATCAACAAGGAAAAACCAGTTGAATTCCTTTATATTAACTAAAACAACTCTTAGGAAAAAAAACAGGAAAAACATTATTTAAAATAACCACCCAAAGAATGAAGTCCTTAGGGATAAATTTAACCAGAGAAATAAAAGATGTGTACAAAGAAAACTACAAAACATCACTACAGGGAACCAAAATGTACCCACCTAAATGGGTGACTATTCATAATCATGAATAAGAAGATTAAGCATTGTGAAAGTACTACCCCAAGCTATATAATACAATCCCTGACTATACCCCAACATCAGTTTTAAAGAGAGGGAATAACTAATCACTATTTTTGTATGGAACAAAAGGCCCCAGATAAGCAAAGCACTACTAAAGAACAAAGTAGGAAGCCTCTCACTGCCAGATCTCAAAACCTGCTATATTCTCATGGTAGTTAAAATAGCCTCACACTAATACAATAGATACACAGACCAACGCAAGGAATTGAGAACCCATAAGTAAATCCATCCACACTACATACAAAAAACAGACTGCAGATGGATCAGAGACCTAAAAATAAACGGAATTTAGGTTCTATAGAGTCAGTTCCAACCCATAGCAGCCCTATGCAAAACAGAAGGAAAGCATTCCTGATATTGAACTTCTCCACTGTGTCTTCCCACAGATGTGTCAATTTGATTACTGTGTATTCTACTTGGGGAAGTTCACATGTATGGTTGCCTTTTTCATTTTGTGTGGTTGATAAATGGCATTTGCTATGCAGATGGACATTGGGTCTCCACTCAAGTACTCCCTCAATACAAGAATACTTTGTTCTATTAAGCTGGCATTCCACCATGCTCACCTTCCCAACACGATCACTGAAGACAAATGGGTGCATAAGCAAATGTGGTGAAGAAAGCTGATGGTGCCCGGCTATCAAAAGATATAGTATCTGGGGTCTTAAAGGCTTGAAGGTAAACAAGCGGCCATCTAGCTTAGAAGCAACAATGCCCACATGGAAGAAGCACACCAGCCTGTGTGATAACAAGGTGTCAAAGAGATGAGGTATCAGGTATCAAAGAACAGAAAATCTCATCATTGTGAATGAGGGGGAGTGTGGGATGGGGACCCAAAGCCCATCTGTTGGCAATTGGACATCCCCTTATGGAAGGGTTGTGGGAGGAGACAAACCAGTCAGGGTGGAGTGTAGCAACAATGAAACATACAACTTTCTTCTACTTCCTAAATGCTTCCTCCTCCCCCACCATCATGATCCCAATTCTACCATACAAATCTGGCTAGACCAGAGAATGTACACTGGTACAGATAGGAACTGGAAATACAGGGAATCCAGGACAGATGATCCCTTCAAGATCAGTGGTGAGAGTGGCAATATCTGGAGGGTGGAAGGAGGGTGGGGTAGAGAGGGGGAACCAATTATAAGGATCTACATATAACCTCCCCCACCTGGGGGATGGACATGAGAAAAGTGGGTGAAGGGAGATGTTGGACAGTGTAAGATATGACAAAATAATAATTTATAAATTATCAAGGGTTCATGAGAGGGGGGGTGAGCGGGGAGGGAGAGGAGAAAAACAAGGAGCTGATGCCAGAGGCTTACGTGGTGAGCAAATATTTTGAGAATGATGAGGGTAATGAATGTACAAATGTGCTTTATATAATTGATGTATGTATGGATTGTGATGAGTTGTATGAGCCCCAATAAAATGATTTTTAAAAAGGTATTTGCTATGAACGAGTAATTGGTTTTGTAAAATTCTATCATGTGTTCACCATGTCCATATTTTCCAAATATTGTTCCTTCTTTGTTTCTAACTTTTGCATTCCATTCACCAACAACTATCAATGTGTTTTGGAATAACACAATTAAGAGGAATGTGTTGGCATTCACTGTCAGAAAAGATCGTGGTAAATCCATTATGAAGTACAATGCTATCTGTGATTGGATTATATCTATTTGCCTTCAAGGAAATCCAAGCAATACAACTGTCATTCAAATATATGCACCGATGACAAAAGTTATTGATGAAAAAATTGAAGAATCCTCCCACAACCTGCAATTGGAAATTGATCAAACATGCAATCAAGATGCATTGGTAGTGACTGGTAATTGGAATGCCCCTGTGGATAGGAAAGTGTAAATCTTTACAGGAGTAAAATGACTCCTCTTTCTCCCCAGAGCAGATGGTGGATTTGAACCATGGACCTTGCTTTTAGGTAGCCCAACTTGTGACCCACCACACCACCAGAACTCTTCTAGTGGGTTGGTAGACACAATATAGTCACCATTCATTGTGACATCTTGTGGTGAGCACCCTGCCAGGTGAAAGGGGAGTGTCCTATGGGTATGGTTTGCATCTAGTCTACAATGGAGGCTCTGGTAAAGCTCACTCTCTTTTTCATCCCTGTACTCTTCTTATTTCCTGACTGCTAGTTCTTGGTATATAGACCTTGAATGCTTCCTAGCTTACCAACTAGTCCTGCAGATTTGGGTTCATCAACCTCTGTGACCATGTGGGCTAGTATATGTCTTCAACTTCTCTCCTGACCCATGTATTTGTGGCTTCTGAGCCCTCACAATAGCATGAGTAATTTCCTTGAAGTGACGTCCTTTATATTTATACATACTGCGCTGGTTTTGTTTCTCTAGAGAACACGGGTAAAGACATTTGGTATCAAAGACTTGGATGTCGCCCTAACAAATTCTAAGATTTGGAATTGACTGGTGGGATAAGATAATGGGTTGGAGTTGGGAGAGTTTTAACATGCTTGTTATGGGTTGGATTTTATCCACCAAATATATGTATTGGAATTCTTGTCCCCTATACTTGGAGATCAGGAGCCCTGGAGGGTAGTGGCTGTGCATCGGGCGGGTAACTGTAAGGCCCCTTCTCTGGAGAAACACTGCGCTCTCTATTCTCATAAACAATTACGCTCAGAAACCCACAGGGGCAGCTCTACCCTGACCTATGGCATCTCTACGAGACAGAATCCAATCAACGGCAGTGAGTTTGTTGGTTTTTGGTTTATAGTTGTAGATGTAATCCCATTTTGGAATAGACTTTTCTGTAATATATTCCCTTATTAGTGAGGTTCATTAACATAATGATAAGAAAAGCTTATTGTGCCTCTGTGTGACTTATGCCAACCATCTGTGAGGTATAAGCCCAGCTGACGCTGTGGCTAGGTGCCGTTGGATTGGTTCTGACTCCTCACAACCTTATGCCCAACAAATGAAACTTCCCTCCCACGGACTGTTCACGGCCGGGTCTTCCTGGTGGACGCGGCGCTGAGGAAGCAGCTCTTCTTCAGTCAGACTGCGAGCGTCTTTGCTTGAGGCGCTCCCTTCTGGCACCGGCTCTGACCACGTTCTGCTCCTAGTCAAGAAGTTGTCAGCATCTGGCCACGTTTCCGTGGCATCCATCAGGGTTTTCAGTGGCCGATTCCTCTGACGGGGACCAGGAATGCTTTCTTCATTGTCTGTTTTCAGTCTGGAAGCCCTGGTGAAGCCTAACTTTGGGCGAGCCTCTTGGTCTTTGAAATATTGGGGGCAGAGCTTCCAGCATCACAGCCTCAAGTGACCACAGCACGACAGACGGACAGACCAGTGGTGGCCACGTTGACGAGGCACAGAGAACGAAGGAGAGAGAGGGCACAATACATGTCAGGCACATGAAGGTCACCAAGTGCCCAAGGAATAAAAGCTTACAAAGACAGGGAGCCTCTTCCTGGGATTGGCACCCAACTTCTTCTTTTCTTCTGCTAAACTGTGAGAAAATCAATTTTTGTTTGTTAAAGCCTCCCGCTTGTGGCATTCCCGTTGTGTTGGCACCTGAATTCTGGCTTCTAGCCCCCCAAACCACGGGAAAACTCAATTTGTTTCTTGAATCCCCTACTGTGGACTTTATGCTACAGCAGCATTAGCGAGCTAAGAAAACTCCTAATATGAAAAGCCTGGGTTGCTTGAGGAGAGCGGTCGTCCAGGTTGGGATATCAAAGGCAGCGCTGACAAGGTCACCGAAGAAAGGTACAAGAGTTACAGGAAAGTCTCTTTCATCTTAGGAACGCATATACCACCATCAACAGACTGTTGCTAAAAAATGTGCATGTTAAATGTGCGTCTGGTGAGACTTTGAAAAAGAAAATCACATTATTCTTATTAGATAATGGAGGGAAGGCAATGCTTTCCATGCAGTGGCAAAGCACCGGTCTGAATTATGTTCACATGTTTAGTGGAAGGTAGAAAGTGTAAGAAATGGACGTAGGTATTTGGCTGAGGACATTTCTAAGCAAGATGGTAAAGAAGCAGTTTAGCTTTTCCTGCCTGCTTATGGTAGAATTTGGGAGGAAAAGGATGGACTTAAAAATAAACTGTGCCAAGTGAAACCAGGAATATTTGAAATTTTGTTGTTGTCAAACTAAGCACACATCCCTTAAACTTCTCACCAAGAATTTGGTGATTCATTATGCTGTTAAAAAGATTTCGACTGTGACTGATGGATCTAACCACCTACCACAGCACAAAGCCCATTAGCTTAGAAAGAAGCCAGACAGAGACAGACAGAAGTCAGAGACGTTGTCTGCGTCTTCAAAATTTCCAGGTAGGAAACAGGCCCCGAGGAGTAGGAAAAGGAAAATCACTGGGACGGCTTGATGTTCAGCTATTCCAGAAGGACACTGGCAGCCGGGCTGAGTCAGTTTCAAAGCATGGAGTCATCGCTTCCTAGCTTGAACAGACTTTGATCTCTACCGACTGATGGGTGAAGCAAAGAGTTCAGAGACAGGCGCCAGAGGCCAAGCAAACGGAACCAGTGCCTCCAGGGGGAGAAGTTGGGCCGCCATGCCCAAGAAGCCGGAGAGCTGAGTCTATGGATCTGAATTCGTTTGTCCTCATCACCACTCACATGGATTAGCATAACAGGACCCTCAAAAGTGCAGGACGTGAGCTTTCCAGGCAAGTCGGCTGGGAAGGTGGGGTCTCGTCCTAGGAAGAAGGGCAGAGTCTGTTGATCGGATGGTCTCAGAGAACGATGAATTATTTGTAAATCTTGAGAGTGAATGTACTTTGCTCTGATGAGTTTGAATTTGCTTAGTGTTCAGTATCTTATCTTTCCTTTCAATTTCTCTTAGTTGTAATAGAAATATCGATCTTGAACCTGTTCACCATCTTTGTTTTTGGAAACAGAAAACTAGTATCCTAGATTTCACAAGGTCACAGACAAAGGGAATTTTGCACCAAGATAAGAATATGTCTAACGCAGAGGTTCTCAACCTGTGGGTCATGACCCCATTGGGGTTGAATGACCCTTTCACAGGGACCACCCAATTCATAGCAGTAGCAAAAGGACAGTTATGAAGTAGCAACAAAAATAATGTTATGGTTGGGGTGTCACCACAACATGAGGAGCTGTATGAGAGGTTCCCGGCATTAGGAAGATTGAGAACCACTGGGCTAAATCACTATCTACCTATGCTCTAGATGATCCAGAAGATGAGATTTTTACACATAAACCTTGTTTAAGACTTTGGAGTGACGTGATGATGTGAATGTGTTTTGCATGTGCGAAAGGCATAAATGTCATGGGACCAAGAAGTGGAATGCTATGGATTGAACATGTGTTAAAAACCCTAACCTGTGTGCTCATAGTTATAATCTTGTTTCGGAATGGGATGTCTTGGTTATGTTGGTGGGGGTTAGCAGGGGGTATATCTGGAGTCAATCTCTATCAAGCTATCAAGCAAGAAGAGAGGCCATGCCATGTGAGCAACTTCAAGGAGTCAAGGCACACAAACGGAAAGACACTAGAGTCTTTCACAGAGAGAACAGGGTCAACAACGAGAGGAAGTGTTCCCCTCACACCAGAGCCAAAATTTAGACTCCCAGCTTCCTGAAATATAAGAAAATAATTTCTTTTATTAGGACCACCCACTTGTGGTACATGTTTTATAGTAGCAGTAGGGAAAAGATATATACCCGAAGTTGTTTTTTGAAAGAAGTCCAAGTTTCCACTCTCAGTGTGTGGCTTTGCTCCAGGATCTTAGGATTCTTCATTCTGATTCTCAAGTTATGGTTTTAAAAAAAAACACTCTAAACAGTCTCTTTTCCCATACACTTACCGATACCTATAAACCCGGAAGGTCTCCTATACGCAGTGGTCCAATGGTGGGACTGCTTTCACTTCACATGCTCTGGATTCTTCCCAGCTCTGCTCTATACTCCTTAAAGCAGTCGGCTTTCACGTTTCCTGTAACATGGGCCAGGGCAGTGGTCTTTAGTGTGGAAGATGCTGCCTGCAGAACCCCAGGTCGCTTGTCAGGCATTTTGCGTGGGAGGTTGGCACAATAACTTGTCCTGCTGAGTGTATCTTCCAGCGTGCCCCAGATAATTGCATTCTCACATTTTGTTACTGGGCAGGTCTCTGAACATTTGTTCATTTTAACCTCATCTGAACGTTATGTTTTTACTAAGACTTCCGATATACTTGCTGCTTCTTGATCATCTTGTCCAAATTACACGATATCATGGCAATGGCAGAGGATGTGATGCTGCATGTCTGCAGTATGACCAAATGACCCAGGTCTCTTTAGAGCATATCATGAGACAAGGTGGAAAAATTAGTAGCCTTGGGACAAGACTATGACCACAAACTGTTGTGAGCACTATTTTGCTAAGGATGGAAACTAAGGCACGAGGCAGATTAATGGCTGCATACATGTGCTCTTGCCAAGATAGGTGTCTGACACAGGAGCTGCCATTGGGATGACCGCTTGACTGCGTTGGTAGTCGTTACTATCCTTCAGAATTTGTGCATCTGGGGCCCTTTAGTTCTTTATTCTGCCATTTCTCTTAGGATGCAATATTGGTTTTGATTTACTGTCTTAACTGATGCTGGGTTTGCAAAAATTACCAAGAATCTGTCTTTCTATGACCCAGTAGATCTTTTGTGAGCAGATCTCTTTCTACTAACATGTTTAACCCCACCCTCTCTCAATTGGGACATTGTGGAGGATACTTTGGGCACAAAGTAGAATCATTGTCATCCTGGAGCCAGAATCCAATAGTCTTCCAAATATTTGGTTATTTATCTGCCCCTTCCCCATTATATAGTTACTTGAGTAAATAGCTTCCCTTTGGGAGGGGCTCGGGTTGCTATGAGTCAGCATGGACTTTACTGCAGTGAGTTTGGTTTTGGGGAGGTAATCATTGGAGCCCTGATGTTGTAGTGGGTGGATAATGAATAGGGCTGGTAATTGCAGGGTCAGTGGTTTGAACCCACCAGCCACATCACTGAAGAGAGACGAGGCTTTCTGTTTTCATAAAGATTTACAGTTTTGGAAACCTCCAAAAAGGGTCAGCTCTACTCTCTTCTATAGGGTGACTATGTGTTGGAATCAATGTGGTTGCTGTGGGTTTGGATTTGGCTTGGTTATAGAATCATTGCCACATACAAGAGAGCTTCAAACATTCATGAATTTCCCCCTTTAATTCCATTTTCCATTTTGAAGCCCACTCATATTCTTGCAATGGTGCTGTAGGTTTTTCCTGCAATGGATCCAACATCATTCAGTAAATAGGTTCTTGGTCTGAAAACTGGCTCAGATACTATTACTTTTTTATATGCGCTCAGTTTCTGGATCACCAATCTCTAATTTTTTTTCTTCCGGTTGTGTAGATTGAGAAGTACCTTTCTTGGCTGATTATCTATTTTCCCCCTAGAGATGCTGTACTCTGTTAATCATTTCCATAGGTGTATGTGGGTCAGAGCTTCCAACCTTGTGGCTTTCATTATGATAGTATGTCCATGTTGCTCGTGTTGGTTATGTGCTGCCCAGTGGCCCTATTATTTGGGGATTTTATCATCCACCCTTTATGCTTTCAGAAGGCAAGCAATGAAATATCTGTCGGTTCTGGCCTACAGAGAACTGACTCCACTGAACTATTCGCTGATGGCAGGGACCCTTTCAGCAGCACATTTCTCAGCGTGTTGGTAAATAGAGGGCTCCGTAGGTTTTTCAGTAGATTATAGTCAACTAAGACTTTTACTGGTCCATCCATTTGTTGAAAACATTTCCTTCTTTCTACTGTCTGCCATGATAATTCTGGCATTTTTGTTAACATTAGTGTGGGCAAAATCTTCCTATTAGGGGAAATCCAAAATGGAAGCGCACACTGAGCATATCTGAAAATGAAAGAGCTCAATAAAAATATCAGGTCTTGAGTTGCAATCTTGAAAGATTCGATGGGCAAAATACTGTATACTGCAGGGAGCATCAAATAAAGATGGAAAGAATCCATGAAGTCACTGTACCACAAAGAACTAGTCAACATTCATGAGGTAGTGTATGAGCAAGAACCGATGGTACTGAAGGAAGAAGTTCAAGCGGTACTGAATGCATTATCTTAAAACAGGCTCCAGGAACTGATGGAATTGTTTCAATATGCTGATAAAGCACTGGAAGCACTTATTCATCTATCTATGCCCAGAGATTTGGAAAACAACTATTTGGCCAATTGACTGGAAGAGATCCATATTTGTACCTATTCCAAAGAAAGGTAAGCTCACAGAATGTTCAGATTATAGAACAGTATTATTGATATAACCTGCAAGTAAAGTTTTTACGAAGATCCTCCAACAATGGTCGCAGCAGTAAAGTCACAGAGTGCTACCCAAAGATCAGGCTGGATTCTGAAGAGGTTGTGGGATGAAGGATATCATTGCTGATGTCCGAATGGATCTTGACTGAAAACAGAGATCTTGACTGAAAGATGTCTACTTGCGTTTTATTGACTGGGTGGATAATAACAAACTGTGGATAACCCTGAGAAGAAAGAGAACCCCAGAGTATTTCATTGTTCACTGGAGGAACTTGTACATAGAGCAAGAAGCAATTGTTGGAAAAGAATATAAGAAAAACACATGGATAAAATCAGGAAAGCGGTGCCTCCAGGTTTTACTCTCTCAGCATTGTTATTCATTCTCTATGCTGAACAAATAGCCAGAGAAGTTGGTTATATGAAGAAGAATGTGACATTGAGCTTGGACGAAGGCTTATTGACAACCTGTGATCTGCGGAAGTCACAGCCTGCCTTGCTGAAAGTGAGGCGGACTTGAAGCACTTGCTGATGAAGATCAGGATTGCAACCTTCAGTATGGATTGCAATTCAATGTAAAGAAGACCAAAATCTCTGGAAACAGAAAAATAGATTGAAATTGCCAAGGATGTTATCTTGCTTGGATCCACAATCAATAATCATGGAAGCAGCAGTCAGGGAGTCAAACGATGCATTGTATGGGGTAAACCTGTTGCAGATCTCTTTAGGAGGTTGGACAGCTGTGGGTTCCTTTGAGGAGCTAGGTGCATCAGACCCAGTATTTTCCATTGCTTCAAATGCACGTGAAAGTCGGACATTGAATAAAAACGACCAAAGAAGAACTTATGCATTTGAAATGTGGTGCTGACAGGGAGTAGTGAAAATAGCATGGACATGATACGATCTCCGAGGACAAACGGGTGCATAAGCAAATGTGGCGAAGAAAGCTGATGGTGCCAGGCTATCAAAAGCGATAGTGTCTGGGGTCTTAAAGGCTTGAAGGTTAACAAGCCGCCATCTAGCTCAGAAGCAACAAAGCCCACATGGAAGAAGCACACTAGCCTGTGTGATCACACAGTGCCAAAGGGATCAGGTATAAGGCATCATCAGAAAAAAAAATTCTTACCATAGTGAATGAGGAGGGGAGTGCGGAGTGGAGACCCAAAGCCCATTTGTCGGCTGCTGGAGATCCCCTCACAGAGGGGTCTAGGGAAGGAGATGAGTCAGTCAGGGTGCAACATAGCACCAATGAAGAATACAGCTTTCCTCCAGTTCCTAAATGCTTCCTCCCCCGCAACTACCATGATCCGAATTCTACCTTGCAAGTCTGGATAGAGCAGAGGATGTACACTGGTGCAGATAGGAGCTGGAGACACAGGGAATCCAGGGTGGATGATATCTTCAGGACCAGGGGTCTGAGGGGCGATACTGGGAGGGTAGAGGGAGAGTGGGTTGGAAAGAAGTAACTGATTACAAGGATCTACATGTGACCTCCTCCCTGGGGGACGGGTAACAGAAAAGGGGGTGAAGGGAGACGCCAGACAGGGCAAGATATGACAAAATAATAATTTATAAATTATCAAGGGCTCATGAGGGAGGGTGGAGGGAGGGGAAAAAGAGGACCGAATGCAAAGGGCTTAAGTGGAGAGCAAATGCTTTGAAAATGATGAGGGCAAAGAATGTACAGATGTGCTTTATACAATTGATGTATGTATCGATTGTGATAAGAGTTGTATGAGTCCCTATTAAAATGTTTAAAAAAAAAAGAAAGTAACATGAACAAAGTAAAAGAACAAACAATTCTGTCTTGGATGAAGGCCAGCCAGAAATGGTCTTTGGAGGCAAAGATGGTGGGACTTCATCTTGAATAATTTGTATGCGTTGTCAGCTGAGACCAACACCTAGAAAAGGACATCATGCTTGGGAAAGTAGAGCAGCATTGGAAAACAGCAAGGCCCTCAAGGAGATGGATTGGCACAGTGGGCGCACCAATGGCTCAAGCACAGCAGCAATTCTGAGGATGGCACAGGACCAGGTAGTGTTATGTGCTGCTGTGCACAGGGTCTCCCTGGTTTGCAATGGGCACAATGACACCTAACAACAACATTTTCCCCTTAACTTCTTGGCTGTTTTGCAAAAGATCCCCTAGTGCTCCAAGATGTGAATGCAACATACTGGCATGAAGCAGGGAATCAGTAGAGGGGCTGACCCCAAACCCAACTTCGGAGACAGCTGCCCCTCCCTGCAACAGAATTTACATCAGAGGACAGCACACTGACTCTTAGCCCTGCTGGGGACAACACTGGAGACACAGCGTGGGAATTGCGCCTAATCTGATGCCACCACACCGATATAAAACACTAAGGACGTGCAACAGAACAGCAAGGGGAGCAGAGCAAGGAAGTCCCACGAGAATACCAAAAATAGACTTTGTAGTACCCCATCAGACTTGACCAGAAGACACTCCTAAATGTCAACAAACAGACCTTGAACTATGTACAGCGTTTTCTTTTTTTGTCATTGTTTTTTTTTTCTTTTTTTTTTAAATGTTGTTGCTTTGTTTTGCTCTGTCTTGTTTTTGTGCATATTATTGTCTCTGCAGGTCTATCTGGATAGGATGGGTGGCATCAACAATCTGGAGGAGAGAACAGTGGAACCCATGGTTCAGGGGACAGGGGGGAAGGGAGGGGTGATGGGAAGAGATGTTAATGAGCCTAGGGACAAGAGAACAGCGGGTGGTCTAGGGGTGGTGGTCAGGAGGATATAAGAGGCCTGGTAGGGCTCTATCAAGGGCAATGTGACCTGGGGGAATTACTGAAACCCAGATGAAGGCTGAACATGGTGGTGGGACAAGGCTTGAAGATAAACAAGTGGCCATTTAGCTGAGAAGCAACAAAACCCACATGGAGGAAGCACACCAGCCTGTGTGATTATGAAGTGTCAATGGGATCATGTATCAGGAATCAAAGAACAAAAATATCATTGTGAATGAGGGGGAGTGTGGAGCCAGGCCCCAAGGTCCATCTGTAGGCAACTGGACATCCCTTTACAGAGGGGTTGTGAGGAGGAAATGAGTCAGTCAGTTTGCAGTTTAGCGACGATGAGGCATACAACTTTTCTCTAGTTCCCCCCACTCCACTAACATGATCCCAATTCTACTTTACAAATCTGGCTGTACCAGAGTATGTACATTGGTACAGATAGGGACTGGAACACAGGGAATCCAGGGCAGATGATCTCTTCAGGACCAGTGGTGAGAATGGCGATACCAGGAGGGTGGAGGGAAGGTAGGGTGGGAAGGTTGAACTGATTACAGGGATCTACATATAACCTTCCTCGGGGACGGACAACAGAAAAGTGGGCGAAGGGAGACGTCAGACAGTGTAAGACATGACAAAATAATAATAATTTATAAATGAGAAAGCTGATATTTAGGGCTCACATAGAAAGCAAATGTTTTGAGAATGGTGATGGCAGCAAATGTACAAATGTGCTTGACACAATTGATATATGTATGGATTTTGATAAGAGTTGTATGAGCCCCTAATAAAATGATTCAAAATAAAGAACCTACAAAGAAGTTGGCCACACTGTGCTGACCACACCATAGTTACACCATGTTTATCACACCCTACTTATATTTTGGATAATTTTGGTCCATCCAAGTTGACATAAAACCCTTTACATCTTGCGGGCGAGTAGACCAGCTATCCTGCATCAAGCTGGGTCTGAAATGAGGCGTGCGGATGAAAGGAAAAGAAAGAGATATGTACAAAGTATGGGACTGGGAGGACAACAATTTGATGGACTGACGTTCTGAGTATATTTAAAACTTGGTTTTCATACTTTTCTTACAAGGGATTGGTTACAATACAAACATCAAGGAACTTAAAAAACATTCTTAAACTCTTAGCTATGCAAATGTTACGTAACTAGTCACTCTTTCTTAACATTTAAATAATAAAAACACTATGTTCTAAGACAATCACACGGATATGCAAGATTCAAAAGAACCTAAAAGAGATAGTAAATAACTGAGTTATCTCTCAATGTTTTTAGCAGCAAGATCACAAATAACAGTCATTTTGCAATGCTTTTGTCTGCAAAGACACAGAGGCACAGGGGACTAATTGGTCACCCATTAATAAACACCTTGATCAGTGGATGCCTCCTACAACACTTGTTGTTTTCACAAATTTTTATGAGAATGAAAGTGAGACATTTGTCTTTATTGAAAAGATAGGAACCAATATAATAAATAAATGTGAGTAAACTGTTGCTGGCAAAACTAATACACTATGTAAACTTTTGCCTTGTCTACAATAAAAAGCAAAAATCAAATGAAATATCAGTAGAAAAAATATTGAAATCTGTAAAACATCATATAGAAAAAGCGGTATTCATTATTTTAAAATATTATTTTTAGTAACTCCTTTGTCAATCACTATAAAAAAGCAGAAGTGAGTAATGAAACACTAATGCAGTTAAACTAGAGGATGAAGAGCAGAGAGTTTGCACAAATAACTTGGAACTATAAATTATAAAAAAGCAGTATGCACTTGTTTTGTTTCTTGTGACCTTTCTTAGTCCCGCAATTATAGTTTTGCCTTAGTGAATGAGTGTTATTGAAATTTTTGCCTTGTGCTTGATTCTCATTTTTTTTTACTTCTAGGTACAGTGTACTTTATTGATGGTGCATAATAAGGTCAGGCACTCTAAGCCCCTCCCCTTCCTTCAGAGGGTTCCGATGTTATATTCTCAGTATGGTAAGGGATTGAATTGGAGGCAAAGACTCCCCAGCAACTGAGAGCCTCTCTTCCTCCAGTGCTGTTGCTGGGGCTTCTGGTCCAGGGGGGCTCTTACTTCTTGGAGGCCATGTGGACCATGAGGTCCACCACCCTGTTGCTATAGCAATTCATCGTCATACCAGGAAATGAGCTTGACAAAGTGGTCGTTGAGGGCAATGCCAGTACCAGCATCAAAGGTGGAAGAGTGGGTGTCACTGTTGAAGTCACAGGAGACAACCTGGTCCTCGGTGTAGCCCAGGATGCCCTTTAGGGGACCATCGGATGCCTGCTTGACCATCTTCTTGATGTCATCGTACTTGGCAGTTTTCTCCAGACGGCAGGTGAGATCCACAACAGACAGATTGGGGGTGGGGACACGGAAGGCCATGCCAGTCAGTTTCCCATTCAGCTCCAGGATAACCTTGCCCACAGCCTTGGCAGCGCCAGTAGATGCAGGGATAATGTTCTGGGCAGCCCTATGGCCATCAAACCAGAGTTTCCCAGAGGGGCCGTCCACGGTCTTTTGGGTGGCAGTGATGGCATGGACTGTGGTCATGAGTCCTTCCACGATGCCAAAATTGTCATGGATGACCTTGGCCAGGGGGTCTAAGCAGCTGGTGGTGCCAGAGGCATTGCTGACCATCTTGAGGGAGTTGTCATACTTCTCATGGTTCACGCCCATCACAAACATGGGGGCATCGGCAGAAGGGGCAGAGATGATCACCCTTTTGGCACCACCCTTCAGGTGAGCCCCAGCCTTCTCGATGGTGGTGAAGACACCGGTGGACTCCACGACATACTCGGCACTGGCCTCGCCCCACTTGATGTTGGCAGGATCTCACTCCTGGAAGATGGAGATGGCCTTCCCATTGACGACAAGCTTCCCGTTCTCAGCCTTGACGGTGCCGTTGAACTTGCCGTGGGTGGAATCATACTGGAACATGTAGATCATGTAGTTCAGATCAATAAAGGGGTCATCGATGGCAACAATATCCTCTTTGCCAGACAGGAGAGCAGCCCTGGTGACTAGGCGCCCAATGCAGCCAAACCCGTTCACTCCGACCTTCACCATCGTGTCTCGGGGACTGCACGGGAACGGGAGAAGCGGCCGGCTGTCTGTCGTACGAGGAGGAGCAGAGAGCCTAATTCTCATTTCTTTAAGAAACAATTCAGTTACTTGTTCAGTTACTTTAGGTTTTAAAACGGTGTAACCGAACAACCCATGAAGTTAATCTGAAAAGATATTCTGTTTTTTTATATTTTCCTTTTCTAAATGATACTTTAAAATCTATCCCATTATCCAGATTAATGAAACCATTATTAGAATTACCAAATATCTCATGAAGGTTAATTCAGTCATTTCCCAACAAGCTGATAATGCTACCTATAAAGTGGACCAGTGATACATATAAACTTTAATACACATTGAGCTCACATTTAATCATACTTTAATCAAGAATAATTAGTTTTTATGATGTGACCCTGTTTAGTACTTGCTATCATGAAATAATCACTAAAAATATGGGTGTTATAATAAAGTATGGTAAAGGAATCAGATAGTGCCTAGCTGTCAGAAAGAATAGATTCTGTAGTCTTAAAGGCTTATCTTTTTAAAAGCAGCCATCTAAGTGATGTGTCAAGTAAGTCCACTCGGAAGGAGCATACCAGCCTTTGTGATCCAAGGACTGTAAATTAAAAAATCAAATGCCAGAGGAGGAAATTCTACTAGAGTTTAAATTCTGAGCATTCTGTTTGCAGAAGGCTATGGATGGCACTGGAAGGCCAAAATCCATTTGCAAAGTCCCCATTCAAATTAAGCCTCAATTGAATTCTCTCAGACAATTGATCAGGGATAGGAAGAGTCTTGTCTTCAGACAAAGTGCTTTGGAAAGTGGATTAATACAGATATAATTACATAAAAATTTAACATATTATCATTTGCATTTCCTTGTGATCCATCTTTGATTTGTTCTAGTTTCTATTTCCTGTTTTCTTTTGGCTTGAAGTGTTTCTGTGTTTTATTTTGCTGTCATTGATGGCTTTTTTGTATCATTTTCTTTACATAAAATCCAATAGGTACATGGAGACAGTCCCAAGATGAATAATTCCTTAGGATTATGGCAGAGGAGGTTGGGGCTAGTGGGAAGCTAATGATAGTGGGTACAAGAATGATGTCCTGAAATGGACTATGGTGATTGTATACTCTTTTTAAGTATATTTAAACCATTGAATTGTATGGTATGGAAGTATTTGTCAACAAAACTTAAAAATTATGCGAATGGATATTTCCATCAGATGGTTTTAGGGTCATATTTTATGTTTTATATTTTGTACTAGAAGTGAAATAAAAGAGTAGCTAATTACCTGATAATTTGCTTAAACATATAATTGTAATATTTGCCTCTTACAACAGAATATTTTCAGCAATGTCTTTTATGTCTTCTTTATTATTCCCAACCTCTACACCTCTTAAGCATCATATAACGAGGCCCATTTTAAAAAGGATGTTTATTTGGTGTTGACTTTTATCAATCTCAATTAATTGTTCATAGATTCGTATTCCACGCCGGTGCTATGCAACATTATTGCTTTAAATGACACTATTAAGGTTATGGATTTTGGTATTACAGAGTATAAAATACTTTCATTGGGGAGGAACTATTTTATATATAGTCTCACAAAGACCTTATGCTATGCAATAACAAGTAACGATAAAAATCATTGTTCCAAAAATACTTTTTTTGACCCTGATGCATAGATGGTTGTTGAATGGTCAGTATTCCAAATGTTTTCTTGTTCTCTTATGAGCGTTCAGCTCATAACTGTTACTAGTGTGATGGAGCTATAAAGAAAACCTTGTATTATTAAAAAAAGGAAAATCTTTTTTTGTTATTGTTTGTCTGGGTTACCAAAGAGTCATCTTTTCTGTCCTTGCCTATGCTTCCCCCTTGTTGTGAGATGCAGAAATCAGGAGCTGGTACAGAGAAGCTCAGTTGGGGTTACGAGTTGGCAATCTCACCTCAGCAACTGAAGTACATGAGTGACATGACTGCTTTCCTAATTTTAATTCCATGGATTTAAAACATTCCCCGGGGGAAAAAAAAGAAAAAAGGATTGCATGTATCACTTATCATGGTCAATCGTGTTAGGAGATTGAAAATTGAGAAATAGATGTTCCTATCTTCAGCACCTTAACATCTGGTAAATGACTAATAAATATATGCAAATAAGGCAGGGCAGTGAGTGCCTTAGAGAGAACTTTCACTAGTTGATAGGACTAAGGTGAAGGGAGATATTAACTGAAACTGTATGAGGTGGGATGGGGCAATATAAGAAAATATCTTAGGGTACGCAGAGTTTGGAATAAACGCATGCATCTGTAAACATTTTGATGCCTACGACTTCTCAACACACAATTGTGGGGAAACAGGAGCAAGCCAGAAAAAGGGACTACAAAAATCTTCCTTTAGTGACCTAGACACATAGCGATGCCTCTTTTCTTCTTCTCACAATGCAAGGTTTTCAGTATAATCATATGAAAACATAATCATTGAAATATAAAACATCGAAGTTTATTCTAGAATAGTATAAATAGAGAATAGAAAGTATCTATTGGCAGATCTAATAATGATTATAGTTCCTGAGTAGTAAGGAGCATAAATGCTAATTTAATATATCTAAAATGACTTTAAAGTCACTGTGATCTGGAATTGACACAGTGGCAGTGAGTCTATTTTTAGTTGAGCAATGACGATAATGTAATGTGTGCTATATAGTATCTGTGACTTCTATTTGTGGCATGCATGCTTCTAATAAATTTGCAATTTAATTACTAATTAATAATAGGAAGGAATGCTTCATTAAATTAGAAGTTAGTGAAAAGAAAAATGAGATTTTTCTCCCTTTGAAATTCACAGATTCTTTAGTTCTATTTCTGGACCTTTTAGAATCTAAGGAGCACAGAATAGGAACCCCTTGAGAATGATAACTATGATATGAACAGGGACATGATAGAAGAGAAGAGGAGAGATAAAGAGGCTCTTCCAGAGCAACCTAAATAAAGGCCTTGAGGACAGGGCAGTAGAAGATGTGTTTGAAGAATAGGTAGGTGTGTTAGGTTGATCAGAGAAACAAATCCAGTGACAATTATATATGTATAAGAAAGAGCTTTATAGCAAGAAGTATAACAAGTAAACATTCCAGCCCAATCAAACACAAGTCAATAAGTCTGATACTAGCCCATAAGTCCTTCTTCAGACTTATGCAGCCATAAGCAATGATACAGAATGCAGGAAGATCACAGGCTGGTGGGTGCAAAGTCGTGTGGATTCCGTGGTTGTGGTAGCATCACGAGGCTGTGGCAACAACCAGGGTCAGCCAGCGGGAAAGTGAAGGCAAAGAGTGCGGAGGAGATTCCTAGGGCTCTCCTTAAATGAAGGCATCAGGCTGGGATCTGATTGACATGTTGAATACCACCCCTACACTTCTGTAAATCTTCAAGTTGACATGAAATAATGTAACTACCATAGTAGGTATGCATTAGAGTGGATGAATGTTTGGAATGTGGCCTGTATGGACGTGTTGTAGTTGTTAGGTGCCATCCATGTTATTGTTAGTGACCTTTCATACAACAGAAGGAAACATTGCTGATCCTGCACATCCTCATGATTGTAGCCATTGTGTCAATCCATCTCAATGAGAGACTTTCTCTTTTTCTCTGTCTATTTTACCCAATATAATGCCCTTCTCCAGGGACTAGTCCCTTTTGATAGTATATTCAATGTACACGAGAAGTTTGGTAGTTTTTCCAACACAGATTTTTATTTCTCCTTATAGTCTATGGCAGTTGTTCTTAACCTTCCTAATGCTGTGACCCTTTAGTACAGTCCCTCATGTTGTGGTGACCCCCCAACCATAAAATTATCTTCGTTGCTACTTCATAACTGTAATTTTGCTACTGTTATGAATTTTAATGTAAATACCTGATATGCAGGATGCATTTTCATTGTTACAAATTGAACATAATTCATGCATAGTGATTAATCACAAAACAATATGTAATTGTATATAGTGAAATTTTAATTTCTAATTACAAATAAATGAAATTTTGCCTTGAAGCATGGTGTAGCATGGGTAACAGTCTTAGTATAACAACAGTAAACTACATTGCAGAATTTTGCAACAGTATGTGTAAAAGCCAACGTCAGTGCGAAGGTTGAGATAGCTTCTTTCTCACCAGATCAGAAATCCTCGGGGCAGTCTTTGCAAGAACACAATGAAGATCATCTTCCACAAGAAGTCTACTTCTGTATTTAGACTTGATAACCAACAAGCTGGAAAACCCTGTTTCACAAAGATATGTTGTTGGAAATGGAAGAAGATGCAACACAGTCTCAGACAGACCAGGATATGACTGCAAACACTTGATCCTTATTGTATAATTGGCATTGAGGAGAAATCCGTTCTCACTGCGTCACTGTTAATAAGTTCAATGAACTCTTGTCCTGTCTCAGGAACATCTTAAACTTTGACTGTGAGTGGGCTTCTGGCAAGTGCAAAGGTGTCATGTAGATTTGGAAAGTATGATGAAATTTCATCTGCAAGTGTTTTTTCACAGAAATTATCATCGTTATCCTTTTGTCTGGTTCAATGTCATATTTCTCAAAGAAAGAAGATAAAGTAGACAACATGTAAATTTAATTTCATTCTTTTTTTTGGTCAAAGATGAAGTTTCATTTTGAATGATCAGATCTTACTTTTCCCCTGACAACCATCTCATTTCAGTGTGAAATAGCAGAGCATTATTCAGTGCATTCAACTCATCGCACAGCCGACTGTTTAAAGTGCTCACCTTTACAAAATTTACAGAACGTATGATGCCTTTTATTACTTTTTGTAACTCTTGTGGCAGTGTCTACCTTGCTAATATTTGCTGATGAATCATACAGTGAGTTCTGATGACTTTTGGTGACTCATTTAGTACTGAACATTGAAATCCACATCTACATCCTAGCATAGTTGGGGCACCATCTGTGCAAACACCGCAAACCTTTTCCCAAGAGATCTTATGGTCTTTCAGAAATGAACCAACTCTGTCAAATACATCACATGCAGTAGTTGTCCTTTCAAGAAGTTTGTAAAAAAGAAACTCAACTTTAAAGTCACCATCCTTAATATACCTCTTGTAAACCAGTAACTGTGAACAGTTTGCAACGTCTGTAGATTCATCAAGCTGGATGCTAAATATTGGAAGTGGAGCAGATTTAATTTCCTGTGTTACCTGATCAAGAATATCAGTAGACATGTCATCTATTATTCTGCGGACAGTGTCATTAGATAAGGAAATTGCACTCAATTTTGTAACAAATTCATCTCAGATCATAACTTGAACAATGTCTTTGGCCACTGGCGACAGTAAATCCTCACAATGATGTGAGGTTTTATAGTTCTGGTGATTCTGAGTGCCACTAAATATGAAGCTTCAATGGCTGTTATGTTTTCTTTGTGGTACTTGCCACCAGCGTCAAGTCTGGTTTTCTTGAGTCCATCAGCTTTGCTTCCAAAATAGTTGGTATCCTTGCCAGCAAAGCTCAGATGCTTGCTATCAAAATGGTGTTTTAGTTTGTTCGACTTCATAGATTTTCCTGGTAGAATTTCACAACAAATAACATATTGCAGTTTCTCAATTCCTGAGGTAATTATTGAGGCAAAACAATACTGCAAAAATCCTCACAAAGTTTTTTTTCTTAACTCTCTTCTCTACACCATCCATTGTCATGGGATGGTTTACTAATGAAAGTAATATATAACAATGTGTTAGACAGGTTCTCTAGAGAAACAAAACCAGGACACTAATAATTGTATATATATTTAGATAGATAGATAACATAAGTATTAAACAATTAATCTATAAAGCAGTACAAATGGCTCAGTGCAACTCAGTTCCTTGAGACAGCTAATACACTGGTAGTCCTTCAAGTCTTCAGGGCCGCTGGGTAGTCCTCTGTAGAGCATTTCAGACTATCCAGTCACAGGCAGAAAATAGCAAGCCAGGTCACCAACAGTAAGCCAGATGATAGGATCTGACAGTCCCCAGCTCAAGAGATGTACATTCCAATAGCGTGGAAAAGCAGGTCTTGAAGGAACCTCAAATTACAGTGACACAGTTCTTGGGCTAGGTGTCCCACAGGTAGTGTAGCTTGCAAATGGAGGCACAGAACCAGCAAGGCAGCTGCACACTGGTCTGATGATCAAAGAGCGAGAGAGAGAGAGACATATGAGGCTCGCCGAGCCATTCACTCTCTGCCCTTCAATTAATATCACATGTGTTCATTGGCCATGTTGGCACAACAAACCTACCTATCACAAACAATAGCTTTAATAATGCAAAAGATGACATATGACATAGTTCAGTCAATACAGTTCATTAAAGTTTCCTACAGTTTAATGTTTTGTGTTTTTTTTTAACATACCTGTTACTTTCACAAGGGGCAGTATTCAAATCAACCACAGCTGAATATAAAAAGACCAATCAGCATCCACATTAAGTTCCCATGGTACACACACACACACACACACACACACACACTTTGCAGTCGTTGATGATTTCACAGTACACGATTTTACATTTACCCAGTAATTATGATTCGTGAAGTCTCGTTTACCTCCAATACTGCTACTTTCAACACAGCAGCTGCTTTCTACACAGCAGGCACTCTACACATGTGTGACTGGCCCACATTATAAGTACATTACACCTGTGTTTGTATGGGGTGTCTGTATGTGATGGGGTTGGCACGATGATGTCATCACACAGGATACTTCTATGTGGGCATATTTTCAGGTGGGCAGACCCACCAGGATACAGAGGAGCGGTGTCTCAGTTCCTAAGGCCATCGGAAATAGGTGTTTTCCGATGATCTTAGATGACCTTTGTGAAAGGGTCCTTCTACCCCTAAAGGGGTTGCAACCCACAGGATGAGAACCACTGGTCTATAGTGTACTCAATGTGCTTTGGTAGCACCATTATTCCAAAGCACCAGTTTTTCAGTTTTTCTTATTCAATGTCCAGTTTCATATACAACTAATGTGATTGAAAATACCATGGTTTGATTCAGGTATACCTTAGTCTTGAAAATGATATATTTGCTTCCTAACACTTCACAGAATTCTTTTACAGCAGATTTTCTTTTCTTTTTAAAAATCATTTTATTGAGGACTTGTACAACTCTTATCACAATCCATGCATACATCCATTGTTTCAAGCACATTTGTACATTTGTTGCCATCATCATTCTCAAAACATTTGCTTTCTTCTTGAGCCCTTGGCATCAGCTCCTCATTTTTCACCACTTTGCTACTCTCATTATTGATCCTGAGGGGTCCATCTGGCCTGGATTCCCTGTGTTTCCAGTTCTTATCTGTATCAGTGTACATCCTCTGGTCTAGCCAGATTTGTAAGGTAGAATTGGGATCATAATAGTGGGGCAGAGGAAGCATTTAAGGACTAGAGGAAAGTTGTATGTTTCATTGTTGCACCCTGACTGCACCCTGATTGGCTTGTCTCCTCCCTGTGATCCTTCTGTAAGAGGATATCCAGTTGCCTACAGTGGCCCAATCCACACTCCCCCTCATTTACAATAATATGATTTTTTTGTTCTTTGATGCCTGATACCTCATCCCATCAACACCAGGTGATCACACAGGCTGGTGTGCTTCTTCCATGTGGGCTTTGTTGCTTTTCAGCTAGATGGTTGCTTGTTTATCTTCAAACCTTTAAGACCCTAGACGCTGTATCTTTTGCTAGTCGGGCACCACCAGCTTTCTTCACCACATTTGTTTATGCACCCATTTGTCTTCAGTGATCGTGTCAGGAAGGTAGTTGAGCATCCTGGAATGCCAGTTTAATAGAACAAAGTGTTCTTGCATTGAGGGAGCACTTGAGTGGAGGCCCAGTGTCCACCTACAGCAGATTTTCTTAATGCAATATCATTGCCTTCAGTATAGATTACACTTAAGTATAAGGGAAACAAAAGTCCTGGACCAATAAAATAAAACAAATGTGACGAATAAACAATATCATTATAAACAGAGGGAATATTGAAGTTGACAAGGGTTTCATTTTACTTGGATCTACAACCAACACTCATGGAACGGTGTGGGGTACTAGGAGGAAATGGATAGAAAGATACCAGACCAGGAAGGGTTAGGCATGCCAGTATGAACTGTGCCATTGAAGAGCCATCAATGATGTCTTTGAGCAGTGGACTGACATAGCAGATATTTGTTTCAGGAAAGTAGTGAACAACAGAATGGGAGTTGGATTAAACACCCTGGTAACAAGAAATCATTTAGTGGTTCATTGGTCAAAGGAAATGTTTTGAGAGCATGAATTAATATGGTAGAAGTGGAAAGAGAGGACATAAGCAATACATTTTATAGATTCTGAGTGAAATAACTTAGTAATTGAATGAAAAAGTTATGTGACAGTAGAGTGGAGAAAAATTGATTATAGGTGTTTAATTTGTTATCAGGGAAGATGATGGAAAATACTAAGCAAAATAGAGAGCACATAAATGGGTATGTTTATAAGAGAGAAATTAAATTCTGCAAGGATTTATTAAAATTTTGATTTATTCATGAGTTATTAATAAAGAGAGATGATGGAACAGCTCAGCAACAGCAGCCAACACAAGGCCAGAGACTCAGCGTAGAGCAGATCATCAATTACTCATCTACAAGTTCAGATTGAAGCCGAATAAAATTTAAGCATACCCACAAGAACCAAAGTAACAATATTGAATAATACTCACATGAATTTAGAGACCTTCTCAAGAACCAACTTGACATATTGAACACTTTTGACATCTGGTGAGCTGTGAGATAACATCGAGAACATCATACATGAAGAAAGCAAAAGGTGATTCAAAAGGCAAGGGGAAAAAGAAAGAAAGGATCAGAGAGAATATCAGAAGCCACTTCTGAAACTTGCTTATGAACATAGAGTAGTGAAAGCAAGTGGAAGAAATGAATTTAAAGGACCAAATAGCAACAATACCATTAAAGGGCATCTTGAGAAGATAAAGTAGAATTTTATAATGAAATGTGAAAAGATCTGGAGTTAGAAAGTCCAAAATGAAGAAAGCCCTCAGAGTATTTCAAGTTGAAAGAACTGAGGAAAAAATTGCAGTCTCCAGTTGTAATATTGAAGCACTCCACAGGCAAAATATTGAATGATACGGGAAGCATCAAAATAAAATGGAAGGAATACACAGAGCTACTTTACCAGAAATAATTGGTTAAGCATTCAACCATTTCCAGAGATATCAAATGAATAAGAACGAATGGGATTGAAGAAAGGAGTCCAAATGACTCGGAAGGCATTAGTGAAACAACAAGGCTTCAGGAACTGATGGATACTGATTGAAATATCTCAACAAGCTGATGAAACACTGGGACCACTGACTAGTCTCTGCCAGGCAATTTGGAAGACTGCTAACCTGGTCAACAGACTGGAAGAGATCTGTATTTGAAAGGTGACCCAATAGAAAGTAGGGATTATTGAACAACAGCCTTGATACCACATATAGGTATGTTTAGGCTGAAGATCATTCAAAATGTGATTTCCGCAATACATCAACAAGGAGCTGCCAGAAATCCAAGATGCATCAGAAAAGGATGTGCCATAAGAGATGTGATTGCTGATGTCAGACCTTGGCTGAAAGCAGATAGCACCAGAAGGATGTTTACTTGTGTTTGATTGACCGTAGGCATTTGACTGTGTGGATCATAACAAACCATGGACAGCATGGCAAAAAATAGGAACTCCAGAACCATCTTTGCGCTCACGTGGAGCCTGTTCGTGGAGCAGGAATCAGTTGTTTGAACAGAAGAAGGAAACAAACGTGTGGCTTGAAATCGGGGAAGGTGTGTGCCAGGATCGTACTCTCTCACTGTATTTATTCAAATTTAATGCGGAACAAATCATCTGAGAAGTCAAACTATATGAAGAAGAACCTTGCTCTAGGTTTGGAGGAAGGCTTACTGATACCAGATGGCGTAACCTTGTTTGCTGAACACGAGGAGGACTGATGAAAATCAACAACTACAGTCTTACGAATGGGATACAACTGAATGTAAATAAATTCAAAATCCTCACAACAGGACCAATAGATAACAGTCGTAAGTAGACAAAATGTTGGAGTTGTCAGGGTTTTCGTCTTGCTGGGACCTATAATCAGTGCTCATGGAAACAGCAGTCGAGAAATCAAATGACACATTGCATTGGGCAAATCTGGCGTACAAGCCCGCTTTCAAGTGGTGAAGAATGAGAATGCCACTTTGGGGACTAAGGTGCATCTGACTCAAGCCAGACAATTGCCCCATATGCATGTGAAAGTTGGACAGTGGATAAAGGTAAACACAGAAGGATTTATGTATTTGAACCATAGTGTCGGTGCAGAATTTTGAGCATATCGTGGGCTTCCAGAAGAATCAACAAGTCTGTATTGGAAGAAGTACACTAGAATGTTCTTGATAATGGCAAGACTTGGTTACACATAATTAGGACAGCTCATCAGTAGAGACCAGCACTTGGAAAAGAATATCATACTTGGTAAAGGAAGGGTCAATGAACAAGAGGAAGACCATGGAGGAGATGGGCGGACACAGTGGCTGCAATGATGGGTTCAAGCATGACAAGAATGGTAAGGATGGCGCGGGACTGGGCAGGTGTTTTGATGTTGAACATAAAGTCATAAGGAGTTGGAACTGACTCGGTGGCACCTAGCAACAACAACAATGAATATTTAGTGTAAATGACGATGTGACTTTAAATCATGGGAAAAATTCAGAAACAGAGATGTCAATTTGGTAATCGTTAGGAAAACAAATGAAATCAAGGAGTAACAGAAGTTGCCAAAGGAGATCTTGGGTGCCCCAATCTGAACTTAGTTTGACTTCTAGGCTGTAAAAAATATGTTGTAAGACGGGCCGTGTAGCACATGGACACATTTTGTCCTTATTTAAATAAAAACCGTGCCCGCCATGTTTCAGACACTTGTACTTTGCCTTCTCCAAGAAGGTACTAACGTTTCTGGTATAGAGACAACATATGTTCAAGTAAGTACAATTTAGTACAATACGTGTAAGAACATACCTCGGTATATAGTGCAGGAGCGAGGAGAAGTGCCATCGACTTCAACCAGGGGGTGGGGGTGGGCAGGACTTCTTAGAGAAGAGCGGTTCCCATGGGAGCTAAGTGTGAATGGCTTACGAAGAGCTAGTAATGGAATACGGAGACGTCTCCGTGTTCAGGCAACCATTTTCCTTTTGCTGATGTTCATGATTTAACCTCTATTTTTATCACACGACATGATTAAAATGTTTATAATACTAGAAGTTTGTCTCTCTGTAACTAACCTCTTTCCTCATCCCGACTTTTCAAGAAGCATTCTCTATTTTGGCCATGAAACCGTGCTTAATGCTTGATCCAGATCTTTCCATTTGAAGTTTAGTTCGATTTCCCCTAGTTCTGTTCTCTTGGAAATGAAGAGGAGCCTGTAATTACCTTCTGTGGAAAAAAATGTTCAGTAGTACCGAATTTGCACTTTGAACACTGTGTACAAAGTGTTCAGTAAATGCAAAAGTTAAAAGTAATGCTGTGTTTCAAGGAACATAATTTATCCAGAGTCCTCTGTGCTCCAGCTATTTTTTTTTACCTCCAGATTATGTTCATCATAATTCATTTCCTTTCATGGAAATTAGGCCACGTTGGAGCCCGTGTTTTCAACTTCAGCATGTCAGCACTGCTGGTGATATGTCCCAGCTGCTTAGGCTAGTGTAGTAGTGGAGCCATTGTGCAATATTTGTTCGATGTGTCATTTTGAAATATGAAAAATGTCAGAGTCATAAACATTGTTTTATTTTTTGCTACGTCCCATATTTTGTATCCTGATTCTATTGTATCAGAACAGGCGTTTTCCCTTTGCATCTTTTGTGGACCAGAGCTCCAACCAGACTCCCTGGAGCCCTGGCTCATACTTAGATCTGGGATGGCTAACGAGACTCTTTGGAAAACTAAAGAAACCAGACAGACCCTACAGACTTCACAACAGAGTTCTTCCGTAATATGAAATCTATCAATCAAACAAAAGTGTCATTTAAATGTTTAGTTCTGAGTTGGACCAGGATGGACCATTTTTCTTTTTCTCTCAGTTACACAGGAATGGGGCCCTACTCAGTTTCCCTGAAGGGAAACCCAGAAGGTATGAGCTAATTAAGCTCAAACACAAGGTCAAAAAGCAAGAGCTAGAACTCAGAACAGATAGCTGAGGTGTAAACTGAAGGTGAGGAAGGAGAGGAAGCAACCAATTATAGACTGAGAGAACAACTAAGGGAGGAAAAGAAAGTTTTGCAACAACATCTAGAGTCTGTATTTAGAACTACTTAACTAAAAAGATATGTAAACCATATGTATTACAAGATGTCAAGTATGTATCTGTTTAGGAGGGCTCAAGTTACACAAATAGCAATACCATGGCTTCCAAGTTTAGAAGGTACTAAGCATTGGAGTAAATATTTAAGAATAATGTTTTGTTGTGATAGTTGTTTTTCATGCTGTTCTGTATAAACTCTAGAGCTTGGAGAAAATGGGTTTCTTAGAAAGTCTTTAAAAAACATTCTGAGATGGATTGGTGTCCCTGAATTGTTCAAAAGTTTATTGTGCACAGCTGCTAACCAAAAGATTGAAGGTTTATGTCCATCCAGAGGTGCTTGGAAGAAAGTTTTGGCCATTAACTTATGAAAAACCAGGCATTGAGATCCCTAAAGAATACAATTCTACTTTGACACACAGAATTTGCCAAGTGTTGACTTCAGTCATCAGCATAGCATCACCTCCAGTGACGTAGATCCAAGTGGGAATCACTTCCTTACAAGTACAGACAAAGGGCAATCAGTAAGGAAGTTAGATCCATAGCTAGCGATCAACAAATATTGACTAGTAACTTTACTTCTTCTAAAAGAACCAAATCAAGCCCATTGCCACATCCAATGGAGTAAGTAGAACTTATACTTTATAGAGTTTCCCAGGGTATAATATTTACTAAAGCAGACTGCTCTTACTGAGCTACTGGTGGGTTTAAACTGCCAATCTTTCCGTTAGCAGCTGAGTGCTGATTCATCCCTGAATATATTTTAATAAAATCTGTTTCCCTAAGCACTATAGTGTATATTATCTGGCCATTCATGTTCAATGTACCAAGGCTATTGAGATGATATCTAGATTCAGGTGGGATATATTCCAGGTCATATTTTGGCTCTCACAGACTTGTTTTAATTTTTTTCAGCTTCAACTTTAACTTATATATGAGTAATTATTAGTCTCTCTGGAGCTGATTCTTGTCCTTATTCCAATTTATCATATTTCTCTTCTCCATCAACTCTTTTCACAGATATAGTTGATTTGATTCTTGTGCATTCCATCTAGTAAGGTACAAATGTACAGTCACCATCTATGTTGTTTAAAAATGTATTTACATATGAGACAAAACATCCCTCACTGATCCATAGTCCTACAGGGGACAACACCGGGAACACAGCATGGGAATTGCGCCCAATCTGATCCCACCACACGAGCAAAACACTAAGGGTGTGCAACAGAACAGGAAAGGGAGCAGAGTAAGGAAGTGCCGAGGGAATACCAAAATAGACTTTGGGGCCAGGGAGTGGCACCCCAAAGACTTGACCAGAAAACACTCCTAAAGGCCAACAAACAGTCCTTGAACTAACTACAGACTTTGCTTTGTTGTTGTTATTTTGTCATTGGCTTTTTGTTGTGTTGTTTCTTTTGTTGCTTTGTTTTGCTATGTCTTATTTTTGTGCATGTTATTATCTCCACAGGTCTGTCTAAGATAGGCCGGATGAACAATCTGGAGGAGAAAACAAGAGGACTCATGGTTCCAGGGGGACATGGGAGAGGGGGAAGTGCGGGGAATGGTAGTGGTGTTAATAAACTCAGGGACAAGGGAACAGCAAGTGATCCAAATTGGTGGTAAGGAGGGTGGGAAGGCCTGGTAGGGTGTGATCAAGGGTAATATAGCCCAGAGGAATTACTGAAGCCCAAATAAAGGCTGATCATGATAACGGGACAAGAGGAAAATAAAGGGAAACAGAGGAAAGAGCTAGGAGGCAAAGGGCATTTATTGAGGTCTAGATAAAGACATGTACATATGTAAATAAATTTATATATGAGGATGGGGAAATAGATCTATGTGCCTATATTTATAGATTTAGTATGAAGGTAGCAGATGGCTATTGGGCCTCCACTCAAGTACTCCCTCAATGCAAGAACAACAACTGGCATTCCATGATGCTTGCTTTCCCAATACGATCTCTGAAGACAAAGCGGGTGCATAGCAAATGAGGTGAAGAAAGCTGATGGTGCCCAGCTATCAAAAGATGTAGCGTCCGGGGTCTTAAAGGCTTGAAGATAAACAAGTGGCCATCTAGCTTAGAAGCAACAAAGTCCAAATGGAAGAAGCACACCAGCCTGTGTGATCACGAGTTGTCGATGGGATCAGGTATCAGGCATCAAAGTACAAAATACCATAACATTGTGAATGAGGGGGATTGCAGAGTAGAGACCCAAAGCCCATCTGTAGACAACTGGATATCCCCTTATAGAAGGGTCACAGGGAGGAGACGAGCCAGTCAGGGTGCAGTATGGCAACAATGAAACATACAACTTTCCTCTAGTTCTTTAATGCTTCCTCCCAAGCCCCACTATCATGATCCCAATTCTACCTTAAAAATCCAGTTAGACCAGAGGATGTACACTGATACAGATAAGAACTGGAAACACAGGGAATCCAGGACAGATAAACCTCTCAGGACCAATAATGAGAGTAGCGATACCAGGAGGGGAAGGGGAAGGTGGGATAGGAAGGGGGAACCAATCACAAGGATCTACATATGGACCCCTCCCTGGGGGATGGACAACAGAAGAGTGGGTGAAGGGGGACATCAGACAGGGCAAAACATGACAAAATAATAATAATTTATAAATTATGCAGGGTTTGTGAGGGAGTGGGGGGCAGGGAGGGAGGGGAAAAATGAGCGATACCAAGGGCTCAAGTAGAAAGCAAATGTTTGGGAATGATGATGGTGACAAATGTACAAATGTGCTTGACACAATGGATGGATGGATGGATTTTGATAAGAGTTGTATGAGCTCCCCCCCCATACAATGATTTTAAAAGGAAAAAAAGTATTTACAGTAATTCATTATTATACAGTAAATACAACAATAAATTATTGTTCTTGCAAAATTCTGTCATGTGATCTCTGATTTTGTTTCTATCTTCAAGGCCATAATTTCTAATTACTTGTTCTTATTCTTTGTTTCCAACTTTCATATCTCTGATGAGTTGTTGGAAGATATCAAGGACATTATACATAAAAAAGTGAATAAGAGTGGGGATAAGGGGCATCCTTGTTGGGTTTCCTGATTCAATAGAAATGTTTTCAGCTTTTCTCCATTGTGTGTAATATTGGCTATTGGTTTTTCATATATTTCCTTTGTTATATAGAGGAGTTTCCCTTCTACTTCTATCTTTTAAAAAAATAAACATTGTTTAAATTTTAAAAATAATTAAATCATTTTATTAGGTGGCTTGTACAAATCTTATCACAATCCATACATCCATAAATTGGGTCAAGTACTTTTGTACATTTGTTTCCCTCACATTCTCAAAACATTTGCTTTCTACTTGAGCCCTTGGTATCAGCTCCTCATTACCCCCTCTCTTCCCACCGCCCCCACAAGCCCTGGATAATTTATAAATTATTATTATTTTGTCACATTTTACACCATCTGATGCCTCCCTTCACCCACTTCTCCACTGTCATTCCTCCAGGGAAGAGGCTATATGTAGATCATTGTAATCTATTCCCCCTTTCTCCCTCATCTTCCTTCCACCCTCCCGGTATCACCACTCTCACCACTGGTCCTGAGGGACTCATCTGTCTTGGATTCCCTGTGTTTCCACTTCCTATCTGTCCCAGTGTACATCCTCTGGTCCAGCTGGATTTGTAAGGTAGAATTGGGATCATGATAGTGGGGAGGGGAGGCAAGAAACATTCAAGAACTAGAGGAAAATTGTATGTTTCATCATTGCTACACTGCATCCTAACTGGCTCATCTCCTCCCTGTGAACCTTCTGCAAGGGGATGTTCAATTGCTCAGAGATGGGCCCTGGGTCCCCACTCTGTACCCCCCCCTCATTCACAATGCTATGATTTTTTTGGTCTTTGATGCCTCATACCTGATTCCTTTGATGCCTTGTGATCTCCCAGGCAGGTGTGCTTCTTATTCCATGTGGGCTTTGTTGTTTCTCAGTCAGATGGCCACTTGTTTATCTTCCATCCTGTAGGACCCCAGACTTATGTCTTCACTGATAGAGTACAATGAGAGCACAGATTGAGAAAGATTTTGCAATGACCCAATGGAAAAAGACAGATTTCTAAACTCTACAGTATAATACAAGCCTGCAAGAAGGAAAAAACAAAACAAATAACCCTCTGAGAAGGTGGGCAAAGGACCCGAACAGGCAATTCACAAAGGATGACACTTGAATGGCTAATAACCACATGAGGAAATTCTCTTGTTCACTAGCCAAGCACAAATGCAAATAAAAACAACCGCGAGATACCATCTAATACTCATAACTGTAGCCCAGTTTAAAAAAACTTAGAACAACAAATGCTGGAGAGGGTGTAGTGAGATTGGAACTCTCATCCACTGCTGGAGAGCTCCTAGATATGTACAGCCACTGTGGGAAGCGATATGGCGAATCCTAAAACAGATGGCTATAGAAATACCATAGGACCCAGCAATCCTATTACTGGGTATAAGCCCCAAAGAAATAAGAAACAGATCACAAACAGATGTATGCACCCTCATTTTCATTGCAGCACAGTGCACAATAGCGAGAAAGTGGAAAGAGCCTAAATTCTCATCAGTAGAAGATTGGATAAAAACTCTGGTAAATACACACAATGGAATATTATGCACCCCCCACCCCAAACAGAGATGAAACCACAAAACACCTCACGACATGGACGGATCTGGCAAACATTATGCTGTGGGAAGTTAGTCAATCACAAATGAACAAATAGTGTATGAGTCCACTGCTGTAGGGACAAGCACCAGGATGTACAAATATTCAGGCTTACAAAGCACCCAGGCTGCTTGCTAGTGTGGCAAGACAATCTGGCAAACAGCCTGACTGGTGCCAATGAACCATTTACCATCCTTTCAAGGTATGGATTTTGAAGGTTACTTTGGCAGTGGGCATTGCAGTTCTGATGGGATCAAATTGTCAAAGGTGGGGAAGGGAATGTGACCCCTTAATGCTACCACGCAAAGTTATGATAAGATCCCTTTGGACAGCTAGACATCCCTAGCAGAGGAATAAAGGTTGCTGATGGGTAAGTCAAGTCAGGAGAGAGGAAAGGGAGTAGACATGTTAGGAGAACATAGCACATGTGTGTTGGTAGAAAAAGGGGGAGGACCAACCTCCAAGTGGGGGAGGGGGGAACGACTGCAAATACTTTTAAGGCTCCTCAGGGAGGATATCCCTGGTAATATGCACCGAATAAGCCACATGACCCTGAGCTTCTGGAAACACCCTGGGCACCCAGGTCAAGTGCCATAGAAAACTGGGGCATTGAATTTTGGATTGGGCACACAACACTCTCCAAAGGCTGCACAGGGAGTTCTAGTACAAAAACTCCATGAGGAACTAGACCGTACCTCAAACACACCTGTAACACAAGGATATAAGACCAAAAATTCATGGTGTTTGAAGAAGCAGAAGATAGCTGTACCTAGAGTATTGAACTACCAGTAAGCAGACAATCATTGACTTACTACATCAGTGTCCCATATGCTGTAATTACATATATATTGTTTCAGTGACTGACATTCCTAGTGAATATTGTAAGTATTCCTAGACAATCAACTCCCATTGTTTTTGTTAATAGCGTCCAGCTACAAAAATCTTTTATTCTGTACCATGTGAATAATTCAGGTACTGCAATATTTGAACCAATCTCTCTATCTCAGCTGCGTTTTAGAAATTAGTGCCAGGGACTAATCAATGACAAGATGCAGATCTTTATGCTCCAGGGAGATGACCAGTAAGACTCTCTACCATAAATTAACAAAGAGGTCTTTAAAGGGGGCCACAGACAGATTAAAAAAATAGACATAGATCCAGGGATGGGTTTTGAGCTTACAATTAAACCTAGCTCCAATTTAAGAACAATTAGTTCTTACATCATGGCCCTGCTCTGTACCTCAGGAAGGAAACACAGAAGATATGGGTGCTACAGCAAAGTGTGGTGAAGAAATTAAACGGTGCCTGGCTATCAGATAAAATAAGGTCTGGGCCCTTAAAGACTTGTTTCCAAAACAAGTAGACATCTAAGTCAGATGTCAGCTAAGTCCAATTGGATAAACTACCCCAACATCAGTAACCATAGGATTGCAAATCATATAATCTCAAGCCAAAGGATGGAATAGTATCAAAGCCCAAATTGTGAGATTTTTGTTTGCCGAAGGTTATGGATGACAGTGTGAGCTTAAGATACATTTGTGAGATCTATACAGGAAATAAATCTCTGGTGATTTCCCTTTAAATGTAGTGGAGGGATGGGAATAAATTGGTTACATAACAGAGTACATTGGAGTGACGATTATAGGGAGATCAAAGTGATCAACTTGATTTGAACCTTTAAAACCTTGTTAGTTGTATCCCTCTTCCCCCACCATTCATCTCTGATGTATTTTGTCATTTTGGGTAGCCCTCTTGCATTTTTGTTATCTATGTTTCTGTTTTTAGGTATAGGCAACCCAGTATTGATGAACATGTAGAGACAGAAAGTGTAATAATGGTTCCTGGAAAGGGGAACAGTGAGGGGGGCGGGCATAGGAGGGCTGATATCAAGGACTGACATCAGGGAGTTCAAGAAGGAAGAGAATGTTTTCAAACTGAGTGTGGTAGCAAATGCACAATACTGCTTGATGTGATTAAACTACGGAAAGATATGATATCTGTATCAGCTCCCAATAAAAAGATTTTGGGGAAAAATGAAAGGTCACTACAAGGACAGGAAAGAAAGGATAAAAACAGGTTTCAGAAGAAATTGAAACTTGCTCCAGAAGGTGAAGTAAAAGAAAGAAATGATGAAGCAAGAGAGTTGACAGATTTCAAAGGTGTCTTGAGAAGAGAAAGAAAATAATGATGGCGAAATGGACAAATTCCTCGCGTTAGAAACCCCAAAAGGAGCAACACACGCACTCTAAATTTCTCGAGCGAAAAGAACGGAAGGAAACAGCCCCAGTATTGAACCAGTCTGTGGGATAATATTGAACGCCAAAGAAGCATCAAAAGAAGATAGAAGGAATGCACAGACACCGCCCCCAGAGAACCGGTGAATGACCAGACGCTCCAAGAGGCGGCATGTGACCAAGACCTGTGGTATTGAAGTCTCAGTGGCATTGGAGGAACTGATGAAACACAAGACTCCAGGAGTTGACAGAATACCAATTAAGACGTTTTAACAGAAGGATGCGATGCAGGTAGCATTCACTCATCTATGGCAAGAAATTTGAAGGACAGTTACCAAGCCAACAGATTGGAGAAAACACATTTTTGTGCCCAATCAAAAGAATGGTGATCCAATAGAATGTGGAAATTATCAAAAGCTTTTCCACTGATATCACACGCAGGGAAAATTTTGCTAAAGATAAAATAGTTGCAGCAATAGTCTCATAGACAACTGCCAGTAATTCGGTAGGATGCGTAGGATGCCGAAGAGGATGTGAAACAAGGGCTATCATTGATAATATCAAATGATTTTGACTGAAGCAGAGAATAACATAAAGATGTTTTACTGGCTATACAAAGATATTTGACTATGTGAATCATAGAAAATTAGGGATAGCATTGCGCAGAATGGGACTTCTGCTTATGTGAAACCTGTACATAGACCAGAATAAGGGCACTGTGTGTCTTAAAAGGAGGCTTAGTGGCTTAGTGGTCAAATGTGAGGCTGCTAACAGCAAAGTCAGCAGTTCTAAACCACCAGGGAGAAAGATGGGACTTTCTACTCCTACAAAGAGCTATAGTCTCAGAAACTCACAGGGGCAGTTTTGCTACTGCCCTATAGCATCTCTGTGAGTCAGCATCGAGTCAGTGGCAGGACATTTTGGTTTGGTGTGGTTTAAAATCAGGAAAGATGTTTATCAGGGTTGTAATTTTATACCATACTTATTTAATCTATATGTTGGGCAAATAATATGAGCTGGGCCAACTCCCCCCACCCCAAAACCAAAACCAAAACTGACCTATGTGAGGAACACAGCATTAGGAATGGAGGAAGAGTAGCAGCCCATGATTTACGAAACAATGTTGCTTGCTGAAAGGAGAGGACTTGGAAATTAAAGAATCTAGTTTTCCCTACGGATCACGTCTCAGCATAAAGGAAACAAAAATCCTTACAGCGTGACCAATAAACACTATTGCAGTAGATAGAGAAAACATTGACGTTGTGAAGGATTTTATTTTACTTGGATCCTCAATCAAAACCCATGGAAACAGCAGCCAATAAATCAAATGATGTATTTCAATGGACAAATCTGCTGCAACATACGCCTTAAAGTGTTCTAAGGCAAAGGTGGTACTGTGAGGACTAAGTTGTACCTCTCTCAAGCAATGATAGTTTCAATCACCTTATGTGAGGGGGGACCCCCACCCCCCTACCGACACACAAAATGGAAAAAAGGTCTGTTGGGTGGAGCTTTCTTAGTACACATTTTTCTGGCCAGGAGAGCACTGGGCAACTCGCGCTGAGTGCACCCAGTGACATTGCCTGGGAAGTTTTTCCCTCCTAGCAGTGAATTTTTTTGTAAAGCAGTTTTACTCTAACCTTGTCTTTTGGTGATGGCCCATTAAAGAGAACAGTGCGTGGCTGTGAAATTTTGTTGCCTGGTTGGGAAAAATGTCGCAAAAACTGTTGTGATGTTGAACACAGCTTACAAGGATAGCGCTGTGGGAATAACTCAAGTGTATGAGTGTTGAAATGTCCTTGGATGATAAACTTCGTTCTGGATGTCCGTCAACTTCCTAAATGGATGGGTGTCCACTCATAGGGCATGTGGAGTTTGTTCCAGCAGGCCAGACTACTGGCCAGCCTTTCTGTTTAGAGGTTCTGAAAAGATAGCACAAGAGTGTGCAACAAAAACGGCCTGATTTGCGGCCGACGGGGGACTGGGCTTGCCATCGTGACAACGCACCTGCGCACGCAGCCATCTGTGCACTAGTTTTTGGCAAAAAAAACCCTCCCTCTCTTTCCCCCCACACCTTACTCCCCCGATCTCATTTTGTGACTTATTTTGGTTTCCATGCATGAAAACGGACACCAAAGGACAGCTATTTGACGATGTAGAAGAGGTAAAGGCAAAACTGAGGGCGGTGCTGTCAGCCATCCAAACAGATGAGTTTGAAAAATGTTTCCAAAGATGGAATCGCAGATTTGACAAATGTAGTCAGTGTAATGGTGAGCACTCTGAAGGTGATAAGGTTGTTTTGTAAAAAATTGAAATTCATAGCTTTGGGGAAAATTCTGATTTTTTTGGGGGGGTTACACCCTCTTATGTGGACAATTACTAAGGAAGACTGAAGAATTATTGGTACTGTTGAATTGTGGTATTGGTTGAGAATATTGAATATTAGAAGAAAGGAGAAATCTGTCATCAAAGAAGTCCAGCATGTTTCGTAAAGTAGATGACCGGTAAAAAAGGCAATGACTCTCAATGAGATACATCGATCTGATGGTTACAGTAGGTTCAAACATGACCATAACTGTGAGGGTAACACAGGACTGGGAAAAGTTTCGTTCTGTTGTTCAGAGGACTGCTGTGCGTGGAACCAACTTGACAGCACCTAACAATAATAATCTTTGTAAACCTTATGGTGATGTTGGAACACAGCCCCTTTCCTTTGGCAAGAAAGGTTGGCCAGTAACCCTTTGTGCAGTCTAACTGTGGACCAGGAAAGGTAGGTCCATATAGCTGTCAGTCCCTAGATGCCTTTTATCCAGTTTGCTTTGACTAATTATAAAATCTGCAAAATAAGAGAGCACCCCTGGTGGCTGTGTGGGTTATGCGACGGACTGCTAACCACAAGGCCAGCAGTTCGAAACCACCAGCTGCTCGGTGGAAGAAAGATGAGGACACTTCTCAGAAACCAACAGGACCAGTTCTACCCTGTCCTATCTTGTTGGCTCCAATGGCAGTGAGCAGAACAAGAGTCACATGATTTCATCTTTCTTGCTGAATAATGAATGCAAATTAGGGAGGTTTTTGCTATGCAGTAGCTTCTGATTTTCCTGAAATTTAGAACTATAAATAGTAGGAGTTTTCTGCGCTAGGACAATATTGGGGAGAATCAGGAGAGAATTAGATTGTGGGGAGGCAGAAACTGCACATGTTCTGGGTTTGAATTTTAGCTTGCCAGATATTAGCTCTGTTGTTGGCCTTTGGCAAAGTTTTAACCTCACCAAGTCTATAAAACGGGAATAATAACATCTTACCACCAGATGAATATGAGATTTGTACATAAAGTATGTGGTCTCTAGGATGTACTAAAATATGTGTGATATGATTATCCTTAGAATATGTCTTTCAGCACTGTGAGAGGTCCTGAAAAGCATCAGGATTCAGGATAAATCATTTTTCTTATTTCTTTGCTCTGTCATGTCCTTGACTTTCCTCATATTGAATGAATGTCTCCAATTTCCTCTTATCAGCTCTTGCCTTTTGTTTCTTTTTCATTCTTTTAAACAAATCAAAAGAAATGGACAAAGATAGTCATGCCAAGTAGTTATTGGCTGTCTTTGTATGGAAGCTAGAAATTGCCTGCCTTTCCTTCCCCCTGTCCAACTTCCCTCCTTGTCTTTTCTCTCCCTTCATATCAGGAATACAATGCATTGTGAGACAGATCAACAGATGCGTCACCTTTACACTTCTGAGTGTGAAAATATGGGCTGGGATGATAGACGTAGCTACAATGTTTTCCAGGGGTATCTAGTCCTGTTATTTACAAAATAATTGCTATTCCAGAAAACAATTGGTAGGTGCCTCCCCCGAAACGAGGACCATTCTTACAGATGGGTACTAAGGACGCTATTCTCTTGAGGAATTCATTACATTTTGATTAGTCTTTTACACATTTGCTCAGAACAACATGAAGTATTTCCTCCAGGCCAGGCTGGGGTTGCCAGCTGTGACAGAGATGGACATTTAATTTGTTTGCGATTGGGTTGTCAAGGCTGGACATTTGTCATTTGAAATTTCCTCTTTGCTCCTTTTCCTTAAATCCACTCCTAGTAAGGGCAATATAAAAAATAAGGCAGATTAAAAATTGATGATATGGAGTGATGGTGGGTTGGTTTCTATTTTATTTTACTTAGTAAAAATCATGGGTTTCGGACTTGGGATTAAAATTCCCGACTATGCTACAGGCAAAGCCCACACTGCTCACAAAACACCCCAGCAACCTCATCCCATTTCTTAGGGAAGATTTAATAGCAGACCTGTTCAGTGAAGCACATACAAGTTCATTACCTGTATAAAACATTCTGTGGGATTTTTACTAGTGTCCAAGGCAGAGTTAAAAGTCATTCCCAACTACACTTTTCTACAAAAGAACAAAATAAAGCCTGTCGTGCTAGCCTTGATTTGGGGGGTTGGGGGTGGATTAGGGGCACAGGTGGTTGGTGTCTTTTTGCTTCACTAATTTGCTGAATAAAACATTCATAGTGACCCTTCTTATCAGTTGCATGAATAATTGTATTAAGTGGGTTGTATTAACAACCCATTGTTACTACAATGTTCCACCCTGTGTGTGCTAGGAGTGGAGCTCTGGTGTGTTGTCGTTATGTGTTGGCCTGCTATAACCACAAGGTCAGTAGTTCAAAACCACCAGTTGATCCTTGAGAGACACATGAGGTTTTCTGCTCCTGTAAAGATTTAGAGTCTCGGAAACCCACAGGGGGCAATTCTACCTTGCCTTGTAGGATTGTTATGAATTGGAATAGACTCTATGGCAATGAGTTTGTTTATTTGGAGTGGTAAGAGTTGTTTTAAAAGTGTGTTGTCCAATTGCAAGGAGTTGGAAACAACCCAAATTTCCATCAACCGACGAATGGATTAAAAAACTGTGGTACATACATATTCTTTTATGAGTCACTGGTTTTCTTTTTTGGTGTCCTCGTTGTGTTCTCTTTTATTGCTTATTCTTGCTATGCCTTGGTTTTGGTGCATATTATTATCTTTACAGATATATCTAGATAAGATAGGCTGAATGAACAGTCTAGAGGAGAAAACAATGGGACCGATGGTTCCAGGGGGTGCTTGGGAGAGGGGGAAGTAGGGGTAAGGAGGTGGTTTTGAGTGATCCAAAATTAGTGGCAAGGAGGATGTGAGAGGACTGGTAGGGATTCAGCAAGGGCAATGTAACCAAGAGAAATTACTGAAACCCAAAAGAAGGCTGAGCATGATAGTGGGACAAGAGGAAAGTAAAAGATAAATAGAGGAAAGAACTAGGAGACAAAGGGTATTTTTAGAGGTCTAAATACAGGCATGTACACATGCAAATTTATATAGGATGGTGGGGAAATAGATCTACATGCATATAATTATAGGTTTAGTATTAAGGCAGCAGATGGACATTGGACCTCCACTCAAGTACTTACTCAGTGCAAGAACACTTTGTTCTATTAAATTGGCATTCCATGGTGCATACCTTCCAGACATTATCGCTGAAGACAAATGTGTGCATAAGCAAATGTGATGAAGAAAGTTGATGGTTCCCGGCTATCAAAAGATATAGCGTCTGGGGTCTTAAAGGCTTACAGATAAAGAAGCAGCCATCTAGCTCAGAAGCATCAAAGCCCACATGAAAGAAGCACACCAACCTATGTGACCACAAGGTGTAGAAGGGACCAGGTAGCAGACATCAAAGAACAAAAATTCATATCAGTGGATGCCCACCTTCCCGATATGATCACTGAAGACAAATGTGTGCATATGCAAATGTGCTGAAGAAAGCTGATGGTGCCCTGCTATCAAAAGATATAGCGTCTGGGGTCTTAAAGGCTTGACGATAAACAAGTGGCCATCTAGCTCAGAAGCAACAAAGCCCACACGGGAGAAGCACACCTGCCTGTGTGACCACAAGGTGTTGAAGGGATCAGGTATCAGGCATCAAAGAACAAAAAAGCGGAAACCCAAAGCCTATCTGTAGGCCACTGGACACACCTCCTTACTGAAGGTTCATGGGGAGGAGATGAGCCAGAGTGCAGGGTAGCAATGATGAAATATACAACTTTTCTCTAGTTCTTAAATGCTTCTTCGCCCCACTATCATGATCCTAATTCTACCTTACAAATATGGCTAGACCAGACCAGAGGATGTACATTGGTACAGATAGGAACTGGAAACACAGGGAATCCAGGTCAGATGAGCCCCTCAGGACCAGTGGTGAGAGTGGTGGTACCTGGAGGGTGGAGGGAAGGTGGGGTAGGAAGGGATAACCTATTACAAGGATCTGCATATAATCTCCTCCCTGGGGGACGCACAATAGAAAAGTGGGTGAAGGGAGGTGTCGGATAGTGTAAGATATGGCAAAATAATAATTTATGAACTATGAAGGGTTCATGAGGGAGGGAAGAGTGGGGACGGAGGGGGAAAATGAGGAGCTGATATTAAGGGCTCAAGGACAAAGCAAATGTTTTGAGAAAATAATGCTGGCAACAAATGTACAAATGTGCTTGACACAACGGATCTATGTATGGATTGTGATAAGAATTGTATGAGCCCCCAATAAATGATTTTAAAAAAATGTGTGTTGTCTAACTGGGAGTGCTGCTGCCTTATCCTTCGTTTCACGTGAGTATAGTATGGGACTTTTGTAGCTCTTTTACAGAGGGGCCAAGGAGCTCCTGGGGCAGAGCACATGGTTAACATACTCAGTAACTGAAAGATTGGAGATGTCTGCCAGCCAGAGGCATCTCTGGAAAACTTGCACTTGAAAACTGTATGGAGCTATTTTACTGTGACACACCTGAGGTCACCACATATTAGAGAGCTGGCTTGAAGGTAAGTAATGTACAAGGGTCAAATGAGGTTGACAAGTCTGTTAACCAAACTCAATTTCTGACAGGCAAACTGGTTACCTTGGCCTATTGGCATAGTGTGCTACTTGGCCTATTAACATAGCCCAATTCTATTGGGCTGCTAATTGCAAAGTCAGCGGTTCAAAAGTACTAGGCTGTCTGCAGTATGAGGCTTTCTACACCTGTCACAAGTTAGAATCTCTGAAACCCCAGTGGACGTTATTCTTGGTTTTAAGGAGTTGCTACAAGTAGTATTGAGTTGACGAGAGTGAGTTTGGTTGGGTTGAGAGTTATTACTTTGTTAAAGAAATACAATTTTTATTTTGTTTTCTTGGATAACTGGTCCCTGTGGAAATACCCATTTAACATATACATGACTAATATTTTACTCCATCATCAATTCTTTGAGTTCAGATGTGCCATAGATTTGTATTATGAACCCCATAGGTTAAAGTGGACCCTTGGTGGTATAACGGTTATGCATTGGACTATTAATTGCAAGGTCAGCAGTTCAAAACTACGAACTACTTGTTAGGGGGAAAAATGAGGCTTTCTACTCCCATAAAGAGTTAGTCTCTGAAACCCACAGGACCATTTCTACCTTGTCCAATAGGATCATTTTGAGTCACAATCCACTGGATAGCAGTGAGTGAGACAGGTTACCAAAAGGTGCCCTCACAGCATGGCTCTTGTGGGCTATGCATTGAATTGCTAATTGCAAAGTTGGTGGCTCAAACCCACCAGCTGCTCCATAGTAGAAAGAGGAAACTGTCTGCTCCTGCAAGGATTTAAATTCTCAGAAACCCAAAGGGGCAATTCTATTATGTCCGTAGTGTTACCATGAGTTGCAGTCAACTCGATGGCAGTGAATTTTTAGAATGCACTTTGTTTGTGGTATCTATTCTTTGGGAGACTAGTAACATCTGTTGTTTATGAGCAGGTATCTCAAAGAATGAAGTCGCTGGGTGGTGTAATGGTTAACATGCTCAACCCATACCCTAAAGGCTGACAGCTGGAGCCCACTCCGCAGAAGAAAGGCCTGGAGGTTTCTCTTCAGAAAACCCAGCCGTGACATCTTTACACAGCACAGTTCTCCAGTGACACGATGGAGTCACTGTGAGTGGAATCACGGCGACTGACTGGTTGATTTCAAAGACCACCCGCTGAGACACGAACATGGTTGCTGAGCATGTTAGCAGGAGACATCATGAAGTTTTGTTTCCCAAGCAGCTGCTACTGGAGGTGTGATGGCGCCTGGAAAAGAAGGACTCTAGTTCTGACATTTCCACGAGCTGTGCGACCTTATATAAGGCATTTAATCTCTCTGAAACACAGGTTGGGTACCTGTCAGTAAGTCTTACTGGACGATTCCACAATTCCCTTTGATCTCTTAAAAAACATCATGTGATTTTCTTAAGGAGTTTTTTATTTGATTGTGACATTTCATTTGGCACCTAATTCTTAACTCAGCGTATTTTGATTCTTGTAGATTTAATACATGGAATTTATCATTCTATTAATGTACCTTGGAGTGAAATGTAGTCTGTGTATCCACCTGTCTCACATTTATAATACATATTACATCTTTTTAATGTACATCATGAGAAATGCCAGTGGACCTAAATGAAATATTACTATTGTTGCATTCATTTTTACCAACTCTGTCGGGCTAGATGAATTAAATAAGGAATGACGTGTGATACAGAAATTACATTTATCTTATACTCAGGTGTCTGTATGCTGCATAAACAGGGATATTGAATATGCTTTGGGTTTTCTTTACCAAGTGTCGGCAAAGTTTCTAACTTTGTGAAAATAAATTGAAAATCAAATGGACGGTTTGATTTTTAAACATGAGGCTGAGCTATTGTTACAGCACCCATTGTCTCTGGCAGACAGCGCAGCGGGGGACTCAGTTCCTTTGTCCTATACCTGGTGATTGGGCAGGTGAGAGCGGGTGAGGCAGATGTGAGACACACGGGTTATAAGATTATGAATAGTGGTGGGAATGATGAACTGAAGATAAAGAAATCTGTGGGGACTCCTGAGATCAGATAAGTCAGGAATCTCTGATCTTTAACATTGTTTGTTCTTCAGAACATTTCACTTTACCCATTTCTCTGTCCTTTCTTCTGCCGGCTGTCTGGACACCTTCTCACCTTACCTCTTCTTTCTAAAGATATTACAATCTTGGACACCTCACTTTAGTATGAATATTTCTATATTTGAATAGTAGTTTCACACACCAAGAAGAGTTCTGCCTTGACATTTTCACACATGAAGAATTCAAAAGGATTTGGGAGACGGGTTAGATTTCCAATTTTGGGAGTAGACTCAAAGTTTTCATTAGCCAGCCATTTAAAATATGATTTCGTGATGCCACAGTACTTTTGTTTTCAATGATCTTCAAAACTGTGAGGTAATTTATAGAGAATAAAGTGTAGCTCTATGGATTTTCGGGCACACACAGATATTTTTTGTAATGAATATTATCAAAATTTAGACTACACTTAGCACTCCAGAAAGCGCCTTTGGAACCTTTCCTGTATCACAAATTCATCAATTTGTATTTCCTCATCTCTTGCAGCACATTCAACCAACTACGGAATCTCATAGTCGGTTAATTCACAGACATCATAATGAAAGGAAAATAGCCCATAGCACAACGGAGGCCCCAGGAAACGTAGTCAGGTAAAACGGCACCATTTTGAGATAATTTTGAGGGAAATGATAACTATTATCTACAGGTACCTTTTTATTGAGGGTCACTGCCAACCACAGTAGAATTCCAGCAGCCTCATTTACAATCACACTCATCCTCAATAGCCATATTTGTGGCTTCCTAGGTAATGAGGTGATTTATCATGGTATGTCAGCCATAAAGAGTTCAGTATAAGTGAATTTGGTTTCCTAAAAAAAGTATTTATATCTAAACACTTTTACAATAATCTGACACTGCCCTTTAAAGGTAAGCACATATTATGTGATTTGCATATGAAGAAACCATGCATTACTCTTATTTGACTGACTGTCAGCTTTTGCGGCTACACTTGGTAGTCCCCAGGCCTGTCATTGTTCCCACGATAGAGCTCATTTTTCAAGGGTTAATAACATAGACCTTAACATTCACATTGGGTTGAAACTTGGCAACCACTAGGACTATACAGCCCAAGGAGCTGATTTTAAACAAAAATGGTTTAAATTGATTTACCCTTTTCAAATTAGAGTGTGTCAAAATAATGGTACTTTGCCTCAGTTCTAATGCTTCACATTTAGTTTGTGTAAAAATTAGTAAGCTATGTTTCCCAGGAAGTGATCCGGGGGATACCAGGTATGGGGCAAGTTAAATAATGATTGGTTTCCACTGAGAACTCCAAAAGAAATCTGCAGACTTTGACTAATTTCCTTTTAGAATATTGTTGCTGCTTTAAAAGGAAAGCCCATCGCCCTTGCCTTTACTAGGCGGGAACAATTGTGGGAGTAAATGGAATTTGAAAAGAGAGTGGAAAAGAAAATGCTTGAGGTTGTGTTTGGTTGTGTAAGATCTTGAACTCACCGTGAATTTCTCACCGTGCAGCCCCTAAGCTGGGGCACGTGCCAGTTGCTCACGTTTTTTGACTTTTCAGTTTTGAAAAGTACAGTGAAAAAAGAGAAGAGGGTGCTTGTTTTCTCCCTGTAGCACACTTTTATTGCTACCCTGTGCAAATGTACATTTCTATTTTGATATACAAATGTATACAGCTATTAAAATATGAATTCTTTGATGAAGCAAAATGCATGATAGTTGAATGCGAAATCGATCATCTTCTCTGTAAACCTTCACCCAATTCATAATAAGATTGAAAAATGGACTCCAGTCCTCCTAATTGTGCCAGCAGTAGTTAAAATCTACATTGTACCCCTCTTTGAAAAATTATCTAAATGTTGATATATTTAATGTGCAGCCATATCCTAAAGAAAAAGATGCTTCTGGGTTTTGTTGTTTGGAAACCAGCTTCTCAATGAGAGAAGAGCTAGATTAATGAGGACATCACACTGTCAATTTTAAACTTTGAACAGCTTTTGACTGAGCATGATGTTGACAGAAATTTGGAGAGCCAGCACGTAGATTACGGACAGTGAGACTGGGTCATCCTGTGTCAAAGGTGCAGTTTCATCCTTATATTATACAAAGACACGGGTGAACAATAGGAGATGCTCTCAAGTAGTTGGCATGACATTGCAGTCTGCAATAAATTAGAGATGTGAGACGAGCAATACAGAGTGGATGCAGCAAGAGGCTGTGGGAATCTCATTAGCCTTGCATTCTTGGTTTGAATTTATTTTTCCATTCAGTCAACTCGAAGGCAGTGAGTGAGTGATGGGGTCGCTTGTTCGATCTTGAGAAAATTAATAATCTTTGCTGATTCTAGGCGTGGTGTTAATAGTGATTATCTTTAATATTTCTGTAGGAATTAAAAATAATGCATCTAACATATACTAGTTATTCAACAAACATAAACCGAACCAAACTCACGTCGATGGCAACTCATAGCAACTCTGTAGGCCAGGGTAGAACTGCTCTTGTGAATTTCTGAGCCTGTCACTCTTTACAAGAGTCTCCCTGGAGTGGTTCATGGTGTCATTGCTAACCTTACAGCTAGCAGTCCAAGGAATAATCACCACGCTACCCAAAATGAAAAAACATATAACACAACTTCAAGAGACTGTGACCCCTCAATAACCTAAAACCTAATAGAGATACACCCCACTATGTACAAACAAAACAATACAAACCAAAAATACAGAAAAGTTTGGAAACTAGATCAGGTCCAGCATGCATCATAGAGGGACCTGCTGACAAAATTTTAACTGCTCAAGTCAGGTTTATGCCTTTACTTTTTGATTCTCAACTCTCTAATGCACTCTGCTTATTGACCACTTTCCTCCTGTCCCTCAAATGTGGGTGGGAGTTTGCTGGAGGAGGTGTATTTTCTATGAAATTCCACAATTGGATCTTGGCTCCCACTGTCGTCCACACCCTTCTGCAAACCAGATTCTCACACTTTAGGCTCTGATACTAATCCCTCCTTCGATTTTGGATTATCTACTTCACGTGGACCTTTCTTGGTGGTGAAAACTTCAGAAGTCTCCACGGTTTCTGGATATGACCTTCGCATCCTGGCTGTCACGGATAGAACCAGGCACGGGAACAAGGAGTGGCGCACTGCACATGCTGAGAGGTTCAGGTTTCCGGTCGGTAGGCATGGGTGGGTGCTAACCTGGATTGGCCCTCCTCGGCCACCTGGATTGGCCCAACTAGACCAACCTGGATTGGCCCACCTAGGCCAGGTGAATACAATTCAGCCAATGGGGTCAATCAGAGGTCGTCCACCACGCCTCCCCATGGAATCCTTGGAAAGGCAGGAGCCCAGAGTGGAGACACACTTTCCTGCATGACGCTGAGCAGCTTCCGCCAGGCTGCATGGTCGGGAGTTGTCCTATGGGTGCCTTGCAAACCTGAAACTTCTTCTAACGCACATAAAACTCACTTGGATCACGAACCAGGCTTCGGCGTGAATTCTTTCTCGTGCGGAGCCAAGGACTGAGGTATAGATCTAACTCCACAGAGATCTAACACTCCCACCCGAGGACTTCTTCCAGACGGCTCAGAGAGAAGCATGCTTACTGGCCCAGGTGCAAAGAGGATTCCCTGTCCTGTGCGTTTCTGATCCTGAAGGTTAACTTTCCTGGTTATCCCTATAATTGTGAGTATTGTCTGTGAATTCCCCGTGGCTGGTGCAATGAATTATTGCACCAGGTTGAGAAACGGAGAGTACTGTGGGCGGCACCGTTGGAGTCAGAATTGATAAGGAAGTCTGGAGGGTGGAGACATGCCTGACCTCAGCCTCACAGGAAGGAGCCTCGGGCAGATGCTGAATCTGAATCTCCTTCTTCCTTGTGAAGTGGGAGGAGGGAAGGCGACATGCCCACGTGCCCTTTGTGCAGATTGTTTTATAAGAGGTATCTCTGATCTGGCCAACCAGTTTGATTCTCTACCATGAAAAAATTAGTTCTATTTGTTTAGAGAATGATCAAACTGAAGGTGGCAGAAGTGGAAAGACATATAGAGAGAAGACAGCAAGCATCCGTGAGCTAGAAAGAAGAGTAAAGCCGTGCTTTGGAGACAAGTTGATTATGGGAAAAACAATAAATGGGAGCTCCAACCAGTTTTAGAGGACCGTAATGGGAGAACAATTGGGCCGTGAGTGTTGGCATTCCTTTGGAGTGGCAGGAGTGCTGCCCTCCGTGCTGCTCTAGGAGATATTGTTTCGTTACGTTCTCCTTCAGACCTGGCTCTAAGTTGTCTTCATATGATTTCCTATCTCTTACTTCCTGCTATGTTACCAAAAATCCCTATTAACGGAGGTATTTTGAATTAAAAATTAAAAAAAAATAAACTCCAGACAACAAATACATATATTGATGGATTGGTAAATAAAAATCAAGCTGGAGAAAGGACTTTAGGTATGTTCTGTGTATCCCAAGTAAAGTCACAGATACGGAAACCCAGCAAGCAAACTGACTGCCATCAAGACAATGCTGTCTCACAGTGACGCGCCAGGACACTGTGGAAGTTTTACATCTGTACAGGAGCAGATGGCCTTCTCGGCCTCCAGCAGAGTGTTCGTGGGTCCTCGCCTCTGACCTTGAGTGAGCAGCCCCACGTGTAGCCGACGGCACTGCCCGTGTTCACGGATGTGCGAAGCCGCGTGGTATTTGTGAGAAATTACAATGGGTTTAGTGCTTTATCAAGAAGTCAGCAGGAGCAATAGCAAAGTATGAAATGTGCAAGAGTTTGGAACATATTTTATTGCTATGAATCTATTAAAAGAATTTCTTGAAAGGAGGATGATGGGTTAGACTTTTCTTTTAGGCAGATAGCTCTTGTGGTTTTCTGGAAGACGTCTAAACAAATAGAGACAGGTTTGGTAAAGACTGAGTAGATTGCTCTGATTACTAAGATGGCAGCAGTAGGGATCGGAGGGTAGTTGTGCTATTTAACAGTTTTAATTGACCACCTGTTCTTGGTGGATGTTGAGAATGAAATAGAGAAGCCAATGAAAGAGGATTCTTGGGTTTGTGGTTTCAGTGCCTCAGGGAGTCTGATGATACTGAAGGCAAAGGTCAGATGTGACCCCTCTGTAATTTTCACGCTAGTTTAAAAAGAAAACACAAGACGAAGATATGGATTCAGTAAAAGATGATCAAAGCCACTTTGGACACACTTAGTTTGAGATGTCTCCAAGTCATTCAGATAGATTAAAAAAATAGGCAGTTATAGACATGTTTCTGAAATTTAGAGAAGTCAATTCTGGAGGCAGATGAGCTAGAAGACATCAATTTTTTAAAAATAGAAACTGATAGAAGTCTATTGATTATATGTTTCTCAATCTGGGGACCATTTTAACTAGAGTGTCAAAAATGTGCTGAGAATAGAGAGCCTTAAAACATTTATACAAAAACGTATGGACACTGCCAGGGAACCAGGGATCTGAAGAGAACTGATAAACACATTTGTAGTCATGATGGCCTATCATATAATATTGTTGCAGTGCCTCGGATGTATCCTGGGCTGTTGGTCTCCAGAACCGAAGAAGGAACTCACAGACAAGCAGCAAACAAAAGGCAAAGCTTATTTGGAAAGGACAGAGAAGAACCTAATGTAGCATTGGGGAGTAGACTGAGTTGCTGCTGAATGAACTGTTTAGGGGATTTTATCAGACAGGGTATTTGAGCTGTCTGTCTTCAGCTTATGAATAAACCAATCCTGTGTCTGGTCCTATTTTTCAGTTCTATTGATGAACCTGATCATGACCTGGCCACAGCTGGGTCTCACACAGGTATGGACAGGAAAGTTAGCATGCAGTGGTCAGCAAAAAGAGTCGGGGGCGCTGATTCTGCAGTTTAAAATCAGCCTAGAGGTCTGATGCCTGCTGGCTTAATATTTAAATTGTCCAAGGCCGTTGGGTCTCCTTTCCGTCACTCTGTCAGTGGGCTCTCTTCATCCCCACTTTGGAATGGAAAGCCTAACTGCTATGAGGGAGATGGGGAAGACATTCCTTGTTATGTGGTGTGGGAGCCACGGGGATGGAAGAGATTGCGTCAGGGCAGGAAGGACTCGCATTCCCAAGGTAGGGAAACCCCAGTGAAGGGATAGGGAGCGGACGAGGAGCCCATGTGAAAAGGAGAACAAGGCTAGTCAGACTGATATGAACAACACCAGGAGAGGGTGGTTGAAGTTGAGGATGGATAAAGACTCATTCCCGACCCCAAACCAAACCCAGTGCCATCCAGGTGATTCTGATCCACTGAGAGGTCGTAGCTACAGGAGAGAGCAGAGCGCCTCATCTTTCTTATAGCAACTGGTGGGTTTTAAGGCATTTTCTTTTGGTTAACAATACTGACTCACCAATGCATAACTCCTTATGATCCCCGGAAGGAAGTAATTATTATTGGAATCCAGTTTAATCATGAGACAGAGGAGAATGGCTGTTGAAACAAGGGAAGATTGTGTGGAAAGGAGGGATTACAAGGACACGATTCAATGATGCTATGGGTGAGAATGAATGGAAATGACTGCTTTGGGAAGTTTAGCTGCTGGCGGTGGGGAAACCGGGCCATAACTGGAGGATCAAAGGATTTACTTGAGGATTTTTATAGACTAAAGAAGAGACAATAGGAAGTAAAAAGGTTGGCTTGATATGTGAGGGTCTAGTTTGTTAAGTGAGGTTGCAGATGACAGCCTGAGGAAATCTGTCCACATGTATGGCCAGAGACACAGGTGTACATTCTAGTGTGTATGGAGAGGTAGACTATTAGCCGCACTCTAAAGGGTTCAATTTTCATGATAAAGAGGGAAACTATTCCAAGTCTGTGGAGAGGGTCTGGAATTACTAGTTACTTTCAGGATAAAATATTTTTTCAGGAGTTCCTGGGTGGTGCCAGCTGTTAACATGCTAAGGCATTAATTGGAAAGGTTGAAGCTACAGTCTATTCAGAAGAGTCTCTAAAAGGCCTAGTGATCCACATCCAGAGAACGGGACTCGGAAACCTGGGGAGCACAGGTGTACTCAGAAGCACCTAGGGTTGCTGTTGGACACAGTTCACTAGAGAGCAACGGATGGTTTCAAGCGCTTGTTAAAGCCAGAGCGCAGAGAAGTGGGAAGACTATCAGTGAGCAGTGATGTCTTTCTGCAAAGTTATATCACGTACCCCTCCCCCCCCATAATCATTGTCATGGTTAAGTGCCATTGACCTGGTTCCAATTCCTACCAACCCTATGCACGATAGGATGAAACACTGCCCTGTGCCATCTTTAAAATTGTTATGCTGAAACCAATTGTTGCAGTTACTGGGTCAGCCCATTTCATTGAGAGTCTTCCTCTTTTTCATAGATTTATTTGCTCAGCACACAGAGTGATTCAGCATGGTAAAAAACAAAACAAAACAAAAAACCAACCCTGACACACTCCTTTCCTCATTTTAAACCAGGTAGCATACTCTTGCTCTGTTCAAAGATTGTCTCTTGGTCTATGGACAAATTCTGCATGAATACAATGAAGTATTTTGAAATTCCCATTCTTGGCAGTGTTATACAAAATTGCTATGATCCACAGAGTCAAATGCTATTGCATAGTCAATACAACACATGTAAACAGCTTTCTGTGTTCCTCACTTTCAGCTAAGATCCATCTGATTCAGCAATGACAGATATCCCTAGCTCCACATCTTCTTGGAATCACACTTGAATTTCTGGCAGGTTCCTCTCAATGTATACTGCAACTGCTTTCAATTATCTTTAGGAACATTTTGTTTGCATGTGACATTAATGATATTCTTCAATAATTCCGAATTCTGTCAGGTCATCTTTCATTAAAATGGGTACAAATATGGCTCACTTCTATTTTTTTTAAACCAAAGATTTCAGTTGGTGTTAGGCCAATTCCTGCTGTTGTTATGGTTGTTAGGTGTCCTCGAGTTGGTTTCAATCCATAGTGACCTTATTCACAGCAGAACAAAACACGGCCCGGTCCTGTGCCATCCGCACAATTGTTCCTATGCTTGATCACATGTGGCAGCTATGGTGTCAATCCATCTCATTGAGGGTCTTCCTCCTTTCCGCTGCTCCTTTCGTTTACCAAACATGATGTCCTTCTTTAGAGGCTGGTCTCTTGGGACCACATGTCCAAAGTATGTAAGATGAAGTCTCACCATACTTACCTCTGAGGAGCTCTATGACTGTACTTCTAAGACAGATTGTTTCATCCTTTTGACAGTCCATGGTGCTTTCAATAGTCTTTGTCAGCACCACAATGTAAATACATTGATTCTTCTTGGCTCTTCCTATTCACGGTCCAACTTTCACATGCAGATGAGGCAATTGAGAATATCATGACTTGGTGCAGGTGCACCTTAGTCCTCAAAGTAGTTTCCCTGCTTTTCAGCACTGTAAAGAGAACTGCTGCCACAGATGTACCCAAAGCAATGCATCATTTGATCTCTTTACTGATATTTTCATGAGCATTGATGGTGGATCCAAGCAAACCAAAATCCTTGACAACTTTAACCTATTTTCCATTTACCACTGTTATTTTTGGTTCAATTTTGAGGATTTTGGCCTTCTTTACATTGAGTCATCATCCATACTGAAGGCTGCAAACCTTGATCTTCATCAGCAAATGCTTCAGGTCCTCCTCATTTTCAGCTTACAAGGTCGTGTCATCTGTATATTGCAGGTTGTTAATAAACCTTCCTCCTATCCTGATGTCATATTCTTCTTCATATAAGCCAGCTTCTCTGATTATTTGCACAGCATACAGATTGAACAAATATTGTCAGAGGATACACTCGTCACACACCTATACACCTTTCCTGACTTTTTTGTGTGTATAAGAAAGAGCTTTATATACAAGAGCAGTTGATTATTGAGGAAAGATCCCAGCTCAGTCCAGACCAGTCCATAAGCCTGATATTAGCCCATGTGTCCGATACCAATCTATAAAGTCCTCTTCAGACCCATGAAACACATGCAAGAACGCCAGATGCAAGAATAACACAGGCCAGTGAGTGGGCAGTCTTATGGATCCAGTGGCATTGTAATCATCTCCGCGCTGGCGGGGCTTTCAACGTGGCTTCTCTGGCTCCAGAGGTCTGACTCCATCAGCCTCTCTCCATGTGTCTTCTCCATAGGGATGTTTGGCAGGGCATGAGCTGAGAGCGAGAGTGTCTCCCGCCTCCAAGGAAGAAAATCAGAATTCCCAGAATCGTCAGGAGAAGGCCATGGCCACAGAGTGACCCCATTGGCTATCACTTGATTGACAGGATAGACTCCACCCCTTCACTCTTAATCCTCAAATTGACACATGATGATATAACTGCCACAACTTGCTGGATCTACAGTGTAAGTTTTTTCTAATATAATGCACGTGTTCTAATTATAGTATAGTTCCTGCATCTGTAGTCTCACCTCTAACTGTGACATTAATCTGCCACCAATCAAGAAGCTGTGACAGTTTCCTTGGTTCCTTACCTGATTTAACTAGCATCCTGACTGTAAATCCTTGAACATGATTTTGACCTCCTATTAATGGTCTCCCTTGCTTGGACAATACGTCATTGTCTTTGTCTTGACTTTCTCCCATCTAACACTTAATAAATGTTCTTCTTAAATTATATTCGAGGCTGGGGTCTCTTTTGTATTATAAATTAATTCTACATTAAATATAAATATTAAAAAAAACCCTAAACCTCACTGCCATCAAGTTGATGTTGACTCTTAGCAACTGTGAGTTTCCAAGACTGTAAACCCTATGGGAGTAGAAAGCATCCCCCTTTCCCTGGAAGCAGCTGGTGGTTTTGGGTTGCAACTCAAGTGGTGACCACTAAATGTAAATAGCAAATATTGATGTCATTGGGAGGAGGCTCAACGTCTCAAGCCTTAATCCTGTAACATAGCACTCCATCCTAAATGGGATCATAGCCACAGTCATCGAATTGAGAATTAAAATGCATCACAGAAGGAACTATGGCGAGAAGGGACACACTAATTGACAACATCTCAGCCGTCTTGAGGGGAAAGCTGTCTTGATGGCAGCTCGGCAGCTCTGGGTTCTGCAGATTCTGGTTTCCATTAAAGCTGCAGCTCTGTTTTGTTTACAATTTTCTTTACTGGTCAATTGGGCTTCAAACTTCCTTCTTATTTTTAAAAATTGAATACGTTTATTGGGGGCTCTTGCATCTCCTCATAATCCATACAGTCATCCACTGTGTCAAGCACATCTGCACATATGCTGCCATCATCATTTTCAAAGCATTTTCTTTCTACTTGAGCCCTTTCCTGATTGTAAACCAGGCAGCATCCACTTGTTCTGTCCTCACAACTATCTCTTGCTCCACGTACAGGTTCTGCATGAGCACAATGAAGTGTTCTGGAATTCCCATTCTTCTCAAGGCTGTCCATAGTTTGTTATTATCCACATAATTGAATACCGTGGCATAGTCCATAAAATACAAGTAAACACCTTCCTGGTATTCTGTTTTCAGTCAGGATCCGTCTGACATCAACAGTGATATCTCTTGTTCCGTGTCTATTCTGAATCTGGCTGGAACCTCTGGCAGCTCCCTGTCAGCATACTGCTGTAACTGTTGGTGGATGATCTTACGGAAAGGTTTACTTGCATGTGATATCAATGACATTGTTCTATAGTTTGAGTATTCTGTTGGGTCACCCCTCTTTGGACTAGGCACTAATATGGATATCTTCCAGTTAGCTGGCAAAGTAGCTGCTTTCCAAATTTCCTAGCATACATGGGTGAATGATTTCAGTTGCTTCATCAGCTTGGTGAAACCTTGCAATTGGTATTCATCCATCCCTGGGGACTTATTTTTCACTAATCCTTTCAGTGCAGCTTGGACTTCTTCCTTGGACTTCAGTACCATTACTTCCTGATCAGTATCTCTTGAAAAGGTCAATTAGTTCTCTTTGGTACAGTGACTCTGTATCCCTCTCTCTTCCTTTGAGCCTTTCTACATTGTTCAATATTTTGCCCATAGAATCTTTTAATATTTCAACTCAAGGCTTGATTTTTTTCTTCAGTTCTTTCAGGTTAAGATATGCTGAGCATATCCTTCCTTTTTTGTTTTCTAACTCAAGGTCTTTGCACATTTCATTTTCATCCTTTGTCTCCTAGAAAATTGCTGGTTAGCTCTTTGACTTCATAATTTCTTCCATTTGCTTTAGCTGCTCTTCAATTAAGAACAAGTTTCAGAGTATCTTCTGACATACACTTCTTTTTGTTATCATTTTATTAGGAGATTTTATAGATATTACAACAACCCATAGTTCCGTTAGATCAAGCATAGTTGTACAATTGCTGCCACTGTCATTTTCAAAACATTTTCTTTTTTCTTGAACTCTTTGATATCAGCTCCCCTTTATACCTTCCCCCTTACCACCTCCATGGACCCTTAATATATTATATATTTATTATTATTACCATCTATTACGCCATCCAATGATCCCTTCACCTATAATTCTGTTGTTCATTCCCCTCAAGTGGGGCTGTGCAGTCATCACTGCTATCTGCTGCCCCTCCCCTCCTCATACCCTCAGGGAGTCATTACTCCCATTACTATTTCTGAGGGGTTTATCTATCTTAGATTTCATAGATTGAATGATCTTAATTATACAAATGAACATATGCAGGTCTAGCAAAATTAGTGAGGTAAAACTAAGACCATAATAGTGGGGGAGGAAATATTAAAGAACTAGAGGATAGTTATATTTTTTAAAAAACTGATTTTATTGGAGGCTCATACAACTCTTATCATGATCCATACATGAAAATCCATACATATATCAATTGTGTAAAGCACAGCTGTGCATTTGTTAGCCTCATCATTCTCAAAACATTTGCTCTCCTCCCAAGTCCCTGGCATCAGCTCCTCATTTTCCCCCCTCCCTCCCCTCATGAACCCTTGATAATTTAGAAATTATTATTTTGTCATATCTTATACTGTACAATGTCTCCCTTCACCCACTTTTCTGTTGTCCATCCCCCAGGGAGGAGGTTATATGTAGATCCTTGTAATTGATTCCCCCTTTCCATCCCACCTTCCCTCCACCCTCTTGGTATCGCCACTCTCACCACTGGTCCTGAAGGGATCATCTGTCCTGGATTCCCTGTTTCCAGTTCCTATCTGTGCCAGTGTACATCCTCTGGTCTACCCAGATTTGTAAGGTAGGATTGGGATCATGATGGGATGGGGGGCTGTAGGAAGCATTTAGGAACCAGAGGAAAGTTGGATGTTTCATCGTTACTACAATTATGTGTTTTATCAGTGCTATTCTGCACCCTGGATATATCACCCCTTCCATGTGGCCTCTCTGTGAAGGACTGTATAATTATCTTACAGGTATAATTATTTTACAGGTAGGTTTTGGGTCTCCACTTTGTCTACACTCCTTCACATCAACTTGATTGCTTGCTTTTGAACTTCTGAAACCTATTCTCGTAGACACCTCATGATCACAAGGCTGGTGTGCTTCTTCCATGTGGGCTTTGTTGCTTCTCTGTTAGATGGCCGCTTATTTAACTTCAAGCCTTTAAGACCCCAGATACTATATCTTGGAATAGCTGGCCGCCATCAGCTTTCTTCACCACATTAGCTTATGCACCCATTTTGTTTTCAGCGATTGTGTCCAGAAGGCGAGCATCACAAAATGCCAGGTTATTAGAACAAGGGTGTTCTTGCATTGAGGGAGGGCTTGAGTAGAGGCCCAATGTCCATTGGCTATCTTAATACTTAACCTATAAATATATGCACATAGACCTTTATCCCTATTGCTCTATATGAATATATTTACATAATTACTCTCTTATGTTTATACCTCTATAAATGTCTTTTGCTTCCTAGCTCTTTCTTGTATTTCCATTAATTTCCTCCTGTACCACTATCATGTTTGACCTTCATTCGGCTCTCTGTACTTCCTCTTAGCTACATTGATGTTGATTTTAGATCCCTTGTTATTCCCCTGTTCCTGACATTTTTGGCTCTCTACTCCCCTCCCCACTGCCTTCTCCTCTTCCATGCTCCTGCTGGAACCGTTGGTCCTGTTGCTGTCTCGTTGGGATTGCTTATCTTGCCTATCTTATATAGATAGAGATAAAAAGTGATATACCCATCATTATGTATGATGTTCTTGATGTCATCCTACAGCTCATTAGGTCTTCTGTCAGTGTTCAATGAGTCAAACCTGTTCTTGATATGCTCTTGAAATTTAGGTGGGATATATTTAAGGTCGTAATTTGTCTCTTGTGGACTTGTTTTAATATTCTTCAGCTTCAACTTGCATGTGCATACGAACAATTGATGTTCTGTTCCAAAGTTGGCCCCTCATTTCATTTAGGCTGCTGATTTTGAGCTTCTACACTGTCTCTTCCTACAGATGTAGTTGATTTCATTTCTTCCGTTGTACTCCATATGGTGAGGTTGACATGCTTCATGTTGTTGGGACAAGGTATTCGCAATGAAGGAGTCATTTGGTTTAAAAAAAGTTCTATCATTGCCATTTCTAGCTTCATTCTTATCACCAAGGCCATTGTTTCAACTACTGTTTCTTCCACTTCTGCATTCTATTTACTAGTAATTGACCATGTATCTTGAATACATGTTTGGTCAATTTCAGACCGAATAAATTGTAGGATTCTTCAATTTTCTCATCACTGACTTTACTGTTTGATGTGAAAAATGAATAATAGTTTTATTAACAGGTACTTTAAGATAGTTCTTGAAATGTTCTTTTTAAGAAAAATGAAACACCATTCTTCTTGACTTTGCCATCTCTGATATAGAAAACAATTTCAGTCCAGTAATATATAGGATGTCAATCTTTATTTGTTATATTTCACTTAAATGATTTCCAATTATCCTAGATTCGTACTTTGTACATTTTCTGTTATATTATTAATGGATATTTTCAGTTATCTCTTCTCATTTTCTGTCATACCCCATCGGTAAATTAAGGTCCAGAAAGGTTGGCTCCATCCATATCATTAAGGCCAAGTCTACTTGGAGGAGGTAGTTCTGTAGTGTTTTGCATGCTTTCCAACCTAGAGGCGCCTGTTGTTCCAGTACTATTAGCAGACGATGTTGTAGAACGTTTTCAGTGGCCAATCCTCTAGGAATCTGTTCACTGGGGTAATTAAAACACTGATCGCACAGCTTGCTGAATCACGGCATCACTCACACCACTGCAGTAGGACAACCTGACAGACGATCATTTAGATATCTCTTTTCTTGTTTGGGTGTCATGCAAACACAGTTTTGTATTTTCTTGCTTGAGTTTATTCCAAACACAGTTTTAAAGTGGAAGTTGTAGAGAGCTTTATTCTGAGGTGACCTTTGAACTGGGCCTTGTGGCATGATTCTGAACCCCAGTTTCTATTTTGTCTGGTTTTCCACTCATGCCCTCTTCTCTTGTGGACTATACATGTGGATGTTCCTACGTACACATATAGGTTTAAATAAAGTTAACTCAAATTTGAGGGGAATTTTTAAAGGTTTTTTTGGTCATTTTCCAGGGCACATTGGGTGATCCAAGAATTAAAACCATTGTTGCAGCTGTTGCCACTTGCTTCCTGACAGAAAATATATTCAAGCATTATCTCAAGCACAAATGCCTAAAACAAGTGGATTTACAGTACTTAACACTTGGGAACAACTGATTTGCTGGCTGTGTCATCCTCATTCTCTGTGTTAAGTCCTAAAGAGAGAGAAGTGGGTTTGTATAAAATAAAGGCTTAGCAGAAGCTTTGCTCCCAGCTTTCACTGAATGCCCAATTTCTTTGAGGTTTGACAATGCTAGCAGAAATCTTTTCTTGTAAAAATGTATCACTTTTTATTCTCTTTCTGCTCTTCCAACTTCTAGCTGGCCCTGTGAAGAAATGTCAGAATAGCTTGTAGAGGAGTTGTGTCAGAGTGGTAATGGCTCTTTTAACAGCAGAGAATGGAAAGATCTCAAAAGTGAAGTCTATTGTCAGGAGACTTGAACCCACCCTGGCAGACTTCCAAGTGAGTTCGTTTGGATTAGATGTAAGCTGGGAAACACTGAATTTCTAAAGTGGCAGGTTCACCCAAATTGTTTACTTCTGAAACATTGAACATGGGACTGAAAAATAAATTAATTAAATGCCTTCTTCTTGGTAATAATTATAATAGCAATATACTTATTCAAATTTCCGGGTTTTGGTTGTTTGGCTCTTCTTTTTTACTAAGCTTTTGTTTTAAAAACCAACTCATATATTTTACGTATGCCTCTTGGAAACACAATTCTTTTTTGCTCTTAATGTGTCATGGAATTCTTATAGTTGCACAAACCAGGGTCTGATCTTCAGTGCATTTTATCTGAAAACACTTGCCAAACCATTTTCTTCTTGATTCCAATTAGCAAAGGATTTATTTACATTAACCTTAAAAATGGTGTGGCCCGAGTGGATTGACTAGGAGACGTTCAGGAATTACCTATGACACACAGGGCAAACAATAAAAAGATAAGTCACAGCTTGTCATAGAAACATTTATGAGCCAATGGAATGGCGGTCCTCATTTGAAAGCAACCTGTACAAATTTGGCCCATACCACAGTAGGTGTGAAAATTGCAAGGTAAAAATAAAACAGATGAGACCATTTAAGTTTGAAATGGAAGAACAGATCACTGGCAACAGCTATTTACTTTCACAGTCACTAAAATAGGGTGTTTTGTTGTGAAAACTATCAATACAGGGTGATGGATATCCTGCTTAAAGTGCCGATATGATGCCATTCTGAACTGCAAAACGATTTCATTACAAGTGTATGGGGAACCTTTAAACATGACATTACGATGTGACTATAATGTAAGATAACAATGGAAAAACAATTTCAGGGTAAGTGTAAGGGGACTAGAACCATGCCGTTAGAAGGCCACTGGAATGCGAGATTATAATAGCTCAACATTAAAATGGTGAAAAGGATATGGTCAATTGCCTTCTTTTTTTAAGCTGGAAATAACCTAGACAATATTTATACCCATGAATAGTATACTCACACGATGGTTTTTAGGAAGGAGGTAAACTCAGCATCAGTGTCCAATTCTTATTCCCATCCTGAAACAGCTCCCCATCCTTTCCCCCTCTCCTGGGGTCATGCTGGAGACAGTTTTCATCTGACCTTATCACTCTCCTTCAGCCATGCCATTCTGAGCCTGTGCTGCAAGTTCTTAAACATGTGTTCCTTGCTCACATCTAGCCTAGTTCCATGACATAAGCATTAGCCATCTATGGGGGATCATTCAAGTTCATCTAAGATGGCTTTCTGCCGCCAATCTTATTTCCAGCCTTCTAGTTATTGTGGGATCGCAACTGCAATCTCATCATTAGAAATTTATTCCTTTGGGCTGAAAAATATTTTGTAAAGAGTACCTAATAAATTAAAATGGAATGAATACTTACAAAATGTTGAAATTTATGTATCTGTTAAAGGGGTAATATATTTAACATGGACAGTCTAAGAAGCACAAACTTTATTTTCTCAGAGTCCTGAATTCATATTTCAGCTCTTCTACTTAATAGTGTATAAATTTGGACAGGTTCTTACTTTTTCTGAACCTTTGTTTCCTCCTCCTCAAATGGGATTCATTACAGCACAGGTCTCCCAGTACAACTGCAACACACAACAGATCCTGGGTGTGAAGTGTGAGGTGCCTTTCTCAGTATCTTGCCAGTATGAGGGGGTTGGTTGATAGATCTTTCCTCCTTTTCAGTGAACCATAGAAAAGTGGATGAAGACTAGAGAATGAAACAAAGGCAAGAGACTGAGGGTTGAGTGACGGCTTAAAGAAAAGATTGTCTCCCTAATCTTTATCTACTTAAAATTTGTTTTTTGAACCATTCTGATTCAATTCTAACGAGATAGTCTTTCCATCTTAATTATCTAAGGCATACTTGAATTTTCTTATCTCTTCCTGATGTTCTGTATCTTTTAGGTTATTGTTTTTTCCAGTAGGTACAGCCTCACTTAGTATTGCTATTCATCCTATGATCATGGGAAATTCTGTCCTTGAAGCTGGCTGTGACCATAGCCTAACCTCTCTACTACTGAGCCTTTTCCCTTTAAGTATCTTGCTTGCAACTTGTACCTCAGATAAAATGATCTCATATTGAAACATGACCAAAGCTATCATCTCCAACAGGCTGAGGTTATACAAAGTGTGTAAGTAGGATTTCTCTATAATCTTAAAGTAGTTTTAAATCTGCTCTTTCATATCAGGCATACAAGATCAGTCCATGAAAAAGATCAAACACAATTCTGCAGGCACAAAATAATGCCTCTTCTCCCTAGATTTTTCTTTCTGTAAGAATCTTGATTTTTAATTGTGATAGTAATTTAGACAAAGCCCTCATCACATAAACAAAGTAGTCTCACCAAAAAGTTACCTGGCTCTAAAAAATAGAATTGCATATTACTCAGGTTATAGCCACCATAATACTGACTTATTTCATTAAAAGTCTTTTTGTCAAATAGAGCAGAGAACGAGGAAGCAAAGGACATTTATAGAGGTCCAAATACAGGCATGCACATATGTAAAATTATTTATATATAATGATAGGAAACTAGATCCATGTACATATATTGATATGTTAAGTATTACAGTAGCAGACAGGCATTGGGTCTCTACTCAAGTACTCCCTTAACACAAGAACACTTTATTCTAATAACCTGGCATTTTGTGCAACTCACCTTCCTGAAATGATTGCTGAAGACAAAATGGGTGCCTAAGAAAATGTGAAGAAAGCTGATGGTGTCTGGCTATCAAAATATACAGTGTCTGGGATCTTAAAGGCTTGAAGATAAACAAGCATCCATCTAGCTGAGAAGCAACAAAGCCCACATTGAGGAAGCACACCAGCCTGTGTGATCATGAGGTGTCATTGGGATCGGGCATCAGAAGTTGCCAAACAAGTAATCATATCTATGAGAATGGGGGCAGGAGGGGGGTGGTGCAGTGGGAGTGGAGACCCAAAGCCCATCTGTAGACAATTGGACATCCCCTCACAGAAGGGTCACAAGGAAGGGTCAAACCTCCTAGGGTGTAGTATAGTACCGACAAAATATACAACATTCCTTTAGTTCTTTAATGCTTCCTTCCCTCAACTATCATGACCCCAATTCTAGCTTACAAATCTGGCTAGACCAGATCATGCATACTGGTACTGACAAGATCTGGAAATACAGGGAATTCAAAACAGATAAACCCCTCAGGGTCAATAATGAAAGAAAGTAGTGATACCAGAAAGGTAAGGGGAAGGTGGGGGGAAAAAGGGAGAACCAATCACAATGATCAACATACAAACCCATTCCACGGGGACAGACAACAGAAAAGTGGGTTCAGGAAGACATCAGTCAGTGTAAGACATGGAATAAATGATAAATTACCAAGGGTTCATGAGGGAAAACAAGAAAACAAGCTGATATCAAGGGCTCAAGTAGAAAGAAAATGTTTTGAAAATGATGATGGCAACATATGTACACATGTGCTTGACATAATGGATAGGTGGATGGATTATTATAAGAGCTGTGTGAGCCCCCAATAAAATGATTTAAAAAAGAAGAAAAATCCTTTAGTCTAACTTTCTGAAAAAGAACAACCTAAACTTGAATTATTTCAGAAAAGGGCTTGGTTTGAGCATATGGGTCCTATGGCCCAGCAGTGTTAGGATGTTAATAAAAAACCAATTTGCTGGAGTAAATTTTGTACAGACTGCAAACCAATCTAAATTATTCAACACAGTGCAATTTGGACTGATCTAGAATATAATGCAGCGATGCAGCACTCAACCCATGGTAAGTTCCAATGATATGCAAAATATGAAGACAAGCTTTAAGGAAGAAACATATTTATAGTAAATTATAGATAGCATTGCAAAGAATGAGCATTCCAGATCATGTAATTGTGATCATGCAGAGCCTGTACATAGACCAAAACACAGTCATTCAAACAGAGCAAAGGGATACTGTATGGTTTAAAATCAGGAAAGATGTGCATCTGGGTTGTATCCTTTCATCATACTTATTCAGTCTGGATGCTGTGCACATAATCCAAGAAACTGAATTATATGAACACTTCATAGGATTGTAGGACGTCTCATTACATTTGTTTGCTGAAAGGAGGCAGACTTGAAGCACTTGCTAATGGAGATCAAAGATGATCATCTTCAGTGTGAATTACAACTCAATGTAAAGGAAACACAAATCCTCAATCAATACCATGATAAACAGAAATAATTGGAGTTGTCAAGGATTTCATTTTACTTGAATCCAAAACCAACAGTTATGGAAGCAGCAGTCAAAAGATCAAATCAGTTATTGCATTAAGAAAAGCAGTTGTGAAAGACCTGGAGGTAGTTAGTTTATTGTGCCAACCTGGCTGATAAACAAATATGGAGTTAATTGAAGGATGGAGGGCTAAATGGCTCAGTGAGCCTCGCCTTTCTAGTTCTCGGGTCTCTTGCTTTCTGATGGTCGGACCAGGGTACAGCTGCCATAGCCAGTTCCCTGCTTCAGCTGGCAAGGCTCACTTCCTGCAAGACATCCCTGAGGAGATGCCGCATGGACCTGCCCTGATGCAGTCCTTGGTGCTGGAGCAGCTGTGTGGAGACCCCTGCCAGCGCTGAGATGCTTACATATTCACTGACTTGGCTTTCCTACTGCAGTCGGCATCACCATGTGTGTTTTTTGAGATGGAGGAGGACTTTGTGGACTGGTGTTGGACATATGGGTTAATATTGGACTTGTGGGCTTGGGCAGCACTGGGTTGGGATGCTTTCTTAATGTGCACTTGCCCTTTATATAAAACTCTCTCTTAGACATATGAGTTTCTGTGGATTTGTTTCTCTAGTGTACCCAGACTACCACAGACCTCATGAAAGTGTAGAAGAGCAAAGATATCACTGTGAGAACTAAGATGACCCTGGCCCATGGCAGAGTATATTCAGCTATATTTATGTGAAAGTCATTGGACAGTGATAAGGAAGACTGGAGAACAACTGACATGCGTGCATCACGGTGTTATGAAGACTACTGAAAGCACTCTGCATGGCCAAAAGAACAACCCAATCTGTTTTGGAAGAAGTGCACTCAGAATGCCTCTTGGAAGTGAGGATGGAGAGACTTTGTCTCATGTCCATTGGACATGTTATCAGGAAGATCAGTTCCTTGAAAGGGAACTCATGTTGAATAAAGCAGTAGGTCAGTCTAAAAAGAGGACGGACCTCGATGAGCTGGATTGATGACGTGGCTAAAGCAATGGGCTCAAATATGGCCTAACTGTGAGGTTGATACAGACCGGTTAGTGTTTCACTCTGTTGGGTACCTAACAATAACATGTTAGACTTCAAATGCTCCAGTTTATTTCATCACCAAAACTATCCCAAGAAATAGGCATTGCCATCCCTATTTTTAGGCAAAGGAGTCTTGGTGATGACATGGAGACTAAACTGGGTTGAAAGACTTGTCTGAGGTCACATACCTGGAAGTGTCAATGTTGGGATTTGAATATAAACAACTCTAGCTATAAATCTGCTATTTTCACGCTATCACGTTGCTGCCCACTATGGCAAAGATAATGACAATCCAATAGGGAAAAACACAAGAACATAAGGAGCTGCCTGGTAAGATGTGATAAGTGTTCTGTGAATACAATGAAAGGTATCAAAGGATTTGAAGGAGGAAAAGATTGCTTACACGTGGCCTGCTTTCTTCATCGTGGCATTTTATCCTTTTCTCCATCCATCTGCCTTTGAGGGAAAACTCTTTTCCCTAACTGGCTTGGGTGCCATTTTCTTTCTATCAAGCAATAGTCAACACTGACTTTATAACCTGTTTAAGCAAATAATTATTGCCTAACAAAAAATCCTCATTCCCTAGACCAGTGGTTCTCAACCTTTGAGTCATAACCCCTTTGTGGGTCGAACTACCCTTTCACAGGGGTCACCCGATTCATAACAGTAGCAAAATTACAGTTATGAAGTAGCAACAAAAATAATTTTATGGTGGGGGGGCACCACAACATCAGGAACTGTATTAAAGGGTCGCAGCATGAGGAAGGTTGAGAGCCACTGCCTTAGACCACATGGTATGTTCCAGCCACTTCTTGTTTCATTTCCTTTCCCAAACATGGATGACTCATCTTCTCTCTCTAAGAATTACAACCAGTACCGGTGTACAGGTTGAGGCCCAGGTGAAACTCACTTTCTAGGAAGTCCCCCCTCATAAGAGTTAGTATGGTGCTCTCTCTGTTATCTCAGCATTCTGGTCATATATCTAGTTAGTTCCTCTTACCTACTGCCTAGTATGATGGAGGATCCCAGTAACAGGCCAAGCTTGCCTTTGCGATTTAGAAATTTGTGGACAAATCTTTACAGGAACAGATAGCCTCATTTTCCTTCCTTAAAGCTATTCATAAGTTTGAACCACTAACGTTGTAGTTTGCAATACAACACTTGACCAGCAGCGCCAAGAGGATTCTTGAAGTATTAAAAGGCATTCCCATGCTTACAGAGGCAGCTGTGATGGCTTATCTGAAATGGAAAGAATGCAAAAAAAAAATTCAAGCTTTGAATTACAATTAAAAAAAATCTCTAGGCAAAATAGGGAAGGATGAAGGAAACATCCAGAGAAGATGGAAAGAATACATAGTCATCACTGTTTCAGAAAGAACTAGAGACCGTTCACCATGACAGGAGGTAGCATATGATCAAGAGCCAATGGTGCTGAAGGAAGAATGTCAAGCTGTACTGATGCATTACCAAAAACCCCAAGGCTCCAGGAATTGAGGGAATTCCCACGGCAATGTTTCAGAAAGCTGAAGAAGCACTGGAAGCACTCACTCATCTGTTATGCTGGGGAATTTGGAAGACAGATATGGGGCCATCTGTCTAGAAGAGATCCATATTTGTGCCCATTCCAAAGAAAGGTGACTTAAGAGAACAGTCAAGCTATAGAACTATATCCTTCATACTGCACGCAAGTAAAAGACTACTTAAGATCATCCGTCCACAGTTACAGCAGCACATTGACAAGGAACTGCCCAAGGTTCAGGTCAGATTCAGAAGAGGACATGCAACAAGGGAGGTCATTGCTTATAACATATGGAGCTTGGCTCAAAGCAGAGAAGACCAGAAAGAAGTTTATTTGGGTTTCATTGACTATGAGAAGGCATTCAACCGTGTGGGCCATAATCAACTGTGGATGACCTTGAGAAGAATGGGCATTCTCAAACACTTACTGTGTTCATTCTACATGGAGCACGAAGAGGCAGCTGTGCAAACAGAACAGGGAAATACTGTATGGTTTAAAATCAGCAAAGGTGTGCTTCAGGGTTGGGTCCTCTCACATTATTGGTTCAATCGATGTGTTGAGCAAATTGTCAGAGAAGTTTGCTTCTATGAAGAAGAGTGCAGCATCAGCCTCACAGGAAGGCTTATTAGCAAACTGCAGTATGCAGCTCACACAACCTTTCTTGCTGAAAGTGAGGAGAATCTTTTGGATAAAGATCAAGGATTGTAGCTTTCAGTCTGGATTATAACTCCATGGAAGGAAGACCCAAACCCTCACAACTGGATCAAGAGGTAACCTAAATGGAGAAAAGGTTGAAGTTGTCAAGGGTTTTGTCTTGGATCCACAATCAATGCTCATGAGATCAAAAGATGAATTGTCCTAGGTAAACCTGCTGCAAAAGGCCTCTTTAGGATGTTGAAAAACAAGGATATTTCTTTGAGGACTAAGGTGTGCCTGCCCCAAGCTATGGTATTCTCCTTTGCATCTTAAGCATGTGAGAGTTGAACACTGAATAAGGAGGACAGTGTAAGATTAGATACATTTCAGTTGTCGTGCTAGAGAAGAATATTCAAAGTCGGACTGCTAAAAAGGACAAACCTATCTGTTTTGGAAGAAGTGAGGCCAGTGCTCCTTCGAGGCAAGGATGGCCACGCTTCATCTTACATACTTTGGACATATTGTCGGGGGAGACCAGTCTTTGGAGAAGGATATCGTGTCTAGTGAAGTGGAGGGGTGGTACAAAGAGGAAGGCCCTCACCGAGGTGGATGGGCACGGTGGCTGCATCACTAGGCTCAGGCATAGGAACCCTTGAGAAGATGGTGATGGACAGTAGTGTTCAGTTCTCTTGTGTATAGGATTGCTGTGGGTCGTAGCTGACACGATGGCACCTAACAACAAGAGCAACAACAACTTTCAAACATAATTTTAGAAGATTTTGGGCTGGAAAGGGAAAACTCTTTGGTACAATTTTCAAAAGGAGTAAGACAGTTATTTGAGATATTTTTAATTAAAACATTTTCAAGGATGAAGTATAGGACCCTGTTGTGACATGAATTATGTCTACTAAATTGCTTTCTTAAATAGGCCAGAGATTTTTCTCCAAACTCCATGGGTCAGACCAGGATAGGCAGGCTTCTTTGGGTTTCCCTTCTTCCTCAGGTCTGTGAATGTGAACGCTGAGGAAATAACCAAAACTCATGTGACTTATGGCAACTCTGTGTTACAGTAGAACTGCCCCAAGGGGCTTTTCGGCTGGAATCTTCATGGAAGCAGAATATCAATGCTTTTTTTTCTGTAGTGCAGCTGGATGGGTTGAAACAACCTTTTGGCTAGTTAAAAACAAAACCCAAACTTACTGCCATCAAAATGATTCTAACTCATAGTCATCCTATAGGAGAGGGTAGCATTGCCCTTGTGGGTTTCTGAGGTTATAACTCTTTAAGGGAGTAGAATGCCTCATCGTTCTCTCTAGCAGCAGTTGGTGGTTTTGAACTGCTGACTTTGTGGTTTGCAACACACCACATAGCCTAACCAGGGACCACAGGGGAAAATAACAGCTGGTCCATGATATATCTTTTGTACACTACCTGACAGGAAAGTCTATGTGCTAAATGTATAGCTAAGCGCCAGTAGGGAGATGCGTGTGCCAAGATCTCCTAAGACTCCAAGACTAAATGATTAGGGCAAAGAATGTGCAGATGTGCTTTATACAATTGATGTATGTATATGTATGGACTGTGATAAGAGTTGTATGAGCCCCTAATAAAACGTTTAAAAAAAAGACTACAAGACTAAAGAATCTGAAGAATTAAGGACTGAAGAAACCTTATAAAGGAAACCAGAATGCTAGACAGTAGGTGACCCAATGGAGACGGCACGGAACTCGTCTGGATCGTGGAGAAAGTACAGGCCCCGGGAACACTTGACGAGTAGAATAAGCGGTGGGAAGCAGGCCTTCTGGGACCTCTCCTTCTCCTCTCTCCCTCCTGCAGCTCTTTCGAGGGATTCGCTGGACTCAGCAGATTTGAAAAGGAACGTCCGTGACCCGATCGGTCCGGAAGCTGGGATTTCAAGTGAACACAATGCTTTTCAACTTGATGCTGGTTTAATACTTTCCTTCTTTACCCTTCTATTTTTTTTTCCTCAGGGGAAAAATGTAAAATAAGTAAAGGTCATTTTAGGATCTGGATTTTCTGAACACTAGGCTTCTTCAAAAGCTAATAAAACCTGCTCAAAGATGATAAAATCTGGTTACTCAAGAGGACACTTCCAGAACATTGTGAAACACCTCAAATTGATTGCAGGGGAAAAATTTTTTTTAAAGAAAAACTTGTTATGTTCCCCACCAGAGGGAGACAATTTTTTTCCTTTTGACTTTCAAAACCTAAATTCTGATTAACAGACTTAGAGAGTACAACACAAGGTTTTCTAGGCTGATTAATACACGGGGCAGTGGGGGTGGGTGGGTGGGTGGGGTGATAGACTTGTTATCTGACTTGTTTACATTTGTATTTTAATATCAACGTATTTTCAAGATCTAAGTTTTACTCTGCCAGCCCAGTAAATGCTACTTCACATGCATAGAACTTTAAGAGCTACTTGTTTTTCAGTGTCAACTTTAACTCTAATTATATTAGTATGGATTCAGATAGGACACTGATAGTATAACAACACGAAATAATTTAGCATTACTTATTTTCTGTAATAAGATGTTGGTAAATCAATGCTTGGCTAATGGAGGCAAGGGGCACAGTGGTGGTGGTGGTGGAGGAATTGGAAGAATAAAATCTTCTATTGGCACTGCTCTTCTTGGGTGATGCAAACACTACCCAAAGGCTAGTGGTTCACTGAAGAAAGGCCTGGCCAGGAAAACTCCTTAGAGCAGTTCTCTCCTGATAAACATATGGGATCCTCCTGAGTCAGAACCTTCGGTATTAGTGGCACTGGCAAAATTAGATGTTGGAATAAGCTGAAGTCTAAGCAACCAATTTCCAATAGGCAGCAACTATTTAATTTTAAAATAATTGATAATAGTTGATAATTTAGGAAAAACAATACAACAGTACATATTTATGGCATATATGTGCTAAGGATAATTAAACACTTTATCAAAAATGTAGAAAATTGGTCTAGAGACTGTGCTTTAAAAAAAAAGTCCAATTTCATGCCCAATTTAATAGATACAGTGTTAGATCTACATGTCCAGTGTAATCACTTGGACATTTCATTCTTCTCTGGTTCTTCTTAGAAACGAGCTCAGCTCTGACCTCGTTTGAATGCTTTCTAAATGACTCCGGATAATCTTACAAACCCAATTAGTACACAGGCAAGCCTTCCCAGCTCACCTCATCTGACACCGGGCATGGCTGAAGTAGGCTTACTGCTTATTGTGATTTCTCTTTACTTACTTTTGGTCACTTTCAGAATACGGACAGCTAAAATAATAAATAACTCGCCAAAGTTCACATTTAAACATGGGATGATGTGAAGCATCGGATAAAGTATTTGTCTGGCTAGGAGGATGTGCTTCTTATGGTAATTCAGAAACGGTAGATGGATGCTTTGGAAAAGCACAGAGTGTCACTTAAGTTTCACTTGCCTGAGGTATCATCTAATCAGCAAGCACAGTTAATAATTCTGCTTTTTTTATTTGTCAAGATCTCAATATTTTTTCAATATGAGGTCTGTTCTAGTGTACTTTACATGACACTTTATAATTAGTGGTACTTGAGAATTTGGCAGTTTTAAAAATTCATACAACATTCTTAGTTACAATTTATAAATGATTTTAAAGTATAATTAACATTCATCTTCACAAGTTATATGCAAACAAATATGCAAATTTAGAAATAAATATGCAAACATATAAAATGTTTTTGAATTAAGTAGTCCTTAACATTTTTAATGAAATCAATATTTTATTCATATTTTGCACACAATTTTGAGTACTTACTGATTTGAGGGGGTGTCTACAGCATATAGGCTTTTTACATTTTGCAACTTCTAACTACTAGCCACAGGAGAGAAATGAAAATGAATCATGCCCCTCTTTTTTTTTTTTTTGGTGAAAGCAGAAAGGATGATTTAACAAATAAATGTAGTAAGGGCTGTCCAAGTAGATTATGCATACAATTAAATGGATCCTTTTGCCCCTTGAACTCTCAGCCTTACAAGGAAACTCTTTTTCCTTTAATGACATAAAACCAGTTCAGAGCTCATGAAGATAAAGTTGAGGGCATCAACCAAGTGCCCCAACTTCTTGAGTTTAGCAGCTAATAGAGATTGTGTGTAGCTGTGGAATTTTCAACACCCTAAAATCGGAGAGCAGAATAATGCAGGGCTCAGTAGGAAATGAACGTAGGATTATTAGCTTTTGTAACTGAGATGGAGAAGTGACTAAGCAAGAGTGTAGATTCTAGAGGTTTACTTATGCATTTTTAATATCTCTTCCAAAAGGTTAGCTGCTTCAAAATCTTATTTCATTCATTCAACAAACACTCAGCTTTCGACATTCAGCGCCAGTTCCTCCTCCTCAAGTTAGCTTTCTGACACCGTGGAGTTTCCTTCTTGAAATTCTTACTGCATTTTACGTTCCTCAGGCACAGGTTTTCATGTGCCCACGTGGGCGAGAACGGTAGCACTGACTCAATGCTATGGGGCTAGAAAGCAGGCTATGACTTAGTCAATTAGCACCATTTGGTTCGACTCTAAAATGGTCTCCCGTTTTTAGAAGTGTGCCTGTTTCATTTACTTATCTTACTAGCAAACTTCTTGAGAGAAAATAGTATCACTTAGGGAGGAGATGAGTGGCAGCTGATGAATGATCTTTCTGGAACGCTGTGTCAAGAAGGGGTCTGAAGTTGTGTCACCAGCTGCACTAACGGTGCCCTGTTGGTCACCTACCTTTTTTTTCAGGAGTGACGTTTCTTTTATTGGACAATGAGAACTTAACGATCTGTTGGGTTTTCTCCTTTTAGCTGCTAGACAGATCATTTTGATATACTTTTCTTTTTCCTTTATTTTTTGAATATCCCCCTTTCTTTTATGTTACCGTGTTAGCTATTATGGGACCCTGATGGCGCTGTTGGGCAAGCAATGGATTGCTAACCCCAAGGTCATCAGTTCAAAGCAACCAGCTACTCTGAAGTAGAAACGTAAAGACGAATCAAGATTTACAGCTCCCCAAACTAAAGGGTTTACCGATGCTATGAGCCAGAAGAGACTCATGGATGGCAGTGGGTTGGTGGGATTTTAGCTACCTACACTTAGTAACTTTAAATGTTTTTGAAGGAACCAGATAATTGCATAGACTTCTTTCTATAAACTTCAGGCCATCTAATGTAGTTTCAGGGTCTTAAAGATGCCTAAAATAATTAGAGATTGACTGCAGGGAGAACACCTAGCTAGAAGCTATGGTAGGCCGTAGCGTAGGTGCACAGTGATACATGATTGGGGAAATGAATAAATGAATGAGTTCACAGGGAATTCAAGCCAAGAGAAAGATTACAATGGTATATAATTGATCAGGGACGGTTTCCAATGGGAGATGACTCATGTTTGGTCCTTGCCCTAGATCAGAAGGCTGGAAGGAGGAAGAAATTACTTGAAAGAGAATAAATGTTTTATGAGAAGAATTAAAAATAACAGGAACCATAGTACAATGGTATTTGACTCTGTGCCAAACTGTGTTGGGCCTATTTGCTTGTATGGAATGTAAGAGTCCAGAGGGCATTGATAAAATAAATATTGGACCAAGTACAGTTTTCCATAGAGTATGTTATGGTTCTTAAGGTTGGATGATAAAAGGTGACCCTGTTAACTACATTTATTTCAAATTCAAGGAATGAGAGATACAGGCTGCGAGGGTTTGAACTTGATTTTGAATAAAATAGTTCATTTAGATGCATTAAAAATTAATCTGCCTGCGTAGAATGGAATGAGCGATCAGAATTCTGTTGTGTCGCAAGCTGCTTCACAATGTCTGTGGGGATGGTTTTGTTTATTTGCTGCTATACGATAGTCTTAGATAAACAACATACACTTTTATCTACATGCATCTGGATAGGTGTCAATATTTTTATTATGCAATTAAAAATACAACGAAAACGAGAAAGCCAGATTTGCTGCACTTAGCAAAACAGCAAAAATCTCATTTAGTGTTAAACAAACCCTTACCACCTTCTTGTCAAGTAACCTTGGTCTTTAAAGACCCTCCCCACACAATCAGCGACTTCCATATGCCTTTCATTCTTCCCCTATTCTATGGTTTTTTTCTCAACGTTTTGTTTCTCTGGGCTGAATTTCATCTCAGTTGATTGCCCAATTCACTTTTCATTCAGTCATAATTGTTTTTTGAATTGTCTTAAATTCTCAAATGGATTATGACAATTTGAAAATTAACAATGGCGCCTTAATTGCATGGGGCTGTGTGATCCACAAAACCCTGCTGGCTGACACCCTCCCTGTGCCCCACCCCCTCCCAACCTGTAATTTTCCTTTAACCAAATGTGAAAAGGTAGAAGCACAGACACAAGAAAAGGAATACACGTGGCTGTGATTTACAAAAGTACCTGATTTTCCAATATTTGGGAACCACCTACAGAGCTTTGCAAAACCATTCAAATAAAATCAATCTCCCCCGGCCCCCCACCCTTTCAAAGTCATAAGGAACATATGCAAACAGGACAACATTTTCTGTATGTGCATGGAAATTAATTCAGAAAAATAATCATTTTTCTTTAATTATCTAACTTCGGCTGGGCTCTCAAGGCAGCTTGGCAATTCTCTTACTTGTCCCGGGCTCGCTCCCTCTAGAATTCCTCCTGAGGCAGCTGCTCCAAATCTTGACATTTGTACCGCTCCTTCTCATCTTTAGCCTGGTTTCATAAATTACTCAGAACGTAACAGCTTCTGCGAGGTCTCCGTGGATGTCCCTCGCTTCTATCTCCAGGCTTACCTACAGACACACAACCTCTTTGTCCCTCAGTCTTGAGGGAAGAGAGTTTTGTTTGTTTTTGCTTCAAACAAACCTTGTGGGTACACTGAATTCTCTCTCCTCTCACCTCTAGAAAAAGATAGAAATCTCCTTTTCCCTCTGGTTTCCATTCTTTGCTCTTTAGCCTACAGATAAGAGACCTGGTCTACTACTATGTCTTGGTGACAGAGTGGATTACATTTTGAGCTACGAAGGACAAGGTCAGCAGTTTGAAACCACCAACTGCTCCTTAGGAAAAAGTTGAAGCTTTCTACTCCTGTAAAGAGTTACAGTCTCAGAAACCATCCTACCCTGTCCTACAGGCGCACTATGAATTAGAATCCACTCGTAAGCAGTGTTTTTTGTTTGTTTGTTTCTTGAGTCTATAGCTGCCTTAGGACCACTCTCTTTTCTTTTTAAGTTCATTCTTGGCCTTCCATATGTATCAGGTCTATCTCCCATCTACCAGTTCCCTTCTCAATAACCATGCACACAAAAAGAAAAACAAACAACCCAAAACAACAATGAAAACAAACTTACTGAAATGGGATCAATGCTGATTCATAGAGACCCTTATAGGACAAGGTAGGACTGCCCCTATGAACTCCTGATTCATGGGAGTAGAAAGCCCTATCTTTCTCCTTTGGAGTGGCTTTGAACTGCTGACCTTGTGAATCATAGCTGACTGTATAATCAGTATGCCACCTGGAGTCCTCCTTCCCTGTGCACAGGACTTAGTGGAAGGCCACACCCTTTTCCGACAATCACCTGGGAGCTCTTTCATATTTACTACCCTTGGGTAGTGGTTACACATTGGGCTGCAGTTTTCATGGTCGGTAGTTGGAAACCACCAGCAGCTCCACAGGAAAGGCTGGGCTTTCTACTCCCATAACCAGTCACAGGCTTGGAAACCCACAGCGATCACTATATTCCTGAAATAAATGGTACTTTGAAAAATGTTGTCCCCCTCCTTCCACTGACTTACTAAAGATTACCAGTGACTCCCTACTGATAGAGCCAGTGGCCCTTTTCAATTTTCAAGATTGCCTTAGCTTTCAACGCTGTTGACTACATCTGACTTTAGGGTACTCCTTCACACATTGTCTTCCAGAACATCAACCATTACACATGTCTTTATTTTATACCTTTATTTTATCTGGTTGTAGAGACAAAAAAAGGCTAGAATACATGGTTTCTGCCCTCAAGGATGTTACAGTCTGAATGAGAAGAGAATCTGGGTAGCTGCGTGCTTGCACTATGCTGGTGAGGGCTTGTGTAAGTACATGAGCCTACCTGGGTGATTCCGCATAATCTCCTTACTTTAAGGACAACCGATCGGTAACTTCAATTAACTTTGCGAAGTCCCCTATGCCATGAAACGGACCATATGTATGTTGTTGTAGTTAGATGCCATGGAATTGGTTCCAACTCATACAAAGTCTAATATAATAGAACAAAACGCTGCTGCTGCTCGGGCCTGCGCCATCCTCATCACGGTGGTTATTTTGAGCCCACTGTTGCAGCCCCTTGCTGAGGGTGTATCCACCTTGCTGAGGGTGTATCCACCTTGCTGAGGGTGTATCCACCTTGCTGAGGGTGTATCCACCTTGCTGAGGGTGTATCCACCTTGCTGAGGGTGTATCCACCTTGCTGAGGGTGTATCCACCTTGCTGAGGGTGTATCCACCTTGCTGAGGGTGTATCCACCTTGCTGAGGGTGTATCCACCTTGCTGAGGGTGTATCCACCTTGCTGAGGGTGTATCCACCTTGCTGAGGGTGTATCCACCTTGCTGAGGGGCTTCCTCTTTCTTTTGGGTGCCCGTCTACTTTAGCATACATGCTGCCCTTTTCCAGGGACTGATAGCTCCTGATAACACGTCCAAAGTCTCCCTGTCCTTCCTTCCAAGAGAGATTTGTTTGTTTGTTTGGCAGTCCATGGTACTTTCCATATTCTTCAGCGGCACCATAATTCAAATGCATCCATTCTTCTTTGTTCTTCCTTCTTCAGTGTCCACCTTTCACATGGATATGACGTGATGGAGAATACCATGGCTTGAGTCAGGCATACCTCAGTCTCCAAAGAACAAATTTCACTTTTATCCCAAATTTCTTTGTTCAATGAGGAGAGCGTCAGGCGTTTAGTAGCCAAGATGTCTGAATAATCCAGTGACATAGAAGATACAGACTCGTGTCTGCTTTGTGACCGGAAAGAGAAAAGCTGCATTTATTTATTTAGCAATGGGGCAGGGGAGCTGTGGGTTTGTGTAGCTGTCGTAATCAGAGCTGTTATAACCATAGTAAACTTTGTTCCTGATGAATGGAAAGTTGGAACTTTTTGAATAACCAATATTCACTAATAACTCTTCATATTCAGACATGACTTTTCATCTACTTAGCCAGTACTTAACGGGCGTCTCCCAGGGTCTCAGGAGATAGTCTGTGTGTCAGGACCAGAGGGATAGGTAGCACATGTGGGTCTCTATTTTCTTGGAGCCTCTTGTTGCTGGGTGCTTTGGTAAATAGGGATAAACACGTCAAAAGGATAAGATGTGGTGGGTGATCGTCTTTTCTCACACCGACATAGTTGCTCGGACAGATTCCCATATATATTTGTTCTCTCTTCCTTTTTTTGTTTTTTCCCTCTCTTCTTGAAAAGCAGTCCTGTATTTTGAAGAAAGACTCTCCAAAGGAGACATGTCTTTAACTAATTTGACAAATCAGGCATGTAGATACCACAGTGATAGATAAGATTGGAAAATGATTCTGATGAAATACTATAGAGTTTTACTTTTTCAAAAATTTTGGAGTTAGGGGAGTTAAAGGAGAAGTTACAAGCAATAACCCTATGGAGAAAGTTTCAAAGATACCTTTATAAATCCAACCATCAAAGTTCTAATCACTCTTGTAGACACCTAAGTAACACAGGACTCAGTTGCTGTTTCTTTGGTTATGCAGTATTACTCTGTCTGATGTAACTGAGGTCCCGGACGAGTTCCCAAAGAATATCAAGATACGAATACAAATAGCCAATCTTGGAAAATCACCTTGACAATCAAATAAAGCAAATTTCCGATTTTGCCATCCCTTGCGTACAGCACAGGGAACACCAATGGCTCTGAGGCTCATGGAGAATAAGGATGAGGAAATCATCGGTCATTAGGTGCGGCAGCAGCAAATTGAAAGGTTTTATTGCCAACTTCAATTTAGTTTTTATTTGTGAATACAAGCATATTGTGGGTATTTCTCCAGTTCTTCTTTCATTTTTTAAAAAGTAAAATAAAGAACACGACATCTAATCCGCAATCTAGGAAGAGGAAATCACTGAAACCATGAGGATACTGAGATCAAAAGCGATAGATTCAAATTTGTGGAAATGGGGTCTTTCTGATGACTGCGAGCGAGGGCGGACATGCAGGTGAAACACAGCATGCTTTTTGACGAAGTTTGACTCTGGGCTGGTATTACTTCAGGTGTGAGAAGCACCGAATGGGAGGGTAGTTATTCTTGCAGGAGAAGCAATTCTGTCACTTCTGCCTGGAGCTACATGCTTTATGAATTTAGGCAAGTTTCTTATCCTCTTTGGGCACTTAATTAAAAAAAAGTCTTTAGGACAGGATAATAAAACTCACTCCCTTGGATTGTTATGCAAATAAAATAGCATGTGATGAATACCTACTACATATCTGCCACAGAGTTTGGGTTGAATTCATTGAAGCCATTATTGCTTTTGCAGTCCTGGGTGGCACAAATGGCGACGTGCTTGGCTGTTAAGCAGAAGTTGATGGTTCAAGTCCACCCAGAGGTGACTCAGAAGAATGACCAGTTGCACTTCCCAAGAAGTGAGCCATTTTGAACCATGGTGCGCAGGTTTCCTTGCAAACAAGCCACCACGGGTTAGAATCCACTTGGTAATTGGTTTTATCATTATTTTTTTGGTGGAGAGTAAAATGCCATATTCCCAAATGATAAAAACATTTCATCAAAACAATTTTTCATGATTAGCTAGCTTCAATGTACAAATTTAGAAATTGAACCAATATGTAAATAACTTCTCCCAAATCACAAAGCTAAGAACACAACTTTCAGGTGTCTACATTTCTTGCTGTGGGATTTGCCCTCCGAGATCCTAGCTGTCTTCTGTATGGTAATGGCCTCTTAGGAACAGTCTCAGAGTTCTGAGATTGTTCCATTCACTGGCATAGCCTCACTGCAACTTCCTGATAATGTTGGTACTTTTTCCATAGTTTCCCTCTTCTTCTGACTGTGGTGGCAAGGCTAGCTGAGCCCAACAAAGATCACAAAAGTGTCAAGAATCTTTTGCTGACAATCCAATCTCTTGAGCTCTTTGTCTTGCTTGGTTGGGCTTTGAATGATTAATCTTTCACCCCTTGGAGCTGTGTCTGACTCCTTGAGCCTTTGACCTTGGCTCTGTCTGACAAGTTGCTTGAACACAGTTTCGTACCCATCCATAATCCAGGATGACCAATTCCATCGGTAAAAACCTGGGAATAGGATTTTCCACCTAATGTTTGCAAATTCAGATGGAAAGAAAAAGAAATCTGATAGGTTTTAAGATTTCTTATTTTTTTATCCTCTCTTAGAGGAAGGAGGAAGGATCTGAGCCCATATTAATACTCTACTCACCTTCTATATACTACTCTCAGAGTTATTAACCCTTAGCTCCCCCGGTGTTTCACAGGCATGCTGAGCTCATTGGTACCTCCATAAATGAACAAAGCACAATATGAACAGCTGAACACAAGATTGAGTCACCAACCCTTATTTCCGCCAAAAGATTACATTTGTTTTTAGCCTACGAAGCCATTTGTCAAGGAGTCCTGGTGGTGTGGTGTGTTAGACATTGTGATGCTAACTGTAAGGTCAGTGGTTCAAACTCACCAGCTGCTCCATGGAGAAAAATGAGACTTTCTGTTCCTGTAAAGATGTACGGTCCTGGAAACTCTACAGAGAAGTCCTCCTCGGCTGTTTTGGGTGGCCATGAGTTGGAATGTACTTGATGGCATTGGGTGAGCCATTTGTCAGAAGTCCTGGTGCGGAGTCAACCTTGCAGATCTGAGCCAACAGCGTCACTTTGTGACATCTCCACATACACTGCCTCCACACATATATTTCACCAGCACATCAGATTCATAGTATTTGAAATCCTTCTCTGGAAGTTGGTAGGACATTTGCATGAAATACCAGCTCTCATTTTGTAAAACTTGACAAATCACTCGTAAATCTCCATCCCTCCTTTAATCTGTGCTTGAGACCTCCTGAGTTCTGAGACGGCCTTAGTGATTTGTCTTACACTCTTGTCAAGAATTCTGTTGACACGGATAGAGATCTTACTCATATGAAAGGCCCTGGATCAGACTTCCAGACACGAGTTGCAGACAAGAGGGATCCTAAAGTTTCCAGAAAATCAAGATGTGTTAAAAAAAAAAAGTGTCTTCCTGGGGAACAAGCACCCCTGGGTACCCATTAGCTGCAATAAACAGAGCATATTTGGAAATGGGTTGTTTGACATCCATTTACAGAGTAGTTTGTCATGTCATATGCTTTTTATCGTGTGAGATGCCAGCGGGAGATAAGAATCAGGGCCTGGTGATCCAATTATTAGAATAGTGTATAGCATTGGATAATATGGGTGCATTATTTGTTATTCAAGTGTAGAGAGGCAGCATTTTGGTAGATTTGACAACCCTTTCCCCAACTTTCTAAGCATTGGCTTAGACAAAGCCAGACCTGTGACTTACAGTCCGATTCGAGACTAAATAACCATTGATGTCTAATAATTATATATGTATACATATATGTTTCTGAGGGAAACTTAATTTGGTAGACTACAAAAACAACCCTTGTTTTTGGAATATATTTTGTAATATAGAACATTGAAGCTCTCTGAAACATATTATTTCAATAGCTCTTGATTGGCCTTTAATTTAAAAAAAAAGGAAAAAAACAGTTTTAAATCAATGTCCTTTTATTCTTGCCCTAGCATTTAATTCCATTTGCATATGACTAAGGATGTTTCTTTTTGGTAAATCTAATTTGCTAGAGCTTGGCCCCCAACACAGAAAGAATGCCATCCTCTGAGATAGACCTGCCAACTACAGCAAGGAACTTTGATCTATATACTTTTCCAACTTCTCCGATGTGCTCATGACATTTGGCCTGAATAAGGAAACGCAGGGGACAGGAAAAACACAAGGCATGCTACTGTCCTGACATGCAAAGTGCCTTATAGTCTATCTTTATCTTTCACGGCTGCAGTGGTCTAGATAAATTAGACCAAATTGGGCTAAACGCTGTCCTTGGCGGCACTCACGTAGGTGTTTTCAAATGCTGACAGGAGCCGTGTGAGCACATCCAAGCACAGAATTTGGCCCTTTTTGTCTTTGTGCAAACTGTTGCTGTAGTTGACATGATTATTCCCGAGTCACTGTTTTAGCAGCAGTATTTCTTTTTGCCCAGTTTAAATCTCCTTTCACTTTATTCATAGTCAAGGTACTGATGAATATGGACACTTGTAACTCAGAATTTTCAGTTTCTGGAAAAAGGGAATGCTCCCCTAGAAAATCTGTGAGCATTGCAAATGAACTGGGAAAGAGGTAAAGAAAGCCACATAAATGGGGAGGAAAAAGAGAAGTAACAGTGAGGAAAAGTGGAAATGCTCATTAATGGCAATAATTTGATTAAAAAATTATATAGCATGTTGATACTTAGTCTTTCAAAAGAAATCTGTTGTCTAATAAAATTTTCAGGAAAATAAAGATCCTGAAGTTTATTTATTTACACAGATGCAAAAAAGCTGAAATTGACTAATAAGATGGCTTCCCTTCCCCTGCAAGTATATTGCATAACTCTCACATCCCACAGCCACCCACAACCCCGAGTATTTTGAAATGGAACAGAATCCGTCTGACAGAGAAGTGTTTAATCCTACAACTCGCAAGATGGGGTCATTTTTGAATCACACACATATCAGGGCCAAAACGTTTTGCAAGGGACTTACACACATCAATGCAGGATATTAATGGGAAGAAAATCACTCTAGATTCTCTTGACACCTTAAGGGGTACCGTATTTATTTTGTGCATTCAGATAATCTCCTAATTAATGGTTCCTGACTGCCCTTTCTCAGGTGAGGATCAATTTGAGACGGTATTTAGTTTCATATTGGAATAGAGGCTTTCAGAAAGTCATCAAAATGTACAGTATGTGGTATCAATAGGTGCAAGTTACATACGTTCACTTTTTTTCAGGGTTAATACTTTATGCAAAAATAAGGCCAATGAGTTCTTTGAGAGGTTTGTAATTTGTTTTAAATGGATTTTTTTTTTTTACTACCTGCCAATGTGAACAGATTCCAGGTATTCGAGACCCATCATATCTCTGCTTGAAACATTTTGAATACCAACTCCAAAAATGCAACATTAATAAAACATTAAAGTTCCAACTTAAGCCCATAAAAGTCAAGAAATCCAGAGTTAAGGTCGGCCCAGCTCTCTTCACTCTGCTCGCCTGCATGTATGCATGGGCGATAGGACAGCGGGCAGGCTCGTGCTTCAATCAGGCTTCCTGCATAATCTGAAGCTGTAATTGAATTAGTGTATAAAGTATTTACATACCCTGTAGTAGAAAGGCCCACACACTATATTATCCACCCCCCTGTAGACCTTCCTCTTAACTCCTCGCTGCAGTGTTCCTGCGAGGCTTCCTCAAACATTCAGGAATTGGACTTGCAAATACAATTTCCCTTCTTTTATGAGGCTTCAAGATGAGTGATGTGCCCTCAGCTTGCCTGGCTGCCGTTCAGCCCTGGCCAGACAGCTAGAGTTCAGGTACCACCCTTCCTTTGGTTCCTGTTTCCAGGTGTGCTAGGCGTTCGACAATGCCCTTCTGCATTACTTTATGCTCTAATTCACTAACTAGATGCAGCACGAATTGTCATATTCATGGGAAAATTAAGATATTGAATTGCATTTAGGAAGAGGTAGCATGCAGGGAAAGAATGTTTGCCGATAAAGCCAAGTCCCCACTGAGCCAGTCCTTTGCTACATACCGTTACCTAACCTTTCCAAACCTCGGTTTTCCTCTCTGTGAAATGGAGATCATAATGGCACTTCTGGTTTTTATGTTTCAGCGAGATTGTGAGTGTTCAATGAGAGAAAGCACATGAGCTAACATTTCCATACCAACTTCTTTAAAGAATGACATGGGAGGGCAGGGCAGTCACAGAGCCCGTACCTTTAACCAACAATTTCGCTAGTTGTTACTATGCAATGATACTGCACAAAATGGAAAATTGGAGAAGATGAATCACTTTGGCCTTAATAACTACTCAAAGGTCAAAATTTTAATTCTCAAGGGCATGGGAGAGAACAGAAAGGGAAACAGTGTAACAAAGTCCCCAGGGAATACCAAAAATAGACTTTGGGGGCAGGACTTGTTGCCCCACCAGACACGACCAGAAAATACTCCTAAAGGCCATCAAAGAGGCCTTGAACTAACTACAAGCTTTCCTTTCTTGTTGTATTGTTTTTGTCATTGGCTGGTTGTTGTTTTGTTGCTTGGTTTGGCTCTGTCTTGTTTTTGTGCATGTTATTATCTCCTCAGGTCTGTCTAAATAAAATAGGCTGGATGAACAATCTGGGGAGAAAACAATGGGACTGACAGTTCTTGGGGGACATGGGAGAGGGGGAGGTGGGGGGCAAGGAAGTGGTGTTAACAAACCCAGGGACAGGGAACAAAAAGTGATCCAAATTGGTGGTGAGGAGGATGTAGGAGGCCTGGTAGGGCGTGACAAAGGGTAATATAACCGAGAGGAATTACTGAAACCCAAATGAAGGCTGAACATGATAGTGGGACAAGAGGAAAGTAAAAGCAAATAGAAGAAAGAGCTAGGAGGCAAAGGGAAGTTAGAAAGGTCTAAATAAAGGCATGTACATATGCAAATAAATTTATATATGAGGATGTGGAAATAGATCCATGTGCATATATGTATAAGTTTAGTATTAAGGTAGCAAATGGACATTGGGACTCCACTCAAGTACCCCCTCAATGCAAGAATACTTTGTTCTATTAACTGTCATTCCATCATACTCCCCTTCCTGACACAATTGTGGAAGACAAAGTGGGTACATAAGCAAATGTGAAGGAAGCTGATGGTGCCCGGTTATCAAAAGATATAGCGTCTGGGGTCTTAAAGGCTTGAAGGTAAACTAACAGCCATCTAGCTCAGAAGCAACAAAGCCCACATGGAAGAAGCACACCAACCTGTGCAATCATGAAGTGTTGAAGGAATCCGGTATCAGGCATTATCAGAATGAAAAATTAAAGCATTGTGAATGAGGGGGAGTGGAGAGTGGGGACCCAAGACACATCTGTGGGCACTGGACATCCCCTTACAGAAGGGTCTCAGGGAGAGACGAGCCAGTCAGGGTGCAGTGTAGCAACAATGAAACATGCAACTTTACTCTAGTTCCTATATGCTTCTTCCCCCCTACTATCTTGACCCCCCCTAAAAAAGAAAAAAATAACTACCCAAAGTTCAAAATTTTAATTCTCAAGTAGGTAATCTTTTGTCTTACTGTCGTCTAATGCATGTACCTGTGACTAGAGGGATAAAATTTGAGTCTAAAGCAGTCTCAAAATGTCACATTGAGATTGTAGACAAGAATAAGGCCAACTGGTCAAGTTTAGAGTAACCTGTGGAGAGTGTTCAAAGACCCTTGCCAGACATCGTTCTCCAGTCTCGAGTCTGGCTTGGCGTTGCTCTACCACTTCCTTGAAGAGACCCAGTGTCAGCGTTTCATGCGTATCAAGGGGACTGAGCAGGAGGAGCTGGTGCAAGGAGCCCTCTCTTAACAGTATTCTGCCCAGAGGGGTCCTCGGTCAGCCTGGGTGAGTGAGTGAGTGGCTAGTGGTGTTCGCTCTCCACTAGAGGATCCATATCATCACTAACCTTTGTGCCGCACTCCTTTCCCTACCTAGAGCGTCGTCTTCTCCCAACCGACAGCACATAGAGACATCTTCCCCAAAGAACTGTCCTCTTAGGGACATTTGTTTTCAAATTTTCCTCTTAGAGAAGAGTTTCAAAGAGATGACCCTCGGGTTTGTTTCAAGCTGACATTGTGTTTTCAGTGTCAGTGTCGGCCAGCACAGATGCGACCGCTCATTTCTGGTCATCGAGTCAGGTGGTTTCTTGGAAGCTTGCTGTGACCGGGTGAAAATTGGAGGGCACTGACTGAGGTGATGGGGACAGGAGAGAGGGGTGACTCCCAGCAGGGAGTAGGAATCAAAAAAGAGAGGGGCTGCGTCTTTGAGAGGCAACCTTGGCTGCGGTGTCAAGTGCTGACCTCTGGAATAAGTGGACATTGGGACAGTGTTCAGTCAGGGAGCACGCTGTTTAGTTCACATTCAGTGTATTTTTATTTAAGGAATTGCATATCAGGTAAAATGTGCAAATGGAAAAAACACAAGAATACACAATGGAAAGTAAATTTTTCCTCTACCCTCACCGCTCCTCTTCCCCTGGCCAAAGCCCAGCATTGTTGGCTGTATAGTCTTCTGTGCCTCTTTAAGCAACTTTTGCCTTGACTTTGACCTGTAAAGGAAGGGCCTGAGCTGCAATGTGAAGGCCACACTCGGCTCTTCATTCTGAGATTCCTCCCTTCAGCAAGGCCAAGTGTAAGGGTTCAGGAAACACACGCAGGAGCTTGAGAGCCCCCACTCTGGGTACACGATGAACCTGTTTTTCACACATTTTGTTGCAGTAAGCTGAGCAGGTGACTGGTATGCTCTCTCCTTCTGCAGCATGCGATATTTCCAATTCACTGCAAAACAAAGTTCAAACTGCTAAAAAAGCGAGTTTTTAATTACCTGGAGATACAAGAGTGCGGAGGCAACCTGACAGCTCTCATCAATGAGATCAGTAAGCTGTGAAGACATGTGGCCAGGTATGTCTTATCATTAATATATACAGTGTGATCAGATGCCACCATCATTGTGATTATTATGGGATCATAAAGCTTTATAGTCACAGAAAAAGCAAGTCCCTTCATTTGAAAGGTCATCCAAGGAAACAAAGTGTGTTTCACAGTGCGACAGGGGTGTACAGAGAGATGAGCATTTCGAAGGGACTCAGTGAAATTCAGTAAGCAAAGCCTTCTACAATAATGCTCACGTTTGAGCATGGAATTGGAAAAATGAGTTTCAGAGGGATTATTCGACAAGGAATTCTGTATTGAAATAAACAACAGCAATGCTATTTTGGTGCTTTTAATTAAACTAAATGAAACTGAAATAAATCCTTGTTGCAGTGAGTTGATTCCCCATCGTGGTGGTCCCATGGGTCTCAAAGAAGAACTGTGCTCCATGGATTTTTAAAAACTGGTTTTTTTTAGAAGTAGAATGCCAGGCCATTGTTCCAAGGTATCTTTGGATAGACTTGAACCTCCAACCTTTAGGCAAGCAGCCAAATGTTTTAACATTTTGGACCATCCAGAGACACCTATAATTAGCACCGACTAGAAATCTGAATTGGTTTTCTCAGATAGCCCGGTATATTTGAGTAAAATTGCATGACTGATCCTTTATCCATTTCAGTGACAGACATTTAATAACTCCAGAGAAACAGGAGAAATGTTTGCTACAAAAGCAATGGGGGTCTTTTTCTTCCAAAAAGCATGTGCACATTTGCTCTGCACACTTTGCCCACAGATCATCAGGAAGAAGGGCTTCAAAAGGGTCTTTTCCCTGCTGCAGTGTCAGATCTTAAAATAAGATTTAAGGGCTGCAAAGTCTGATTGAGTGGGACGGAGATGTGATTTCTAGTCGGACCGCTCACCGGAGCATGGAGAACAGAAAATGCTGTTTTTGTGTGTTGGAGGTTAGGCATTTTTGGACAGATATGTTTTAATTTGATTTTTTCTTTTGAAATCAAATATATGCTGTTGCTACCTTGAGATGTGTAGTGGCTTATTATAGTTAATGGATTGTTCATCCTCTTTGTCCTTGAGATAATCCTAAGTATGTGCATAAAAGTGAGATCATGTTGTCCATAAAAACTAATCAGCCCAGAGTTCGTCCACAAGGTGTTGAACATTTACTAGAGCAGATGGGAAAGATAATGTTTAATAAAGAGTTAGAGGATTAGGTGGCACAAAACAAGCTAAGAGAAAGGGATAATTTCATTTCAGGTGAACCTCTGTGACATTTCTTGTACCCAAAGACAGATTAAAATGATCCCAGAGCCATGGCTTTGCGCTCCCTTCTTTCTCAGTGCTGACCCTGCATACATTGTCAGCTTTTGAATCCACCAGCCTTACCGCCAGAATTGGTGAATATCTCAAAAGATAGTTTCTCAGGTTTATGAAGATGTATGAAGTGAGTCATTCACAAATGAATATACATACAAGGAAATGACAGGATTCTGCTAAATATGTTTGTATTGAACAAGTGATCTCCCTGAGCATGATTTAGAGAGAGAAGTGCATAACTTTATATAAATGACAGCTAAAAAGGTAACTGTCACAATGTTTACCGATGAGCCTTCTATTTATCTTAATGTTTAGAAGTCAAATGAAAAATGGAGTGTGGATTATAGACTAAGCAGTGTTTGAGCCGGAATTTAATTTAACAACATTTGGCAAACGGAGGGAGCTGGGTAGCAAAGCCAACTAGCCAAAAAGCGGCCACAAAGGTAAAAGGGCACAAGGCTTAAGCACTAGAGCGTCCCCCCACCTCCCTCAGCAGGTTTATGCAACAACTAAACAGAGGCTAGAGAGCTGGAATGGTGCATCTGCTAGTGACTTGGTGGCATGGGTTCTGGTGTTCATTCAGACGGGTCGTTTGGGTGCAAGTCGCAGCCATGGACCTGAGACAGCATTCTCGTTCCTGATGCTGCCAAGGAGCTTGACTGTTCAGGTGATCCACGACTGTGCCTGCTGCCTCCTTTGTTTGAGGTCCTGGGTTGTGCTCTTTACTCTTTTGCCGAGTTTGCTGTAAACGATAAGAAACGCTTTTCATTTCAGCTTCTCTGGGTCTGAACTCCACCGATAGCCTGGAGCCTGTCGCTCTTCCAGTGGCCCAGCTGCACTTGCTTGTGTTTGCAGCTGGGCTGGCTCTTCCGCGGTGCACTGCAGTGCTGGGGAATGTGCTTCGGGAAGTGTGAACCGGGATTGGGGACTATTCCCAACCACGCCTCAGATAATAGACTTGAAACGTTGGGCTGCGGAGATGGCCTGGGTGAACACTTCCGAATGCAAAATTAGACCTTGGTTTTTCTTGAAGGCGTAGGGTTCTGTGGTGTTCAGGCTGTCTCTTATTTGCTCGTTTCGACAATGGAGTTTCCACGTATTTACTTCCCTTCTGTTAGGTTTTTGGTGTTGCTTCCACATGCAACTCTAGCTCGAACAGCAGACATGCCCCAAATGAATGGCTTAAACAAACAGCAATTTATTTGCTCACGATTTGGGAGGTTAGAAGTCCAAATTCGGAGCGTTGGCCGGAAGGAAGCTTCCGCTCTTTGTGGGCTCTGGACGAAGGGTCGGCAAGGTGCAGCTCTCGAGTCTATTGCAGCCCTTTTGGTACATACATGTTGCCCTGAAGTAAAATTGGAAGTGAAAATAAAACGATCATAGTTTCACATAAAGGGTATGTATTCAATTAATGGTGATTTCATTTGTTTGTAGAAATATATTCATGCCACTTGGATGCTTTTTAAATGGTCCATAGGACAGGATGGGCTCTTGCATCTCAACTGTTTGCCAAGCCCTGCTCTAGAGGAAAAGTCGGCTGCCTTTGCTTTTGTTCCTGGGCTCCTTGGAGACCTCCATTCATCTCAGCACCTCTCTGATCCCATCTCTGATCTGCTTGTTTGCTGCATCTCTTTTATATTGCAGGAGACAACAACTCAAGACGTGCTCTACACTAATTAACATAACAAAACAACTCATCCCCAAATAGGATTATAATCAAAATCATAGAGGCTAGGTTCTACAAAACATATTTTAGGGGGACATAATTTAGTCTCTAACACAGGGATTGCTCTTTTTTACCTTAATTTAGTCAGTAGCTGGAGGCAAAGCAACAATGAATACAGCCACTAAGAAACACAAATAGATTATTCAGAGCCAGATTAAGGCATGTGAGGGCCCAAATCACTGGGAATCTGGGATGCCCTCTCCTCTGTTTACTAATGCATTGGAAGGGTTATGTGAGCTATGTGTATGCATATATGTATATGTGTGGATGCCTTTAGCTAGCCATGATGCAACTTAAAAAAAACCATTTTATTGGGGGCTCATACAACTCTTGTCACAATCCATACATACATCCATTGTATAAAGCACATTTGTTGCCCTCATCATTCTCAAAACATTTGCTCTCCACTTAAGCCCCTGGCATCAGCTCCTCATTTTTCCCCCTCCCTCCCCACTCCCCCTGCCCTCATGAACCCTTGATAATAAATAAGAATAAAATATAATAATAAAAATAATAAATTATAATTTTGTCATATCTTATACTATCTGGCATCTCCCTTTACCCACTTTTCTGTTGTCCATCACCCAGAGAGGAGGTTACATGTAGATCCCTGTAATTGGTTCCCCCTTTCCAACCCCCACTCCCTCCAGGTATCACCACTCTCACCACTGGTCCTGAAAAGTTCATCTGCCCTGGATTCCCTGTTTTTCCAGCTCCTCTCTGCAACTGGTGTTTAAAGGTGACTAACCGGGTTGTGCAGAGCTTACGTGTTGGTCTGCTAACCACAGAATCAGCAGTTTGAAAACCGCCAGTCTCTCTGCAGAAGAGAGTGACCGTCTCAGAAACCCACAGGGGCAGTTCCAGCCTGTCCTGTAGGATTGTTATGAGTCAGCAGTAACCGGCAGTGAGGGTTTTGATGGTCTTGTTCTTTGATGTACCATTAGCTATTGAACACGAAAACACCATATACCATTTTAACAGAATGAAGTTATAAAATTTTTAGTGAATGTGAGGTATAAAGGCTTTACTATATAGCACATTTTCTAGAAAAGAATCCCATGTATTCTACACCAATGACCAAAAAAAGTCAGTGAATTTAGTTGTTTCAACAATCAATGTACAAATTCTGTTGATCTCCACAACAAAAAAAATAACTTTCACCAATATTGCTTTAAATAGCTCATACCTCAATTTTGAGGCTTCTTTTATTTAAAAAAAATGCCATGGTTATAAATAAACATATGAAAAGATACCATATAATATAATGATAAAAACAAATATTATGATAAATTACTGTATTTTGTTTTTAGAATTCAATTTGACAGCTCACCCCCATTTCTTGCTTATTCAAAAAATAGTCTACTCCCCAAACGCCAACTGAAGTAAGGAGTTTCAGTTGCATGGATGGGATCACGGCCAACAAATGTCACTGTTCAAGTGGTAGGGACATCCCAGCTTAAACGACCTGATGTGTGGCTTTCCCCATGACCCTGTGTGGACTTTATTTCTGGTTGGCATATTCTCATGCACTCCCTGGCCTGGCATCACTTTATTTTGTTGTACTGCCGCTTCCTGTCCACTGTGGCACTTGCTTTTCCTTGTAGCCAGTCTGTTTGGCATCTATTGGTCTTTGCTTTGGACAACTGGTACCTCTCTTTTACTGATGCTGTAAGCTTGGCCTAACTTGGCTTACAGAGTGTATGAACGTGCCCTGACATCAGAACAAACATCAAAAAGAGTATGGTGCTAGGCAAAAAGTCCTGTGATTTCCATTAAGCTGCCTAACGAGAAGGTCTAACATTCTTTTATCCTGTGACTTTTCTTTAAATTACAAAGAAATGCAACTTTTACAGGAGGATAAGTACCCAAATTCCCTGAAGACTTACTTTACATTTTCTCTCCAAATCTTTCTTTAAGGTCAAAGATAATTTTCCCTGGTTATAAACACGAATACATCACAACAAAGGACACCATGACCTGTGATCTTTGCATGTCAACAGAGATTCACAAAGGAGGCCTCGCTCTAGGATTTCCAAGTACAGAATGGATATACCACCTCAATTAATTTTCCAGTAATAAATATCTCTGCTGTTCTGGAACAATGTTTACCTTATTTTGGACATTCGTTTATTATCTTCCTGGTGTCTACCATGACTGAGCACTTATTTTTAGCTGTTGAGGCAGCTCTGACTCATGGAGACCTTAGTTTAACAAAACAAAATGTTTCCTGGTCCTCTGCCATTTTCCTGGTCTTTGCTGTGCGTGAGTCTTGCTGTGGCTATTTTGTCAATCCCTTTCTCGAGACTTTTATTTTTGCTGACTCTCTCTCAAACACAATGTCCCTTTCCTGTGATTGATCTGTCCTGATGATGTGTCCAACGTGAGCACTCTCACCATTTTGGCTTCTAAGGAGTATTCTGGTTGCATTTCTTCTAGGACTAACTTGCTTATTCTTTTAGCAATTCACGAGACAGTCAATGTTCTTGGCCAACACCACAGCACCAGTTCAAACACATCAAGTTTTCTTCTGACTTCCTTCTTCATTACCGTTACTAGTATTTTCCTTTAAATCAATTCAAAACGAGGTGGTAGGTATTAGGGATGACAAAAAAATCCAGTAATGAAGACACGCAGGCACTTTTTATTCTGGTCTAGGTCTAATGTGATTTGATTAATTTCATTCAAGGTCAGCATATGGGATTTGCTGCCTTGAGAGATTTGCATTTGAGTCTGGGGCTTGCTACATGGGCCTTACTTACGAAGCAATTGTGTTCACTTGCGAAGCCCACCAGAAGAATCTCTTTTATGTAATTAACCATCCAATGGATAGCGGCTTCCCTTCAATCCCCACAGTGAAACTCTTTAGTAGAGGTTTCTAGCAGGTCCCCCTGCTCTGAGGTAGCCATGTAGACCCAGCTGTATGTCTCTAAATACCACCATCAGGCATTGCTAATTTTGTAATCATGAATAACTTAAAAAATCTCATCTTCTCTCTTGTTTGATTTTGACTGTTTAAACCAAATGCTGCCACCCACGTTAGCTTCTCAGCATCTGGTGTGAATGCCTTTATTATATAGGCTTTGCATATCAGGACTATATCCAATATCAGGACTAATATCCTTGTTTTAGTGTTTCAGAGATGGAAAGTGGTTTTTTCCCCCCCTCCTGATCTAGTCCAATTTCCCAGTGCCTGGCAAATAGTGTAGGAATTCTTTCTCCAGTATCCTTACAGACCAATGTAGCCTCTTGTTGAATACTTGCATGATGGAGCAGTCACTAGTTCTTAAGTAAGTTTATTTTGTTTCAGTGGCTCTAATTGTTGGAATGTTCTCTTGGACAGAAGACTCAAATTTGTGTCACAGTCACCTTAAACTCTTGGTCTTGGTTACACTCTCTGGAGCTACACATGTAGGTATAATTCTCTAAACTGAAAAAGAAATTAAATATAAAGGAGAGCTTTCTTACCCTCCTAAATTCTTTTCCCTTCCAGACAGAACCTACTTCACTCATTCATTAAAGAATATCTGCTGAGTGGTAACATTGAGAAAACACTGCGTTAGATTCCGACAACTGTCTGTTATTGACTTACAGAGCTGTGAACAACACACTGACCACCCGCTTCTGGGCAAATTATGATTTGTTTCTAGTTTGAGAGTTCTTTGAGGATACAGAGCAGAGTCTGCTGCTAGACAATGAAATAGGTATCCAATGAATGCTTTCTGACTTTTCTCTAAAACTGGGAACCCTAGACTTGAGCAAAGCAGCCCGTTGGGTTGAGCAGCTCTGAGCACAGCGGCCGCATTCTACACCTGACTCATGCTGAGGTGTTTCGGCTTAGAAGGGACTGCAGGGACATTCAGTCACATAGACACCCCAACAACTGAGAGGTAGGTTTGTTCAGCAAATGTTTAAGATAAGCAACCAGAGAGGGACTAGTGAGTTAAATTGATTCAAACCACAAGAGTTCCCTAATATGAAGTCTGTCTCTCTAATGTGGACCCTACCTCTTGATCGCCTACCATTTTCTAATTTCATATTTGATTTTTGGGTCCTGGTATAGAATTATGCTTTCACTTTTAAATTTTAGTTGAAAACAAAGTTATTTTAGTCTGTTAAGTCCTTCTGGGATCTTAATTAATTAATTAATTAATTTTCGTTTACCATTTAACAATTCTCTTTAGTTATTATACTTGTTATTGATGTGTTAAATGTGTATTTTACATACGTTATTGATGGGAAATGTTGGAGCCCAAAGGTAGAGACTATGTTATCCACCACAAACCTGTCTTCAGGTGAGTCATATGTTCATCAACACTGTTTTGGATACACTTTAACTGTTTCATTATTCAGTTGATATTTTTACCTATTGACTTGAAAGATAACATAAAAACTTTGCCAAATTTAAGTGTGCTTTATTTTTAATAAGGAGCCCTGGTCGTATAGGGGTTATGCATTGAGCTGTGATCCACATGGTTGACAGTTCGAAACCCTCAGCAGCTCTGTGGGAGAAAGACTGGGTTTCAGCCTCAGAAACCCACAGGGGGTCACTATAAATCAACCTGGATTCCATGGCAGTGAGGTTGTCTTTTTTTTTCTTTTTCTAATCAGATGTTTCCTAAAGGGGTATATTGTCTTGCAAATAATAGTCACACAACACCTAGTTTTTAATTTAACATTCCAGAGAATATGATTTGGTATGTATGATATTTTAATCCATGTACTTTTCAAATTTATATACTGCTTTTGAAAGAGCTATCTTTGCATATAGCTTTCATCATATATTTTTTCTTTCCTTCCTCACCTCAACACTTCTCTGTAGTTTATACTTTAAAATGTGAGTAGTAGGGGAAGGGGAGGTATGTTTAAGAGAAAATGAAAACTTTGATGCACAATAGTACATTTTTCTAACAGAAACACTTACTCATTTCTATGTATACATACAAAACTTTAAAAGCTCAATTTAAAAATGTATGAAGAAACTCTATCATGTGGAGGATGTTACTTAGGACTAGAATCCCAGGTTTTGCTTGTCTTTCTTTCTCTAGCCTTGGGCAAGCTAGTCTAATTACAGGAACTTGACTTTCATTCTGTTTAGTGTTTTGCAGCTATGCATGAAAAAAGTTAATCAAAAAATAAAATGAAAAACTGTGATGGCTAATCGAAGTCCCATAGATTTCTCTGCTGCTGTCTAACTTGTCTTTGGGGATGAACTTCAATACGTTGCCTTCAAAGCATCATTAGATGTGCTGTACTGTCTGTGTCTGCTTCTCTACAGAAAGAGAAAAGATTCCTTTGATTTGAGAATTTTTCAAGAAGGAAAGAACATTATGGCTTTTCCTGACATCATTTATTCTATGCCTGTAATTCTTGGGAGATTTTATAGAAGACACTAGATAGATACTCTCAGAGATGGGCAATACCTCTCTTTAGAGACGATAGAGAGGGGCATTTTACTCTTCCTCTTTGCTCTCTGATGCGTTTTGGAAGGACACTGCATTAGGAGGATGGCTGATTCTTAGCCTATTGTCTCGCTGGCTCCTTTGTGAAGTTGTAGACCCAAATCGGAACCATTAGAAGCAACCTGGCCTATGGTTTTGTGCAGAAATTTTCCCTCAGATGTTTTCTTAGTAAATTTAAAAACTGCTTTCTGTCTACATGTCTATACACCAATAACAATGTGCAAACTGTATCTTTAATAAATATCATTAACTAACCTGGATAGAATCAGAATTATCTCTGTGATCTGTGTAAGTAGAGGGTGGGAGGCGCGGGGTGAGAGGGAGGAGGAGAACAGGGAGAGAGGGTGCATAGGAGAGGAATGGAGGCTTGGTGTGGCTTTTAAGAGACCTGAAAAACTTTTGAAGGGTTGGTGGCAGACAAAAGCAGCATGTGAAGTATGAAAGAGTAGGCTATTATCAGCGCATATTTTGGGCATTTTAGCTGACGCTGTCTGGTGCAAGGGAATTTCTGGATGGTGTGTGCTGATTGCTCCTGTGGCCTGGACAACCCCCCGGTTTTCAGCTGTCTGAAGCGAGTGGTGTTGAGAAGCAACATATGCCTCTTCCCTTCCATGCCGAGCAGTGAGCTTTGGAAATGTGTGCTGAAAGTGAAAATACAGTTTCGACAGCAATTTACTGCCGAGAAAGGACAACTTCCTGGGATAGTGATAATGGTTGCTAAAATCTCACTGAGAAAAATAATTCATTTGCCCAAATGTGGGTTTCGATTTTGCTGCATCTGGCTCAGTAGAGTGGCATGGGACCATCAATCTACTTTGGAGAGAGATTAGCTCGGGAACCACGTTGGACACAGCCTCCTTTTACTGATGCTTGGCTATGGTGAGAGTCCTTGGGGTTTTCAGAGTAATATATGTCATTCCCATAACACAGTAGTCTAAGTTTCATGAAGAGGTTTTTTTTTTTAATGCTATTTAAATTTGCTTTTGTAACATCTTGGATAGAATGAACAATATGTTAGTCTATTAAGAAAATCTGTGAATTCTTGATCAATAGATGTTAGCAAAGTTGTGCATACTGAGTTCTTTTGTAAACAAATGCAGCTCCTGACTTCAGGCATTGAACATGTACGCCTCCTAACTTCCTCCTCGATACAATTTTGTTGTTTTAAATTTCAGGCAGCGGCTGACTCAACAGCTTGGAAGTCAATTTACGGAAAGTTCCAGCTTTGATTGTTCCAAGGTTATTTATTGCTGTGTTATTCCGACTCATAGTGACCCCATGTTTAACAGAATGAAACACTTGCCTGGTCTTGTGCCATCCTCATAATTGTAGGTGGCAAGGTTATGCATAAGATATATGAAATAATCAGATATTTCAAGCCTCAGAGAACAACAAACAACACAGAGTGAGCCAGTGCCTGAGATTGTTGCGCATGTCGGAAAAGGACAGGGCTTTGGATCCACGTTCAGTGAGTTGCTCAGCACTCCTGGAAGGCGTTTCGCTGTTTTGAAGTCGTTAGTCCCAGGAAGAGAGTGCCGTGACTCAATTTCCCCACACGACAGAGGAGAATTGCCTCAGAGAGTTTTCTAGCCTGTAATATTTCCAAAGACAGATCTCCAAGTCTTTCTCCTTCAAAAGCTGCATCTTTCTTCTGCGGAGCCGCTTGGTTTTCGACTAGCAACTGAGTACCGCACTGCAGGGCCACCAGGCTCTTGAAACTAGGGTAGTGCTAAAGTTCCCAGTCAGCAGTGTGGGGTTGTGAAAAGAGCACTGAGCCAAGAGAGTAGGAGACCCGTGTCTTGGTCTCAGTCAATAATCGTCATCCCCCTAGCTGAACAGTTAGTTTTCCACTTACACTCACACGATACTATGGGCAGTAACCGTCCTCGCAGCTGTAACTGCATACACTATCATGTGAGTATAAGTGACCCAGTGTTGCTTCCAGGATTCCAGTGCAGACATGCATGGACCCATGTTCCGACAGGGCTGTAATTAGTGGATGGCTGCAGGCAAGTTCTCTCAGACCCAATCTTAGTCTTTTTACGGTGCTTTGAATAAAAGTTCAATAAAAGTGGCTTCTGAGAGCATCCCTTGGTCCCGTTAAATTCAAGGCGGAGAGGTCGTTATGACAACTATGAGACTCCAAAGTGATCATCTTACAGATTGTTTTGAAGGCACCAGGTGATCGTGGAGGCCGACTGTGGTGTTTTAAGGAAATTAACACTGCATTGGGGAGGAAAAAGTTTGGAAGGTTGAGCTTTTCCTAATATGACAGTGCTTCTGCTTCTTCCTGGAATTTAGCGAAAGCCATCCTATAACCATTTCATTGAGAAGCCTTACCCTCATTCACCCCACAGCTCTGCACGTGCTTCTTCACAGTTCTTTCATGTGCCCTAAAGTCAAAGAATGCTTAAAGAGCATATGATGTGAATCCCTTGAGGATGCTAAGACTGCTGTTTTGACATGGCATGAATCGAACAGCACAGAATTCTTTGGTGGGGCAGAAAGGGGGGGGGGCAGGATAGAGATATGGAAGCACTACTTTCAGAAGGGAGTGGGCCTAGATGGAGGATATACTCAGAAGCAATAGCTTCAAATTTTGATTTTTTTTTTGTTTAATAAAGTTTCCTATGAGTTTATAAAAATTCTTTTTTTTGACTTGCCCTAATTTTATTTGCTGCTTAAGAGAGAATTTTCCATATAGCTTGTGGTAGTTACATATTCTGTTGTCAGACTTAAGAGTGAAGGTCGCAGATTAATGACCTAATTTGGAGGCACTAAGGAGATAAATAGCTTGCTGGAGGCAGGACGTATGCACACTCCCTGGGGACATTCCTATCGAAAAGATACATGGAGCTACACGAGGCCCTGGAGCTGCAGGAGTCATGTGAAGACCCCTGCTAGCGCCAGGATGCTTCCATCACCACTGGATGCACAGGACTTCCGGCCCACTGGTCTGTGATCTTCCTGCACTCAGCATCATTGCATGCGTGTGTGAGTCTGAAGAGGAACTTATAGATTGGTATCAGACACATGGGCTAATATCGGACTTATGGACTTGATCTCGACTGGGCTGGGAAGTTTTCTCAATATTTAATTGCTCTTGTATACAAAGCTCTTTCTTATACACGTATGAATGTCTATGAATTTGTTTCTCTAGTCAACCCTGACTAACACATTATGGCACCTTGGGAGTGGGGTACTAGAGAAACAAATCATAAAGATGGAGAGTGGATGTGCATTTGCTATCGACTTCATGGTAATTTTTCTTCTTTGGCTAGCCAGAGGTCAGATATGGCCATGCAGTTTACTGGGTTGTTTTCTGGAAAGAATATGGAAAGTTAAAGTTTTGATCATTTTCTTTGGTTGTTGTCTTTGTTTATTCCTGTGTGAAATGGTGAAAATGAATGTGGCTAAGGCATATTTTGAGCTCAGGGGACAAAAATCACACTTTGAATTTCTCAGAGCTGCATAAGGAAAATGGCTGACAGATGGTCAAAATGGCTGACAGAAAGCCTGGCTTCTGGCTTGATGCTGTCAGTGGCCTAATCTCATATTTTATATCAATAGAATACTTTAGATAAGGATTAAAATAAAAAAGATAAGGATTGAACTCAACTGTTTTAAGAATTGAGATGAGTATCTGATTCTACTTTGTTTATGCTAATTTCTTCTGCTTTTTATTGTTGATATAATGATTGATAGAAAATGATTATTGGGAAGCATGAAAATAAAGAGTTTGTAAGCCTTGCCTTCAGCCATTAAAATTTGAATCTTTAAATGGGTTAGGGCATACCTGGAAAGAAGGCTCTGAAAAGATAAGCCCCACCCAGTGCTTTGGAGGACTCAGGACATTTGCATTCCAAGAGACTTGCTTAGGGGTTGTTGATAGAATGAAGAAAAAGGAACTCTTTAGCTCTTTGAATCTTGAACTGGTGGTTTTTGTCAGAAGCTGGACAAAATCTGGAGCCCTGCAGAAACTCTCCTCTCTAGGACTGAACTGTTAAAGGGAGCCTATGGGCAGGCTGTTTCTAGGTGACCACCTGGATCCACTTGTTGAGTTGTAGTGAGAAAAATGTAACAATGAAGAGATGGGTTTAGTCTGGCCACTGACATACGTGGACCTGGTTTATAGGAACTACAGGAGATGATGACAGTGGTTTGACTGGTCTGAAGTTCATGATCTAGCCCAAGGGATCTAGGGTTGTTGAGAATTAGTGATGGGACCCATGGTCTAAAGGCAAGGCAGCCAATGGGAACCCAGGTGAGGCTAAGTATGCCAGCCCACACTGAGTTGACCAGAACCTGACCAGATGAAGAGAAGATTTTTGAGCCAGTGAACTGGTACATATTGCTGCTAAATTTGTGGATGGTTTGTCCTAATTTGGCTTTGCTTATGCATGAAGACTTCACAAAGTTCCATTTGGGATGAAGATTCTTCATGTCAAAAAATATGATTATATCCTTAAAGTATTGGATTGATGTAAGCGGGCAGAATAGTAATTGGATAACAAAAATGGGGAAGATAAAGACATAAAGTGGTTGGCTTACAAGCTTTCATAGGTGCTGCAATATACTCATAGACTTATAGGATGAAGGTGTAGGTGTAACTGCAATGGTTAGGCATAGGATATTTTTGTTTTGTTCACTTATAGAATCTTATGTTTAAATGAGGGTGGCACATATTGAATTGCATGCATTTTAATTTTATCCTGTTAGGTACAGATATGATTTTATTATTGTTTGAAAGTTATCTATAGATAATGAGTTGTATGTAAGTGTCAAATTGACTAGGGGTGGGCTTTGGTAGTTACATAATCTGTTGTCAATTTGAGACTTAAGAGTGAAGGGGTGGAGTTTAGCCTGTCAATCAAATCGTAGCTTGGTGACCTCATTTGGAGGTGCTAAGAAAATAAAGAGCTCACTGGATTGGTACATTCACTCACTCCCTGTGAAACATTCCTGTGGATAAGACACATGGAGCTAAACTAGATACTGGGAGCTGAAGGAGCCACATGGAGACCCCTGCCAGCGCTGAGATACTTTCACTGCCGCTGGATCCACAAGACTTTTCACCCACTGGCCTGTGATCTTCCTGCATTTGGCGTCATTGCTTGTGTTTTATGAGTCTGAAGAGGACTTTATAGTTTGGTATTGGACATATGGCCTAATATCAGACTTATGGACTTGGTCTGGACTACATTGCAATGTTTTCTTAGTATTCAGTTTGCTCTTGTACATAAAGCTCCTTCTTATACACATGAGTGTCTATGAATTTGTTCCTGTAGTCTTAAAGAACATAGAATTCTTTAGAGGGGAAGGTTAGAGACATGCAAGTACTACTTTCAGAAGCAATAGCTTCAAATTTTGATATTTTTGTTTAATAAAGGTTCCTATGATTTTGTAGCAGTTCTTTTTTGGCTTGTCCTAATTTTATTTGCTGCTTTTGAGAGAATTTTCCATAAGCTTTATGATCCTTTATTTGCAAAAATCCCTTCCAAGTCCTTTGAAGGGGTAAATTTAGCCATCAGACATCTTCGTATACATTTTCTCAACCCTGAAAAATAACGAAGCCAAGAAAAGATTATTATTCTGTGTTGTAAGTGAAGACACAAATTCAGATCAATGAAGTGATTTCACCTAGGATCATTGCTGTTCTTAGTTGCTGTAGAGTTGGTCCCTGCACAATGACACCTGCTGATGGATTTTTGCAAGTCAATTACCAGGCCTTTCTTCCTAATTTGGTCTGCTTTAGTATAGATGATCTGCTAAAACATTCAGCTTCACAGCACAGCTGAGCCTTCACTGACAAAGAGTTGGCGAGTGTGCATTATGTGTACTGGCTGGAAACTGAACCCAGTCTTCCATTGGGAAGCCAGGAAGACTCCCTTGAATCACCACTGCTCCTCTAGCTAGTGAGGACCCGAGTTAAAATTGACCCTCAAGACAGTCTCGGGAGGCTGTCTCCACTAAGTGCTCCGTGTTCTTGCCTTTCTACTCTCCTCCCTGCTTTGAATGCCCTTCTCATTCATCGTTGGCTGTATGATTTTTTTTTATTCTTTAGAATTTGTGGTAAAATTACCAAACTCTCTACCCCCCATTTGTTGGTTTCTCTGCACTGTAACTTCACAGCCCCTCCTGCGTACCGCTCATTTGGCACTTGCTCAGAGCTCTGATCCCATCAATGTGCTCCTTTGCATGTCCTTTCCATTTTGAGTGACATTTTCAGTGTAACTCCTCTTTCATTTTAAAAGCTGAAAGGCATTTATTCATTTACTTATTTTTATTAATTTGAATAAATCATTTTATTGGGGGCTCTTACAAAAATCCATACATCACTTGTATCAAGCCCCATTTGTACATATGTTACCATCAACATTTGCAAAACATTTTCTTTCTACTTGAGTCCTTGGTATCAGCTCCTCTTCCCCACCCCCTCCCACCCTCATGAGCCCTTGTTACTTTATAAATTTGTATTGTCATATTTTGCACCCTCTGCTATTTTCCTTCACCCATGTTTCTGTTCTTTATACCCCCCCAGGGGGGTGTTTTTTGTCTATCATTGCGATTGGTTCCCCCTTCCCCTCATTTCCCCCCTACTCTCGTGGAACTGATACTTTCATTATTTGTCTTGAGGGATTTATCTGTACTGGATTCTATGTGTCGAGAGCTCTTGTATGTACCAGTGTACATGTTCTGGTGTAGCCAGATTTGTAGGATAGAACTGGGATCATGATGGGGGAGCGGGGAGAGGAAGCACTAGAGGAATGTTGTGTGTTTCATCAGTTCTATTCTGCACCTTAGCTGGTTCGTCCCTTCCTTGTGACCCTTCTGTGAGGGGATGTACAATTGTCTACAGATGGGTCTCCATTCTGACCCCCCTCATTTGCATCCAAATGTTTTTTTGTTTTGGGTTTTCTGATGCCTGATACCTGATCCCATTTACCCTCCTGATCACCCAGGTTGATGTGCTTCTTCTATGTGGGCTTTGTTACTTCCCTGCTAGATGGCTGCTTGTTTAACTTCAGACACTATATCTTGGAATAGCTGTGCACCATCCGCTTTCTTCTCCACATTAGCTTATGCACCCATTTTGTCTTCAGAGATCGCATTGGAAAGGTGAGCACCACAGACTTCCAGGCTATTAGAACAAAGTGTTCTTGCATTGAGGGGGGACTTGAGTAGAGGCTCAATGTCCACCTGCTACCTTAATACTTAATCTATAAATATATGTACAGACATTTATCCCTATGGTTATATATTCATATATTTACATATGCACATGAATTTATTTATTCCTTTATAAATGTCTTTTGCCTTCAAGTTCTGAAAGGCATTTAGATAAAAATGCTTAACCATGTATCCTGCCGCCCTCCAAACACACTGATGTCAAGTCAATTCCTGTCCCTAGTGACTTATAGGGCATCACGAAACTGCTTCCCAGTGTGTCCAAGGCTGTCATCTTTATAGAAGCAGACAACCATATCTTTCTCCCACTGAGAGGCTGGTGGGTCAAAGTGCTAACCTTCGGGTTAGCATCAGAGTTCTTAATCACTGCACCACTTGGGTGCCTTCTAAACCCTCTGGGTTACCAAGGCTGTAATTCTTTATGAAAGTAGAAAGCCTCATTTTTTTCCCTGAGGAACAGCTGGCAGGTTTGGAACTACTGACATTATGGCTAGCAGCCTAATGCATAACCACTACTCATGAGTGGTTACCAACTAAATGTATCATTTGAAAAATATCAGTATTGTTTTCCTTTAAATAAAAGAAATAACACCTCACCCACTCATACAAACAGGGATGACTGAGGAGTGTATTCCAAGTTGAAGTTCACTTTGTATATTTTCCAATCACACTTGCCTTTTCCTTTCTCAAAAGAAACCCCTAATCTGAATTTGGTGTATAGTCTTCAAGTCCAGGTTTAAAATTTTTCTTATACACCCATGTGTTCGTTAGAAATAGTGATATTTTGTGATTTGTTTTTGAAAAATAATACAAATAGTATAATTACTGAATATATCTTTCTGAAGCTTGTGTTTTTCACTTAATGTATATTTTTATCGATCCATTTAAATCTAATTAATTTTAAAAATTGTATGTGTACTATTCCATTCCATGACTACACATCTCTTTTTATATTACAGCTTTATTGGCACTTCTTCCACATATCATAAATTCCACATATCATAAATTTCCAAGTTCAATCATATCAAGAAGTGTTGGACAGTCATTACCACGGTCAATTTGAGCATATTTTCTTCTTCATTGTACTCATTATTAGTGTATTTATTGTTACATTTTACCTGTATGAAAAATATACACAACAAAACATTCTCCACTTCAACATCTTCTACATGCTTATTTCAGAGCCATTGATTATATACTCAGTTACGCAACCATTATTGATATCCTTTTCCAGATAATTCCACAGCCATTCACATGAACTCAATGCCCCTAAAACAACTCTTCTTCCTTCAATGGTAGCCTTGGTCAACTTTGGCTTTGGTTTCTTTTCTTTTCTTTTTTTAAGGAGTTTTCTTGATATAACATTCACATAGCATACATGCCCATTGTTAAGTCCCTTTTCAAAAGAGTTGTATGTGCATCATCACAATCAGTTAAAGCGGTCCCTCCCCCATGCCGCATTCATTGTTTGCTCCTCCATTCCCTTCACATCCTGCTCCCCTCCCCCTGGCCCACCCCCGCTCAGCCATTGCAGTGGTTATTGTCTCTATTCATCCATCATCCATTCCTTCTGTCGTCCAGAAACTGGGAAACCTAACATAAACAATATATAAACAAAACCAAAATTAAACAGAAAGAAGAAAGTAATAATAATAATATAAAGAGTAAAAAAGAAAAGGCCGGCAACAATATTTTAAAAACAAACCAACCCACTGTCCTCTTTCCACTGAAAGGAGTCCTGGTCGTGTGTCATTCAAGGGCCCGGCTCCTCAGAGAAAGGTTTGTGATTGGATGTAAGCAGCCACTCTGTGGGATACAGATGTGGGTTTGGCTTCCATGAAGATTCCAGCCTTGCACACAGGGAAACCCAATGGGACAGTTCTATGTTTTGTTTTTGTTGTTTTTTTAAATTAACATGAGGACTTTTATATGAAACTTTTCATTTTAACTGGTTTCCCCTCTACCATTACATAGCAAAATCTCTGATTTCAGGACAGTGGATTGTACTTTTATGAGTTTTAGCAGCGTGCCTGCAATTCAAAACACATTCAATAAATGCATAGAGATGAACTGATGAAAACATCTGCAGGAAGTGGAAGTCTTTGACTTTGATAAATTTACCATGATTAGAAGTGGGTAGAAAGTGATGTTTTAAGGAAATTCATTGAAATTATATTACTTGCTTGGTTTATGGAGATGGGGAAGTAGCGTGATAAAGAAGCTATTTGAAATGATACTGAGATGAGCATGGACAAAAGCTAGTCACATTTTTGTCATGCTAATTAAGTTTGTAAAAGATTAGTAACAGAAAATATGAAAAGTAATTGATTAAACTGCAAGCCAAAGTACTTGGAAATGTGCTTAAGTGCATTGGCAAGTAAGTACAAATTTACGACATGACAGGGAAAATTCTATATTCTTTTCTAAGCAGGCAATTTCCGTGATCCACCCTTGAGAAATCTAATTATCCTTGTATATTTGACCTTTAACACAACAACTTAAACCCTTTTTCAACCTGGCTTCACGGAGATTTGGCAGTTGTGCTTGACAGAAATTGCACATTGCCTTTGCAACTGAAGGGTCATTGTTTACTTCCTTTGGTTCCTGTCTTTTCCTTTGCACCACTCTCACCATTTGTTGCTGTCTGAATCTTATCCCCAGGAATCTCATGCAAAAGCAGGGAGAGAGGAGTGCCATGAGGTGGTAGGGTTGTTGTAAGGGGAAAATGTTGCGTATGAAATCTTAGAATAACTTCTGACATATTTAGAGCTCAACACTGATTAGCTATTACTCTTCTCTTTTGCACGTCTAACAGAAGAAGCACAAGTTATTTATTTTATAGCTTTTACCCCAGAAGTCACCGAAGATGGGCCCAGAGCTCTTTATGTCTTTCCAACCGAAGGCTATACCTTGCTCTGGGATTCGGTTACATAAAAGTAATGGGGTAGTCACGTGGAGAAAAACGAATTCTGAAGATGCTCCATCCATCAGTAGCATCACATAGTCAAGAAGAGGGTGGAAGAATTGGACAGTTATTGGTTTATTAGAAAAGTTTGTATTATATTTATTATTTCATATTTCAGTTCTCATACTGTTGTTCACTCCTTGACTCATTTGTTTATTTGCCAAATACTAAGCAATTTCATGGGTTCAAATATAACCACAATTGTAAGGATGGCACAGAACTGGGTAATAGTTTGCTCTGTGTACACAGAGTTAAAATTCAAGCAAGAATGGGGTTCTGAATAGTTGGAATACATCAAAGACCAAAGATAAAATGATTCCAGCTCTTCTGTTACTTTTAGTACATCACAGAGAAAGAGAAAACAAGCACTGCATACAAAAAATGAAATTATGTAGAGCAGTCCCCACCATCGAGTCAATTCTGACCCATAACAAACTACTGTGTGTGTGTTTTCGAGAGAGACCATACCTGTTTACAGGAGTAGAAAGCTTTCTCCCTGGAGTGGCTGATGGTATAACACCATAAATGCCATGAAAAAAAAAAGGGGGGGTACAAAGAATCATGAGTGTCTGAATAAGGCAGTTTATAGCATTAAATAGGAGGGTCAGGGTAAAATTCATGAAGAAAGCAAGAAGTGGCTCATATTGAAGGAGCTGAGATATCGCGCCACTTAACTATCTTTAAGCCGAACAGCCGGAGCCAAGACTGTGCCTGGCCTGTTTAAGGTATCAAAGGAATTGGAGTAGAGTAGACAAGGGAGCTAATAGCAGAAGGGGAATCTGATGGATTATGCAGCTGAATCATGTAAGGCTTTCTAAGTCTTCATGACACCTTTGATGCTTCACTGGTGGGCTCGAGTTTATGGTTTCAAAAGCCCAACCTGAGTCTGTGTAGAAAAAGGATTCTAAGGGGAAGATCAGGGAGACCTTAGCAATTGATTGCAGCTCTCCAGGAAAGATGATAATGGCCTGCAGCATGATGGTGACAATGAGAGTAGTGGAAAGGGACTGGGTGTTTATATATTAGCAGTCTATAGCCCACTGTCACCAGATTGATTCTGACACAGTGACCTGTGTAGGGTTTCTGAGGCTGCAAATCTTCATGGAAGCAGGCAGCCTCCTCTTCATCCCACAGAGTGGCTGGAGGGGTTGATCTGCCGACCTTGCAGTTAGCCATCCAGTGTCTAATCCATAGCCCTGCCAGGAGTCTTTAGATAACCAACCCAAAAAGAAAAGAAAATAAGACTCCCCCCAAAACTCACTACCATTAAGTTGATACTGACTCAGAGGACCCTGTACCACAGGGTAGAACTTTCCTTGCGAGTTTCCAAGACCATAACTCTTTATGGGTATAGAAAACACCTTTCTCCCATGGGGTGGCTGGAGGCTTCGAACTGCTGACTTTTCAATTAGCCCAATACGTAATTTGTAACCACTATACCACCAGGGCTAAGTGTAGGGTGTGAAAGATATAAAGGGAGGATGGACGTGTGCCCCCTCCCCACAAGTTTTTCGACAGAGCCTATAAAAGACGGAACTTCTACCATCTGAACTAATTGGAGTGGGTTTGGGCAAGAACATCAGGGACGCACATATTTAGTGATCCAGTAGCCACATGGCTATATGAACGTGGAGTTCAGGAAGAGCTCTTGGCTAGAGATATTCATTTGGGAATTTGTTTTCCTTTAGCTGGAATTTAATATCCGTGGATTGACTGGGAGACCAAAGAACTGTGGGAAAGAAGTCACAAACATTCCTGGGGGCACTCGAAGGTTAAGGGTCCTGGAGAAGAGGAGGAACAAACGAAGAAAACTGAGAATGGGTGACCAACAAACTATGGAGAGAGGTGAACAGGTTACAGACACTAAAGGAAGAACGTGTATAAAGGAGGGGGAGCTGGTCAAGTATGTCAACTGCCACTGCTGAGCCAATGGAGAGGAGGACAGAGAATCGGTGCTTAGCTTCCTCTCCGTGAAAGTCTACTAGTCACCCTGGTGGGTGCAGCTTTGAGGGACTTGGGGAAGAGCGAGCCTGCTTGCAGCAGGTTTTAGAGAAGAGGTAGGGACACTTTTTTTCTGCCGAGGGCTATTCGGATTATTTATAAAATCATTCAAAAGTCACACTAGTCACGTACGATGAGTGGAACTGCTTCTCTGTGGGGATGCGCGAGGCCAGCCAGTGCGCATGGTTTCGCAGCCTTCTGTGGCCTGTCAGCTGGACTCTGCTCCTGTTTTAGAGAACAGGAGAGAATAAACTGGAGACAACAAGTAGGCGAATGTTCAAGCTCAGCAGTCTCACACGTGGATGGAATTTGAACACCTTTCTTCTAACACATTCTCCTGTTCCCTGAATACGAACGTTGGAGTCCCCTTGTTCCTTAGGGGGTCACCTGTGCTCAACCACTGAAAATGTAAACGCGCTAGAATGGGTACCTCTAACTTTTTACCACCTTGATATGGCTTTGCCAGTCTGCACTGAGTTCTTGGGGTGAAGAAGTGGTAAACATTTCGCTCTATGTGGAACAGAACGATGTGGTGATTCTGCTAGCCCTCCTTGGTTCAAATCCATTAAACGCTGGGAAGAAGAAAGACGAGACCATCTGCTCTGATAAAGATTTACCGCCCCAGAAGCCCCCCAGAGGGTTGTGATGCGCCAGAATTGACTCACTGGAAGTGGGTTAGATGTAGGCAAAGCAAGGGACTTGCACAAGGTCACATAATTGAGGGAGAGCCGAGATGACAATATAATCCAGGTCTCCATTCGAGTACCTTCCCCCCATACATATTTCATCATGACTTTGGTTCAACCTGTTGGTAGGACAAGTGAAGGGCTTGTGGAGACTCTCGGGAAATGATTGTTCCACAGATTAGTGAATTAATGAACTAATAGCTGAACAAAGACAAGACAAAGCTTGAAACACATGAGGAAACCAGAAGAAGGTCCATGGACGGATGGCTGGAGATTTGCTCTGGGCGGCAAGGCGGCTGCAGGAAAAAGCGGATTGCTGACTGTAGGCAGTGCAACCTATTTCTGCCCTGGCAGCACCCTAGGTGCTTACAAGTTGTTTTAAGAGCAAATGCAAACTGTTAATGAGGGTTAATGGAAGAGGCTGAAGATGGAAGGTTGTTTTTTTGCTAATGGGAATTGGAGCGATGGCATTTTTTTAAATCCTCGCTGACAGTGTAAGAAAACTACTGACTTGGTGGCTGCAGGTTTCCAAGTCCCTGAAAAGAACCAGGCACAAGAGGCTTCAACTTGCTGGAACTCTCATTATATGCGTGAATGAGTCTTGGAACAAAAGGAAGCTGTGCATGATTATTTAGGAAAGCACACGATAAACAAAGCATATGTTTTCTTACACCGACTGCCTATAATCTGATGGCCGTGTCATATCGGTCTCTGCTCATTTTAGGGTTATGTGATGAAGACGACATCAGTGGCTCTTAGGTTCAGCACATAAATAAATGATGTTAGGGCTCCTCTTTAACGTGTGCCTTCCATTTTTCATAGGTACGTGCTGCTTTTCTTTCAGAAAGGAAAAGGCACGTTACTTGTTCTCTTGGAACCCTTCCATCCCTTTTTATGCGTTTCCTTTCTCTTTTGAAAGATCCCTCTCACACTGCATAAATAGAAATGTCCCTGAGATTCATTTGATTTCATGGATGGCAGAGTACTCATTTCAAATAACTTTGGAAGAACCAGATAAAATAGCTACACTATACTGCCTTACCTGATTTAGTGCTGGGGCCTGTTAGGGAACTAGATGGCTTTGGGAAATTGTAATGGGAAACTCAAGTTCGTTTTCACTTTAAGTTCAACATTTTGAATCCAGTGTAGTTGAGGGTAGTCAAAAATTATTACTATCTGATTTAACTGTTCGCTGTTCCAAGTGAAATAAGCGAGTTGCCTCTATTTTGCTGGTCGTCAGGAAAATACTCCCATCGCCGCAGTGCTAAATGGCTCTTCTCGAGCAGTGTCAGCAAACTGGCTGGAAACGGTGCCTTGTTCTTTCTTCCTTTCAGCCATTACTTTATCAAGGTGAAGGCCTATCGCAGGAGGAGTTGGGGAATCTTCCACCTCTGTTATCGGGATGTATCTATCTTGGGAGAAGCGGTAGCAGCTATCCATTTCCAAAGCTGTCAATCTGGTACCCCCAGCAACCATGAAAAGCCACTTTAATTTATTTCTTCAGTTCTTTACACTTTCTAGACTGTTTATTGTAAAGATGTATTAACCAGTTAGATGCCTTTAAGAAAAATTGCTCCTGACTTGGGGAAGAGATAGCAACTTTTGCCGAAATGTACCAATGGTGGTGTAAGCTGGGGCCTGGGGTGGGGGTGGGGGTGGCTCCGGAGGGGGTAGGGAGGGTGTTGGAAAAGACAAAGAGAAAAAGCTGTAGTGTTCAGTGGTGCTGGCAGCAGCACGATCCAAACCATTCTTTTTAACTTCTTTCAGCTTGAAGATTTCACATTTGAAGTCTTCTCGCTAGCTCCCTTCCCAGCATATTTAAACGTACTTTTGCCTATTCATTTTTTTAATCATCCCTTTATTCACTTTGTTCTTGTTCCCCATGATTTTTCCTACTCAGAGGAAGAAGCAGGCATTCATATAATACTCTTGGATCTCTCCCCCTGCCCATACTTTAGATCACGGCCTGAGCACACTCATGTTCCCAGAGCGGGGCCACAACCCTTGCTCCACTTGCTAGGATTAGCTGACTTCCCTTGGCTTCTAGCTGGTTACATAGGGTTGCAAGGGAGATTGAGTGAGGCCAACTTCCCTTGGCAGCCAACCCTAAGCTTCAGGCAGAGGAGAATGTGACAATGCTTCGTCCTTTCTCTTCTACAAACACAAGCCTAATTTAGGTTTGATATTATTACTAAAGGTTAAATGAGCCCTGGACAGTACTCTAGGCACAGTGCGGAAGTCTGACTGAGCCATGACTTCAACTTTCAGAGTTACTGATGTAGGAGATCTAGGACTGAGAATCACTGAGGAATTAAAAATTTTTTCTTAGGAAATGTGGGTAATAGAGCCAGTAACAGTTTGCCCTTTCTGCAATTAGAATAGTGTAAAAATAGAAAAAAATCTTGTGTGCTTTGGCAAACCATTATAAGCTTGCCACATTAAGACTTGTGAGAGCATTATTAAGAGATAACACAATCATGTCTCCGTGCCTTTAGCAGCTGAGTACTGAGCAACAATTATAGATTAAACCTGAAATCACCAAGTCAAAACATAAACTTCTCTCTTGTTTATGTATGTAGTGTGCATTTGAGCTAAAATTTGGGAGTGTTTTGCCAATGATTGGAAACTGGCTCTGTGAACATAAATAAAGGCCATTATGTCCTTTTGAATTTTCATTAGGTCCATAGGGAACTCCTGAAGAATTTTCCTTTTATTACTACTTATGTCATGGAATGTGCTTACTAAGGTTTGAAAATGTTCAAGGTCTTCGTGACATGGTCATGACATTCACGTCCTTTTACTATCCTCGTCACTGAGGACTCCAAACCACCATCTGGAAGGGATTATGGTTTTTAAGGACCCTTGCTGAAATCTCAACTCTCGGATTTGATTTTACTCACCTGGGACCTTTGAAACGCTGCTTCATGGATTGATAGCTTCTATTCTCTAGGGCTCCGTTTGACATGTGATTTCTCCAGTTGCACCAAGTTTACGTCTTCTAGTGATGCTGGTCCATGTCAAGGCCTACCTTTCTCTAGCTGTTGAACTTCCCTCACCCCCCCTGAGGGATTGTAGCATTTGATGTTTGCATCATTCATTATATAAAATGACACGTCCTTGCATTTTTATGAAACAGTTTCACATGTGTGCATTGGTTCATGATAAAATACACCTCCAAAGAAGAAACAATGCCTTATAAAGTACCTATAAGACACCCTATACCACCAGAGTGTACAGAACTACGCTTTTGTAAAGATCACTTAATTAATAAGTAAATAAATTTGATAACCCTTTGTGGATAAAATACAGCTCAGCAGTGTAACAATGTACCCAAATACCCTCTTCTAAATTACTCTCTACTATTATAAATGACATATATATAATATTAAGCTATATTACACATTTAATAATTATATTTAAATTTAATTGGATTATATTTATGAGGATAAGCCAAAAATATTGTTAGTAGGATTTTAGCTCATACTTCCTCAGTTTATCCCAAACAGAATGTGCTTAAACAGGTCTCTGCAATCAGTGTTTGGCTACAGACAAGTTATCTCGGTAACACACTTGTCTCAGTCACTTTAGGGTAACTCGGGGGAAAAAAGCACCCAATGAGAACAATGACCTCCAAGCAGACAGACTGAGCCAGTTTACAAAATTCAAGTCAGAGAGGTCAGTTCTGAAGCCTTTGTAGATTGTTTTTATGGATTCTGTAGATGTTACCTTGGTAGATTTTCTCGAATGGCAAGGATGACAATGGAGCCTTACTAGAAAAAAAGGTTTAGGAAATATTTCAACTGCACTGATGAGGAAGAGGACAGAGGAGTTGTGTGAGGAATCTCTTTCCCATCACAACCACGTACCTGTTCATTCCCTAAGGGCAGCAATGGTTGTCCTACAGGAATTTCTTTGGAATGTTCATCCCATCTGTCCTACGGCCCTGATCTTGCCCCTTGGGAATTCTTTTTGTTCTCCAAGCTCAAACAACATTTAAAGGAAACACAGGTTGAAACCTTCAAAGATGCCAAAACGACTGTGTTGGCATGATAAAAATAGAAAACCAGAGGATTCCTCATGGAAGGGAAGAGAGATGGAGACACTGTCTTCCTAAGGATATAGATCTAGGTATGGGGTATCTATTGGGGCATAGTAGCTTTACATTTTGATAATTTTGTTTAACAAATGTTACTCCCGCCAGGGATTGTGTAAAGTAGTAGAAGGAATTGGTCAGTTTTATTACCATCCCCTTGGCTATAAGGATGAGCCATCTTTGAAGAGAAGAGAAAAACCCCAAGGGCCTTGGAAGAGCACCTTGGAACTCTGTCTCTGAGGACCACCGAAGGCAGATGCATCAGAGACTGTGGTACCGAGACTCGGAGCAGCAGTGGGGTATCTTCTTCTCTGGCCTAGAACCATGGCCTGGAAGAGCTGGCTTCCCAGTTCATGGAGGCAAAGGCCAAACAACCACATGGCCAAGAGACTAAGAATCAGAGAGAGACTTAGCTACTAAGTGGCTGAGAACTGGAGAGAGAATTGGCTGCTGGCTGAGAAGGATGACTGCATTTTTATTGGGTTCAAGTCCTGACTGGGGGTAACCTATTGGCTTCCCTAATAAATCCCCTTAACTGTGAGTGTTTTCAGTGAGTTCTGGGAGGAAACAGAGTATAGAACCCAGAAGAGGTGTAGCATGGGTTGGGAGGAATGATTGGTGTCAGAATAATATCAGGATGAAGCATGAAGGCATATTTGGCCCCTGCCTCATGGCATTAGGGAAGCCAGAGGTGGTTAGATATAACCTTCCACTGCATTTTATTCACACACACACACACACACATACACATACACACACACACGGCATTACTATTAGTCATTGTTGATTTGGTTCCAACTCATACTAACCCTGTGTATAACATTATAGAATACTGTCCAGCCCTGAGCCATCCTCACAATTCCTGTAATGCTTGAAGCCGACTGCAGCCGCTGTGTCAGTTCGTCTCACTGGGGTCTCCCTCTTCCTTGCTGACCCGCTACTTCATGTGCTCTCCCTCTCAGGTCCGGTTCCCTTCTGCCGACGTGTTCAAAGTACGTGAGATGAAGTCTTGCATTCTTCGTTCAGGGGAATATTCTGGTTGTACTTCTTCCAATACAGCTTTGTTCATATATTTACTATTCTTTGCCAATTCCATCATTCAAAGTTATAACTTTTTCTTCTAGAACCCTTATTTGTTGGCTACTCTTTCCACACATTTGCGGTGGTTGAAAGTACTGTGGCTGGGTTCAGGTGCCCCTTAGTCCTCCAAATATCTTTGCTTTTAAAAATTCTTTAAAGGGGTATTTTGCAGAAGATTTTCCCTGTGCAATAAGACATTTGATTTTTTTTACTATTGCATCCATGAGTGTTTGTCGTGGATACAAGGAAAACGAAGTCCTTGACAACCTCAGTGTTTTCTCTATTAATCATCTTGTTTCTTGGTCCACTTGTGAGGATACTTGCTCTCTTTAGGTACAGGTGTAATCCATGCTGACGGATTGGGTGACACAGGGCTGTGCAGTGTTACGTTTGGTGTACATAAGGTATCGATGAGTTGGAACTTAACAACATCTAACAACAACAAGGCTTGGATCTGCAGCAGTAAGTAATTAAAATCATTTTGACTTTCAGCAAGCAAAGTTATGGCATCCACATATCAAAGGTTGCTGATAAGTCCTCCTCCAATACTGATGCCAAGTTCTTCTTCGTATCAGTCCAGCTTCTTAGATGATTTGCTTGGCATATAGATCAACTAAGTTTGGTGAAAGGAAACAAGCATGATGCACGATTGTCTATGGATATGGACAGGCTCTGCACGAGTACCATGAGGTACACAGTTAAATGTCTTTGCAGTGGCAACGAAACACAGGTAAACATCTTTCTGATATTATCGTGAGGAAATGGCATGGGGCCACATCTGTTCTCTGGCTACACTGAGGATGAGTATTCAGCTCCACGCCAGTCCAAAGCTGATTGCCAGAAGGCAGAGGTCAGCTACACCTCCGCCATTCTAATTCTAGTACTAACCCTCCCTCCCATAGTGCGCTACTTCTCAGCTGGGTTTGATAATCCACTGCAATGTCCACATAGACCTCACATCATCGGGAGTTAGTAGGGAAGCTAACTAGGTACCACATAGTAAGGGCACATTTCTTTTGTCTGCAATACCTCATCTCAGCCATGCTGACAGGCATATCTCTGGTGCCCTGCCTCTTGGCCATGTTGTCTCTTGGCCGATGTTTTGTTTGGTGGGCTGGCAGACCTTCCACTAACCCTCCAGGGCTCAGTGGCACTCCTCTGTTTTGTCTCATGATCTTGGTGCTGTGTCTCTTGTGCTTCTGCCACTTCAAATAGGGATCTAGCAGGCGCTTCACTGGTTGCTCTGCCTTGGTGGCCATACTTCTCTCTGATACTTCTGATATGGCTCTCTTATAACCAGAGGAATGGCCAAACTGTCTAATCTCCTCTATGTACTCTATTGTCATGAGCTCACCCCAAATTGGTGAGAATGGCAATAATTTTATTTCACCACATAGCTTATCACCAAAGAAACATCTTACCTCGACAATTATATCCCACATTCCACATCTACTGAATCCAGCTTGAATTTCTGGCAGTGCCTTGTCAATGCACTGTTGTGAAAAAATTCATACACATTTTATTTCATGCCACTGGTGGCAACCCCGGCAATGTGACATCATTTAGACCCTTCTCTCGCTGTTTCCTCCTTCTGTCCTTAGGCACATTCTGCCTAGTTTTGTCCTGAGGTAAATTTTGTCCTTAGGTAAATTTTGTCCTGAGGTAAATTTTGTCCTGAGGCAAATTCTGCCTATTTTATTTCCTCTGGTTGATTATTTTAAGGTGTTTGCACCTCCCTAATGCTATCATTCTTTTTATACTGTGTGTATGGTTGGGCTAAAAATTGGGGATGAGCTAATTTCCAGACCTGAAGGGTGGCTAAAGGTCATAGGCTTAGGGTTTCCATTGGTCTCTAGCTGGGCAGCAAGTCTGGTATTTTTTCCCGCTTTTGAGATTTAGTCCACGTTTTCCTCCCAATCTGTTCAGGATCTTTGTATCTGATTCCTGTCAGGGTAGTTGGTATTGGTATCTGGGACGCGAAGACTGATGTTCACACGGTCTGTATGATTTTCTTTTGTTCAATTGGTGCATTTATGTTGTTTACATCTCTTTGATATTGTGAATAGTGCTCTGATGAATATGGGTGTGGATACATTAATTTGTGTGACAGCTCTTATTTCTTTATAATATATACCAAACAGAGGGTCATATGGTATTTCTACTTTTCACTTGCTAAGGATGCACATTACTGCTTCCCATCAGGTTGTATCACTTTATAATTCTTCTAGCAGAGTTTGAGACGCTCAGTAGCCATAAACCCTCATCAACACTTGCTTCCTGTCTATTTTTTATCTTTATTTCTTTGCTGTTAATGATTCGGTGAAAAGATATAATGATGCTGTTTTGATTTACATCCTTCCAATAGAAATCCTGCAAGGTTGACTGTTCAAACCCACCAACTGCTCTGAGGGAGAAAGGCGAGGCTGTCTGTTCTCATAAAGATTTGTTGTTTCAGAAATCCCAAGGGGCAGTTAGTTCTATTCTGTTTTATAGGGGCACTCGGAGTTGCAGTTGACTTATTTGGTTTGGGGATGGCTAATGATTGTGAGTATTGTTTCTTGTGTTTCAGCCACCTGAATGTCTTCTGGTGAAGTATCTGTCCATATTTATAGCCATTTTAGAATAGAAATATTTGTCTTTTTCTTATTTATATTGAAGCTTTCTATACATTTTAGGGGTTGGGTTCTTGTTTGATGTGCTGCTACTAATTTTTTTCTTCAATCTGTGGGTATCTCTTTTAACCCTTTAGGCGAAATGTTGTACTTAGTTCCGACCCATAGTGACTCGGCACAACAGAGTGAAGCACTGCCCTGTAACGGACCATCCCGACAATGCTTGAGCCCATTGTTGTAGCCACTGTGTCGATTCCTTTTTGCTGAGGAGTTTTTCCCTGCCCATCTACTTTACCAAGCATGATGTCCTCCTCCAGGCACTGGTCTCTTTTGAAGACATATCTAATGACCTTGAGACGAAGTCTCGCCATTTTTGCTTCTAAGAAGCAGTCGGGCTGTATTTCTTCCAAGACAGCTTCTCTTGCCCTTTTAGCAGCCCATTCACTTTCAATAAGGCAGCTCTAGTGGGTTACCTGTCAGGCAGGCTGCCTACCACAAGGTCAGCATTTTCAAACGTCAGCTAGATCTGCAGGAGAAAGAGGGAGTTTCTACCCCAGTAAAGAATTACCATCTCGGAAACTCACAGGGCCAATTCTACCTTGCCCTGGTGGGTTACTGTGAATCAGAAATGCCTTCATAGCAGTGAGCTTGGTTTCTGGTACTTTCACTATTCTTCCCCAGGAACACAGTTCAAACACATCAATACTTCTTGGGTCTTCTTTATTCAAAGTCCAATTTTCACATGCACATGAGACAACCCAAAATACTATGACTTGGATGAGGGGCACCTTAGTCCTCAAATTAACATCCTTACTTTTCAACCCTAAAAAGAGGTCTTGTGCAGCCGATTTACCTAATGCAATGCATCTATTGATCTCTCCACTGCTGCTTCATGAGCATTGATTGTGGATCCAAGCAAGACAAAATCCTCGACAATGCGAACCTTTCCTCCATTGATCATGTTACCCATTGGTCCAATCTCGAGAATTTTGTTTTTCATTACATTGAGTTGTAAAGCACATAGAAGGCTGCAGTCCTTGCTCTTCATCAGCAAGTGAATCAAGTCCTCCTCACTTTCAGCAAGGAAGGTTGGGTCATCTGCATACCACAGGTTGTTAATAGCCTTCAGATGCTTCATTTTGCTTCCTTTAATCCAGCTTCTCTAATTATTTGCTAAGGATATAGATTGAGTAAGTATTGTGAGAGGACACAACTCTGACACACGCGTTTGCTGATTTAACCATGCAGTATTCCCTTGTTCTCACAACTGTCTCTTGATCCATGTACGATTACACACGAGCACAATAAAGTGTTCTGGAATTCCCATTCTTTTCAAGATTTTCCATAGTTTATTTTTTTTCAAGGTTTAATGAGACCAAACTGCCAGGTATTTCCTCAGGCAAACACATGGCTGGGCTTGAACCAGTCACCTTTTAGCCCGCTGCTGATCACCTAAACATTGTGTCATCCATTGTGACTCCTTTAAGTAACTGCTGTCTTTTTAGGTTCCATTGAGTCAGTCCCTACTAACTGCAACCCTGTATATAAGAGAACTAAACACTCTTGGTCTCTGTGCTGTCCCCACAATTGTTGTTAGTTAAGTCTGAGCCGTACTTGCTGTACCAGACTATCTTGTGCAAGGTCTTCCTCTTCTTTTTCACGTCCCCTACACATTTCCAAGTGTTGGAAATATAAATGAGCCTTCATCTAAAATTAGGAATTTTAGTTTCAAACTCTTTTTGAGTGGGTTTTGATTTAATTGTTTCTCTGGTGGAGCAGTGGGTTAGAGGAGGGATTTCCAATCACAAGTTCAGTGGGTCAACAACACCAATGCCAACAACAGAAAGCATGGGAAATGGAGACAGCGGTCAGTGTGCGAGATGAAAATAAGAACACTGCACAATCTATCTGGGGGTCCTGAGGGGGGTGCGGGGGGGGGAGGAAAAAGGAGCTAGTATCGAGGGCTCAATAGAAAGGAAATGTTTAGAAGAGAATGATGGCAACATGTGTACAAACATGCCTGATTCAACTGATGTATGGATTGTGATAAGAGTTGTACAAGCCCCCAACAAAAAGATTAAAATAACCCCAAAAAACAGCTGCTCCATGGGAGAAATATGTGGCTTTCTACTTCTGTAAAGAGTAAGTCTCAGAACCCCACAAGGGGAGTTGTACCCTGTCCTAGCAGGTGACTGAGAGTTAGAACCACAGGATGGCTGTGAGTTTTGTCCGTGAAAAATTCCTGCTTTTTGTCACATGTTAGTCATAATTCCTTCCTACTGCATGTATGTATCTTCTTTGACTAATATTTCTTTCTCAACTAATGCGATTAAAGGAATCAAATATCCAGCTATAGAATCACTAGACTTGTCAGGAAAATCTTTTGTCATCAGACTGGATATTTTTTTCACACTTTTCTAGGATCCCAAGTAAGTTAAAGTTAAAACCCAGGTCAATAGCCACTTTTTTTCCTGCCCCATATTCTTGTTTATCTTTTTTTCTTTAAATCATTTTATTGGGGCTCATACAACTCTCATCACAATCCACACATACATCAATTGTGTGAAGCACACTTATACATTCATTGCCCTCATCATTCTCAAAACTCTCGCTTTCCACTTGGGCTCCTGGAATCAGCTCCTCATTTTTCTCCACCCCCTCCCTTCCTGCTCCCCCCTCCATCATGAACCCTTGATAATTTATAAATTATTATTTTATCATATCTTACACTGCCCGGTGTCTCCCTTCACCCACTTTTCTGTTGCCCATCCCCAAGGGAGGAGGCTATATGTAGATCCTTGTCATCAGTTTCCCCTTTCTACCCTGCCTTCCCTTTTCCCTCCCGGTATCGCCACTCTCAAAACTGGTCCTGAGGGGTTCATCTGTCCTGGATTCCCTGTGTTTCCAGTTCCCAACTGCACCGTTATGCATCCTCTGGTCTAACCAGGTTTGCAAGGTAAAATTGGGATCATGATAGTGGGGGGGGGGGGGAGGAAGTGTTTAAGAACTAGAGGAAGGTTGTGAGTTTTATCAATGCTACACTGCACCCTGAGTGACTCATCTCTTCCCCACTACCCCTCTGCAAGGGATGTCCAATTGTCTATAGATGAGTACTGGGTCCCCATCGTGCACTCCCCTCATTCACGATGATATGATTCCCGAGCCCCCTTTGGTGCTTGATACCTGCTTCCCTCGACCCTTTGTGATCACACAGGCTGGTGTGCTTCTTCCATGTGGGATTTGTTGCTTCTGGGCTAGATGGCTGCTTGTTTACTTTCATATCTTTAAGATGCTATATCTCTCAATAGCCAGGCACCACCAGCCTTCTTCACCACACTTACTTATGCACACATTCGTCTTTAGCATTTGTATGGGGGATGATGAGCACTCAATGATGGTTTTTGTTCAAATTTCCATAGTTTATTATGATCCATCTAGTGGAATGTCTTGGAATAGGCAATACAATACTAGTAAACATGTTTCTGGCATTCTCTGCTTTGAGCGAAGAGCTATTGACATCAGTAATGGTATTACTTGTTCCATGTCCTCTTCTAAGTCCAGCCTGAACCTTTGGCAGCTCCCTGTCAATCAATGTACTACTACAAATGCTTTTGGATGATCTTCAGAAAAATTTTACTTGCATATGATATTAATTATATTATTCTATAATTAGAGGACTCTACTGGTCACCTTTCTTTGGAATGGGTAAAAATATGGATCTCTTCCAGTCAGTTTGTCAAGTAGCTGTCTTCCATAAATGTTTCTAGTGCTTCATCATCCTGTTTAAAGTTTTAATTGGTATTGCGTATATTCCCGGGCCCTTGTTTTAGACTATAATTTCAGTGCAAATTGAACTTCTTCCTTCAGGACCATTGGCTCTTGCTCATATACTACTTCGTGAAATGACTGAATGTCCTTCAGTTCTTTTTTGTGCAGTGACTCTGTGTATTCTTCCATCTTCTTTTGATGCTTTCTACATAATTCAATATTTTGCCCATAGAATCTTTCAATACTGCAGTTTGAGGCTTGCATTTTTTCTTGAGTTCTTTGTTTATAATATGTTTAGCATGTTCTTCCATTTTGTTTTCTTTTTTGTTTTTAAATCATTTTATTAGGGGTTCGTACAACTCTTATCAGAACCCATACATATATCCATTGTGTCAAACACATTTGTACATTTATTGCCATCATCATTCTCAAAACATTTGCTTTCTACTTGAGCCCTCCCTCATGAACCCTTGATAATTTATAAATTATTATCATTTTGTCATGTCTTATACTGTCCAACTTCCCTTTCACCCACTTTTCTGTTGACCATCCCCCAGGGAGGGGGTTATATGTAGATCCTTGTAATCGATTTGCCCTTTCTACCCCACCTTCCCTCCACCCTTCTGGTATTGCCACTCTTACTGGTATCGCCAGTCTGGTCCTCAAGGGTTCATCTGTCCTGGATTCCCTGTGTTCCTATAGGTACCACTGTACATCCTCTGGTCTAGCCAGATTTGTAAGGTAGAATTGAGATCATGATAGTGGGGGTGGGGGTGGGGGTAAGCATTTAAGAACTAGAGGAAAGTTGTATTTTTCATTGTTGCTACACTGCACCCTAACTGGCTCATCTCCTCTGAGACCCTTCTGTAAAGGAATGTCCGGTTGCCCCCAAATGGGCTTTGAGTCCCTACTCTGCACTCCCCCTCATTCACAATGATAAGATTTTGGTATGTAGTATGTTTATTAGCATTTTTTTTTCAAGGAATTCAACATTTTTATTCTTTAGTTCATCAATTAACTAGTAGTTTTTAAGCAACATGATGTCAATTTCCAAGTATTTAATTTTTCCCCTTGATAGTACTATTGTTGATTTCCAATTTATGGCATTGTGGTCTTAGAAGACGGTCTGTAATATTCTCATGTTATTTAATTTTTTAAGGCTTATCTAACATTTGGTTTATTCTGAAGAATAGTCCATGCACACTGGGAAAATGTATATTGTGTAGTGGAGTATTCTGTGTATAAGAGGTCAAGATGACTAAATGTGTTGTACAGTTCTTTTGTATTTTCCCTGAGAGTGGTGTACTGTTGTCATTGTCATGTTGTCTATTTCTTTTTTCAAATCTGTAAGAGTTTGATTATTGTGTTTTCAAGATTTCTCGAGTACATCAATATTTATTTCTAGCCATCTCTTCTTGTTCAATGGTGTCTGACTATTAGGTAGTACCTGTCTTTGTCTCTCATGGTGGATTTTGCCTTGAAGTCTAATTTGCAACAGATTATTTTTGCCACTACCACTTTTTTGGCTGCCGTTATCCTGGTATTTATTTTTTCCACTTGTGGATTTTAAGTCTAATTTTAGCTTTGGGTCTAATATAAGGTTATCTTTTTTTTGTAACAGCATTTTGATGTGTTCTGGTTTTTTCATCCATAGATGCTATCTGCCCCTTGCCTGCAGCATTATATCCATTTACATCCAGTGTTGCTATTGACAGGATGACTTGATTGCTGTCATTTGTCTGTGTGCTCTATTTGGTCTTGTTTCTTCATCTCTTGTCATTTTCTATGCTGAGGGTTGTCTATGTTATGGGTTTTGTTGTCTTTCTTCGTTTCTTTACTCTTTACTAGATTTTTGAGGTTTTTGTACATTTTTCTTCTTGCAGTTTATTAATTTCTTTGGTGTTACTTATTATTTACTACCTTTCCCCCTCAAGTTTAAAAGCAATCTATTCTCACTTGACAGCTGTTTAACTCTCCATTTGAACATTTTGTATCTACACTGTTTCATCTATGTACTTTTTTATTATCTTCATTGAGGATTGATATAGGTGGTTTTCTGTTTTTTTGTCTTGTCTGTTTGTTTTACTTTGATTACTACAATGATTGGGTTGACTATGGGTGTACTTGTCTTCTGTAGTCGTCTCACATTGATGTCTGCTTTTGTTGATTCTCTGTCCAAAGAACTTCCCTGTTTTTTGTTAAAGGTTAGTCTTGCTTTTACAAATTCCTTTAATTTATCCTTATCTGGAAAGTCATTTGTTTCTCCCTCATGTTTGAGTGAAAATTTTGCTGGGCACAAGATTCTTTGTAGGTAATATTTATTTCTTTCCCAGATATGTATGTATCCATTACCTTCCTGCCTGAATGTTTTCTGTTGAAAACTCAGGGCTCAGTTTTATTAGTTCCCTTTGTAGGTCATGTTTCTTTTGTGAGATGCTTTCAGAATTCTGTCCTTATCTCTGATGCTGGAAAGCTTGATGGCAATATGTTGTGGTGATTTATTTCGGAGTCTATCTTCTTTGGAGTTCTTTCAATGTCTCACATGGTTATTTTCTCCTCTTTATGATGTTAGGGAAGTTTTCCAATAGCAGCACTTGGAAATTTTTCTCTATGCCTTTTTTGTCTTTTCCTGAAATCTGAGTATGCATATGTTACTCCTCTTGAGAGTGAACTCACATTATTCTTAGACTTCCTTGAGATTTTAATTTTGTGTGTGTGTTGTTCTTATTATGGATTGATTTTTCTCATATCTTGACAGTGAGAGATTTGTTGTCAAGCTCACTAATTCAATCATATAATACTTTAGTTCTACTGCTTTGCCCTTTTAATATATTATCTACTTCTAATATTTTATTAGGATAAATTTAGTAGAATAGAAGTCTTGTTGATGTCTACGGTCTACTTTTCTATAGTTTCTAACTTTTCATTTATTTTGTCATATGGCTCTTGCAGTGATTTCCCAATTTGTCTATAGTTTGTTCTGCTTTCCTTTTTCTTTCCGATATCTCTCTTGATTTTTCCCCATCTTACAAATCATTTCCTGAATTCCTTTTCTGGTTGTTTCAATGTCTTATTTTCCTTCAAAAGGTCTTTTGACTCTATGTGTTGGTCACTGGTTTGCCCATTCTATCTTACTTCTTCCTATAAGCTATAATTATCTGTTGACTCAAAAACATCATGGTATTGTGTGTGTGTGTGCGCGCATGCGTGTGTGTGCACGTGTATGCACAGGTGCATGTTTATTTGTTGACCAGGTCTTAATGGAGTTTATTATGGTTTGTGGTAGTCACCTAATGTGTCAGTTTAAGGATTAAGAGTGTAGGGGTGGGGTCTAGGCTGTCAATCTGGAGATAGCCAATGAGACTTCTGTGTGGGCATGGCCTTCTCCAGAGAATTCTGGAAAATCTGGCACATCCTCTTTGGAGGTGGAAGACACCTCTCTCTCTCTGTTACTTCCTGAGAGACATTGCAGCTGAAAAGCCACATGGATGCAACCAGACCTCAAAAGCCAGAGAAGCCACAGAGAGACCCTTGCCAGCACTGAGATGCTTACAATGCCACTGGATCCAAAGACTATCTACCCACTGGCTTGCGATCATCCTGCATTTGGCTTCATTGCACGTGTTTTGTGAGTCTGAGGAGGACTTTATAGATTGATATCAGACAAATGGGCTAATATCAGACTTATGGACTTGATCTGGACTGGACTGGGATGTTTTCTCCATGTTCAATTGCTCTTGTGAATAAACCTCTTTCTTATACAAATAAGTGTGTCCATGGGTTTGTTTCTCTGGTCTACCAGACTACCACATGGTCCTTGCCCAGTAGTTGTAATTGTTGAAGGTGCGGTAGTAGTTAGGTTGTGTAGGGACTGTTTTCTTTGTCTGGTAGAGTGATAAACAAAAGAATTTTTAAGAAGAGGGACAAATCTACAGCAGCCAAAAAAACCCCTAACCTATCCCCTCAAAAATCACAAAAATAAAAAGCAAAAATAAATAACAACCATCCCTCAATAAATAGAAATAATAAATAAATAAAAACTTAAAGACGACGAAGGCCAGAGCCAGCAGCCGTGTTTCATTTTTCAGTCACCAATATGTGCATATCAAGGTGACTTCTCTGGTGCCAACCATGGGAGTGCAGCAATGGTGAGAGTGGGGGTGGTCACTTTTCTGAGCACCAGGAGGTTATGGGAAATTAGGGATGATTCTGCCTCCTTTGAGTCTTGTGCCTTTCTGCTGGTGCTTTATGAAATCAAGCAAACCAAACAGAGAAAAAGATAGAAAGAAAAGCCCAAGCCATAACTGGTAGCCCTAGAGTACTAATGGTATCCTTCAATACCAAGTCGGGGGTTCACCACAGCTACGAATGTGGAGCTTGCGAATGTCTGGGTTCTGCCTCTTTAGTGCTGCTATGCTGGTTAATAATAGCCCTATGTCTGCATGGTCACACCCAGTGCTGCTGAATGCATGAATGTGTAGGTTCTACCCTGTGTTAGTTCGGGTAGACTAGAGAAACAAACTCATAAACACTTACATGTGTATAAGAACGAACATTATATACAAGAGCAGTTGAATACTGAGAAAACATCCAAGCCCAGTCCAGATCAAGTCCATAAGTTCAATATTAGCCCACATGTCTGATACCAGTCTATAAGTTCCTCTTCAGACCCATGAAATAAATGCAATGATGCCGAGTGCAGGAAGATCACAGGCCAGTGAGTGGGAAGTCTTGTGGGTCCAGTGGCTTTGTAAGCATCTTAGCGCTGGCAGGGGTCTCCACATGGCTTCTCCAGATCCCAGGCCATGGGGGTCTATCAGCGTAGTGCCATGTGTCTTGTCAGTAGAGCATCAATCAGGTAGTGAGTATTGTCAGTAGAGAATCTCCAAGGGAGTGAGTAGTGAGAGGCAGTCTCTCCTGCCTCCAAGGAAGAAATAGAGGAATTCTCAGAATCCTCAGCGGAAGGTCATGCCCACACAGAGGCCTCATTGGCTATGACCCAATTGACAGACTAGGCTCAACCCCCTCACTTTTAATCCCCTCGAGTCCCATATTGACACCAGATTATATAATAACCACACACTCCTTTAGCACGTCTCTGTTTAAAAATAGCCCTCAGCAGGCAGGGTCTGACCAGGGCTTCAGAACACAAGACTGTATTGCCCCTGCTGCTCTGTTGATTGTGAAAATTGCTGAAAGTTGGCATAGTCTGTCCCAGGGCTGAAGATCTGGTGAACACATGGACCCTGCTACTTTAAAACAGCCCTGACCACAGCCCTGTATCACCCCCTGGCACTGCCAACCTGTATCATACCACTGAAGAAAAAAATTAAAACCAAGACAAAACAGCCCTAAACTGCCATGGTCAGGTCTAGGGCTTCAGAGTTTTGAATGTGTGGGCCCCACTGCTCTATCGGTTTAAACATAGTCCTGAGGTGGCAAAGAAAGGCCCACGGCACTGGTAGCCTCCACCAACTCTGCGTGAGCCAAGGGAGGGTTTTGTAGCTGCTGCCAAGAGCACAAATATGTGGGCTGGAGAGCGCTCCATGTACCATGGAGTCTTGTAGCACTGGAGATCCTTCCGTTTCTTCTCCAACAGCCTCTCCTGTTCTCAGTGATGCTCAGCTCACTCAGTTAATTTTCTTCAGAGATTCAGGGTCCCAGGTCTTTCCTTAATATCTGTCTCCTCACATCTTCATGGAAGAAGGTTCTTATATCTGTCTAGGTTGCCTTCTTGCTAGAAGTGTCTGTCTTCCCAATTTCTTGGCATAGATGGGTGAGTGCTTTCAATTGGTATCCTGTAATTTCTAGAGACTTGCTGGGTGTTTTTTTCCCCACCAATGACTGCCATGCAATTTGGTCTTCTTTTGTCACTACATACTTTGCTACCGTCTGAAAATGATTGAAAATATACTATTTTGGGTACTATTAGTTACTATTTTTGGTACAGTAACTGAGTGTTCCTTCTATCGTCTTTGATGCTTTTTTCTCTTTAAATATCTTGTTCATAGAACCCTTCAATATTGCAACTTGTGACTTGAATTTTTCTTTAGTTCTTTCACCTTGACAAACGCCAAGAGTGTTCTTTCCTGTTGGTTTTCTAACTCAAGGTCTTTCCACGTTTTATTACACTATTTTATCTCTTTGAGTTACCTTTTGAAATCTTCTGTTTAGCTCTTTTGCTTCATCCTTTCTTCCTCTTATTTTTGCTCTTCTAAATCCAAGAACAAGTTTCAGAGTTTCTTCTGATATCATTTAGGTATTGAATGACATTCTACTTTCTTCATGTATGATGTATCATCCCACAATTTATCTGGTCTTTGCCCATCGGTATTTATTGTGTCAAATCTATTCTTGAGATGCTCT